>NC_062278.1:209699993-210324993 GCF_902655055.1 Lutra lutra | reverse complement strand
TGGGGTCTCTGGCTCACGGGGGCTGCATTAACCGGGGTTTGAAAAGTTGGGCTGAGGAAGGCAGTGGGAAGCTACGGGGCGTGTGTGAGCAAGGGAGGAACACAGGTGCATCTGTGGGTAGGAAAGATATACCAGGGCTGGAGTGGGGAGCACAGACCAAGCGGCCCTTACCTGTTCCCCAGGCCCTGCCCACTGGCCTCGGCCTCTGGCCCCGGGCTCTCCTGAGATGTCACAGGGCCCAGCTCAGAACTCCCGCTGGCTGCCTCAACCTCCTCGGAACTCTCTGCCACAGGATCGAGCTCCCCCTGAAAATGATCCACAGGGCCAAGCTCTGAGCCTGGCAGGGCTGTGAGTGGCCCCAAAGAGCTGGGTACGGCAGGCAGGGGGCACTTACAGGCGGAGCGTGCCTCCCTCGCCGGCTTCGGGGGCGTGTGGCCCGAGCACTCATTGCTGTGCAGAAATCAGTCTTCTGAATTTTCCTCCTAAAACCACAGCTTGATCTCAGCTCTTGTCTCTCTTGTCTTCATTGTCCCTGTTGACGGCCTTAAAATCTTCTTCTGTGAAATGGGCATTGATCCCCTCCCTCTGGAAGGGATCTTGAACTATCAGTGTGGATTTGGTACATTTCGATGCCCCTCTTGACAGGCAGCTCACTATCTCTAAAAATTGTTCTGATCTCCCCTTCTCCTCTGCCTCCTTTATCTTTCACTACCTCTGTGCTTCCCTCTGTCCCCAGTCTGGGCCTGGCTTGAGGACTTCAAGAGTCACTTCTCTTCCCCAGGGTCCTCTTGAGTCAGAGGCCCCAGTCTTGGGGTTGGGTACCCCCAGTCTTCTCTACTTCTGTGCCTCTAGGAGTACCTTGGTCAGCGGCCCAAATCCCTGGACACTCTTGGGGTAGCTCTGGCCACTGCCTGCTTAGCGCTGGGCTGGCCAAGGCTGGCTTGGGAGGGGCCAGGAAACAGGAAGCACCCCCCCTCCCCTGGTCATGTGACTTGTTATTGTGCTGTTTCCTCCTCAAGGACATCAGCTTCCTCTAGTCCCAAGGTTGGGGGGGGGCATGTCCAGCTCCTGAGATGTCAGTCCTTCCGCACACACCTCAGCCTCTGATCTCATGTCTCTTCCATCTCTGAGCCTCAGTTTCCTTATCTGTAAAATGGGGGGAGGGGTAATTATAGCATTTTTCTACAGTGTCATGGGAATTTCAACAAGGAATTTTTAAAAATCCATCCAGGAAGAGAATTATAACAGGCCCCTCTTATTCCCTACCTCTCTGACCCTCCCATCTCTGCTTTTTCTACCAGCTGCTATTTCTCCTATGTAAATGTGGAATTCCTCAGAGCCCAGATCATCCCTACATCCTGCCCATTTTTCCTCCATCCATCTCCAAAGGGCTTCCTCAACTCAATCCATAAGAGCCCAAGCCTCTCCCTTCCCACCTGGATGCCAGCCCAGCTCTCTCCCTGGACCTACAGGCACCCCTTTACTCTCTTCTCCACCCAGGCCCCTGGGAGAGAGACCTCATTGTTCACCTCCTCTGCTCATGTATCCTGCATGACTCCCCATTGCCCTTGGGAAACATTTCAAGCTCTTCCACCCGGCATTCAAGGGCCTTAAAAATTATGCCTGCTAGGGACACCTGGGTGGCTCAATTGGTTGGACGACTGCCTTCGGCTCAGGTCATGATCCTGGAGTCCCGGGATCGAGTCCCGCATCGGGCTCCCAGCTCCACGGGGAGTCTGCTTCTCTCTCTGACCTTCTCCTAGCTCATGCTCTCTCTCACTGTCTCTCTCTCAAAAAAAAAAAAAAAAAAAATTATGCCTGCTGCCTGCACCCATGTATACTCCTTGCTTTAGCCACGATGATCCCCTTCGTGTTGCCTGCAACATCCTTTCCTTGTTTCTGTGTTTGGTTTAAACTGTGCAGAGTCTGGAGTCGCCCAAATCTTCCTCATTCCACTGTCAGACACTAGGAGGCTGAATCTTTTTGTTTCTGTGTCCCCAAAGGCGGTAAGGAAAGAAGTTGCAATTCTCTGACTTGTAGGCACCGAGGCACATTGAAATCTGCTCTCTTAGCTTCTGCTCCAGCCATATTAACCTGTTAAAGTCTCCACCACTCCAAGGCTCTTGCAAGTCTCCAGACCTTTGCCAAGGCCGTTCCTTCTTTCTGGAATGCCTTTCATTCTCTTGTTTTTCTGCCAAGTCCTCCATCCTTGAAGACGCAGCTTACATAGCTCCTCCTGGCTGTCAATGACCAGAGCCTGGCTCATGAGGGCTGGATTTAACTGATCCTCTTACAAATAAAGAAACTGAGGGTGGTTAGCGTGGGTTTTAAATGGTTAGGGGGTGAGAGGAGAAGTGTGCATGAAAAAGAAAACGTGGTCTGAAATAGTTTTGGCTTAGTCTTTTTGCATTTTGCAAATATGTGTAAATTAAGGAGAGGAATTAAGTAACTGGGCGGGGCCTGGGGCCTGAGCCACGCCCACCTCAGTCCGCAAAAACTAGCCCCTCGCTGAGGGCCAGGTCAGCTCCACCAATCACCAATCAGCCCTACCTCTTCTTCTAAGTCCCGCCCAAGTCGCTCGCATTCAGTTTATCGTACTGCAAGTGAGGCCTTCTCCATCCCTTTAAGCCTATTCCATAGAAAGGTCCACTCCACTAGGCCTCGTCCCAGCCTATCAGGGTTGAAGCACTGACCACTGTCGCCCGATTCGGCCAGAAACATTAAAGCTCCGGCTATTCTTGCTTTAACCAATCACATTCCAAACCCTAGCGCAGTCCCCAGCCTATCCGCTTTCAAGGCTCTCCAGCCGTCCCCTGTTCACCGGTGGGCTTGCCTTACGGCTTGCTGAACTACATTTCCCAGCAGGCGTCGCGGCCTTGCCGCAGTACTTCCGGGCTGCGAAAGATGGCGGCTTCCTAGTGAGTTCTCGACTGAGTTGGAGGGAGGCACAGGCTACGGTGAGAAGAGGTTGGGTGGTTGCGGTCCCGTCCCTAGAGGTCCAGCCCCTAGCCTTCCTTGGGGATCCCGTTTTCCACTCTGGTTTCTCCTGCAGTCTAGCCTTCATCCCTCTTGCTGAAGCCAAATCATTGTTTTTCTTAGAGATTGAGGGGGTTACAAGCCGTTCAAAGACCATCCCCCGAAGCCCACACCCCAACCCAGATTGGCAAACTGTTGGCGTCCTGTTTTTTTTCCACGTAAATTCGTGCCCCCTCCTTTGCACAGACACCTTCTAGGCAGCCGAGTGCCCCGCTGGGGAGAATCCCAGAGCTAGTCTTTTTTTTTTTTTTTTTCCTCCTTATTTGTAAGCAATCCATACACCCAAGGTGGGGTTCGAACTCACAACCCCAAGAACAAGCGTCGCATGCTCTACGACTGAGGCAGCCAGGCACCCCAGCTAATTATTCTGTTAACCTTCTGTTAACCTTAAAACGAAAACTGTCATTTTTACCAGCAGAGAAGAGCTTTGTTTGGGAATAGCAGAGAATTACAATTCAGGATGCACAAGCTGTATAACAAAATCTTAGGCAAGTCCAGAACAAAGGAGAGGAATGCTCTTTTATAGAGGAAGGGGAGTTGGAACGGGCTGTTATAAACCTAAAGTCTATTGGAGTAAATTGGGAATTGAAGTTTAGTGGCTTTTCACTGGCTGAGTTGTGACAGTCTGTCATTGGTTGGGCTGTTGCCAGGCAAGGAGAAAATCTTTCATTTCCTTGCTGGGTTAGTATAGTCTTTTTTCTTTTGGGACTGCAATGTCTGTTTTCCTGTTAGGGTCTGCCATTGTGGTAGAGGGTGAGAGTTCCGCTTTTGGCCTCTTGATTCTATTTTAACCCACTGAGCCACCCAGGCACCCCTCTCTTGATTCCATTTTAAATAAGGTTTCCTTTATTGGTTTCAGGCATAGCTGGATCCAGGTGCACAGAGGTCTAGCTGCTGTTTTCTGGGTAAGCATCACTTCAAGCAGGGTTTCTTTTCCCTCTTGGAGGCAAAGAGGCTCCTCACAGTTCTTGACTTCTATCCTCCCAGCTCTGCAAGTCTGAGGAGACGCTCTTCCCTGATGGCACTATCGGAAGCCCCAGAACTGCCCCTCACTGACCTGTATTGGGTTATGCCACATCTCTCAGGCGTTCCTAGTGGCCAGATTTGTTCACTGGCCAAGGGAAAGGGGGGGCGTGGGTTAAGCGCTACAGAAAAAAAAATGGGATGCCAGGCACCCATTCTGCAGATAAGGAAACAGGCCGGGAAAGAAATGATTTTTACAGTCATTAGGTCGTTCATACTCTGTCCTGTCCAATAACCAGATGTTTTTAAAACCCATAAGGGGAGGATCCTGGCTTCCCCCAGCCCTGCTCCATCCAGCCAGTTAGGGGCCATGGAAGTGGCAGAACCCAGCAGCCCCACTGAGGAAGAGGAGGAGGAGGAGGAGGAGGAAGAAGAGGAAGAGGAGCAGTCAGCTGAGCCCAGGCCCCGAACACGCTCCAACCCTGAGGGGGCTGAGGACCGGGCACTGGGAGCGCAGGCCAGTGTGGGCAGCCGCAGCGAGGGTGAGGGCGAGGCGGCCAGTGCTGACGATGGGACCCCCAATCCTCCAGGAGCTGGCCCCAAGCCCTGGCAAGTGCCCCCAACAGCTCCTGAAGTCCAGGTGCGGACACCAAGGGTCAACTGTCCAGAGAAGGTGGTAAGTGAGGGGCTTGGCCTGTGGCCATGAGGTGCTGGGAAACCTTACGTTTAACGTTCTTGCTTTTTGGGATTCACTCTGCAGTGACTTCGTAGGAGTTTTTTAGGGCTACCACAACAAATTAGGGAATCAGAGGTCAGGCCTGACCGCTGGCTTAAAACAACAGAAATTCATTATCTCACTCTTCTGGAGGCCAGAAGTCTGAAATCAAAGTATGGGCAGGGCCGTGGTCCCTCTGGAGGTTGTACAGAAAGATCCTTCCTTGCATCTTCTGGCCTGAGGCAGGTAGCACATATCCTTGGCTTATAGCCCCATCTCCTGGGTCTCTGCCTCTGTCTTCACATGGCCTTCCTGTCTGTGTCTCTGAACCTTCTTTCTCTTATAAGGACACTTGTCATTGGATCAGGGTTTTTTGTTTGTTTGTTTGTTTTTAAGGTTTATTTATTTGAGAGAGAGCATGAGCTGGCTGGGGGTGGTGGGGAGAGGGTCTTGGGAGGGGCAAAGGGAAATGGAGAATACCAGGCAGACTCCCTGCTGAGCAGGAAGCCTCATGGAGGGCTGGATCTCGTGATCTCCCCTGAGACTATGGCACGAACTGAAATCACGAGTTGGATGCGGGGGGGGGGGGGGGGGGGGGAGGGTGCCTGGGTGGCTCAGTGGGGTAACCATCTGCCTTTGGCTCAGGGGTCCTGGGATTGAGTTAGCATTGGGCTTCCTGCACGCGGGGAGCCTGCTTTCTTCTTCTCTCTCTGCCTGCCACTCCCCCTACTTGCGCATGCACGCTCTCTCTCTCTCTCACAAATAAGTAAATAAAATCTTTGAGGGGCGCCTGGGTGGCTCAGTGGGTTAAAGCCTCTGCCTTTGGCTCAGATCATGATCCCAGGGTCCTGGGATCGAGCCCCGCATCGGGCTCTCTGCTCAGCAGGGAGCCTGCTTCCCTTCCTCTCCCTCTGCCTGCCTCTCTGCCCATTTGGGACCTCTGTCTTTCAAATAAATGAATAAAATTTAAAAAATAAAATAAAATCTTTGAAAAAACGAAAAGGAGTTGGATTCTCCTGTCAAGTGAGCCACCCAGGCACTCCAGATCAGGATCTTTATCTTATCTCAAGATCTTTCTCTTAATTCCATCAACAAATTCCCTAATTCCAAAAAAAGTCACATTCTGATATTCTCGGTGGGCATGTCTGTGTGGGGGCCAGGACACAATTCAACCCACTCTACCTTTGTTTTCCTGTTTCTGTGTCAGATATTCTCTGGCTCCTTTATTCACTTGCAATCCTGGACTCCTGATCTAGTGCTCTTTTCCCTGAACTGCTGTCTTCCAAAGTAGGTTTCTTGGCTGGGACTCGGGGGTCACCCTGATAAGCACCTTTTCAGACAGAGCTGGAGAGGGCCACCAGAGTGCAGTGGGGGCCAGTGTTAGTGTCCACTTGCTAGGCACTGCCAACCACAGTGCCCTCACCTCCTTCGGACCTTTGCAGATCATCTGCCTGGACCTGTCAGAGGAAATGTCCCTGTCAAAGCTGGAGTCATTCAATGGGTGAGAGGAACATTTGGGGGCTTGAATATGCAACCATGGCTTGGGGTGGGGTTGCGGGGGGGTAGACAGCTCAAAAAACTCAGGGCTCTCTCTCTCTCTCTCTGAGACTCCCAGTGCTTGGCCTGGCCTGGGGACTGGGGCCTGGTGTTGTCATAGCAGCAATGGCAACCGATTCTGAAAAAGCTGTGACCCACCAAGGTTCCTATCCAAGCCTGTGAGAGATGCCATGTACCTCTCACAGCACAGCAGTGACTCAGAAACTCTTGAGAGGTGAAGTGACTTGCCCAAGGCCTCACAGTGGATAGGCAGAGCCAGGACTTAGACCCAGGCCTAGGTGATCCCGAAGCCGCTGCCCTGAACAGCTGAGTCTCTGTGGAGTTCGTGACCAGGCCTGGGTAGAGTCCAGGGAGCTCTGGGGGGATGCTGAGGACAAGCCCGCCTTCCCTTTGCTGTCACCTGTAGCCATCTGTGGCTGAATGAAGGCCTGGGGGAGACCTCCTGGGGATCAATTGTGAGACCCAGGCTGGCCAGAGGAACCCCATTTGGCGAAGGCAAAAGCCGGGGCAGTGGGGGCGCTGGGCTTTGCCATCTCCCCGCTGCATGACCTGACCTGGGCCTGCAGTGCCTAATCCTGAGGCTAGCAGAGGGCTGCCCAGGATTGGCAGGTGAAGAGACACCCTCCAGGCCGGGAGGCCTTGCCTTAACCACCCCCCTCACTCTCTCTCCCTCCCCAGCTCCAAAACCAACGCCCTCAATGTCTCCCAGAAGATGATCGAAATGTTTGTGCGGACAAAACATAAGATCGACAAGAGCCATGAGTTTGCGCTGGTGGTGGTGAATGACGACATCGCCTGGGTGAGCCTGGGGCAGGGCTCGGGTGCCGAGGGGTTCTGTTGGGGTGGGGAGGCGCCTGGCTGAGGCTTGTGCTTCCCTGTAGCTGTCTGGCCTGACCTCTGATCCCCGCGAACTCTGCAGCTGCCTCTATGACCTGGAGACGGCTTCCTGCTCCACCTTCAGTATCCTTCCAGGCAGGGGCGCCCTGTGGAGGGGCTTGGGCTGTCTTGGCACCCCAGAAGCCTGAGCCGTGGAGGGGGCTGGCTGAGACTGGCTCAGGTCCAGATCCCCGTTCTGCTGTGACAAACTTGGGCAAGTCCCCTCTTTGAACCTGTTTCTTCATCTGTGAAAGAGGAGGCACGAAGCCTCCTTCCCCAGGGGGTTGCTGTTAAGATCAAGTCCTGGTACAGAAACAAAACCAGCTGATTTGGACTCTAGATGTCAAAACCACTCACATGGGGAACATTCTGTGCAGAGCCAAGTATACAGTTGGTGCTCAATAAATGGCAATATGGGACCGAGGAGTTACAATCACTGCTATAGCCCCTGCAGCCTGGGCACAGCACATTTTATGCTAATTTGAACACAAAAGACTCACGTGCAGACCAAAACTTAGATAGAAAATGATGCTTGTGAGTTACAAAACACTTCTGAGTGTCGGGGGGTAGGGGACTGGGACACCTGTGGCTCTTACATTGTGAAGACTGCTGCCCTGACCGTGAGGGAAAGGGGAGCTTTGAGCCACCAAGTGTTTTCAGGGCATCCGGTGCTGGCCTTCTGTTTTGTGATCTATACTGAGGGAAAACAGGCTCAGACAGGGCAAGCAACTGGGCCAGGGTCACACAGCACGTCTCCTGCACCAGGCGTGAAGGTGCCTGGGCTCTCCCGGCGTCAGGATGAGGGAAGCCTCCTGCCGCTTCCTACCCATGCTCTGCCACCAGCCTTCTCCTTAGCATCTCCGCCAGATCTGGAAGGTCTCTTCAGCCTCATGTAAGTACTACCTTTGCTGCAACTCCCCTTCTGTGTCACTCATGTGATGGCCCTGAGGTCCCCCACTCCATTGTTGTTGTTGTTTTTTAAAGACTTTATTCATTTATTTGACAGACAGAGATCACAAGTAGGCAGAGAGGTAGGCTGGGGGGCGGGGAAGCAGGCTCCCTGCTGAGCAGAGAGCCCGATGCGGGGCTCGATCCCAGGACCCTGGGATCATGACCTGATCCGAAGGCAGAGGCTTTAACCCACTGAGCCACCCAGGCGCCCCCCCCCCCCAACTCCATTGTTTTAACCCACGGGGCAGCGTGCTTTTTCTGTAAAGAGCCGGGCAGTAAATATTTTCAGCTTTGCAGGCCATATGGCCTCTGTCTTGATGACTGGATTCTGCCTGAGTCACTTGAAGGCAGTCACAAACCATTCCTGTGCACGGGACTGTGTCCCCAACAAAACGTTCTTGATGAACACGGAAACTTGAATTTCATATCCTTTCCACATGCCACAAAATGTTCTTTTGATTTTCTTCCCCCAACCATTTAAAAAATGTAAAAGCCATTCTTAGCTTCGGGGCCCTGGTAGTCCAGCATCCCTTCTTAACCTGCCCCTAATGGTGGACACGGGTCTTGTTTTGCCTTTTCCATCATGATTGACCTGGTACAGTGGTTCTGGCAGATTTTGCAAGTGAATCCGTCCTGTAAATTCCCAGTGGAAGACATGCTGGGCCAAAGGGGTGTGTATTTTTAACCTGCTAGACTTTTCCAGAACACTGTCGCCGGAAACCAACCCTGCATACCTCTCCCGACACCAGGGTTCTTCATGCTGCCGAAGGTTCTGGCTGTCTGATAGAGGCTAGTGGCCACCTGTTACTTTCACTGTGCTTTTCTTGAAGCCTTTTTTATTCATTTGTAAACCATTCAGTATTCCTGCAGTGATTTGTCCGTTTGTCCCCTTTGCCTGTGTTTATAGGGAAATAGTGGCTTTTTTCTTATTGATGATCAGATTTGCTTTTCACATATTAAATACCTTCGCCCTCTGTCTGCCCAGTGCTCTCTGCCAATGTGAGATCCAGCCGTGGCCATTTGGGGACATGCGTGCTAACTTATGAAATAAGATCAGGCCCCAGCCTTAGACTCTTCTGGCCTGGGGGACATGTCCAAGTCAAGTCAATGAGGGGGATATTAAGGATGGTGAGGAGGGTCAGAGTGGGCTCCACCTTTGGGGTCTGCAGAGTCCCCCTGATAGAGTAGGAGAGGTCAGGCAGAAGGGTGAGGGTGGGGAGGCAGTCTGGGCAGAGGGAACAGCCTAGGGGGAGGCTCGGAGGGAGCAGTCATGTGGGCTTTGCGTGCCCAGTGAAGGCCCAGGCTCTCTGAGGGTGACAAGAGCGGGGGATCCCTGGAGTGTGCTCTGACCTCTCCCCCACCCTCCACTACGCAGCCAGCAGAAGACTGAGCTGCCCGTCACCGAGAACGTGCGGACAATTCCACCCCCGTACGTGGTCCGCACCATCCTAGTCTATAGCCGTCCGCCCTGCCAGCCCCAGTTCTCCCTGACCGAGCCCATGAAGGTGAGTGAGGCTGGGGAAAGGGAGAGATAGCTGCAGCCAGCAGAATGGCTACTTAGACACCAGGAGGGACTTCCTGATCATAAGAGCTGGGGTGCCTATGGGCAGGTTCCCAGAGTCCAAGGCAGAAGCTGGGGAATTAACGGTCATGGGGGCAGGGGGTGACTCACGCCCCGAGGGTTGGCATTCTTTCCCTGCAGAAAATGTTCCAGTGTCCATACTTTTTCTTCGATGTTGTTTACATCCACAATGGCGCTGATGAGAAGGAAGAGGAAATGAGCTGGAAGGTGAGAGGCTGCTGTGCATGTGGGTGGCAGGGAGGGTGTAGGTGGGGTGTCTCGGAAGCCACCTCCGTTTTGCACCCCTGGAGCCCTCGCCCTGCTGGATCACGGTCCTGAGCTTATTCAACAACCATCTCTACGTGTCTGCTGTGAGCTAGTGGGGGCCTCTCCGGTCTGCCTTTGCTTTCACCATGCCCTCTGCTTGGAGTACCCTTCCTGCCTTGCCTTCCCAGGCCCTGCTGGTCCTTCATATCCCACCCCAGACTTAGCTAAAAAATGTTGATTAGGCCACTTACCTCTGAGCCTCAGTTTACCCAACTGTGAACAGGGGGAGTTGAGATTGGCTCCTCCTTCTACCTCAGCACCCAAACCATCTACCCCAGATCATCCTCAGGGATGATTAGCATGAGGGCCGGGGGTCGTCTGCATCTGACTGTGTCTCCAAACTAAGGGCTCCAGGACTGAGATTTCTTGGGGTCCCTACCCCTGGGTGGGTGGCGGGGAATATTTGCTGAACATGGGACTGTTTCTTTCTGGAAAACTCTTCATCCTTCAGAACCCATCCCTAGTGCCCTCTCCTCTGGGAAGCCCTCCAGGGTCAGAGAGTGTCCATCAGGGGACCCTCTTGCTGAACAGCCCCTCCCCGGCCTCACAGGACATGTTTGCCTTCATGGGCAGCCTGGATACCAAGGGTACCAGCTACAAGTATGAGGTGGCACTGGCTGGGCCAGCCCTTGAGCTGCACAACTGTATGGCCAAGCTGCTGGCTCATCCACTGCAGCGGCCCTGCCAGAGTCATGCCTCCTACAGCCTGCTGGAGGAGGACGACGAAGCCACCGAGGTTGAAGCCACCGTCTGAACCATCCCTATACATCCCTGCCTTCTCGTGCAGTGAAGCCCTTGGCTTAGAGAATGGTTCTCAAACTGGGCTCCATGGCACCCTGGTGGGGGAGGGTTTCAGGAGGCTCCTGGGACCCTGGGCACCCCTTCCCTAAGTTTTCCGGCCCACCTCCCACTGCTGATTTGTTGACTGTAAGTTTTGTTCTTCCCTGTGTGCTTCTTGTCCTCAGAATAAAAATCTGAGAATCCCTGACCCAGGTCGACAACAGTTACGTTGTGTTAATTAGGATCTTTTTGGATGCAAGTGACAGGAAACCTACCAGCCAAACAGAAAGAGAAATGGTTTGGTTCTTGTGGATGAAAAGCGAAGGGCAGCTTCAGGCTTGGCTGTATTCAGTTACTCAGACAATAATGCCATTGGGGTGGGCTGAAGTATCTTGTGTGATTGGTGTTCAGTGTGCTCTGCTTTTCTCCCAAACCATGGGAGAGCTGTGATCACTCCTCAGACTACAGCCCAGGGAAGGGAGGGCCCCCACATGCAAAGGGCCTTGACTGGTCATTGGGCCAGTCATGGGCTAGAGTTGTGGGATGGTCTGATCCACCAGGACTTGATCAAGCCTCTAATCTGGGAAGGGATTACAGCTCTTTCAGGAAATAGTATGGGTTTTCCCCAGAGGAAGGGAGACCAGAGACAGATAGAACAGGTGTACCATTCAGCTATCTTCTTGGACGATGAGCGATTGTGCAAAAAGTTTGGCAACTAGATTCTATTTATAAAACAGAAACAGCTTTATTTTCCTCCCTATGAGCATTTATTGGGCACTTAGGTGCCAGGCCCTTGTGATGAAAATCGTTCCATTTCACACCAGCCCTGAAGAGATGATTCTCCCATTTTGCAGATGGGAATATTAAGGCCCTCACCGGCGCAGCGCTCCAAAGTAGTGGACTCCCGTTTCCCTGGGAGTGGAAACGGGCCACACAGAGATAGAGGCGGGAGCTGTTAATTGAAGCTTTACACAGTGTCCAGGCTGTGCTCGTCTTCGGCAGCCCCCTTGGGCAAAACGTTGTGGGAGACGTAATACCCTGTGGGCATCTCCGGGCCCTGGGAGGCAGCGCCACACCCTCCTTCAGGGTGAGTTCGCATTTCCCTGCTTTTGACACGAGATAATGACACACTTGGCGGCCTCCACCCGTCCCGGGCCTTATCGGCGGCCCCAGGCCCTGCTTGAGCGCCACTCGGTGTCATGGGTCCTCGCAGGCGCTAGAGCTCGCGAACCCCGATGTGGACGCCGGTGCGGCGCAGGTCCGCTTGGCTGGGGACACTGCGCGGCGCCGTCCCACGGGCACCCGAGGCTGGGGGTGGGGCGGCGCGTGCGCACAAGGCCGCGGCGGGAAATTGGAACTCGGCGGGCGGCGCCGCGGGGCTCCGGGACAGACCCAGCATGGACGCGGCGACCCGCCTGGCCCAGCGGCTTCGGGCAGCGTTGCGGGAGACGGAGCCGCGGTGAGGAAGGTGAGGGACCGGGCCGGAGACGGGGCGAGGGTCGCGGTCCATTCTGACCTCCCACTCCGTAGGGCCGTGGAGGAGCTGCTGAGCCGCGGCGCCGACCCCAACCTGCTGCTCGCGGATGGCGCGGCAGCCGTGCACCTGGCGGCGAGAGCCCGCCACCTGCGCGGTCTGCGGTGTCTGGAAGCCCTGCTGAGCCGAGGCGGGGACGCCAACGCTCGGTGAGGTGGGGCCAGGACCCCGGGCGGGGTGAGTCGCGCCGGGGAGGGGTCTCCCGAATCCGAGTGCCTCGGCCGCCCACTGCGAGAGGGCATCCAACAGCCCAGGGGCGGAGACTCGGTGTCCTAGGGTGGAGCTTGGGGATCTGGGGGCGGTTCCTGAGGATCCTAGGGCGAGGGGCTGGGGTCCCAGACCGAGGCTGGGATGTGAAGTTTGAATTTGGCCGAGGACGCAGTGTCTAGGATCCAGGGATGGTGTCTCAGGCTAGAGGGTGGCAATAGGATCCCAAGAGCCAAGGTTCCGGGGTGCGGAGACGGCGATCACATTCCCTCTTCCCCTGACCCCTCCTCTGCTCCTGTCCCAGTTCGGTCGAGGCACTGACGCCGCTGCACGTGGCTGCCGCCTGGGGTTGTCGCCGTGGCCTGGAGCTACTGCTGGGCCACGGAGCGGACCCCGCGCTGCGAGACCAGGTGGGAGTCCCGCTCCTGCAGTAGCTGGGCGAACCTGGAGGGAGCAAGGGAGGGAGGGAAGAAGGGCGGGAAGAGGGCCTCGGGTGCCCCCTGCTGACCGCGCCGCTACAGGACGGACTGTGGCCGCTGGACCTGGCAGAACAGCAGGGGCACCAGGATTGCGCGGGACTCCTTCGGGAGTTCCAGACTCGGACCCAGATCTTGACCCCCACCCGGACAGAGAGCCAGGAGCCTGAGCCTGAGCCCGAGCCTGACGGTACGTGGGGCCTGCGCGTAACTCGGGGGCTTAACCTCTGATCTAGATTTGAGTGTCCCTCTGATGTCCACTCTGGCTCTGTCTCAGGTGCATTGTCTCCAGTAAGCTGTCTGCCTCCGACTCTTTCCCTCCTCCTGCGACTCCAGCTGCCTCCTTCTGTCTGGTCCAACCCCCATCTCTGTCTCTGGCTCTCTTTACTCCCCTCTGACTCCATCTCATCCCTTACTTTAGGCCCAGACCCCTGGGGAAAGGGGTTGGACACCAGGCCCTCTGGACCTCCCAGTGTGACGCCGGGCTCCACAGCACTGGGTGGAAGTGATGACAGGGACATGGGCCTGGAAGCCAGCCCCAGACTCCCCAGCCTTCTTGCCCACCCTGAGATTGCTGACCAGGATAGCGGCTTGGAGCAACCCCCAGGACAATGGGACTACAGCTCAGATAGCTCCTTTGTCACTGCGATTGAAGCTTCTGGAACTGAAGACCCAGCCCCACATACCTCCTCCTGGGCTAGGTCACTACCCCAGACCAAGCAGGGACTCCTGCCTGGTATTCGACCTTCCCAGAGGATGCCCAGCTCTCCAGGTACCCCTCCACTGGTGCATCGAACTGCCAGAGCAGACAGGGAGGCAGAACTAAATACCCGTCTCCAGGCCCTAACTCTGACCTCTCCAGATGCCTCCCCCTCCCTCATATCCCTCCCGGATGGGAACCCTGCCTCAAGCCCCCCTCAGGAATCACCGCCAGGACTCCCCGACTCCCGCTTCCTAAAAGATGGAGAGGTGTCCCTCGACAGTGATGTGGCTGCCCTCTGGCTGACAGAGGACGAGGGGAGCTCCACAGGTGACAGGGACCCCATCCCCTCTTGCTGGTGCCCTCTGGTCCCTGCGGTGTCTGACCTGGATTTGCTGCGAGGGCTCCGAGCACTTGGCGAGAGCCCCGGCCCCATCACACCCTTCACTCGGCCGTACTACCTCCGGCGGCTGGAAGAAACCCGTGCTGCTGCTCCTGGTTAGTCTGTTCGGGGCATCCAGAGTGCAAGGAGCCTCTGGGAGTTCCCAGAGAACCCTGTCTCTCACTCCTGCCTCTTTTACTCTTTGTTTCTGGGGGATCAGCCCCTTCTTCTGCCTTCCTTGACTCAGTCCTCCTGCCTCCCCAACCTGGGGCTCAGACTTTGCAGGGCACAGCCCAGAGCTGGCCGAAGCCCTGCGGACAGGCTGTATCCCAGATGCCCAGGCAGACGAGGACGTACTGGCCCAGCAGTTTGAGCAGCCAGATCCCAAGAGCAGGTGGCGGGAGGGGCTCGCGAAGTCCAGTTTCACGTATCTGCTATTGGACCCCAGGTACTTGGGGCAGGGATGACTCAGAGGTGGGAGCTGGAAAATTCGGGGATTGGTTCTTATTTGCTTTGTATCTTTAAAAGGGGGACTGGCCCTGTCTGGATACAACCTTCTGTATATAGAAAAGGTTGGTTAGACCCAGTTCAAGCTGCTGAGTATCCCTGGGGAGCATCCGCCACTCTCTACCTTAGAAAATGGGGCTCACTGGACATGGATTCTGGTTGCTCTGTAAACTTAGAAACTGTCTCCGGG
The DNA here is from genome assembly GCF_902655055.1 of Lutra lutra. Lineage (NCBI taxonomy): Eukaryota > Metazoa > Chordata > Mammalia > Carnivora > Mustelidae > Lutra > Lutra lutra. Next base: position 210,310,231 of record NC_062278.1, on the reverse strand, counting down.
GCAATTGTCCTCTCTGAGCAACTTCCCTCATCCAGGGAGACTCAGGACCTGCCAGCTCGCGCCTTCTCACTGACCCCAGCTGAACGCCTTCGGATCTTTGTCCGTGCCATCTTCTATGTGGGGAAAGGAATGCGGGCCCGGCCAGATGTCCACCTCTGGGAGGCCCTCAGGCTTCGTCAGCAGCCAGGAAAGCAGGTGTGGGGCTAAAGATCAGGGGCACAGCAGGGGCAGCTGGGCCACAAGGAAGTGAAGGGAGGAGGGGATTGGAGGGCAGATCCCTGACCCCATCCTTGTCCCCTAGGCCTGCCCCAAAGTGCGCCAGATCTTGGACATTTGGGCCAGTGGCCGTGGTGTGGTCTCCCTACATTGCTTCCAACACGTGGTTGCTGTGGAGGCTTATACTCGAGAGGCTTGTCTCGTGGCTGCTCTAGGTGGGTGCCTGGCCCATGCGGCAGGGGGAGGGGTCACGAGAGGGACCTTTGATCTACTGATTACCTCATCCCTCTCCTCTTAGAGCTGCTCATTCATTCATCCAATGAACAATTATTGAGCACCAACTATGTACCTGCACACGTACATATTTTGTTTGCTCTGTCCGTTTGTCCCTGCTTAAGAGCAATACGCAGCGGGGGGTCACTGTCACATTTGCCAGCAGTTTCCAAGGATGCCTGACCCCTCCTCTCTCCAGGGATCCAGACACTGACGAACCAGAAACAAGGACACTGCTACGGAGTCGTGGCGGGCTGGCCAGCCACCCGGCGCCGCCGCTTGGGGGTACACCTGCTACACCGCGCCCTCCTTGTCTTCTTGGCCGAGGGTGAGCGAGAGCTGCGGCCGCAGGACATCCAGGCACGTGGCTGAGTCCCGGGGAGCTGGCCCCTAGCCTAGGTAGAGATCAGGGTGTTTGAATGTCTGCCCCGTGGTGACGGCAGCGACCTGTATCTTCCCCTCCAGCTGAGGAAGGACTTTGTTACAGATGGAACTTCTGGAGCTTCCCGTCATGGGAGAACAAGTAGGGAACCCAAGGATCTCTGGAACATTCCAGGGCTTCAGAAGGTGCTAGTGCTTTGGCAGTTTGGTCCTGTCTTTGTGATCCACTTTTATCTCCCAGAAATGGGGACTCACCTGTGGGATGGGCTGGGGAAATTGGCCAAGCTCAAGAGAGATTTCTCTGCTTCCCAGCTATGGGACCTCGGACCAATAACGTGTCTCTCTGAGACTCTGTTTCCTTAGCTGTACAGTGGGGACAATGACAAGTCCTACCTCAGGGGGTCATGGTGGAGACCGGAGTAAACAAAGGCAGGAAATACAGTGTGGGGCACAGAACCCTGCAGGTGGAAAATCTCCCCGAAGGGAGGCGCCCTGACGCTGTTGAGGGGCCGACTGTGTGTGGCGAGCTGTGGGCAGAGCCCGGGAGGGCGACTGGGGTATGGGCGAGCGAGCAGCTCTCTTCAGGATAGCTGTGCTACTCGGTTCTCCCTTGCTTCTCTGAGACTGTTTCTTCCCGCTATAAGAGGCAATAAATAACCGCGATTTCCTGGGGATGCTATGCGATTTCAGACTTCCCATATGTTAAGAGCTTTAGTAAATGCCAAGCTGCCATCCTGGTGAGGTGTTGACGGGATCGTTTTATTTTCTGGAAGTTGCTTCTTAAAAGCATTTAGTGTATTTAGAGATTTGAGAGGATCCGCCGTCTCATTGGGTTGACCATCTGCCCATCATCGTGGCTCAGCCAACCGGGTCCTGCAGAGGGCGGGGTGTAACCCTGGCTCCTTCCACCTGCTTCAGTTCCTGGAGGCGGAGCTCCTGCCTACTGGTATGGTAATTAGGGGCCAGGGCTCTGAAGTGGGTCTGGGCTCTACCATTTTATTTATTTATTTTTTAAAGATTTTATTTGTTTATTTAAAGAGAGAGAACGCGCGCTAGCTGTGGGAGGGACAGAAGGAGAGAGAGAATTTCAAGCTGACTCTGTGTTGAACGGGGAGCCCCCTATGGGGTCTGAGCCCAGGACCCTGAGATCATGACTTGAGCTGAAATGAAGTCTGACACTTAACCGACAGATCCACCCATGCGCCTCTGGGTTCTACCATTTTGACCAAACTGAGGACAGTTCTCTGAACTTCTCTTTCCTCATGTATAAAACTGGGAGGCCTCCCAGACACCAAGTCTTTTGATAAAGTGATAGCAATTAAAAGTGTGCCATGTGCCCAGGAATTCACAGAGAAGTCACTAGGAAAGAATCCAGACACCCCCCCCCCCCCAAGAGAGAGAGATGAGATTTGTCCAACAGAATTTCCCAGTGTGGACCCTACTGATGTTTGAGGCCAAATTATTCTTTGAGGTAGGGGCTGTCCTCTGCGTTGTATGGTGTCTGGGCAGCATCCCTGGGCTCCACCTACTAGATGCCAGTGGGCTCCACCCACTTCCTCCTACCCCCAGTTGCCACAATTAAAAATGTCTCCAGAATTTGCTAGTGAAGGGAGCCTAGGTGACTCAGTCAGTTAAGCATCTGACTTTGGTCCAGGTCTTGATCTGAGGGTCTGGGGATAGAGTCCCCCTCGGGCTCCCTGTTCAGCAGGGAGCCTGCTTCTCCCTGTGCCTACCCCCACCCCCAGTCATGTGCCACACTCTCAAATAAACAAACGCAATATTTTTTTTTAAAAATTTGCTCGTGGAAAACAGTGCCACCATGAAAACTCCGTTCTAAACTAAAGGTGGGCTTACAAACCAGTGCAGAGAGGACCAAAGAGGTAGTAACTTAAAGGGAGGATGCTCTCCCCACACCGTTCAGACAAGCCAGAGGTGTACCCTTGAGATACAGACATTAGAAAATATAGAGGAGTAAGCATGGCTGTAGGGCAGGAAATCCTTCTGCCAGACAAGAAAGGCAGACTCGTTGGCTTAAAAAAAACCCCAAACAGGGGCGCCTGGGTGGCTCAGTGGGTTGAAGCCTCTGCTTTCGGCTCGGGTCGTAATCCCAGGGTTCTGGGATCGAGCCCGGCATCGGGCTCTCTGCTCAGCAGTGAGCCTGCTTCCTCCCCTCTCTCTGCCTGCCTCTCTGCCTACTTGTGATCTCTGTCTGTCAAATAAATAAAATCTTAAAAAAAAAAAAAAACCAAAACAACAACAACAACAAAACCAGAACAAAAACTATCTTCATGGCAAAAGTGACCTTAAACCAGGTTGAAAGATACAATGGGATAGTAAGAGGTACCGACTTGCTGAGTGGCGTGGCATAAAAGGGATTCAATGAACCGATGGTGTCAGGCACTTGGCACAGGGCTTTGTATACAGGTGGCCCTCCATTATGACTGCTCCAGCCCATGCAACGTCTGCTGATGCTCACCTTAACCCCTGTATAAACCTCAGCTGGACGGCCTCCCGCCTTCCAGGGACCCGGAGCTCACCATCTGCCTCTGTTCTGGGAATACTGCCCAAGCAGCCCCTGCATTCTGAGGGAGGGAGGGAGAACTCGGGAAGCAAGCCTGGATGGCCAACGCCCTCACTTCTCTTTAAGTCAGCCGTGAGGGGGTGGCGCCTGCATCAGCCCAGTCTGCAGACGGGGAAACTTGAGGCTCAGGACGACCCTGCCCTGCCATCACCCAGCACAGGTCCTCCAGAGACTCGGATTGTCACTTCTTTTTATTGAGTTACAAGTTGAGATGTGCAGGTTCGGTGGTGCCAGCCCCCCTCTCCCTCCCCCCCACTTGGGCAACAACAGCTCCCGGCGCCAAGAAATGGGGGGTGGGGAGGGTCTCGGGCAATGAGGCGGGGCCCTGAGGGTCCCAGGATCAAGCACGGCTGACACGGAAGACAGAGAGCGGCGTTGAGGGGCAGGGGCTTCTGTACAAGGTCATCCTCCACGGGGGTTCCGGCTCCGGCCCCAAAACACCGATGGGTCCGGCAGGATGGAAGCGGAGAGCGGTGTAACCACTTGGCTCCCGAGAACGCCGTGCCCTACCCAGCCGGCCCGGGGGCCTGGGGGCGTCTCCCTGACCTGACCCCGCCCACCGGAGCCTATAGCCCGCCCAGGTGGTCCGCGCTGCGGACGTGGGACGGCCCCTGGCTTCCTCCTGCTGCTCCTCGGCTTACCAAGCAATGCCCGGCGGGCCCAGCGGCTACTTCTTCTCTTCTGGGGGCGCAGGCAGGGGCTCGGGCAGGGCCTTGGGCGAGGGCTCGGGCTCCCAGAGCAGGAATTCGTGGAGCAGCGTGTTGACCGTCTCTGGACACTCCAGCATCACCATGTGGCTGCCTTCATCGATGAGCTTCAGGAAGGCCAGCAACAGGATCTGCGGGTGGGGGCAGGGGTGGGGGCACAGGTTCAGGGTGGCAAAGGCAGGCTGCCCTGGTACACCCAAGCCCATCCACACCAGGCCTGCAGTCTTAGGACGTCCTTCCTGTGGTCTACCCTTCATCCCTCTACTTCCACCCAAGGCGGAGGTGGAGGATAGCCTGCTGACCTCAGTATTCATTCAATATTTATGACGTGGCTACAGTGTGTCCAGAGAAGAATTTCTCAATCCCAGCACTACTGACACATAGGGTGGGACGATTCTCTGTGGTGGGGGGGTGTCCCGTGTACTGTAGGATGTTGGGCAGCATTCCTGGCCCGGACCCACCAGATGCCAGTAGCAGTGTCCCACTCCCCCACCCCACAGGGGGACAGCTTACAATGTCTCCAGACATTGCCAAATATCCCTGGGGAGCAAATTTGCTGCTGGGTGAGAATCACTGAGATAGAAAGACCAGGTCTCTCAAGCCAGGTCAAGGTGTCTCGCGCCAGGCTTCTCAACCTTAGCATTACTGACACTTGGGGTGGGGACATTCTTTGCTGTGGAGCCATTCTGTTTGCTACAGGGCACTGAGCAGCATCCCTGACATCAGAAGCCCCTCCTCCCCACTCATGACAACCAAAAAAAGTCTGTAGACATTTCCAGTGTCTTCTGGGGCTCAGAATCCCTGCTGGCTAAGAACTGCTGGTCCAGACCTAGTCCCAGTGCTGAGGATCCCAAGACACTTTCTCGGTAGGCTCTGATCTAAAGATCCCCCGCCTGACCTCTCCCAGAATTACATATGACCAGGCGTCCCTGGTCACTTATACAAATCCCAGCTGGACAGGGCACCAGGGCAGCCCCATGTTCTGGATTGCACTCTCAATCTAACCTCTCCCTTCCCTGGGGCTAGAGCACAAGGCAGAATCCCCCTGGGGCGCGTATGATGGCTCAGGTGCCAAGGCCCTACCTCGGCCATGCGCTGGTCTTCCTCCACTGGCACAAACTTGTCGTGCATGCCGTGAACGAGCAGGACGGGCACAGTGAGCTCAGCATGGTAGACCTCGTCACCTTCAGGCCAGTACTGGCCACTCATCATGGCTCGCAGGACGAAGGATGACACGTTGAACGCATTGCCCTCCTTCAGCAGCTGCTTCTCTTTGGCTCCTTGGCGCGCGAAGCCAGCCCTGGTGGTGAGGACATACTCCTGGAGGCCTTGCGCCAGCTCGGCCACCAGGGGCACCTCCGATGTCCGTTCTGGCAGCAATACAGCCTCTCCTCCCCCCAACTCAGGGAGATGCCAGGGTTCGCTGGGGCCAGGGTGACTCACTTGAGAAAGCTCCAAGCCAGGCAGGGTGATAGGCAGTGCAGGACGCACGTGGGCATGTTGAAGATGGAACAGAAGCTGGGTTCCAAGGCTGTGGGGCCCCCGCCGTTGATCATGATGACCTTGTGCACCAGGTCTGGGTATTCATGAGCCAGGAACGTGCAGAAGGAGACACTGCGGGTGCGTAGGTGGGTAGGTGGGTGGCGGGGAGGGTTGGAGGGAGTTGGTCAGCAGGATACCGGTAGTGAGGGAGGTAATGCCCTCCCTTCACCCAGAGACAGGTCCTTGAAGGCTAACATTCTTCCCTTGGGGCCCACGGGCACTGGATGGGAGAGAGGGATGGTGGGGGAGGCATCTTGAGTGCCTCTAACCTATAAGACTGTGTGTATTGAGAGTGAATTTTTTCCCTTTCGTTTTACGGAGACGATTCAAATCCAGAACTTTCATCAGATCCTCAAAGCAGCCATGACCCCCAAAGGGGTAAGAATGACTTATCACCAAGTGTTAAAAAAGCATTCCGATTACGCTGCTACTCTTTGGTTTCCCAGAGAAGGTCCCTGTTTCTTGTCCTTTCCCTGTGAGGATCCTCTGTCTCCAGTCTCTGGGCATGGCACATCGGCCTGCCTTATGCAGGCTGGAAAGGTACAGCCCGAAGAGCCCCCACAGTCCAGCTCCTCACTCCCTCAAAAGCCGGGTTCATTGGGCCAACGATGGCCTGTGGGCTAGCCATTTGTTTTGGTAAACTAAGTTTACCATTTTGTAAATTTGTAAGTTATTTAGTAAGTAAAGTTTTATTGGAACACAGCCACGCCCATTTGTTTACCATGATGGCTGCTTCTTTGCTCTGACAGTAGAGTTGTGAGGCTCCAAAAGAGATGACCATATGTCCTAAGATATTTACTACCTGGCCCATTAAGAAAAAGTTTGCAGACCCTAGCTGTAAAGAGGAACAGGATACAAGCAAGAATCAGTTGGCCTTCACTGTACCAGTGACTCCCTATGTGCCCTTGGGGAGATTGCCTAACCTCTCTGAACTTCCGTCTCCACATCTGCAAAATAGTAACTGGGCTGTCCTCGTAGCATTGTTATGAGGTCACAGGAACTACCTCAGATGGGTGCTCATTTAATCAAAGGAAACATTTAGCATAAACATCCACTTTGGGGGGTGTTCTCATATAAACAAACAGGAGCTATGTTACTTTCCAGCCTGGCTTCCTTTCATTCAGAAATATATGGAGCGTTTCTTTGTCTTGTCTCATTGCATGGGCCACACTGCTAAAACAGTGGTTCTCAAACTAGCCGGCTGATCAGATCCTGCCTTTCCTCCTGGGTAAAGGCAAGTGGTACCACCTGGCAGTGATCAGGCACCCAGGCCCAGTCTTTGACGAGTGGGCACTCACCTTGATGCTGGATGGTATCATGCATCCCTCCTTTAGTGGGAGTGAATTACAGGAACTTGTGCCCTTGTAAAAAGATTGTATAGGATTCTAATTACCCCTTCCTTGGAAGGGATCTCCAGAGCAACTGATTTTTGAACTTAAAGACAATGGTTCTCAGCCAGGGATGATTCTGACTGCCAGGGAACCTATTATTTGAAGACACTTTTTTTTTTTTTGGAAGACACTTGATGGTCATGACCGTAACTGGGCCACTATGCCTGTGGCAACCAGCAGGCAGAGGCTAAGGAAGCCTGCTAAACATCCTACAGTGCACATGAAAGCCCCTTGAAGAGAGGAATGACCTGATCCAAATGTCACTAGTGCTGGCACTGCGAAACACCGCTTTAAAAGGATAGGAAACAACAGCAGTGGAGGCGGGCATCGCTATCTTGTTATAGCCATAAATGAGAGTCTTCAAGGAGAGAAGTCAGTGTTGGGCAAATGCGTGTCCAGTCCCTGTGACTCTCCCCCACTGCTCCCCCCTAGCCCCACAGCAGCATTGGCTCACCCGTATGAATGCCCAATGAGCACGTTTCGCTTCTTGGCATAACGCTTGAAGATGGCACGCATGTCCTCTGCCAGCGCATAGAAGGTGTAGGCTGCGGCCACCTGCGGTGCCGAGCTGGCCCCATGACCGGCCAGATCGGGTGCCACCACCTCATAGCCCAGGCGCACAAAGAAGTCCAGCTGCTCCTTCCAGATGGCCAGGGAGCCGCCCACACCATGGATGAAGAAGAGCACCACGTCGGCCTGAGCACCTTTGCAGCTCGTGATGCGCTTTTCACAGTCAATGTGGATGGTGCGCTTGGGGCGCCGGGCTCGCCGCCGTCGCCCACCACTGCCACTCCCGGCACTGCCTGAGCCCGAACGGCCATCACTGCCTGCTGGGTCAGCCAGCTCCACCTCTAGGGCGGCCGGCGGCTCCCCGGAGCCATTCTGCCCATGCAGGAGGTCAGCTCGAGGTGCCCGGCCCAGGTTCTCCACCAGTAACCGCCCGTTGCGGTAAACGGTAATTCGGCGCTGGCAGCGGACCAAGCCAGATCGGTCTCCCTGGGCAGCATCTGGCGGCAGTGGAGGCGGGTTGGGGGCTGGAGCAGGCCCCGCGTGCTTCACCCGCAGCACACGGCCAGGCTTGACCTCCACAAAGGTGTAGCCATCACTGGACTCGATGCTCTCCAGCGGCCCCACGGCGTTGGGCGGTGCGCCTAGCAGGCAGCAGAAGATCCCGTCGGTCACCCCAGTCAGCATGGTGTGTCCTGCAAGTGGGGGCACAGCCATCTCAGGGGCTGTCTAAATGGCCAGAGCCAGCCAAGCACCAAGCTGTTTTGTCTGTCTAGTCAGTGCCTGCCTGGGGGTTTGGCCACCCTCCTGGGCTAGCCTAGGCTGTCCTAGAGAAAAGGACCTGGCTATGGCTGACCCCAAGAGGTGTCCATAGGGAAGGTGGTATAATCCAGGGCTGCTTCTTGGAGGGGGGGACATTGTGGCAAATGAGGACCATCCCCCCCACCCCTCCACCCCAGCTCAGGGTTACAGTAGTTATGGCTTCCATAACCCATTCATTCATTGATTCATTGATTCATCCATCCATCCACCCATCCATTCATGCACACATTCTCATTAACTTACTTTTACCAAATGGGCACATTCTGACTGCCTCTGAAGGCATCTAAAAAGGTGCAGATTCCAACGAGCCCCCATCCAGGCCTCTGAACCTGGCTCCTGAAAGGTGAGGCCCTGGGGGAGGGGGTTAGGGACTGAGCTCCAGAAGGCCTTGCCCAGCTCTGCAAGCCCCAGACTGGGTCTGTATTGCAGACGGACAAGCTGAAGCCCAGGCAGTCTGTACCCCCATCAGTACCCTAGGTTCCGGGGGTCTGACACACAATCCCCAAAGGTGGAGATGAGGATGGACAAGGTAAAGCCCTCTCTGGGGGCCTCCGGTCCTCTATCCTGCTCCCTGGGCCACCCCCCTCCGTGTCCATGGCAACTACAGTCAGTTACATAACTCAAGGGGGATACCCGTGCAGCGCACCCCCATTGTCTAGGGCCTAGAGATGGGACCAACCCCTCCCCCGTCTCCATCCTGGGCGCCGCGGGGATAAGACGCGCTGAAGGCACGGCCTCCGATGGCCCATACTTGCTGATAGAGGGGAAGCGGGTCGCGCCACCCCACTCCAGTGGAATCCTAACCCCGGATTGCGGAGGGGGACGCAGTTGCGCCACGCCAGGTCCCCTCCCCAGAGCCCGATCCTGCCTCTCAGGTGCTAGTAAGCCCTACGGCGGGGTCGAAGCCACTGGGGCTCCGCGGCTTCCTAAGAGCCCGAGTGCTGGCTTTGTGCACACCCCCTTCCGATGTCGAAGCCCCAGGGACCTCGATGTCCCCCTCCCAGAGCCCACTCCCCGCTCACCTCATCTAGGGCCCTGTAGCCCGGGGCAGGGCGGAGGGGATCCCAGGCGGAGAAGCCAGCGTCCGCCTGCGGCGCCGGTTTACATGGTGGCACGGGGTCGTTCCAGGCGCGTCTACGCGGGCGGGCTCGGGCCCACGGCGGTCAGCGCGGGGGCATCCCGCGGCCGCCGAGAGAGCCGGCCCTTTAAGTCTCTCCCCAGGGGGAGGGGCCGTATGCCGACGGACGGGCGTCTAGGCCAATCAGAGCTAGGAAATGACCTGGCCTAGTTAGACTGCCAATCATAGGCGGTAGCTTCGGGATGAAGGCGGGCTCAGGAAACAGCAGCCCCACCCCCTTAAGGAGTTTACCGAGGAGGGAGGGAGGGAGGGATTGGGCCTGGCCGAGGGCCCAGAAGGGGTCCCGAACTGGTGTCTGCGGAACTCCGGGGAGGTAGCCTCCGGAGCCCCTAACTGCGAATAGGATCCCCTCGTCTAGCCCCTGCCTCCGAACAGCTTTGTAGCCTCCAAATGGGGCCCCCATGCTCCTCTCTCTGTACTGACCTTTCCGTTCTAGAGACTCCCAGATCTTTCCAATTCAGGGTGGGGAAACTGAGGCTCATAAATGGCACAAAGTCACAAAGCAAGATGGGGGCTTCGCGGCAGATGGTATTTAAAACCACGGCTGTGTGATATCAAGTCCTGGAAATTGTTATTCATTAAACCTTTAAACAGACGACTTAAAGCTATTAGTTATTGCGGGATTGGAGTTTCACAGACAGGCCAGTTTAACCATTGGTCAGTCTAACTGGTGACTCTGTGGTCCCAACTGGAGTCAAAGATCCCAGGGTTCAAATCCAGCCTCTGCCCTTTGTTGATATGTGACCTTGGGTGAGCCACTTCTCCGAGAGTCCACTCATTTCTCTATGAAATTAATCCCCTCATGAGTTTGCTCTGCAGGTAAAATCACCCAGAACGGTAAGTGTTCAATACGTTATTGACATTATTATTGTACTGGTTTAGTAGTATAATACTGTACAGGTTTGCTAAGTGTTGGTGCAGGTAGGATGGGCTTCAGAGGACAAGGGGTTAACCATTCCTTGCCCACTCCCATCTCCTGGAATTTGCTGCCAGAGCTGGATTAGGTCCTTCCTCCCACTCTTGTCCACTCAGGGTGCTCCTGGGAGACTACAGTCGATTCATGCAGTAAACAGTTCCCTTCCCTGCCCCTGCACCCCACCCCCCACCTCCAAGCTGGGAGATTCTGGGGTGCCCGCAGGGACTCAGCCAGCAGCCTGGCCCTTGAGGAACCGTTGGACTTTTGGAAGAGTCTGGGGAGAATCATATGGGAACGTGGTTGGGCCAAAGGGAGGGATGGGGCTGGGGGAGAGGAAAATATCCGAAGATGTTCAAAGTTAATGGGGGGGTGTGTGTGTGGAGATGAATAGAACATCAGGCATAGGTGGATGTGGCTGAAATTTAGAGGGTGTGTGTGTGTGTGTCTGTGTGTGTGTGTGTGTGTGTGTGTGTGTGTGTGTGTGTGTGTTTGGAGGGCTTCATTTGCTTGCCAGAGGAGCTGAATATTTTCCCTGGGGCAACGAGCACCATAGAGGCTGTGAGAGAAGGGAAGAGGGTCATATCTAAGTATAGAAATTTTTTTCTTGGATCAGAATGGAGGTACCACCACGGACAAGCATAAAACACATGAGCTTCAGATTGAGAAACTGAATCCCCGAGAGGAGCAGGGACCACCCCAAGGACATCCAGGCAACTCCAACTTAGGTCTCCTGGGCTCCCCGCCAAAGAAGAGAGACTTGGCTGGGCCCAGAGAAAAGCTGCCAGCCAGCTGTGTGCCATCTGCCCGCCTCCTGCTGGGGGAAGGAGGATGGACCAGCCGTTTCCTGAGGCTGCCACCAGCTGCGCCACAGTCACCACCGGGCACCCTCTGCCGGTCGACAAGAGAAGGAACCACAGCTCCCAGCGGACCCCGGGACACAACGTCTTGTACGCAGGCGCATGCCAAAGAGGCGCTGTTCGCCTGCCACCTGCTGGTCCCTATGAGGAACTACACTCCCTTGCCCGTAAGGACGCTCTCGCGGAGGAGACGCAGGCGCAGAAATACTACTCCCCGACGACCCGGAGGCCACGCGGCCACCGCGGTAGGAGAAACTACATTTCCCAGAAGCTTTCGTACCGCGGCTGCAGAGCCTATTCGCTTTGGAATAGCCAGCGTGGGGACGTCGCGACCGGCGGCTGGACATGGCTTTCTTGGTCGGATCAGTAAGTCGCCAGTTGGGTCGTGTCAGGTGAGTCCTCACGGGGACCCTTCCCCAAATCTGGAAATAAGGGCGGTGTCGGGGGCTGGTGTCAGCTATTTGGTGACAACACGACTTGCCAACGGCTTGCGCTTTGATGGAGCGCTTCTTGCAACCAGGCTCCGGCCCGGCCCGGATAGGGGAGCCGAGGCTCAGAGTGGTTGAGCGTCCCGCCGAAGTCACAGAGCGCCCCCTCTGACCTTCTTCGCCATCTCTTTCGCTCCCGCAGGTGGCTGCAGCCCCGCGCCTGGCTGGGGCTCCCCGATGCCTGGGGACTTCTCGCCACACAGCAGAACCGAGGAAAGGCGCGTGGGAATGAGTATCAGCCGAGCAACATCAAACGCAAGCACAAACACGGCTGGATCCGGCGCCTGAGCACACCGGCCGGCGTCCAGGTCATCCTTCGCCGCATGCACAAAGGCCGCAAGTCGCTGAGCCATTGAGGAGCGCTGAACTGCCGGCAGGACCCCCATTAGAGCATTTCTCTGACCTGGGACCTCTCCTGCCATTGTTTTTATGGGGAGCCGGAACAACTCAACATAAACCCTCCTCAAATTGTGGAGTCGGCCCCCAGAGGAGGGAAGTCTGCGGTTGGACTGAGAGTGGGAGTAGGAAGTCAGACCTCGCCTAGTCCCTTTCTACGCTCTTGAATTAGGAAGAATTTTGAACATAAAATAGTCCACAGTGAACCCTGTGTACTCAGTACACAGCTTTAACCACCAATTACCCACAACCCACCTGACCCCTCCTGTGTTATTTGGGAGCAAATCTCGGGCATTAGGTTATTTCTTATTTCAGAATGCATCTCTCCAAGAAAAGGGCTCTTTAAAACCTAATCACAGAACTTTTCACACCTAAAAAATGGTTAACAATTCCATAATATTGTCTAATAAATGTCCAAATTTATATTTGTCTTATATATGTCATCATTTTTCACAGGTCTGGAAAGGTTTCTGGGGAGTTAGAGCTTGAATCCTCAAACCCTAGGATGGGTTTGTGGGAATGAGCTGTGTGACCTTGAGCAAGACCTTAGCCCTCTGAGGCTCATTTGATTCCTATGAAATGAGGTGCTTATTTCTCCTTTGCTGCATTGTTGGAATAATAATACTCAGTAGCTTCCCTTAGTACTACTGAGTACTTCTGTGTACTGGGTGCGAAGTCCTTGTCTGGTGGGCAGGGTAAGGGCACTTGATTTGTACCCAGGCAGTCTGGAGACAGCGGAGTCAGGACTGAGAGGAGGATCTAAGGGCTGTGGGAGCCCGGAGAAGTTTCGCCTGGCTTGGACTTGGGAAGAATGTGGTCAGAAAAGTCTTCCTGAAAGATGGAGCAGGGCCTGGGAGGGCCCAAAGGGAGAAAGGATTAGACTCAGAGGTCAGGATAAAAGGTGGATAAGAGAGGCAGGAGGGTATCAAAATTCCAGGCCAAGGGTATGGGACTGGATCCTTAGGGGACTGGAGAGCGACGGGGGCATATAAACAAGAGATCTAAAGATAGGAAGCAGCAAGTGCAGAGCCGTTTAGATATGCCAAAACCTAAGGTTAGGCCCCTGGAGAGGATGCTGGGGTTGTTACGGCAGGTCCCTTTCCGGGGCTGCTGTGGAAACTCCATGAGACACCGTATTAAAAAGTGAAGTAAGCAGTAGAAAAAGGAGAGACGTGCGGAACCTCCCGGAGTTGTGGACTACAAATCCCAAGAGGCGTCGAGGGCACGGCCTCCGCCCACTTCCGGATTTTGCTGCCTTTGCTTCCAATTCCCGGGCGGGGTTTTGCTTCATCAACCGAACTTGACCACGAAAGGAGGAGGTGTGTTGGCCAATGGACGCGTGACTTAGCCAGGTCCGGCCAATGGGAGCGCGCAGAGGCCCCTATTCTAGGGGCGGGGCTAGAGGGCAGGCCAATGAGCAGGGGGCGGCGGCGCCATCAGTGTGGGCTGTGCCGTGGTTGGAAGTTACTGTGCGGCGGCGGCTAAGAAGGCGGCTGTGGTGGCGGCGGCGGCGGCTGAGGCGGTAGCTGAGGCAGCGACGGAGGAGACAGAAGATGGTGAGAGAGGCTGCCGGGCCCGTACTCCCCCTCCGTTCGACAAAATGGCGCCGCGGGCCCACCCACCTCTAGTAATCCCTGAAGCCCCTTACCTCCCTGCCCGGCCCCCTCAGGCCGCGCCCCGCCCCTCGCTCTGCCCTATAACCTTCAACCTCGGGACCCTGCTGTGAGCTTCCTGCTGACCCCGCCCCGGCTCTTTCTCTCCGACCCCTGACCCTATCTAGGCGTCCAGGCCCTGACAACCCATTCATTTCCGGGTCGTTGCTTCCCCGGAAATGGGTGGGGGCGGGGGTGGGGTCCCCCGAGACCCCCATTTCAGGCCTTGTTCTCGGTTTGTCCGGTCTGGGTCTCTCCAGTTCAGGACGGTTTGGGAGCGCGTCTTGGGCGTTGGGGCGGGGGAGGGGGCTTAACATCGTGACATGTGGGGCTTTGTCGCCAAAGGAAGTGCGACATCACAGACTGCCCAGGTCCCCCAGAGCCCTGATCCCACCCCCAGCATTTCGGCCCCGACCGGCCCTAGAGCATAGCAACTTCATCTTTCCTGTCCCCAGCCCCCTTCCATGTTAAATGAAGGTACCAATAATAGTCCAAACCTGATAGGGTAGTGGCAATTCAGAGAACTGATGTCATGAAGGGCTTAGGACAGTGAACGCTCAACAGATGAACTGGGTGACTTGGGGCTGGTGGCATCTTTTCCCAGCTGGTTTCTCAGCTTTAAGTGGGAATAATGCCAACTGGTTGGGCCATTTGCTCATCCTGGGATTTGACTATAATGGTTCTTTGGGGTTCTCTCCCGGACCCTGTAAAGTGGGATGTTGACTTGGCATCAGAATTGTGCTCAAGGCCCCCCCCCAATCCCCCACTATTTGGCCTCACCAGAACTGGCAGGGGTGATGGAAGCTTTTGTCAGGGCATGTCAAAACCCCATTGTCGCTGGACCCAGGGTCCCAGCCCACCACAGCCCCATAGCTCATGAGATGTGGTGGGGGATAGGCAAAAGAAGAAGGAGATGAGAATGTGGGTTCTTAGCATGTGGGTCCCTAAGCCTGGGTATTGTCTTTGATTCATCGCTGCCTTCTCATCCTCCATGTCCTGTCCATGAGAAGTTCCGATGGCTTTGCCTCTAGAACACATGGTGAATTCATCTACATTCGCCCACCTTGGTCCAGGCACTGCCCGCTCCTGCCTGGATGCCTGCCCCAGCCACCTCCCTGGTCTCCTTACCTCCCCCCTGCCCTGCTGGCAGTCTGTAATTCACCCAGAACCAGAGGGAGCTTGTAATTTAAAGTGTAAATCTCATTAGACCACTTTCTAGCATATGAGATACTTTAGGGGCTTTTTGTAACCCAGATGAAACCCCACCTTCTCCATCAGCCCCCATGGCCCCCGTCCACCTCTATGACCTCATCTCTACCCTCTTCACTCCTCCCTCTGCAAGCTTCAGCCATATTGGCCTTGTTTTCGTGTCCTCACACTCTTAAGTCCCTTCCACCCAGGGCCTTTGCACCTGCTGCTCCTTCTGCCTGGAATGTTCTTCCTGTGAACATCATCTCCTCAGAAGAGCCCTTCCTGACTTCAGGAGGCCCTTTGTCTCTCCTCTCTTGGCACACCTTATCTTTTCATCTGCCTTTGGATGGATCACTTATGGGCTGCCTGTGCAGGGATGGCATACACTTGTTCAGTGACTGTTTGCTGAGGCAGTGGACAACTTCTGGGCCCAGCTGTGGCTAGGATTTGTCTGGCTGGAGGGAGGATTTCTCCCCTGTGACTCAGGCCTTGTTTTCCTGCTTAACTGACAGGAAGTACTGGTCATACCATTTTCATTCATTTATCAGCACAAATGCATTGATGCTAATAGCTTGCCTTCCAGGGAGCTCTGTGAGAAGCTTCTTCGAGGCTAGGAGGTCCCTTCCCCCCAGGTCACACAGCCAGTGAGGGGCCCAGCCAGGATTGAGTGCAGGTGTGGGTCTTCGCACGTCTCACCGCTCTGCCGCCTGGCTCCATGTGAGCCCTGCCAGGGGTCCAGGATTGACCCAGCCCTGTCCTGCCCTCTGCACCCCGGGAGGAGTCAGTCCAGCAAGGGAGGTGGACGTGTAAACAGATGACCTCGCTGGGGTGTGAGCTTGGCTCTGGCGGAGGTTTCCAAGGTGTGAGAGAGGAAAGGGGCCGGGGCGGGGGGCGTTGAGCTGCATGGAGAGTTTGGTGGCTTTTTCCCACTAGGGAAGAGGATGGGCATTCTGGGAGGATGGCCCAGCACCAGCTGGGATGGACTGGGTTTGTGACAGGAGGGCAGCATGAGCCAAGTCGAGCCGGGCCTTTGGAGGGACAGGAGCCCCTCCTCACCCTTCAGGTCTCTGTGCCTGCATCACTACGTCTGGGCAGCCCTTCCTGATCCTCCCAATCAGCCACGTCTTCCCCCAGGGCTGTCCTGGGTCTCACGTCACCTCACAGCACTCTGTCTTCAGAGTCACTCTGCATTCCCTGTACAGCTCTTGGATGCCTACCTGTGTCTTTGTGTACGGGGTGCTTCCCGGGGCCAAGAGCAGCTCCACTGTGGCTTACCCCAGGGCCCTGGTGCCTGGTGCTGGGCCCATGACATAGTAGGAGTCTGAGGAAAGCCAGCTGGGTGGGTGAAGCTGGCCGCATAGTCAGGTGCAGTTGGGGCAGGGGTCCTGGGTTGGAGGAGGCACGTTGGAGGGGCTTTGAGCTGGCTCCAGGGCAGATATAGAGCACCCAGATGTGACGGCCGCTTCCTGGATGGAAGTGGGAGGCCCATCCACATTCCAGGTTCCCTTGCTGGTCCATACTGCCAAGGTCTTGCTAGGGCCTGGTAGAGGAAGGGCTGGGCCCCACAGAGTTGAGGACATCTGTTCCCACTTGCCCTAGAGGGTGGTAGGGGAGCACCTGAAGGGCTGCTTCCCTGAGGTTGCTTAGCTTGGGCTCAGGTATGCGGATGGGTCTCCCAAAGCAGGGTTACTCTAGCCTGCAGGGGCTCTGGGCCCTTGGTTTTCAGGCAGGGAAGCTTAGGCACTGGCATGGCATGTAGCATAAAGAGCTTGGCCTCTGAGGTTGGGTGAACTTGGGTTCAATCTGCTTCCTTGTTTTCTTGTTGGGGCTGGGTGATCTCAGACAAGTACCATGTGACCCTTCTGCCTCAACTTCCTCATCTTTAGTATGAGGTGACTCCAGCCCCTGGCGGGCCATGTGGGGAACCCCTTCCCAGCTACCCCACTCCAGACCTGATGACGGCATTGCCCTCTTCTTCTGGTGAGGAGTCACTCCTTACCCCAAGTTCGCAGCCATCATCCCTCCCTGAGCATTTCTCTGGCTCTCATGTCTCAGTTTCCTAAGGTGGACATGGCTCTCATTGGCCTCTCTTGCCCCCATCTTATGGCTGAGAGTCACCTCAGATGTCCCAGAGTCAGAGCCTTTCCTCTCCAGAAACCTCTCCCTTTCTTGCCCAGCTCATACCAGACTGTCAGGGGAAAAAGGACTTCCGACGAGTCAGGGCTGTGAGGGAATTCTGTTGCTGGCTCCTGGCAGCTGCATGGGCCTGAGTATCGGGCCCTCCTGGTGAGAGGCCAGGCTCCACACCAGGCACAGGGCGTTTTCCCTTCGTAGAGCAGCCTCTGCGTCAGGGAGCCCCAGGAGCAGCCCCTGAGCGGACCTCTGTTCACAGACCTGTTTGCTTTGGTCCACACAGCATTTTCTAAAAAGCCCAGCCAACTTGAAACACCTCGCGATGGCGTGTGAAGACTTGGATTTCTGGGTTTTCTTCGAACTTGGGAGCGCAGTTGTCCCTGGGCTCTGGTTTCTGTAGAGCTGCAGCCTGTGTCCTGACCACCCTCTCCCCTTCACCCAGGCCCCTGCTCCCTCACCCCTGTTTCTTGTCACTCTGGCCCACAGGGTTTTTTGGGGTAGATGAGTAGAGAGACACATGGGTAGAGAGACCCATGTCGGGTCTCTCTCAAGGCAGATAAATGGAAACGAGGCCAGGAGTTTAATATTCAGCAAGCATAGAGGGCAAGTCTGACTTCCCACCCTGCTGCTTGCTCCTGACTTTAACCAAATGGCCTGTCCTCACTGAGCCTCATTTGAGAACGCTCACTTCTCCCAGGGCTAGTGACTCTTTCCTGGTCATCCCAGTGTGCACATCAGGTAGCCAGCTTACAGGTACATTCTGGAAAACTTAACAGAAGAACACAAAGATGGAAACGACGTCACAGGGAAGCCCAGTCTCCCAGGAACTCCAGGGGTGACCCGGCCTGCTGCCTGGTCTCACTTACCATCTTCCCCGTCTTCTAGGCAGATTTTTTGAAAGGACTGCCGGTCTACAACAAAAGCAATTTTAGTCGATTTCATGCGGACTCTGTGTGCAAAGCTTCGGTGAGTGCGTGCTCCGGGTACTGGACGTGGTCGGGGAGCTGCCAGGGGGAAGGGGGTGATGTGTACACCCCATTGGGGTCTCACCAGGAACAGAGGCTGGTCTTTAAGCCCGGGCCCACCTGACACCTTTGCATGCTGTTCTGCCTTCCTTGCAGGGTGTGTGCCCAGGTGAGGGGTGAGGGGGGCCCCCGTTAACCTCCTGGCTCTCCTCACCCATGTCTTCCCAACTCTCTTGCAGAACCGACGTCCCTCAGTCTACCTGCCCACGCGGGAGTACCCATCTGAACAGAGTAAGTGGCCTCTGTCAGTCTGTCTCAACCTGGCTGCTGAGGGGAAGGGCCACAGGGCAGTGCAGGTGGTAAGCCATGGGGTAGTGGGAAGCCCACATGCTGGCACCCACATCCAGCCCCAGGGGGGTCTGCAGTAGCCTTCAGCTGCTGCTCACCAGCCCTCTCCCCTTTGTCTCCCATAAGTTTGGGTGTCCCCTGCCAGCACTGTGTCACAGACCCCGTGATGACTGTACTGTGGGAGGGGATCCTGCCCAGCCTTGGGTATGCAGCTCAGGGAGGTGGGTGCATCCAGGTTGGGGGGGGGTCTGCCAAGAAAGGTGCAGGGTCTGGCAAGAAATGTGCAGAGCCTGCCGAGCAGGAGGACCCCAGCATTATTGTGGTTTTGGTTTTTTATTTGAATGGTGGCAGAGAAGCTACGTGGATCCTGCATGGCGGGTTCTGTGGTCACTGGGGCACAGCTGTAGAGATCCGTGTTCCTGGTCTGCCTGGACGGTGTGCTGGGGCTTATTCAACCCGCTGGGGCTAGACTTCCACATGTGGCAGAAGCTTTGGTCTCTCCCAAGCAAGCAGGGGCCCAGGTGGAGCAGCTGGCTTGGGCCCCTGGTAGTAGCTGTGTACTTGGGAGCAGAAACACTAGGCTTCCCGAAATCCTCTGTGCTGGGAGTGCAGACTTGGAGCCGCAGCCAGGGCATGCAGGGCAGAGATGGGCGGGAGACTAGGGAGGGATGAGAACCTGTCCTGGGAGGGGCAGTGCAGGCCTGGGTCGGGGCTGGGTCACCTGAGGCCTCTTCCTGCAACTTCCTCTGCCTTTTCTCCTCAGTCATTGTGACAGAAAAGACAAACATCCTTTTGCGCTATTTACATCAGCAATGGGACAAAAAGGTAAGGCATGTGGGGTCAGGTGCTAGAACTTGTGGGGACTATGGTGGCCAGCAGGGGGGCGCTGAGTCGGGGAAGGACACAGGTGACTGGAAGACCAGGTGTTTGATGGCAGAATTGGACTTGGCCAGGCCCCAGGGGAGGGAACAGTGTTTCAGAGGAGTGCGTGGCTGAGCAGAGGCTGTGGGGTTCTGGTGCTCAGGGATGAACCGGGTCTTGTCCGGTGGCACTGGGGCCGGGAGAGCACTGAGGCTTGGCTGCCCACAGCCTGCCCATGCGGCCTTGGTGGTGGGTGGACCTGCGCATTGTTACCTAGAGTCTTTGTTCAGTGCTGGAACGTCCACATAGTGACAATTCTAGGGGATACAGATTGGGGTAGAGGCAGTGAGAAGCCGTACCCCCATCCCCCCTCTGAGGCTGCCTTTCTGACACAGGACATTTTTTCATTGTGTTTCTTTTTTCTTTTTTAAAGATTTTACGTATTTATGTGAGAGAGAGGGAAAGCAAGAGAAAGCATGAGCGGGGCGGGGCAGAGGAAGAAGGAGAAGCCGGCTCCCGGCTGAGCAGAGAGTTGGGTGCTGGGCTCGATCCCAGGACCCTGAGATCGTGACCTGAGCCGAAGGCAGATGCTTAACCGACTGAGCCACCCAGGGGCCCCCATTTTTTCTTTTTCTTGAATGGAGATGTGCGTATGTTCCGCATCATAGTCAGTTTGAGGGTTTTTTTGCCTAACATTGAATGTCAGACAGTGACCTGCTTTGGGCCAGGTTGGAGGGGGGCTCCATGATGAAGTGACTGCTGAGCCTTCCTTGTCCTCCTGCCCCACCCCCACAGACCTTGCTTCCCACCGGCGGGTGGAGGGGGGCAGTTTCCAACACAGGCTCTTCTTTGGCAATGCACGTTCCCCCTGGGTGGCTCCTGAGTGCTTTTTACCACCCCCAGCCCCCAGCCCCAGCAGGGCAGCTTTCTTCTCCAGGCATTTTGGACGGTGTGGGGGTCGTTGCCAGCAGTGGGGACTCCTCACGGTGCCCAGGAAATGCCTGGCAGTCCCAGGCCGGCGGCCCCAAAGACTGTGGCTGAGCCTGGGAGGTCTGGCTAGCAGGGGGGGCCCCGGGTTGACTGCCCCACTCCAGGCCCAGCAACAGGATTTCAGGGGCTCACCCAAGTGAAGACTGACACCCCCTCTCCTTCCCCTTCCTCACAGAATGCCGCCAAGAAGAGAGACCAGGAGCAAGTGGACCTTGAGGGTGAGAGCTCGGCACCCCCCCGCAAGGTCGCACGGACCGACAGCCCGGACATGCACGAGGACACTTAAGACTCTCACTCCCCTACAGGCGCCTCCTGTCTTGTCTGCTCCTCGCCCGCCCGCCTTGTGTAAGCGCCCCCGCCCTGCCCCCACCGTCCACCCACACCCGACCATCCACACCACTTCCAGCCTCACAGGAGCCGATGTATTTATTTTCCTCGAGTTTTTATTTATGCTGTAAAATGTACCGAGCGATGGGAAAAGGGGACGTCAGACCCAGTAGTGTGATGTTGGTAGATGCTTTTTAAAAAACATTGTTATTCACAACCCCACCCCCACCCCCAGATTCCCCTTTCTGCCCCCAACCCCCTCCACCCCAATTTTCCTCCGGAAAAACCAGAGCATGTCTGCACGGGTCTAGAGCCAGGGCCCTGCTGTAGCCTGGCAGCATGGGTGGGAGCCCCCACTCCTACTGTCCAGTCCGGGCCTTGAAGACTCGGCTGGGACCTATTCCATGCCCAGGCTTTGCTCTGAAATGTGTGCCAGGGGGAGAAGTCGGCATTTCCGGATCTTTCTCTTAAGTCATTTTATCATGGACTAGTGCGCGCTCCGTGTCACCCCAATAAAAGGATCTTTCCTACTCGACCTCGCGTCTTTGCTCCGTGTGCCTCAGCCCCAGAGGACGGAGCTACTGAGAGTCGTCTCGTCATCACCAAGAGGAGCCAAGAAGGGCCCCCCACGTGCCAGGGCCCTGCGACCCACTGGATTCTCTCCTGGGCTTGCTGTGGCCACCTCACTCAGAGCCAAGACTGCCCGGACCCACCCCCATGCCTCACCTGTCAAGGTGTCCCGGAGGACCAGGACACCCCTGAGAGATGGTCCATGTTGCCAAGGACATAGCTGTGGTCAGCCCCACGCCCTGGATGCCTTGGGTCAGGGTGGCATGCCCACCAGCCCCCGTGGAGACAGCCCAGGTGGCCCGGCCTCAAGTGCCCCTGGTTCAGAGACAGGCACGTGGAGCTGCAAGGAACACCCGGCCCAGGGGCTGTTGTTCTGCGAGTTACACAGCCACTTGTGGGCTGTCAGTTAGTCTGGGTTTGAGCCCGAGTTTGGAGACGTAGGGGGCATTCAGGCTCCAGGCAGAAGGTTTGCGCCTTCAGACACTGGGCCTGGGGTCAGGGGGAACACTGCTCCCCGCCCCCCCCCCCCCCCCCCCGTGCCAGCCCCAAGTGGGGGCCATGGTCTGGGAGCTGAGTGCTGTGGCTTTGGGGGATCTAGGGAGGTTGGGCCATAGAGCTGGAAGGAACACCAGGCCTTAGGGGGCCCCAACCCCACATTATCACTGTGGAACTCCCTGCCTGAGCAAGACTGCTCTGGCCTGGGCCACCCAGCACCTCCCAGGGTGGAAAGTTCTATTACTCACCACCTAACTGTGCTGTGGGGCCAAGGGGCTTTTCCTCCCAGGTGTGGGTGGCATTTACACTTGTGTTGAGTCCCTGTGGTCACAAGGCAGATGCTCACGAAATACAAGCTGACCTCATGGTGCTGTGGTGAGCTGAGTCCCCAGAGGCTCTCAGACGCTTTGGAACCCTCAATCCCAGAGGCTGGTCTGCCCCTCGGCAGGCATGTGATGTTGCTGAGGATTAGTGAGTACAGTCAGCTTCAAAGGCCACAGGACAGTGGGAGCAGGGAGCAGGTGGCACCCCTGCCCTCATCTCTCTTGCCCTGGTTCCCCTTGAGGGACTGAGTTTATCTGTCAGGGACATCCATGGCTCAGACAGGGGTCCCATGGCCAGGACCCACTGAGGTCTCCCGAGAGCCAGCCTTTGCCCACCTCTCCTGCCTTTAGGCCTGCCCCCTTATTCCTCTGCTCCTTCAGACACCAAACTCAGCCTTCCCACACCTCTGTGCCTTTGCACAGGCTGCTCTCCTGCCTCCAGTGAACCCTGGTTTCTCTTTCACAGCCCTCCGAAGTGCCCCTTCCTCAAACTGGCTCCCCTGGGCTCCTCCAGCCACGGGGCTGGGCCTATCAGCCTCTGAGCCTTTGGCTGTGGATGTGCTTGAGTGGGGGAGGGGTTGCATCCCACTCCTGACCACACAACAAGGAGTCCCAGTGGAATCCCAGCAACTAGGGTCTGATAGTGGTCCCACAGTGGGGCATCCCAGCCACTCCCCAGTGTCATCCCTGAAAGTGCCATCCCCTCAACATCCAGACTCCAGTGCCAGGTGCCTTCTGATTTTCATACACCAAGTTTTTTCCACCACGTGTGACTCTTCAGATGGCAGCCTGGGCGGGGTGGGGGTGGGGGTGGGGGGACAGTTATGCCAGAAAGTCAGGCCAAGAGGACTGTCACCTCAATCACCCTGTAGGGCCAAGGCCAATTCAGGACCCAGGCCCCGCACCCAAACTGCTGCATCTTTTCAACACTTGGAGATTTCTTCCTTTGTCTAGGAGGCTGACGCCAGGGCCTGAGGCTCTGTGGCTCCTCCCAGGGGCCCCAGGCCTGGAGTTGGCCCCCAAATCTGGGCCGACTCAGAGTTGGTGCGGTCTGGAGTTTTCCATCTGTGGCCTCAAGACCCAGTTCTTAGGAGGAGGCCCCTAAGGGTCAGAGGATGGGAGGGGCCCCACCCTAGGCCTTCTAGGTCCCCCAAAAGCCAGCACCAACTACAAGTCACTGGGCCCCCTCGATTCCCCTTCCACTGCTCTGTCCTCGGGCACTGTTGAAATATACTTTTTATTGCATTTCTGCCGTTTTACAAAAATATGACAAAATAAATTAAAAACAAATAAATAATCGCCTATTCTGTGTGTTTTCTGTTGTTTTTTTTGGGGTTTCCTTTCGTTTTCCCCATCCGGGTCTAAAGGAAAACGGCAGATGGGGGGGCCCGGCCCCCAGCCCTGCCCCAGGAGAGCAGCCAATACTGAGGGCCGTCGGGCCGAAGCGCGTTTTCTGGGTGGCGGCCGCCGCCCCGGTCCACGGAACTGATATTGCATATGAGAACAGGAAGGCAGGACGGGCGGGTGGAGCTAATGCCAGCCGCTGGGCCAGCACACGGCCTGGGGACTGGGGCTGGGGCTGGGCGAGGGCGCCGGGGGCTCGGTGGGCTCGGAGGTGGGCGGCGGGGGCGGGAGGCTGTAGAAGCTGGCGTCCCCCGGCAGGGGCTGCGGGGCTGGCGGGGGCCCGGCGAGGGCGCAGGGCGGGCACTCGGCAGCGACGGGGGCGGGGGCCTGGCGGGGGGCGGCGCCCTCGCCCCCGCAGCCCCATGGCCCGTCCCACTGCCAGCAGCCTGCGGGCGGCGTCGGGGGCCGGGGCAGCGGCGTTGGCGGTGGCGCGGGGCTCCGGCTGCGGCGGGTGCGGAGGGCAGGGGCGCCCACGGGGGCCAGCGCTGTCCCTGCGGAGGCGAGAGGGGCCGTTCCGGGGGGGTGCCGCCCCCGCCGCCGGACCCCGCTCAGACCCTGCCCGCGCTCCCTCCCGGGCTTCCAGGCACATCGAGGGCCTTATTGCTTCTGATCAGTGACAAGGGGTGGGCGTCTTCGGGTGCATCCCCTGCCTCTGGGCACTGGGCCCCTCCCCATCATGGGGAGAGGACAGTCTGAGGAAGTCCCTCTGATTTCTGACCTGTGTCCCTGGTGCAGCAGCTGCCACCTCTTGGGCTCCCTGGGGGATGAGCTGCTGGAGCCCGGGGCTCGGTGGGGCTGGGGTGGGGACCCACAAGGTGGGGATGGGGGGCGAGGCTGGCACCTCTGCTCAGCACGGATATGGGTGCAGCCTGTGACCGAGCACCCCAAGCTCCCCAAGGAGCTCCAGCCCCCACCTCCAAGGAAGGCCTCCTTGAACAGCTGGGCTGCAGGGTGAGGACTTGCATAGAGGCCTGGAGGGGGTCCAGTCCCCCCCCAGAGTGAGCTGAGTATGGGGGTCTCATAGGGGCAGGAGAGGAGGCTGGGCCAGGTGATGAAGAAGCCCCTTTCATCTCCTCTCCTGGCCCCAGAGCTCGGTGGGCAGGGTGCCCTGGGAGGGGCACGGGGTCAGGGGGCTTTGGCTGTCAGGGACCTGGAGACACTGAGCAGGCTTTGACTTGAGAGGCTCCACGTACCACATACCCAGGCTCCCAACCGGTACCAGAGACCGGGCCTCCTCTGTCCCCTTCAGCCCCTCTCCCCAGGCCTGGCCACCCCATCCCTCCCTGCAAAACCCGGCCCAGAGTCCCCACCCCCGAGTTAAAGCTTGTGACCTGAGCCTTCCTCTTCAGGCCGGGGGGCGTCCGGCTCCTCAGCCGCAGCCTCGTCTGCCGGCCCACTCCGCTGGGCTCGGCCTCCGCCACCGCCGCCGCTGCCACCTGGGGTCCCGTCCGGCCGGGCCTGCCCACCTGCCCCGTTGGACCCGGTGTCAGCCCGGGCCCCGCCGAAAGGGAAGAGCTTGCCAGCGTGGAAGGCCTTGGGCGGTGAGTGGCTGCGCTCTGGGTCCCGCCGGGTCTCAGGTGACTTGAGGAACTTGAAGCTGAGGAAGGCTGGCAGGCGGGTGTCACTCCCCGTGGGTGACTGGGCAGGGGGTGGCCGGACGGCAGGGCCGGCCCCCGCACTGGCCAGTGAGGATGTTGCCCCAGATGACAGGAACTTGCCCTGCAGCGGGATGATCTGCTTCAGCTTCATGACGTTGTTGGGTGCTAGCAAGGACCCCGGGCGCTTGGGCCGCTCTTGCCCGTGGCCACCAGCCCCGCTGCCCTTGGCCTTGGTGGAGGCCTTCTCAGGGGCAGCGGGGTCCAGCCCAGAGCCTTCTGGCCGGGCCTCCTCCCGGCCGCCGGCATCGCGCTCTCGCCGGGCGTGGTGCTCTGCATGGCGCTGGCGCTCCTCCTCCTCCCTCCTCCGCCGCTGCTGCTGCTGGTAGCGGTGCTGGGCCTGGCGTTCGTGTCTCTGCGGGCAGAGTAGAGCCATTATGGGGACTGGGCAGAGAGGGTGTGTGAGTCAGAGCCAGCTGAGGTTCCAGGCCCCCGCAGGTGCTCTCTGCAGGAGTGGGGAGAGGTCCAAACACATATTGGGCACCAGCTGCACCCCTGGGCCCACCCGGAGGCTCTCCGAGAAAGTATGGAGACATCTAATGTTACACTTATTAGGCACCAACTGCATTCCTGGATCCATGCCAGTGGTTTCTGAGAACCGAGAAGAGAACGGGGACATTAGCGGCCACCAACTCTGTCCCCAGCCACGTGTGAGGGCATGGTCTTAAGAACTGGGAAAATGTAAACACATCTTGGGCCTCAACAGTTCTCCACTTTCTGGAGAACCAGTGATAGATCGAGTCATGACTGACGCATACCAGAGCCCGCCCTGGCCAGTCCAGGAGCCACACGTGGCTTTGTCAATGCCAATTTAAGTAATTAAAATGAAATAAAATAAGACTTCCGTCTCTCCGTTGTACCAGCCCCATCTCAAGTGGCCAACGCCCGCCCTGACACAGGTCAGAAATCAGAAATCAAAGCCCGCAAGAAGCCACGGTGCAGACACAGAACGTTTCCATGACCACGGAGAGCGCCACCTGGCGCTGGTGAGCTCCTTGGCCCACTCTGAAGCTTTCTGGGGAATGTGGCAGAAGCTGGGCTTCTAGGAAGCATCAGCCTTGTCCCTGGCCCCAAACAGGGCACTGCCGGCGAGCTGGCGATGACTAAGGGTTCACAAGTGCCAGCCCGGTGCTGGATGCCACCAGGGATCCGAGGGACGGAGCGGCCCCGGCGGCATGCTCATTATTCCCTGGGGCTCCACCCTTCTTCCCCTTCAGCTCAGCGGCTGGCGGCTGGTGGCCAGCCTGGCAAGGCCAGCCCGGCAAGGCTGAGAAGCCCCGCTGCGAGCGGGCAGCAACCCAGCCCAGTCCCACACCCGCGTACCTTGAAGGCCTCCCGGCGCTGGTACTCAAGCTTGGCCATCTCCTCGGCCACCCAGCCCGGGATGTCGGGGATGGCCACGTGGATGAGATACTTGAGGAGCAGGGCGAAGTGCTGAGGCGACAGAGGGAGAGGCTGCAGGCTCGGGGACGCCCTGCTGCCCCCCAGCTCCTCCACCCAGCCACCAGCCCCACCTCAAGCACCACCACGGACACGATGGCCGCCTCCGGGCTGAGCCAGGGGAAGAGGCGCTGCAGCTGCCCGCACTGGCCAATCAGGTAGCAGTTGACCACGATGGCCAGGACCCCCATGGCCTCCATCACCTTCTGCAGGGGCACACAGGAGTGGGGCGGGGCAGGGAGCAGGGCTCAGGTGGGGTCTGGCCACCCTGCCTGGGCCTCCCGCTTCTCCCCAGCACCCTCCACCCCCGGACTGCCTTGGGGCCTGGGCTCCCGCGCTCCCCACACCTGCCACTGGCCGATGCTCTCCACCCGCTGCCCGAAGGGCCGCTGCAGCCCTGTGCACAGCTTGAGGGCATCACTCCGGATCTCAATGAGGTTGTTGACCAGGGCGCACAGAGCAGCCAGGGGGAAGGCAGATGAGAAGAGGACGACATAGCCGAACTGCACGAACATCTCCTGGTAGTCCTGGAAGGTGTCCTGCAGGCGGGTGCCTGGGTGTGGCCTTGGTCCCCCTCCCTCAGACCCAGATGCCTCCTACCTCCGACTACCTTCTTCTCTCAAGCCTGCCTCCCACCCTCCAATTCTCCTGAAGGGACCCAGAGCTCCCCATCCAGCAAGTTCCCAACCACATCGAGGGCCCCATTTTATCACGCCCCCTAGGTCACCCCTCAGACCACGTGCCCTGTCCCCCCAGGGCCTGGCCTTGGGCCTCCGATGCACCCTCCTCACCTCATACTTCTTCATACAGCTCTCAAGCTCGGCCTGGGTGAGCTGGGGTGAGTGCTCCTCCTCGGGTGGGTCAATCCAAGACGACCGATTCTGCCGCCGCTGCCTCCGGCCTGAGTCACCCGAGCCAGGCTCTGGGTCTGGGCCCCCATCTGGCCCCTGGTCACGGCCCTCGCCCCCAGCCCGGCGGAGCAGGACGGCCGGGGGCTCCCGCTCAGGACTGCTGGGAGCCCCTTCAGCCTCATCGTCTTCTTCGGCCAGCGTGAATACTCCCGGCTCCAGCCCCTTCTCCACCATAGTGGGGCTCCCCTCCTCCAGGATGGCCTCGGGGCCAGGCCGCCGCCGCCCAGCCCCTCGTTCAGCAAAGCTGACCTTCTTCAGCCGGAGCCCGCAGTCCAGGAGGCTGCTCTCCTCGCCCTCCTCCTCGTCATCTTCCTCATCCTCCTCTTCCTCCTCATCCTCGTCCTCGTCCTCCTTGCCCCCCCGAGACCCATCCCCCACCTCCCCCCCTTCCCCTGCGGGCCTC
Source organism: Lutra lutra (assembly GCF_902655055.1). NCBI lineage: Eukaryota > Metazoa > Chordata > Mammalia > Carnivora > Mustelidae > Lutra > Lutra lutra. The sequence continues at coordinate 210,282,348 of NC_062278.1, read as the reverse complement.
CGCTCCACTGGTGCCTCCTCTTCCTCCTCGGGGGCCCCGCAGCCCCCACTGAGGCACCTACGGCCCCCGCCGCCACCACCGCCACCCCCCTCTTCAGCCTGGGGTTCAAGGCGACGGGGTGCGGGGCGCTGGAGGCTCAGCAGGCCGAGCAGGGCTCGGGCCAGCTCCCAGGCTGCCTGCAGGCCGAGCTCGCCGCGGCCCAGCCGCCGGTACAGGTGCGGTTGCAGGACCTCGCGCACGTTCTGGAGGAACTGGCGGGTGATCAGCAGAGTGGCCAGCATCTGGGGGCAGGAAGGGGGAGGAGAGAGGCCACGTGGGGCGCGGGCACCGGGGGCAGGCTGCAGGGACTAGGGAGCCGCCCTCCAGGAGCCAGTTGCCAGACACATGCCCCGAACCCAATTGCTGTCTCCACCCCATTTAATGAGGTCCCTGGACATGGCGTCCCCAGCAGCAACCTCTGCAGCCTCTCCCACCAACTGGAGCCTGGCAGGCCGCAGTGCTCCGAGCCAACCTCCTGGGGTTGCAATGCACGTTTCCACCCTGCTGGGGCTCAGGGTCCCCCTGCTTGGAGCACTGCCCAGGAGCTCAGCTGGGGTCCAGGGCCTCGAGGGACCCCTGCTATCCGCACCCCATCAGCAGAGCCCGCCCCTTGGAACATGCACCCTTGGCTCAGGCAGCGCGAGGCCCCAAGCACAGCCACACTGCCCGCCCTGGCGAGGCCCCGTGGGCTCGCCATCTGCCCATACTTTGGCCCGGGCCACGAGCAGGAGGCCCCGGAGGGAGAGGAGGAGCAGGCGGAACCGCAGGGCCGCGAGCGGGACCAGCACCGCCCGAAGCTGCCGCTCAAGGCTCTGGGACAGGGACAGGACGAGCAGGAGCTGTGGAGGGACCGACGGACAGGTGGACGGACAGATGGGGGGACGACAGGCAGAGAGAGGACACATGGACGAACGGACGGACAGAGAGAGAAGGATGGAGGAGGGGGGGGAGGGGCTGGAGAGCCCGTGGACCCCTTGGGTGGACAAGTCCGGCCCCCCTTGGCCACCACTGTGGTGGGGGGCACTGCCTTGGGCTGGGGTCTCACCTCTTTCAAGCGCTCCATGTCCTTGAGGTAGAAGCCGATGTAGAAGAGGCTCAGGTAGGAGTTGACAAATTGGAACTGTGGGAAGGAAGCAGGAGGGCAGTCCCTCTGCCACCCCCATCCCCAGGAGCCCCTCCTATGCCCCACGCAGAGCCCTTGCTGCCTGCCTGCTGGCTGCCACTCACCAGGACGACTTTGATAATGAGGTGCTTCTCATAGGCGCTCTCCAGCCGGTAATTCTCTGGGGGCCGAGGGGGTGAGTGAGGAGGCAGCCCGGGCCCCCTGAAGGCAGCGGGGGCCCTGAAGGGCAGTAGGGACCTTCCTCCCCAGGGCGGCAGGCCCTCCCCTTGCAGGGCGTACCCATGTCATTGAGCCAGATGGCGAGCTTCTTATAGCCCTCAGCACTGGCGCTGACCAGCAGGGCCAGCACAACCTTGGGCAGGAAGCGAGCAAGACGGGGCAGCCCTTTCACGCTCAGCACCAGCTCCTGTAGGGACAGGGGTTCACCAGTCACCCTGGCATCTGGGCGCAGCCCGGAGTGGTCCTGGGCCAGCGGCGGCCAGGTCAGGGCCAAGGCCAGGGCTGGGGACCGGAGGTCACCTGCAGCTGGAAGCAGCCGAGCATGAGCAGGAACACGCAGGCCAAGCAGGTGAGGCACAAGGGGAGGCTCACGAGCAGCTGGAAGAGCAGCCGCTTCCAGGGCGGGTAGTAGAACTCCTCAGCCCTTGTCACGGGGCTAATGCGCCGGACACCCTGGCAGAGAGGGTGGGGGTGGGGCACAGCGTGAGGCCAGAGGGGCTGCCCCTGTCCCCACACAGCCTTCCCAAGGCCACTGAGTTCTGTTTCCCTCCACCATGCCTCTGCTTTTAGGGTGCCCCCCCAGTCCACTTTCCCCAGCCCCTCAAGTGCAGTTTCCCACACCTCTTCTTCAGGGCATGCAGAGCCCCCCACCTGGCATACCCTCTCTGATGCTGCAGCCCTATTTTACACCTTGTCTTTGCCCCTGCAGTGCCCCCCACCCCCTGCCTCCTCTTCTCATTCTTGGAGTCCTTGGACTCACGCACCCCGACTGACCCTGAACTGAGGTCGTGGTTCCTCCACAGCTTCCCCAGGTGAGTCCAGCGTCCCCCACTTGTAGGCCAGCTCTGCTCCCCTCCGTTTCCATTCCTCCAAGAACAGGGTTGACCAGACCACGTTGAAGAGGGCAAAAACCACACATGATACATCCCGGCTTGTCTGGGGATGGTGGAAGGCTGAGCTGTTGGCCAGGTTGGCCCAGGGAGGAAGGTGTCTCAGGCACTCCAGTCCCAGCCCAGCCCACCCCCAGCACCTGGTCAGCCTCCGTAAATGTGTACAGGACGGAGCCAAAGACGGCTGGGTATACCATCGCTGATGTGTAGAAGCCCAGCCAGGCAAAGTACATGGCAATCTTCACTCCAAAGTAGTCACAGATCTCATCTGCCAGGAGCACAGGGCGGGGTCCGGTCAGCCCTGCCCACTTCCTGAGACTCCCACACACCCACGACCTGGGGCCGCACCTAGAGGCTGGTTTTCACACACAGCTTGCACCCATGACTTCATGAGGCGGTTCAGGATACGCTGCTCGTGGACCGGGAACACCTGCTGGATGATCCCACGGGCCGCCAGCTCAGGGACTGTTGGGGGACAAGAGCAGTTGAGCCCCACCCTTCTGCCTGGGCCTGGCCTGGCCAGTTCCCCACCCTCAGCCCCCGCCCTGGCCAAAACCCAAGTCACAGTTTTTCCCTGCTTTTCAATCTTCAGAGGCTCTTTCCAGGGGAGGAATTTTAAGTGGGCAGGATATCTGGTTCTCCTTCAGAACTTCGGAGGTGCAGAGGCAGGTAGGAGGGGGTGCAGGAATCCACCTGGGAGGGTGGGGTCCCAGTGTGGAACCTCGTTTTTAAATAAAGCCATTTGGCCTCAGTTCACTGCTCTGAACCTCTGAGGAATGGTGCAAAGCTGGCGTCAGAAGGTGAACTTGCAGCAGCTGGTCTCTTGGAGAGGAAACTGAGGCCCAGGGCCTCACCACACAGGGCATGGAGTGCTGTCCATGGTCCTGCCCCTACCTAATCCCAGACCCAGACAACGATTTCTCTTGGAAGGGCTTCCGGGGCGTAAGCCCCACCCCTAGGCTAAGGCCACACCCCCCTCACCTCATTGATTGATGTCTCCAGGTCCCACCCAACTCTTCCCTAGCTTTTTTGGTCGGTTGTCTCTAGGCTCCACCCTCTCGCACTGATAGGCTGTATTCTAAGAGCCCCACTCAACTCCCCACGTGTGATTGGAGATTGGTCCCGCCTGCTTACTGATTGGCTGGTCCTCCAGGAAGCGCACATTGTGCAGTGCCTCACCCTGCTTCGCGCGTAGGTTCTGCAGCCAAAAGCGGATGATGCTCTGGCGTTCCTGCGGGGGACAGGGCAGGGCTTGAGCACAGGGAGCAGCAGCCCAAGCGCTAGGGGTGCGGACTGGGAGCCTGAGCTGGTCGCACCTGGGAAGTGAAGAAGCGCAGCTCACTCTCCACATTCTCGTAGATGAAGTCCTCCTCGCAAGAGAAGCCTCGGGTGCCCCCGCCAAACTCGGCCTTCACCGCTTTGCGCAAACCCAGCTCATCGGCTCCTCGAAGTAGGCTGCCAGGAAGACACGGAGGTGGGTCATGGGGAGACCCTGGTTCACCATCCTGGAGCTAGGGATGGTGTACTCGGCAGCCACCTGGGACAAACGCAGGGCGCTACACCTCACAGTTGATGCTTGGAAAGGCAGGGAGCTGGGTAGCAGGGTCAGCGAGAGTCCAGGGACAGAGACTCGCCTCTCATACGTGGCGGTGACGAAGAAGGCATAGGCACGCGTGTGGCGGTGGTGGCGGACTTGCACGATGAGCTCAGGGATGCCCACGCGGATGTGGTTCAGCAGCCATAGCAGCGTGTGGTCATCAGTCGTGTCTGCCAAGGGGCACAGGGACTGATGGCCCTTGCCACAAGAGGTCCGAGGCCTCTTACAGACTCCTACTCAGGGGAGCCCAGCTCAAGGGAGCCCATCTGGGCACTGGGCAGGCGGCAGGCACAGGTACCTGGAAAGGTCATCAGTACGTCGCAGTTCTCCGTAGGCACTGTCTTCATCCACGCCTTGTGGGATACCAGGTAGCGACCAGCCTGCAGGAGCCGCTTCCCAAAAAGCTTATCTACGGGGCAGGCAGGGCAGGGCCCAGGTCAGGCCGCTCCCAGACCAAGACCTCAGCCTCTAGTGTAGTCCCTCCAGTCCTAACCCCTGCTCGCACGCACACTCGCCACGTCTCCTCTGCACTGAGTCTGGCATCTAGGGACCTGCAAGGTTTGGCCTCAGCTTGTTTCCTTCCCTCCACGTCCTTGCACCAGCCAGGCCCTCCTCCAGGAATGCCCTTCCCCCAGGTCCTCCCTTACAAATCTTACTCATTCTTGAGGCCCAGCTCCGCCTCCAAACCCACAATCGATGGGGCGCTCACTAGCAGCCCCGAGCGAGCGAGCGCTTCACCACATCATGTCAGCGCGTCCTCATAGCTGGGCGCGGTTCTTACCCCCATTTCACAGGTGAGGAAACTGAGAACCAGGGCGTTTAAGTCACGCACCCAAGGTCACACAGGCAAGCTGGGATTCGAACCCGGGACCGTATGATTCCGTATCCTCTGCGGAGAGACTCTCTCACGCGGATCCCTGCCGGGCTGCGATCCGGTAACCCAAAGGGGTGACTGAGCTCAGCCCCGAGCCGGGCTCTCGGAGGGGCGTGTCCAAGTCTCTGCGCTGGGACCCCCGCCCCCTGTACCGTCCCGGCCGCGCTGGCCCCGCCGCAGCCGCAGTGCCAGGAGAAGCCGGCCCCTCGACTGGACTCCAGGCCGGGACGGCTGAGCCCAATCCCACTCCGCGTCCAACCGCCGCGCGCACCACAGGCACCTGCAACCCTGTCAGATCCAGCCGCCGCACACATACCCAGAACTCCAGACGCCGGGGCTGCAGGCTCGCCCTCAGGCGGGGGCCTCTTGCCACGCTCGCCCTCCAGGGACGTGCCCCCGGCGCTGGAGGTGGCTTCGGCCATGGCGAGCGCAGGCCAGGTCAGGGGCTGCGGGCGGCCCGAGCGCCTGGGGGCCGCGGGCTCATAGGGCCGGTGCAGCCGCGGAGCGAGCTGGAGGTGGAGACAAAGGCCGCGCCCGCCCGCGCCGGCCGCCGTCCCCGCGTGCCCGAGCGCTGCTTCTAGTCTCCGCCCGCGCGGAACCTCAATTCTCCTTCTCGTCCCCGCGCACGTCGCTCTTGGGTTCTCGACTCCGCCCGTGTTGTTTTCTAGATTCCGTTCTCGCCCGCCCACTTCGCTTTCTGCTGCTCGTCTCCGCCCGCATCGAAGATGCAGTCACCGAGGATGTGTCCCCGCCCGCGTCGAATTCTGGGTCTCGTCCCCGCCCGTCCCAGGACTGGATTCTCCGCCTTCCAGCCTTAGTTTTCCCCATCTACAAAGGCGCGGTTTGGAATCTTGCGTTGGGCGTGATTTGACGAGGGCAGGACGTGCGAGGGGGCGGGCCTGATTGGGGGAGATTCCAGGTAGCAATAACTTCACAGCTAGAATACAAATTAATAAATAAAGCACGTCCAGCCTCAGGGCCTTAGCATGTGCACTCCTCACGCCCTCTCCGTCCAGTTAACCCCTGCTCCCCTCAGGATGTAACCTCCTCAGAGAGGACCCCATAGAGCTTCAAAGTTTAGCACATAAAAGTACAGCCCTCCCACTGTATGAATGAATTTCAGACAAACGAATACACTTTTGGGATGTCCCAAATATTACATGGGACACAGTTACACCAAAACCTTATTTATTTTGTATCCGAAATTCACATTTAACTGGGCGTTCTGTATTTTATCTGCACCCAGACCCCTGACCGTCCTGAGTAGCCTTTTCTGTTAGACTGAGAGCCCAGAGAGGCCAGGAGCCCCTTCTGGTTCTTAGCGCACACAGTAGGCACCTGATGTATACTTATGACAGATGGAACAATTCGGAGAAGGCGAGTTTTCGCGTCTGTCACTCTCTGACAAATGAAAAAGTTGAGCGGGTCGAGGCAGGGATTAGAACTCCAGCGGGTCCGACAGATTCTTCCCCAAGCGCAAGTGCGTCGCCCGCCCGCTCCGTCCAAGAACCAGAGAATTGTCCGTGCGAAAGCGCCCGCGGAGACCCCGCCCAGCCAGTGTCTGGAATTCCACCATCAGCGCTTTATTCCGCTATTCTGCGCTGTCCTGGGTTAACCTGAAAGAAATCCCTGAGACTCCCCTTTCTGGCTTTAGGGGAGCCAGAGACAGACCGGACACTCAGCTCTGCAGGAGCAGGCCTGGGCCAGGAAAGGCCAGAGGGCAGAGAGGGCTGTACTGGGGATTCCAGAAAGGTGTCCTGTCGGAGGGGACCTTGGAGCTAGGTCCTGAGGATGAGTTTGTCAAATGAAGAAGGGTATCCGGGGAGGAGGGAACGGCGGGAGGGAAAGCTGGGGGAGGGAGCGAGAAACAGGGAGAGTTCTGGGAACACAGGTAGGAATCGTCCCAGAAATTTGAACAAGATTTTACTAGGGCCAGGGCGTGGGTATCCCGGAACTCATCCCTCTCCGCCCCTGAGATGCTCTTGTTTCGCCTAAAGCTACGAAGTGGCCAGATGGAAAATACGGGGCTGGAACCCTCGCCTCGGTGTAATTCCCACGGCCCTGGGCCAAGCCGGGTTCTTCCTCCCACCCCTCATTTCCGGTGTCTGGGATACCCGCGGTTCTAGGATCCTAAAAATTCGGTCTAATGTTGCCGGGGGAACGCCATTTCGCTGCACCCCCGCGTCCAGCCCCTTCCCCGCCTCTTTCCCTGCCACTGGCCAATAGAAACGAAGATCTTCAGAGGGTGGGCCGTACGCCTCCTAAGGAGCCCAATGATAATCGAGAGTCGTTAAGCAGTTTACCAGTCACGCCGCGGAGTGGGTGGAGCCTCCTGTCAGGACTAGAAGCCGCCCAGGCAGAGCGGGTAGGCGGGTCGCTGGTTGTGAATCCATGTGGCGGGGGTTGTGGACCCTAGTAGCCCGGGCCGCACGTGGGCCTCGCAGGTGGGGCGATACGGGAAACGGGTGTGACAGCGTGGGGTGCTGCTTGGGCTTCAAATCCTCTCCCTAGGATCTGGGTCCCAGTTCCCTGGGGGCAGAGCCACCTTTCGCATTTTCCCAAGCCCCAATCCGCAGAGCCCACATCTGGGTCATCTGTTGGCCTCAGAGTACCCATTCGGATCACACTTCGACATCAGCGCCCTCACCCTCACAATATATCCATCCCCCTGTCGCAGACCCACATCTGGGTCAACTTCTGCTCCCGGAGACCTTAATCGGGTCACCGTCTGTCCTCAGACGCTCCAATCTGCCCATCCCCCAGCTAAGAACCTCCACCGGGGCCATCTTCCGAACATCGAGCGCCCTATCCACGTGCCACTCGGCAACAGAGCCTCCCAGAGGCACTGATTCTTCTCCTCTCCAGTCCCAGATCGTGCACGCGCCAGGGCAGCGGCGCCCCGGCCCCCGGTTCCGGGGCCACTATCTTCGCGCTGAGCTCCGGCCAAGGTCGCTGCGGCATCGCGGTGATCCGGACCAGCGGTCCCGCCAGCGGCCACGCCCTCCGGAGCCTCACGGCACCCCGGGACTTGCCCCCGGCTCGCAGCGCTTGCCTGCGCCTGCTCAGCCACCCCCGTTCCGGGGAGCCGTTGGACCGCGCGCTGGTGCTCTGGTTCCCAGGTGAGGGGTTCCAGATCCCGAACCTACTGTAGCTCTCATGACCCAGTTTCCTCTCCCCCACCCCCCAGGCGTTTGCCTAGCCGTACTCTCCTCGACTCCCATCTCGCCACACTAGGTCCCCAAAGTTTCACGGGGGAGGACTGTGCGGAATTCCACGTGCATGGAGGCCCAGCGGTGGTGAGTGGCGTCCTGCAGGCCCTGGGTGAGTCTGTAGCCTTGGGTTCGAAGTCTGGCTCTGCCAGTGGACCTGGATGGGGGCCAGGGAGCTCAGGACCCAGTACCTTCCCGCAGGCAGTGTGCCAGGGCTGCGGCCGGCCGAGGCTGGAGAGTTCACCAGGCGGGCATTTGCTCACGGGAAGCTGAGCCTGACCGAGGTGGAGGGGTTGGCAGATCTAATTCACGCAGAAACCGAGGCGCAGCGGCGGCAGGCACTGAGGCAGCTGGACGGGGAACTGGGCCACCTCTGCCATGGCTGGGCCAAGACTCTCACTAAGGCAAGCCCCCTCTTCGCCCATTCCCTGCCTCAGAGACCTCACCTACCCGTTCGGTGCGTGGGAGCTTCCTGTGCATGAGCCTCCAGTCTGGTCTCTTGGGTCAGGTTCGACCTGGGCCCATTGGGGGGGTGGGTTCCTGGGTTACCCCATCACCACTTCTGCCCCCCCCACCCCCACCCCTCAGGCTCTGGCTCATGTGGAGGCCTATATCGACTTTGGTGAGGATGACAACCTGGAGGAGGGCGTCCTGGAGCAAGGTGGGTCCTCCTAGGGGTTGGGGACGCCTGGCATCATAGCCCTCGGAGGCCCCACTCCTTCCCCTCCCTTTCTTCCATCCACAGCTGACAGCCAAGTGCGGGAGCTGGAGCTGGCACTGAGCGCACATCTTCGAGATGCCAGGCGCGGGCAGAGGCTTCGCTCAGGAGCGCACGTAGTGGTCGCAGGACCCCCCAACGCTGGCAAGAGCAGCCTGGTGAACCTACTCAGTGCGTGGGAGGCGGGGCCTAGTGTCGGGGGCGGGGCCGGGAGGAGGGAGGAGGATGAAAACTTAGTTCAGCAGGGAGGCTCCATGGTTTCCACCCCGCTCTCTTCGTGATAATATCCACCCCCAATCCCGTCCCAGGCCGGAAGCCTGTGTCCATAGTATCCCCGGAGCCGGGGACCACCCGCGACGTGCTGGAGATCCCCGTGGACCTGGCCGGATTCCCGGCGCTGCTGAGCGACACGGCGGGGTTGCGTGAGGGCGTGGGGCCTGTGGAGCAGGAGGGCGTGCGGCGCGCCAGGGAGAGGTAGGCTGATAGGGTGGTGGGATGGGGAAACAGCCCTTCCACTTCCATTTTGCCTTGCTGCAATTATTTTGTGTCCCTCCTGAGTCAGGAAAACCTGCTGAAGCCTCTTGAGTGGGGATGAGCCGAGGTTTAAATTCAGCCCCTGTTCCTGCCCTTCCCCTCTTGGTTTGCCCCGCCCCCACCCACGTGCCAAGCCCCGCCCCTCTGGTCACCCCCAACCCCCATGCCTTTGCTCAACTCCGGGGTCACTTGGTTGGTTCTCCCTGTTCCCCCAGGCTGGAGCAGGCTGACCTCATTCTGGCGGTGCTGGATGCTTCTGACCTCGCCTCTCCGTCCAGCTGCAACTTCCTGGATACCGTTGTCGCCCCCGCAGGCGCTGGGAGCCCCAATGAGAGCAGCCAGCGCCTCCTGCTGGTGCTGAACAAATCGGACTTACTGCCTCCAGGGGGCCCAGACCCCAGTCCCAACCTGCCCCCGCACCTGTTGCTGTCCTGCTTGACCGGAGCGGGCTTGGATGATCTCCTGGAAGCACTGAGGAAGGAGCTGGCTGAAGTGTGAGCGGCTCCCCCGCCCCGCCTCTGCCTGTCCCTGTCCCTGTCGCTCAAACTGCCTCAACCCAAGTTCAAGTCAGGGCTGAGCCACTGGCTTGGGCTGCCTACCCGCCCCCCAAGGCTCATTTTCTGGATCTACAAAATGCAAGTGATGATCCCCCTTCAATGGTAGTTGAGAAAGTTGAGAAAGATCGCATTCTTTTTCCCTTCCAGGTGTGGGGACCCGTCCACAGGCCCACCGCTTCTGACGCGTGCAAGGCACCAACATCATCTCCAGGGCTGCCTGGATGCCCTTGGCCACTACAGGCAGACAAAAGACCTAGCCCTGGCTGCTGAGGCGCTGCGACTTGCCCGGGGTTACCTGGGCCGCATCACTGGCGGAGGCAGCACCGAGGAGATCTTGGACATCATCTTTCGGGACTTCTGCGTGGGCAAGTGAGAAGCCCTGAGGCATGTGGGAATAGATTAGGCCAAGTGAGAATCTCATCTCCAACAGAAAACTTGACCCCAGAACCATGAACCAGAGTGCTGCCTTGAGAGGTGATGAGCTCCTTGTTGCTGGCAGTGACTAAGCTACGGCCAGCCGTGCTAGGGGTTCCAGCCCTGGAATGGAGCTCAACGGAGGTCCCTTTGGCTTCCTGTGCTGGGGGAGTAGGAGTGGACGGTTGGGATGGGGTGGGAGGGCCTCAGGGATCTTTGTTTTGCGTTTTTTAATTTACTTTGCAAGTACTAAAGGAATATAAAAAAATTCAGGTGATTCAGAAATGCTTAAACATGGAACCCCCCCCTTCCCTTGGGGTCACAGTTTGTGTTGGTCCAGAATTCTCTCTGCTCTTTTGTTTATTTGTGGATACACCTGTGAAATATGTTTTGTCTTGTATTTTGTCCATAAAGTGTGTGTTTATTGTTCTGCAAGTTGTCGTTCCCTTTTTTGGTATTAACCTGGAAGCTTTGCCTCTTATGTTTGAAAAGAGACTTGCAAGATCCTGGGCGCCTGTGGCCTCTGAGCTTACACAGTCATTCTTTCAGTACCTACTATGTGCTAGAATCGCACACATCATTTTATAGAGTTTTCATAACAGCACAATTCAGTAAGTATCTTGTTGATGAGGAAACTAAGGCTCAGAGAATTATTTAGTTGCTGGACAACCCCAGCTTTGGGATTTGTACGTGGGTTTGTTCAGACTTCCATTCTGAGTTTGCCCTAGGTCTTCTATGCAACAGAAGTGCAGGATACTGGGGACTTAGAGGGGACCAATCGTGACAGGTGCTGCCCCTGCCCACGTTAGAGACCTAGTTCCTGATGGTGAGGTCTAATGGCTATTGTGTGAGCTTATGATGAAGAGGAGACCTGCCTGCTCAGGGATGTGAGTGCAGGTTGCCTTGCAGAGGCGACATTGGTACTGAGAGCCGAATGGTGAGAAGGAAGCCAGATGGAGGAGGTTGGTGAAAGTGTCCCAGGTAGAGGGCACTGCATGTGCAAAGGTCCTGAGGTGGGAACATCATAATGTATTCAAGGAATATCGAGGTGGCCGGTGGCCTGTAGGGGTGAAGCAGTGACTGCGGGGAAGAGAAGAGGGAGATGGGTAGAGGAAGAGAGGGAAGATCTTGATTAATAGGACTTTGATTCTTTTTTTTTTTTTGGATGCTTTCTTTTATTCAGTTTTTTATGTTAATTCCAGTAGAGTTAACATACAATGTTATGTTTCAGGTGTACAATATAGTGATTCAACATTTCCATACATTACTCAGCGCTCATCATGACAAGCGCACCCTTTAATCCCCATCACGTATTTCATCCATCCCCCCACCCACCTCCCCTCCAGTAACCAGCCCTTTGTTCTCTATAGTTAAGTCTGTTTCTTAGGGACGCCTGGGTGCCTCAGTTGGTTAAGCAGCTACCTTCGGCTCAGGTCGTGATCCTGGGGTCCTGGGGTCGAATCCTGCATTGAGCTCCTTGCTCAGCAGGGGGTCTGCTTCTCCCTCTGCCTTCTGCTCCCATTGCTTGCTCTCTCTCTCTCTGACAAAATCTAAAAAAAAAAAAAAAAAAAGCCCGTTTCTTGATTCCTCTCTTTCTTTTTTCCTTTGCTCATTTGTTTTGTTTCTTAAATTCCACATATGACTGAAATCATGCGGTAGTGGTCTTTCTCTGACTTATTTCGCTTAGCCTTATACACTCTAGCTCCGTCCATGTCGTTGCAAATGGCAAGGTTTCATTCTTTTTCACGGTCGAATAATATTCCATTGTGTATATATATATATGCCACATCTTCTTCATTCATCTGTTGGCGGACACTTGGGCTGCTTCCATGATTTGGCTTATAGTAGGTCATACTGCTGTGAACGCAGGAGTGCATGTGTCCCTTTGAATTAGTGTTGAGGCCTTGGATTCTGAGACTCACGGGCGCCTGATATGTTGGTGACGAACCAGCAGAGGGCGCCCTCCTCTAACAAAAGAAGGTCCCGGCAGCTCCCATCAAAGCTCCGCCCTCTGTGGACCCTGGGATCCAGGATTCCACACCCACCTGGCAGCTGGGGAATGGTTAACGTCCCTTGCCACAGGCAGAAGCAGTCTTTTTTTTTTTTTTTTTTTTTTTTCTAATAAGATTTTACTTATTTGACAGAGACAGAGAGCATAGGCAAGGGGAGCAACAGAGGGAGAGAGAGAGAAGCAGGCCCTCTGCCAAGCAGGGAGCCTATGCGGGTCTTGATTCCAAGACAGCAAGATCATGACCCAAGCCAAAGGCAGATGCTTAACGGACTGAGCCACCCAGGCACCCCCAGAAACAATCTTAAATAGGGTCAGAATCCCTTCTAGAATCAGAAAAAGAGTCTTACCTCCAATGATCAAAGATACAAGCTCTCAGGTTTTAGGGCACCTGTGAGCAGAGGCTGGGAGGTATCCAGGGCCAACAAAAGGTATGAAGAGAATGTTCAGGAGGCATCTAGAATACCACCCCCCAACCAAAGGGGGGCTCCTGAGCCTGCGTCTTCAAGGACCTCATTGCAATAAACCACTACCGGTCTGTATGCTTGTTCAGCAGCTAGGGCTGATGCAGCATGGAGAGCTCCTGGAGGGAAAGGGTCACTTGGTGAGCTGAGCCCATGAACATTGTTATTATATCTATTTTTTGGGAATACAAACAGGCCCAGAGGAGAGACGCAATTCCACAGGTTTAGTGGGGCTGGCTGTCCAGTTGTTCTCCACATCAGGAGGATCCAGAGGGCTTTGGGGAGGGGTGAGCAGCGTCTGGGTGGGGAGAGAGACGTTCTTGGGGTAGGATGCCTGGGCACCACCCGCCTCCCCCAGGCCCTGGCCCACAGCTGGACTGAGGTCCTTGGCTACGTTCCCTTTTTTCCAAGAAGGGTGAGGTGGTTTGTGGGAAGCAGCCATGGGGATTATTTATAGAGGTCACAGGAAATCCCTAAAGAGTCAGAACCTCACCCAGTGGCTGGGCCACAAGGTCAGAGAGGTGGTCTGTAAATTGCACCCTGACAGGTCCCTGCTTGCCCCCAGGGGAGCCACCAACCTGGGGGAGTCAGAGATACATGGTCAGGGATGGAGATGGGGATGCCCCCTGCAGGAGCAAGGATAGTACCTGGGGCAATCAAGAGGGCTGCCTGGAGGAGGGATCTCTGGGGGCAGGCCTTGGAGGAAGAAGAAAAAGGCATTCTAGTCTGAGAGCACAAATTAAGAGAGAGTTTTTAGCCAGAGATTTAAAGGTCCAAGACAGCTGGATACAAGAGCTGCCCTGGAGGTGGGGGCGGCAGGGTGGGGGGTGGCGGCAGGGGACACAAGAGAGCTGAGGAACTGGACTTTGTTTCCAGGGTAATGGGGAGCCACAGCGGGTGTGTGAACCAGAGAGGGACATGGTTAGATCCCATGATGGAAAGGTCTCTCCGGACCAGCAGGGTTGGTCATGGGGGCCAGCTGGAGGGATGATATCCTGGGACACTCTGAAAAGAAGAGACCAACCAAAAGTCAGACCTGTGTCCACAAGTCCAGAAAGTTTAGAACAATTATTTCTCGGATGAGAAAATGGAGGCTGAAACCAACTGAGTCAAGATTTGCATTCAGAGAGGTCTGTCTCCTGAACGCAAAACTCAGACATCCTGTGGTTGCTGGGATGGGCTGGTGTCATCCTGCTTTCCAAATCTCCAGTTGCCCAGCCAGTAGGCTGAGGGTCAGGGATGTCCTTGCTTCCTTGGGGCCTGCAGACTGGCCCATCTGGGCGGCCTGGCCTGGCTGACCCCCTTGCCCTGGCTTGGCGGGGCCCCAGCCGAGTGTTTCCTGCAGCAGGCGTCTCTCACCCGAGTTTCCGTATCCAGGAAATATCGCTCCTTTGTCCCTCCTGACTAGCCTGCTTTAAGCGTGGCGTTGCCAGCCCTGGCTCCTTGTGAGTCATCCCCTCCCTGTCTAGGGTCCCGGGGGATGGGCTGGGTGGGGAAGGTGGGGGGTTGGGGTGGAGACAGCAAATGACAAGCTGAGATTCTAGATAATAATTTTTAGGCCGCTTTTCTACTGATGGGCATTTGCTTTATTTCTTGGAGTTCTTACTTCTCAGGAATAAAATCCCAGAAATGGGGGTGCTGAGTTGGAGGATTTCTGCACTTTTACTTTAATGAAATATCACCAAACTAATTTCCAGAAGGGTTACGATGAGATTTGTGTTTCTACCAGTCCTGTAGGAAAATGCCCTTTCTCTACATCTTCACTAGCAGTAGGTATTATGGCTTTTTAAACTTTTTTCTTTTTCCTGGTCTAATGGGTTCAGTGGCATTTTCCTGTATTCCTCTAATGCACTTTTTCCTGTTTTCCCCCACAAATTTAGTGATCAGTATGTTGAAGCAGTTCCCAGCTGGACCCTGGTGCCCTTTCTGACGTCTCATCTCACCACAAAACAAAAGAAGACAAAACAAATGCCCTGAGCCTTTAGTGACACTGTTCCTGGAGCCATTCTGGAGAGGAGGTGTTCCTCTAGTCCATGACAGGCTGTCTTGCCTCAGCAACTGCTGGGGGGAAATCGTCGCAAACCATAGGAAGATGAAAGCCACAGATGGACAACCTGTTTTCTAAGAAACTGCTTTTTTTTTTTAAAAAGATGTTATTTATTTGTCCGAGAGAGAGAGAGCACAAGGAGGGGGAGCAACAGAGGCAGAGGGAGAAGCAGACTCCCCACCTAGTAAGGAGCCCGATGCGGGACTCGATCCCAGGACCCTGGGATCACTACCTGGGCTGAAGGTAACCTCTTAACCGAAGGAGCCATCCAGGTGCCCCAAATAGCAGTTATATAAAAAGTGGTTTCAGAGCTTTGAGGGAAGCTGGTGTCTCCGAGGGCTCTGTCCAGGCTGCAGGCTCTTCTGGCCTTGGGGGCGTGCTGGGGGCAGGGGGTAGGGTCTTAACTTACAAGGTCTTCTCTCCCGCACTGCTAGGACCTGTCTTTTCAAAGCAGAAATCACCACTCTGGAGTCTTTGAAAGGATTCAGTATTTATTTAGTGCCACTAACATTAATACAGGCCACAGGCAGGGCTGGGTGTGGGGGGAGAGGGACAGGGGCTGCCGCCCTCACCGGCTATGCTGGGGTCAGTGGGTGACATTTGCCCTGGGTTTGGGTGCGGTCTGGCAGGGGAGCCTGGAGACTCTCCTGGGGGCTGGGGGGGCTGGGGGATGGAGGCTAATGTCTTCCCATTTTTACTTCCCTAGGCCCCAGATGGAGATGAGGAGTCAGAAGACCAGAAGATTGGAGGGCTTTTGTGGCGGGGGCATGGGTTGGGTGGATGGGTGGGATGCTGTGAGCGCCCGGGCCCCTGCGTGCAGGAGGACTGTGACATCGGGCAAGGGCTGGGCAGAAGGTGTGTCCGTGTGTGTGCGTGATGTCGGTGCTCTGTATCTGTGGGCAACGTGTTCCCTGCGCAGTGTAGCATCACCGCCATGTTTTTGTGAAATGCCATCGCCTCATCAGTGTGTGACATCACGGCTATGTCTGTGTGACGTCACTGCATCCACAGGGGACATCACTGCAGTGTCTGTGGACGAGGGATTGTGTGGTGCCAGTGTGGACCTGTGAGAGAGCATCAGAGGGGGTGGTGGGGTGCGGGGAAGGATGAGTGTGGGGTGCAGGCCAAGGGTACCCACTTTGGCAAATGTGTGGGAGTTCGGCCGAGCGTGGCCATGGCCTGGCTGCTGGTCCGAGCCATGGGCGTCTCGTCCACGCCGTGTTCGCAGACTGGCCGGTTGGGGCCACACCTCGGTCCTCAGGGCCTGGAGCCTCCTCAGCCACTAGGGCAGGAAGGAGAGGGTAAAGGTCAGTGAGACAGACGGAAGGACAAACCTTGCCCGGGCCTGCTTCCTCCCACCCCAGACCCCTTGTTGCCACCGAGGACTCTTTGGCTCTTTTGGGGGCAGTCTTCCCCTTAGACTCCTACTTGTTGAACCTCCCTGCAAGGGTGGGACTGAGATGTGGGCCTCCTCGGTACAAAGATGAAGAGACAGTGGTCAGAGAGGCCACCTGCTGTGCTCCAGACCTTGGCTGCAGCCTGTCCAACTTTTACCTTTGCTTCCCCAAGCCCTGGGGATCCTGGGAGCTTGCCCCAAAGCCCCTGTCCATACCTCCACCCCCAGACAGGGCCTCAGTTTCCCTCCTTTGTCTCCACAGAACTAGCCCCCCCCCACCGTCAGGGCTAGCTCCTTACTCATTCCCAGGAGGGTTTTTCCAAGGAGTCTGCCTCTCCTCACACACTCTCCCTGGCTCCCCAGTGCCCTGCAGACAAGCCAGATCCATTCTACCCAGCATGCAAGGCTCCACCCACTCTGTCCCTACCAGTCCTCCTCATCAGAAACTCAAGTCCTGCCAGAGTCCTTCAAGACTTCAGGAGGCCTCGCTTGCCCCCCCCCCCCCCCCCCCCCCGCAGCCTCTGCAGGAGCCAGCTGGCGGTCTGGAATGCCCTTCCCCCTCCTTGGCCTCGCAAAGGTTCCCGTGAGGGGTCAGGGGTTGGCTCAGACGCTGTTTCCTGGTGGGGAGGAGGGGGCCTCAGCCAAGCTCTGCTTCCGCTGGCCCCCTCCCTTCCTTCCCAGCTCTTCCCTGGGGCCAAGCGGCCTCACGTTCCTTGGCTGGCTCTGGTCCCCCCTTGCCTGGCTCTGGTCCCCCCTTGCCGGCTCCAGCCTGACCAGGACTCAACCGGCTCCTGCCCTGTCGTATATTCATCCTTCACCCACTCCTGCCCACCAGACAGTGAGGGAGAGTGGTCCCTGGCCATTTCTCAGAGACCAGGCTCCTAAGGCCCCATCATCACCTGCCTGGACCAGCACAGTTGCTCTCGGCCTGGTCTTTGGCTCTGGCCTTCACCCCCCAACAGCGACTAGAGGGTGCCTATGGACTGCTGTCCCAAAGCTTCCAAAGTTGTCACCGCAGCCACAGGCCCTGTGTGACCTGCACCCCCCCGGCACCCCCCACTTCCTACTCACCCCCTGGATCGCTCTGCCCAAGCCACACCACCTCCTCACCAGGCCTGGCCCTGTCTCAGGGCCTTGGCTTGGGCTGTGCTCTCCACCTGATATGCCCTTCCAGGGACACCCCACCCCCACAACCCCTCTCTCTAGTTCTCTGCCCCAGCCCCGCGTCACCCTCATGCAGGACAGAGAAGCCTGTCTGGCCTTCTGTGGAAAATTCTATCCTCACACTGCCTCATCCCTTTTCTGCCTTGCCCACTGGCAAGGGGCCCTACAACAAGAGCTCAGGCATCTGGTCTACCCTCCGTCTGCCCCATTGGATTGGGAGCCCCACTAGAGCTCTGCCCATTCCTCCTGGTGTCCTCAGCACCCAGCGGCTGCTCCAGACACAAATGGGCTGAATAAAGGAACCAAATCACAATCGTGGTGGCAATGAACTTGAGTGACACTCGCTGTGTGCCCGGCTCAGAGTCAGGGCCGGACTCCCCATCTGCAAACTTCCACACTGCAGCTGTTGAAGAGAGAAGGCTAGCCGAGGACAAAGCACCAGCGGGACACCCTGCCACCGCCTCTGCCCCCCAGCTCCTGGGTGGGGCCTGTGGGACCTTCTTCCCGAAAGCTGCCCAGCTCTCTAAATGTGAATGCTTTGCCAGAGGGAAAGCCAACCTTGGCTTGATAATGGCCAGGCCTCTGGGATCCTGAGGGTCTTCTCTAGCGTACGAAAATCCTCCTGAAACCTCCCTTTTCCTGACCTCCTCCAGCTCCCAAGTATATAACCAGCCACCCCTCCCCATCCTGGTATAGCTGCTCTTTCTGCTCGGGGCTCCTGTCCCCCTGGTTGTTGTTGTTTTTTTTTTTTTTTAATTTTTAAAAATTTTAAATTATTTATTTATTTTTAAAATTTATTTGATAGACAGAGATTACAAGTAGGCAGAGAGGCAGGCAGAGAGAGAGGGGGAAGCAGCCTCCCTGCTGAGTAGAGACCCGATGCAGGACTTGATTCCAGGATGCTGGGATCATGACCTGGGCTGAAGGCAGAGGCTTTAACCCACTGAGCCACCCAGGCGCCCCTGTCCCCCTGTTTTAATAAAACCACCATTTTGCACTAAAGACGTCTCAAGAATTATTTCTTTAGGGCGCCTGGATGGATCAGTGGGTTAAAGCCTCTGCCTTTTGGCTCGGGTCATGGTCCCAGGGTCCTGGGATGGAGCCCCGCATCGGGCTCTCTGCCTGGCGGGGAGCCTGCTTCCCCTCTCCCTCATCCTGCCTCTCTGCCTACTTGTGATCTCTTCTGTCAAATAAATCTTAAAAAAAAAAAAAAAAAGAATTCTTTCTTGGCTGGCGGCTCCGGACCTCACCCCACTGAAGAACCTCACCTATATTCCAAAACCGCCTCACTACTTTTGCCTTATCCAGCCCCCGGGCCCCGAAACCAGTATATACTTATTTGTCTTTATGTTAATTGTGTGTGTTTAACTTAAAGAAATGGATATCCACAAGACATGGTCTTGTCAGGGAAAAAGGAAATCTAGTGCACTTGCCATCAAGAAAAAATGACTTAAAAGGGTCCACGGGAAAACCAAGACTTTGTGTTCTGGTCCAGCTGATGGGAGGGTTCTGGGTTGGCCCTGGCTTTGGGATCACTGCAACAGCTGCAAGTGGGGGAGCATGGTAGCAGCTCAGAGACTGCGTCAAGGTCAGAAGGAGTAAGAGTGGAAAAGGAAGGCCCTCTCCTGATCAGAGGGTGTGGGGGGAGCTGAGTGATTGGGGCTGGACCTCAGCCCTGGCCCCTGACCAGAGGCATGAAAAATTCCAATGTGATTGTACAGCCTGTGGTTTGCCTATGCTAGCCCACCCAGGAGCTGGCCTCACTGGGACTCCAAGCCAGAGCCGATGGCCCCTTTCTCAGGCGGAAGGTGAATCAAGACTGGAGCACAGAGGTCCAGAGCCCCTTCCTGAGACCTGGCAGAGAGAAGCAGGAGGGGCCCTGCTTTAAGTACTCATTGTTTTCTCTGTGGAGGAACGTCTTTGGGGGTAAACAATGTCAAGAGCTTCCCCTTTCTCCGCCTGGGACTGGTCTGGGCTGAGAGCCTGGCTCTGGCCCTGACTCACTGACGCATGACCCCAGGCTGGTCACTTCCCTGGGGCCTCAGTTCCCTCCTCTGAAAAGTGGGGATAATAATAGAACCTCCTTCCTTGCCATGTTGGCTTTGGGCCAAGATGGAGAGAGGAAAACTGTTTGCTTGGAGCAGGGTCTTCTCTCCATCCTCCTGCTTCCCTCCCTGAGGGCTGCCTGAGGCTGAGGGATTTCTCCCAGACGGAGCCATCCAGAACGGAAGGGACAAGTGCTGTTAAGGGGTGAGCTCCCCGTCAGAGGGCGTATGTAAGAGGAGCCATAGAGGAAATGGAGCTGGATGTGGAGGACCGCCCCCACCCTGGGATTTGAAGACAACACTCTGGAAGTCAATTTGTCCCCAGGCTGACCTGGGCAGACCACAGCCTTGCTGGCAAAGCCATGGGAGAGGCACAGGCTTGGGGTTGGCGGAATTTGACTTAAAATCCCCGGTGTCGCCTGGAGCCCTGGGTCCTAAACTGTGAATGGCAGTGCCCTTCCCAGACTCCTTGCCCAGAGATATGGTCCTGCACAGGGACCGTAGCCACCATCTGGGAGGGAAGAACAGGATGTTCTCGAGGCGGTGACCTGAGTCACCTTCCCTGTGATGCACAGGCTGTACTCTGGGAGGGGGCGAGGGGGAGCAGGGTACAGACACGGAGCCCTGACCTGAGTGTGTGCACAGGTGCCTTGATGTGCCCCGCTGCAACCCCCAGCCCCCGGCTTTACGCGCCTGTGGACAGCACTTCACAGTTAGCGAAGAGTTTCCATGCCCTTGATTTCAGAGACCTCCGTTTTTGTAGCAGTTAGAAAGAGAATCAGAGGGGTCTCCACGCTGCTGCTGCTCTCCCTCCTCCCTTCCTTAGCTCCAGCCACCCCCCATCCCCCAGCCTGGCCTCTGAGCCTTTACCCTGGCTCTTCTCATCGTCCAGAGCGCTGTGCCTTCTGCCCTTTCCCAAACCAGCTTGGGCCCATCCTCCAGCTCAAAGGCCTCCTCCTCACTGAAGCCCTCTCTTGCGGGCCTGGAGTCCAAGAGCCTGGGTTCGAGTCCCCAGCTCTGCCACTCCCCGGCTGTGTTACCTGGGCCACAGCGCACACCTTCTCTGTGCCTCATTTTCCTCATCTGGAAAGTGGGAGGTGATGACAGTGGCTCGCCCACTGATTAGGGTTGTGAGGGTTCAGCGACTTAAGCTGGCGAAGTGCTTCTGACTGTGCTGAACTCACAGTAAGCCGCCCGTAACTGTAGGCTCTTGGTCTCTCTTTTCATGGCTCCTTCACGGTTTCTTTCACCCCTTAATGAAGAAGTTCCATGAATGGGTCTGCATGGGTCTTAGTCATGACTGTGTCCCCAGGACCCAGCATAGGGCCTGGTAGACAGCCAGCACTCAATTAAGGAAGCACCTAGTGCAAGATGAGCCTCCTTCTACCCCTAGTCCTCTTCCCAGCCTCCGCAGAAGCCCTGAGACTGAATCACCTCAGTCTGCACTGTGCCTTACCTGGGTGGGGCTACAGCATTGCCTGCGGGCCTCTGGGATTCCAGGATCCTTCTCTTGAACTCCTCCAGGACAGCTGGGTCTGTGGTGAGAGAGAGGGGTCAGGTTCAACCAACCGCCCTGACCCTGGGCTAGGGGTGGCGCAGCAGCCCCAATAGCAGGGCTGAGATGGGAGAAGCAGCAGAAAGGACCATCCCCGAATGCCTTCCTGGCCCTGCTTTCTGTCACTCACCGATGGGCTGGCGGTTGGGGGCAGGGGCCACAGGTCTTGGCATAGGCATCGGCTGCGACTGTGGGAAGAAAGATGGAGGGAGGTTGGCAGAAGTCGGGACCCCTGAACCAGAATCCCATGGAGGCTCCTTTATGCCCTTGGATGCCTGGGTCAGAGTTCCTTCCAGGGCAGGGAAACAGACCCGGGAGACAGATACCCGTATTAATGGATGTACATGCACCCACCTGCCCTTAAGGGACCGGGAACTCTGGAAGCTGACTTTCCTTGGAAGCCTCCCAGAGAGCTTGCTGGGGCCTGCCTCGGTCTCCCCTACAATCTTAGTTCCAACCCGACCCCAATTCATGACCCCAACTGAGTCCATCCACCCAACACCGGACCCAGCCCCCCTCTATGCTGAAGCTGACTAACTTTGTAAACTCTCTGCCTTCTCTCCAATGACCCTGAACCTGAAATCCAAAGCCAGCTTTAAACTCAATCACCTGAAATCCAAATCCAACATGAAAACGGTGCTTTCTTTAGACTCAAACCCTGACCTAAACCCAATCCCCATGACAAACCTGATCAAAGATCATAACTTGACATCCAACTTGGACCCAACCCGTTCCTTAGACCTGGCTGCCATGAAAATTCCACTACCAGCCTCCTTCCCCCAGTCCAGCCCTGGACGCCACCACAACCACCCAGAAACACTTTCCCAATACCACACTCATTGCAACTCAACTTTAGACCCTAGACTTTACCTCAAATGGAACCTCAACCCAGCCCCACTCCAAGATTAGCCCCTGTGCGGTTTCTGCTCTACACCCAGCCCTGACCCTCACCCCTCCCCAGGTCTCCCTACCCTAACTCAGGGTCACCCAGTCTGTCATTTCAAATATATTCCGAGGCCAGCCCAATTCAGCCCTCAGTCAGCCACCCTAAACCCCAACCAATTTCAACTCCTAACCCATGGTCAACACCAATCCCAATCCTAATGCCTATGAAATCCTAAATCCACCCTTGGCCCCAAACCTCTAATCATCTCTAGCCCCACCAGTCACCTGTGCTCAGCTGAGCTTCAACTCCAACTTTGGGGGCTCCACTCGACCGAACAGAAGCCACTGAGATCCTGCACCCAATGTTAAACTCACCGGTTGCCCTGCACGTGACCCCTGGCCTGACTTTCAACCTTTCCCCCACAATCCAAACTCAGCACAACCCCAATTCTAAGACTCATGTGATCTTCGATGGAACCCTAACTTTAATTCAAACCAACCCTAAACACGGTGGTCACTAAGAACTCACCTTCACCTAAACACAAGCCCTGCTCCGCATCACGCCTTCCTCTGGACCAGCCTTACTCTTCAGTCTCACTAACAACCCCCACTCCATGGCCCCTGATCTGTCAACTCAGACACATCCCCACCCCGACACCAACCCTCCATGAATCCCCTGTCTTTACCCTGAACCAATCTGGATGCCCACCAGGCACCCTAAACTCAATCCCAATCCTTAATCCTTTCTCCATGTTCTTCCAAACTCCACCCCAATCCTGTGTCAGTGACACTCTCAAGTGCGGTAAGTAACCAGACCTAGACTGCAAAGCTCACCTCAACGCCCCGAGACATCACCACCAACACGGCCCCCAGACCTGACCCCAGTGCAACCTGAGTCCGGGGCCCTCTAGCCCACCTTGGCCTTGATGCAGGTGTCCAGGGCGGAGTTGCTGACGGCCAGCTGCATTTTGATCTGCTCTGCCTCCCGCTTCTTCTCCTCCAGCTCCTTGGCCAGGTTGTCCCGCTCCTTCCGCAGTGCCGCCTTCTCCTCCAGTGCGAGCTGTGTCTGCCGGGCGCATTCGGCCTGGAGCTTGGCCTCCCGGGCCTGGGCCTCCTTCTGCACCTTCTCCTTGGCCTCCTGACTGGCCCGCAGGGCCTCCTCGACCTCCAGCTTCTGGCGCTGGATGTCCGAGTTCTCTCGGGCTACGCGCTCTATGCCGGCCCGCAGGCTCCGGGCCAGCTCCTCCACCTTGGTGCTCATGAGGGCGGGCATGTGGTCACAGCTTCTCCGGGCGGAGGCTATTTCCGAGCCGAGGGGATGGTACAGGTTATAGCCCATCGAGTCCAGGGTGCGGGGGATAATGGAGTCCCTCCAGAGGTTACGCAGCTCGATCTCAAACTTATCCTTGTCCAGCGGGAGGCAGAGGGCCTGCACCTTCTGCAGGCGGTCCTCGGCCAGCTGTCGCTCCTGCTGCTGCTGCTTCTGGACCTTGCCACACTCAGCCAGCTTCTCCTCCACCACTCCCTTGCTCATCGCCAGACCCTGCTTGTCTTTGGTGCATACTTCCTTCTCCTTGGCCAACTCTACCTCCAGCGTCTTGGCCTTATGGTTCAGCATGAGGAGCAAAGCTACAGGGACATGACAAGACATCTCTGAAAGGTTGGGGGTTGCCAGGAGACTTGGCACATTGGCGCCCTACTACCCAGACCAGACCACTCACCATCGCAGGTCTTGTTGGTCTCCTTAAGTTGCTCTTGGCATTGCTTCTCGCTCAAGATGATGGCCGCCATGTATGGTTGGTTGCTCACGTAGGTCATCTAACGGGACGGGACATAAGACAGAGCTCACTGTCCAGCACCCGTGGGTCCCCCTTGCTCCTGGTTTGCCCAGACCCTCTGGGCTGGGACCCCAGATCCCACAGCCGGTTGGCCTGGGTTGGCCCAGATTACAAGCGCATGACTCCTCTATAGGTGATGCTGGTTGGATCTTTAAAAGTTGTTACAGTTAATACTATATATTAATAATACTATTTATTTATTTATTTATTTATTTATAATTTTTAAAGATTTTATTTATTTATTTGACAGAGAGAGAGAGAGCCCAAGCAGAGGGAAGGACAGAGGGAGAGGGAGAAGCGGCTCTCTGTTGAGCAGGGAAACAGATGCAGGGCTTGATCCCAAGACCCTGGGATCATGACCTGAACTGAAGGCAGATGCGTAACCAACTGAGCTACCCAGGCACCCCTGGTCAACTTCTTTTTGACAAGGATGCTGTTAGGAACTGAATTGTGTCTTCCCACTCATAAATGGAAGTCCTAACCCCTGGTACCTCAGAATATGACTGTATTTGGAGTTAGCATCTTTAATGATGTGATTAAGTTAACATAAGGTCATTAGGGTGGGCCCTCATCCAATATGACCGGTGTCCTCATTTGAACACCCAGAAATCCACAGAGGGAAGGTGACACAGAGACACAGTGAGAAGGTGGCCATCTGTAAGGCAAGGAGGGGGCCCCACTCCTGGAACCAATTCTTCCCTCCTAACTCTCCAAAGGAATTCACATCTTGACCTCGTTTATGTGCAAAAATAAATTTCCATTGTTTAAGCCACCCAATTTGTGGTACTTTGTTAATAAGGCAGCCCTAGAAAATTAACAGAGGTTGCAAAATCATTCCATGGGGGAAATAAAGAGTCTTTTCAACAAATAGTGCTGGCATAGCTAGATCGCCACATGTTAAGGAATGAATTTGGACCCCTACCTCACACAATATACAAAAAATTTACTCAAAATAGCTCAACGACCCAAATATAAGAACTAAAACTATAGAACTCTTTTTTTTAGAAGATTTTATTTTTTAATTTGACACACAGAGAAAGATCACAAGTAGGCAGAGAGAGAGGAGGAAGCAGGTTCCTTGCTGAGCAGAGAGCCTGTCACAGGACTCGATCCCAGGACCTTGAGATCATGACCTGAGCTGAAGGCAGAGGCTTTAACCCACTGAGCCATCCAGGCACCACTATAGAACTCTTTAGAAGAAAACAGAGGTGTTAACTCTGAATGACTTTGGATTTGGCAATGGTACCTTTCTTTCTCTCTTTAAGATTTTATTCATTTATTTGGTAGAGAGAGAACACAGAGCAGTGGGAAGGGGCAGAGGGAGAGGGAGAAGGAGAGGGAGAAGCAGACTCCCTGCTGAGCAGTTGCTCCCCCCTCCCTCAGCAATGGTTTCTTAGATGTGACACCAGAAGCACAAACAAGGAGAAAAACAGATAAATTGGACTTCATCAAAATTAAAGATTTCTGGGCTTTAAAGGATTCTATCAAGGGAAAAGACTATGGAATCACTATATGGTGTAGCTGAAACTGACATAACATTATGTGTCAATTCTACAGGGAGAAGATAACCCAGAGTTGGGAGAACATATTTGCAAAGAATGTATTTGATGAGAGGACTAGTATCCAGAATATATAAAAGTAAATTCTTATGGATCAATATAAAGAGATAGCTTGGAGCGCCTGGGTGGCTCAGTTGGTTAAGCATCTGCCCTCGGCTCAGGTCATGATTCCAGGGTCCTGGGATCGAGCCCTGCATGGGGCTCCCTGCTCAGTGGGGAGCCTGCTTCTCCCTCTCCCACTCCCCTTGCTTGTGCATGCTTTCTCTCTCTCTCTCTGTCAAATGAGTAAGTAAATAAAATCTTAAAAAAAAAAAGAGATAACTTAATTGAAAAAAGGTCAAAGCATCTGAAACATTTCTTCAAAGAAGATACACACGCTGTTGACAAGCACATCAAAAAATATTCACCATCACTACGCATCAGGGAAATGCAAACAAAAACCATCAGGAGATACCACCTTCCGACCATTAGGATGGTTATAAATGATGGGGGAAACACAAGCAGAGAGTAACAAGCGTTGGTGAAGATGAAGAGAAATGAGAAATCCCAGATGGTACTGGTTGGAATGTAAAATGGGGCAGCCACTTTGGAGAGCAGTCTGGTAGTTCCTCAAAATGTCACGCATAGAATTATCATGTGACCTAGCAATTCCACTCTTGGTGGAGACCTGAGAGAAATTGAAGCACATTTCACACACACATTTATAGCAATCACCGAGGGGTGGAAACAATCCAAGGGTCCATCAACGGGTGAATGAACAAAATGAGGTCCATCCACAGAATGGAATATTACTCAGCCATAAAAAGGAACAAAACCCTGACACATGCTACAATGTGGGCAAACCTTCAAAACGTCATTTAGAAACAAGATGGGATTAGGAGGGGGACAAAGCGTAAGAGACTCTTAATCTCACAAAACAAACTGAGAGTTGCTGGAGGGAGGGGGTAGGAAGAGGGTGGTTGGGTGATGGGCATTGGGGAGGGTATGTGCTATGGTGAGTGCTGTGAAGTGTATAAGCCTGACGATTCACAGCCTGTACCCCTGGGGCTAATAATACGTTATATGTTAATATAAATAAAAAATTAAATTAAAAACCAAACCAAACCAAACCAAACAAAAAACGTAATTTAGTATGACTCCTGTTGTAGGATCCCATTTATACGAAACGTCCAGAACAGGCAAATTCATAAAGACAGAAAGCAGTGGTTGCCAGGGGCTGGGGGAGGGGGAGGCTGGGGAGTGACTGCTCATGGGGACGGGGTTTCTTTTCCAGAGTGATGGAATGTTCTAAAATCAATTGTGAATCACTCTGTGAAGGTGCTCAAAATTATTGAACTATACACTTTTAATTGGGTGAGCTGTAGAGCATATGAATTATATCTCCATAAAGCTGTTTTTCCTTTAAAGATTTTATTTATTTATTTGACAGACAATATGAGAGTATATGAGTGGGGGGAGGAACAGAGGGAGAGAGAGAAGCAGACTCTCCACTGAGCAGGGAACCCGACTTGGGGCTCGATCCCAGGACCCTGGGATCATGACCCGAGCCAAAGGCAGACGCTTAACCCAGTGAGCCACCCAGGTGCCCTTGTGTCTTTCCTGGGCTTGACTGACTGAGCCACCCAGGTGTCCCTCAATAAAGCTTTTTTTTTTTTTTTTAAGATTTTATTTATCCATTTGACAGACAGAGACCACAAGTAGGCAGAGAGGCAGAGAGAGAGGGGGAAGCAGGCTCCCTGCTGAGCAGAGAGCCCAATGCGGGGCTCGATCCCAGTACCCTGAGATCATGACCTGAGCCAAAGGCAGAGGCTTAACCTACTGAGCCACCCAGGTGACCCAATAAAGCTGTTTTTAAAGGAAGTTCTTACAATGCAGCAAGGTGTGCTTTCCAAACTTTGGAACAGAACCCTCTGCAGTGGGCACCTGGGTGGCTCAATCAGGTAAGTGTTTGCCTTAGGCTCAGGTCATGATCCCAGGATCCTGGGATCTCGTCCCACATCAGGATTCTTGCTCAGCTGGGAGCCTGCTTTTCCCTCTGTCTGCCGCTCCCCCTGGTTGTGCTCTCTCTCTTTCTCTCTCTCTGTCAAATTAATTAATTCATTAATTAATATCTTTTTAAAAAACATTTTATTCATTTGACAGAGATCACAAGTAGGCAGAGAGGCAGGCAGAGAGAGAGGAGGAAGCAGGCTCCCTGCTGAGCAGAGAGCCCGACGTGGGGCTCGATCCCATGACCCCGAGATCATGACCTGAGCCGAAGGCAGAGGCTTTAACCCATTGAGCCACCCAGGTGCCCCCATTAATTAATATCTTAAAAACAAAAGCAGAAACCCTCTGCAGAAATATAACAGGTAAAGCAGTGCAGAATGTGGAGGGTTTGTCTTTCTGTGATTCCTTGTCCTTATTCCTTTGGAAGCGGGGTGTGTGCTAATGCCCTGGGCTCAGGGGGAAGGCAGGAATAGCTCTGGACGTTCTAGTGACTTTTGCTTTAAAAAAGCCACAGAAGAAGAAGATCTGGAGGTTTCGATAACATGCATTGGATCCAAAAATGAAATGAGAAAGAGGCTTTCTTCCAGGTGGAGGAAGTGAAAAGAGGAGGTCTCCGGATGCTACTTCTGGACCCCAAGTGCCAGGTGAGGGTCCCAGCAGCTTGACCCAGGCAGGGTGGAGCAGACCCTAAAAATATCACTGAGTTAGAGGCACCTGGGTGGCTCAGTCATTAAGTATCTGCCTTCGGCTTGGGTCATGATCCTATGGTCCTGGGATCAAGCCCCACATCGGGCTCCCTGCCTGGCGGGAAGCCTGCTTCTCCTTTTCCCACTCCCTCTGCTTGTGTTCCCTCTCTCACTGTGTCTCTCTGTCAAATAAATAAATAAAATCTTTAAAAAAAAAATCAATGAGTTAAATTCTCTTTTCACTTCCAGGATCTCGGGGCTAGAAGTGCAGTTGCCCCAGCAGAGAATTTAAGAAAAATCACTTTTCTTAGCATGGCCAGGACCGGGGAAGACCAAGATTCACCGGCTGCCTTTGGACACTTGGGGCTGCCGTGGCGCGGGCAGGGGTGGGGGTACTCCCAGGGTGGGGAACATGCACCCTGAAACTAGAGAACCCCCAGCGGCCTTGGAGAAAATCCCAAGAGGTTCTAGCCCAGAGAAATTTGTCAACACGGAGGAGAAAAAAACAAAAAACAAACAAAAAAAAACAAACAAACTGTGATTTTCAAATGCTATATTTGTAAAGATGCAGATTGTTGGGTTTCTAAAATTCTACGATGGGGGGAGTTTAGGGTCCTGGGATGTGTGTGAGTATCTAAAACTTTATGATCCTAGAATTCCTGATAGCCCCTGGGCCAGACCCCTGTTTGTCTCCTGGAAGATGCAAATGGGCCAATTCCTGGGGAACTGGGAAGTCTGAGGGGGCACGTCCTGGCCTGGATGCTGGTTCAAAGGGATACACAGCCCCGTTCTGGGATCCAAAGGGGGACCTGACTCATTCTGGGGACTGAGGGCGACCCACCTTGCCCTGGGATCTGAGACAGGGAGACATGGACCTTCTCAGGGCAGGTGTGAGGGGGGCCGAGCATATCTTTCCTGGACAGTAGGGAGGGCTGGGTGGTCTGAGACCCCAACAAAGAGGCCTTTTCTTCCTTCCATTGCCCCCTACCCCCCACCTCAGCCAGCCTGTGGGGGAAACTGAGGCTGCCTCCATCCAGCCTTCCCCCTCTGGCCCTCGCATCGCTCACCCCATTCTGCTGAGGCCCAAGGAATGCAGCCCCAGCCCCAGCCCCAAGGTCTCCCGGAGGAAGCGCATGTGTGAGAAAGCGGGAGATTGTCTTGCCAGGGGCATAGGACATGAGCTGGGGGAGCAAAAAGGTGGCAGTCTCCTCTAGATGCTCGGGAGTGCCACCAGGACCCTTCCCTGGGGCTGCCCGTCTCTGCCCTGCCCCCAGCCCCCAAGCTGCCTTCCCCAACTCAGGCTTTCACTTCCCCCTCCTCAAAAGGGTTTGGAACTTCTCCTTACCTCAAGGGACTCAATGATGAGATATTTCTAAAGTGGACACCCAGCACAAGGTAAATGGGAACTGTTCATACTTCTTCCTCAGTAAGCACCGAAAGTGCTGAGTTTTTGTTTAGTTAGTTCTTAATCTTGCTGGTATGTGCAGGCACATTCTGAACGCTTTATGTGTATGAGATCATGGGCCCAGGGCTGCTGCCAATCCACAGCCAGGATGCCCAGCGAAACTTAAGTTCCACATAGAGGAGCGCCTGGGTGGCTCAGTGGGTTAAGCCTCTGCCTTCGGCTCAGGTCATGGACTTGGGGTCCTGGGATTGAGCCCCGCATTGGGCTCTCTGCTCAGCAGGGAGCCTGCTTCTCCATCTCTCTCCGCCTGCCTCTCTGACTAATTGTGATCTCTGTCTGTCAAATAAATAAATAAAATCTTTAAAAAAAAGTGCAGATAGATAGTGAATACAGCGGTGCCTGGGTGGCTCAGCTGGTTAAGCGTCTGCCTTCAGCTCAGGCCATGATCTCAGGGTCCTAAGATCAAGCCCTGCATCGGGCTCCCTGCTCAGAGGGAAGTCTGCTTCTCTCTCTCCCTCCTGCTTGTGCTCTCTCTCTCTCTCTCTATCAAATAAATAAATAAAATCTTTAAAAGAAAAAAAGATAGTAACTACATTCTTTTAGGATAAGTGTATCCCCAGTATCGTATGGGACATACTTGTACTAACGAACTACGCATGGCTTATCCACATGGGCTCCTCACATGACATAGAGGGTCTATGACTGCCTCTGGCTCCTGGACGAAGGGACCGGAGCTCAGATTGGGGAGGGGGACCTGCCCAGAGCGCCCAGGGCAGGCGTCTGGCCCGCGGCCTTACCAGGTCAGCCTGGCACTGGCGGAAGCTGGCATTGATCCTGTCCAGGTCGCGGCGGGCGCTCAGCATCATCTGCGTGATGGTCTCCTTGGCGCGGGAGGTGAGGTTGAGATCCTTGGACAGGTTGGCCTGGGAGGCCGTGAGCCCCACGACCTGGTTGTACAGGCTCTCGGCCCGGCGCTCGGTGGCCTGCAGGTTGGATTCCGTGCTCACGTGCACGTTGCCGTAGACCATGAAGAGGACAAGGCCCAGGATGATCAGAAACTGAATGAGTGACACAAAGAGGAAGAAGTAGCGCAGGTAGTACCAGCAGTCCCTCGGGCTGCCCCCTGCCCGTGAGTAGGCTCCTCCATGCTCCATTGCCAAGCCCATCTCTGCCCGGGGCCCGCGGTGCTGTTCCCCTGGTTGGCCTGCGCTGGGTGGCGGCCGCTGCCCCTTGTGCTCACCCTGCCACGGAGCAGGGGGAGTGTTTATATTACTCCTCTTAATACTTCCTCTGCCTGGCTCCTTCCTGACCGGGAGGAAATGGGGGCTGTGGGTTATCACAACACTCCCACCCTGGCTGTGAAGGGAAGGGCCGGGGCGCTGCTGGGTTTCTGATAGTCCCTGGGTGGGGCACCAGCTGGGTGATGGGGTTGGGGAGCTTCTTTGGCTCCTCAGAGCCTCAGTTTCCCCACCTGCCCTTGCTCCGTGCCAAGCACTATCCTCACTATTCTCAGCACTGGCTGCATACTGTCTCCTGTCATCGACCCCTGTGGTGTGGAGGAGGAAACTGAGGCACAGGGAGGCAAAGGGACCATCCCTGGGTCTCATGCTGTGAGTTCACAGAGCCGGGCTTCCCTCTCGGTGGACTGACTATGGATGTGCATCCGCCTCATGAGCTAAATCAGGTGGAGTGCTTGGCCCAGAGCTGGGCATACAGTAGATGCTCATCAGGGCTTCCCAGAGGGCTGACCCGTGGATGACCATGGCCCAGGCTCCCTGAGGGGTCACCCACGGCCCTGCTCACACAAGTGCTGCATAAGTGCTCCGGGAGCAGTGTAGGTGGCAGAGCTGGCAGAGCAGGCTTGACCCAGCTGAGCTCAAGGGAGGGGTTTCTCCTGTCTGTTCTCAGTTTCCCGTTCCGTGAGATGGGTATCCCTGTGCTGTTCCCGAGACAGGGCCAGGGAGGGGGCCCATAAGAGAGGGTTTGTGATTTTGTTATTACTATCATTTCCTGCTGGAAGTGTTATTTCGGGACTCTGTGAGATGGTAAATGGGAAGTGCTAGATAGGTGGGGTTGAACTGCACGTTGGGTTACCCCCAGGTGGGTGTGAAGGGGTTTTGGGGACCAAGGAGCAAAGGATTTTGGGTGCGCCCTCTTCTGCCTATCCCCTGAGAACCAGGAGCTCCAGAAAAACCCTCCATGCTGGATGAGGTGTCAGCCTCAGACCTGGCCATAAGGGACCCTTAGTCTTAGGGAGGCAGAGTGGGACACAGCCCCTAGCTCCATGAGGTCAAGGCTGGGAAGAATGGGGGCTAAGGGGGAAAGGGGGCTAAGGGGAAAGGGGGCTAAGGAGAAAGGGGGCTAAGGGGAAAGGGGGCTAAGGGGAAAGGGCCCAGCAGATGGAAAGGATGCTGGACAAGCACACCATTACTGTACACTGCTTGTGGGGGGGCACAGCAGGGTGAACGGTGTTGCTTGGGGACTCACCCTCCCCCCATCAACCAGGGTAATGGAGTGGGGGGTGGTTGACAGTGGGGACGGGGTCCTCTAGGATGGTGTTCATCACGGGGGCAGGAGTTGGGTTGGGAAGGAGGAAGTTCCCAGGGGTAGGCAGGAAACCCCTGTCTGACCTTTGGCCTTTGCAGCTACCCAGCAGATTCCTGATTCCGGACCCTTCCAGAGGCTTCTTACAGGGAGGAGGGTTGGGGGCTGCAAGTGGTGCCCAACCAGCTATTTCTCTAGGTTGGCCAGGCCCACCCAGAGTCCCCAGAGCAGGGTGGGAGGAGGACATCTTGCATCTTTGTTAATGGGGACCATGTAGGCAGAGTGAATACATAGTTTCAGTGTAGGCTCTGGATTTAACCTCTGGCTGTGTTACCGACCCCTGTGTGATCTCAGATAAATGATTTTCCTTCCTTAGTTAAGCCACAGTTTTCTTTTGTCGAAAGTGGAGGCAACATAGCCAGTTATGAAACACTTGTCACAGTGTCCGGCACACACTCAGCCTTAGTAAATGAGGATAATTTTTTAAGGTGAGAGAGGCTGGATCATGTGTAGCCTCTGATGCCAGGATGAGAAATCGATATACGGGGGAGGGACACTGCTTCCAAGTAGTGTGCTTAGGGCCTGTGGGAACACTGGGAGGAAAACAGCATGTTGGGTTTACAGCCTAGATAACATGGGTCCAGTGGAGATACACAGACACGGGGACAGTGCCTGGGCCAGCACCAGTAGGTGTGACAGTCTTGGTTTGCACTTAAGATCCTGTCTATTCTTCACGATATATTGAAGGTGTTGCATATATGTATATGAGCATGACATCAGCTGTCAAGGAAAAAGAAAGGCAACCATAAATTCCCAGAAAATTAAAAAGCCACCCTAGATCCAATAGTAAAATTTTGAGTGTCACAGTGTAAGAAATCGTTTTATTATTATTTATTTTAAAAAGATTTATTTATTTGATAAAAGATTTATTTGAGAGAAAGAGAGAGTGAGAGAGCACATGCACACACAGACAGATTGGGAGAAGCAGTCTCCCTGTTGAGCAGGGAGCCTAATGGGAGGCATGGCTTGATCCCAGGACCCTGAGATCATGACTTGAGCCAAAGGCAGAAGCTTAACTGACTGAGCCACCCAGGTGCTCCTTATTTTTTAATGAATTAATTAATTAGAGAGAGTTCATTTGCCTGAGTGGGGGGTCTGGGGCTGGATGGGGCAGAGAGAGAAGGAGAGAGAGAATCACAGGTTCCACGTGTGGGGCTAAATCTCATGACCCTGAGATCATGACCTGAGCTGAAATCAAGAGTCA
Organism: Lutra lutra; assembly: GCF_902655055.1. Classification (NCBI taxonomy): domain Eukaryota; kingdom Metazoa; phylum Chordata; class Mammalia; order Carnivora; family Mustelidae; genus Lutra; species Lutra lutra. The sequence continues at coordinate 210,249,325 of NC_062278.1, read as the reverse complement.
GACATTTAAAGGACTGAGCCACACAGGTGCCCTAGAAGCAGGGGTTTGAATGTACACCCTAACATCGTTCATATCAAGCTCAAAAGCAACATTCTATCTCTTTTTGGTAATTTGATCTCATATCTTCCATTAGCAGTGTTTCTTGTTTGAATAGTTTGTTTTATTAGCTAGATTTTTTAAAATGGAAAAAGTAACGATGAAACTTTGTCTTTTTGCTTAACATGATGTTTTTAAGATTTGTTGACTCCTTTTGCCTGATGCTGAGGTTTTCACCACAGACATTACCGTAATAATTATCAATGGGCATTTAGACAGTTTTTAAATGTTTTGTTTCGCTGAACAAAATCAGAGTTGGTATGAAATCCCCACAAATGAAACCGCTGGGTTCCAAAGCATTTTTATCTTAGATTTTTGACAGCTGGTCACCACTTTGTCCTCCAGAGGTGGTTTCCTTCAACACTCCTGCCAGCGGTGTCTAAAATCTCTAAAAACAGACTTTCCGAACACATTTTGCCTGTGTCCCTGGCCACAAAAATCCCCGCGGGAGGAAGCCAATGATAGGTCTTTGGATTCGCATGAGGTCAAATGCATTGGTCCTGATGTGAGCACTTGGGTTTTTTCCGGAAAACAGTTTGTCACGGTCACAGGAAATTTTGCACATGAGCCCCTCTGAATTCCCTTGGAGGGTCATCACAAAATCAGGCTTTGATTTTAAACTTTCGTCTGTTGATATGTTCTCTAAATTAAAAACCATCAGTTTCTGTTGGTATGTTCCCTAAATTAAAAACCATCAGTTTGGTTTTATTTGTGCAGAGAAGGGAAAAGTATTATGAGGAAGTCAACTTTGTGTCACTCCCTAAAACTGACACTGAAATTTTCAAGAAGACACAACATTTTTAAAAGCTCTCACAGAGGGGTGCCTGGCTGCCTCAGTGTGGTTAAGTGTTTGCCTTTGGCTCAGGTCATGATCTCAGGGTCCTGGGATTGAGCCTGGTTCTCTATCTAAAATAAATAAATAAAATCTTTAAACATTTTATTTATTTTTAAAGATTTTATTTATCCATTTGAGTGAGCGAGAGAAAGAGAAAGAACGCACAATCAGGGCAGGGAGGGAGGAGGAGAGAGAGAAGCAGATCCCCAGTGGGCAGGTAGCCCAAAGCCAAGCTTGGGATCCGGACCCCAGCTGAGCTGAAGGCAGACACTTAAGGACTGAGCCACCCAAGTGCCTGCCTGGCAAACCATTTCCTTACTTGGGATTGGGGGTGCTGGTGGGCTCAGGCTGCCCCTGTCCCAGGTGCTCTCTGCCTACAGCAATGTCACGCTTCCCCTTTCTTTGTTTCTTTTTCTCTTTCTTTCTTCCTTCTTCCCTCCCATCCTTCCTTCCTTCCCCCCTTTTTTTTTTTTAAAGATTTTATTCATCCATTTCACAGAGAGAGAGAGAGATCACAAGTAGGCAGAGAGGCAGGCAGAGAGAGAGGGAGAAGCAGGTTCTCCACCCAGCAGAGAGTCTGATGCGGGGCTCGATCCTAGGACCCTGAGATCATGACCCAAGACAAAGGCAGAGGCTCAACCCACTGAGCCACCCAGGTGCCCCACACGCTTCCCATTTCTGTCCCTCCTATTGTTACTGCAGCCATGGGATGGGGGGCGACAGGGTGACAAGGGTAGGGGAAACCAGGGCAGGGACCTAGGAGGGTATGCCGGGGGGTTGGGGTGGAGACAGATAAAGAGAGACAGAGACTAAGAGAGAGACAGAGACTTTGAGTAATAGAGAGTGGGAGGCAGAACAGAGTCAGGGCAGGCCAAAGGCTGGCCCTGTGAGGTGGGAGCAGGTGGGGTCCAGGAGGCAGTCCCACCAAAGAGTGCTATTTACTTCCCTGAGCAGCTGAGGGAGCCTCAGAGCAAAAGGGGGAGGGGAGAGTGGGCGGTGATGTGGCGGGGCACCTGGGCTTGTTCTCTGTAGGTCACCCTCAGTCCCCACCTACTTACTACCTGTCCTATGGTCTCCTTGGGGTATTAAAGCCCTCAGTCTGAGCCCTCTCTTCCTAATTCTTTCTGACACCAGATCTAATGGTGCCCTTCCTGCTCATACACCTGCCTTGGCTTCCTATTTCCCTCCAACCCCAAAACTGATTTTCAGGGGTATGGTGGTATGGACAAGATGAAGCCACCAGAGTAAATGGATAATAATGATAATGTTTTACATCCCATTTACAACCCTGAGCCCAGCCCTTTTACCCTTGGACCCCAAGAGGTCTTTTTGTTTTGTTTTGTTTTTAAGATTTTATTTTATTTATTTGACAGAGAGAAAGACAGGAAGAGAGGGAACACAGCAGGGGGAGTGAGAGAGGGAGAAGCAGACTTATCACTGAGCAGAGAGCCTGATGCAGGGATTGATCCAGCCGAAGGCAGACACTTAAGACAACGCCACCCAGGCGCCCTCCAAGAGGTCTTAAGTCAGACAAAGCAGGGTCAGTCTCTTGGTCTCCAGCTCTGGCTGACTCCAAGAAGGAGAAGCCACTTCCTGCTCACTTCTGGATTGACGCCAGAGTTGGGGGTAGGGGTGGGGGGAGGTTTCACACAAACCCTTACTTAACCTTTCAGCTCTGAGTGAGCCCTTAACCGGCGGCAACCGGGTGGGCTAGTTGGGGCGACCCCTGGTGGCTGTCAGGAGAACTAAGCAGTTAGACTTTCCTCCCCTCGGCCTCACTTATTCCTTGGGAGTTGGCCCTCCAGTTCCCCCTCCAGGTGGGTCCCTCCCAGGTAAAGGCCCAGATCTGGTACTTCCAAGGCCAGGGGTAGGGGGGCGGGTAGTGGTAGCGGGGATGTTGAACAGGACTGAATGAGGTGGGGGAAAGAGGTCCAAGGGGGCTTCCACAGCCCTCAAACATCAGCTTCTTAGGAATTTTTAGAAACAAATTTTAATTATTTTAAAGGTAATACATAAGCATGATTTAAAATGCAGACTTTACAAAAAGGTATACAAACATGAGACAGCACTCCCACCCCACCCCACCCCCCCAGTTCCTGCCCCGGAAGCCACAGCCGTGACCAGTGTTTCCTTCAGAGACATTTGGGTAAAAGTCTCTTCCGTCCCTGCATTTTGAAAAATGCACACAAATGATCACTTTTCTGCTTTTTACATTAGTGTTTTCAGAGAAGTTTGCTTTGGCCCCTTTAACAGTCATATGGGAATTTCCACCCTGGGGACAGATACTGTGGGGACAGATGGACACTCACTGAAATAGTCCCCAAGTGGAGGAACTGAGGTGGTTTTCCGTTTTTTGTACTTAATGCGATGTGATAATAAATCTCATCCTTTCCCCTCCCCTTACCCTTTGCCTCTTTTTTAGAAGTAAATTTTTTATTTTGGAACAATTGTAGATTTACAGAAAAGTTGCAGAAATAGCACAGGGGCCCTGAATAGCCCTCATCCACCTTCTTCCATGGTTAAGCTCTTTTCCATCGTGGCTCACTCGTCAAAACTAAGAAACTAACTGCAGTACCTTAAATTAATTATACTCTGGACTGCACGTGATCTTCTTACTAAGGGGTTCTCTGTTCCAGGATCCAACCCAGGGTTCTGCATTGCATTTGGTCCATTATTTTGTTTTGTTTTCTTTCTTTCTTTTTAAAAAATATGTTATTTATTTATTTGACAGAGAGCAAGAGAAAGCACAAGCAAGGGGAGCAGCAGAGGGAAAGGGAGGGGCAGGCTCCCCACGGAGCAGGGAGCCCAATGCGAGGCTCCATCCCAGGACCCCCAGATCATGACCTGAGCTGAAAGCAGACACTTAACCAACTGAGCCACCCAGGCGCCACATCTTTTTTTTTTTTTTTTTTTAATGTATTTGAGAGAGAGAGCATGCAAGAGAGAGCAAAAGCAGGCAGAGGGAGAGAGAGAAGCAAGCTCCCCACAGAGCAGGGAGCCTGGATGCAAGCTGGATCCCAGCTGAAGGCAGCCGCTTAACCAACTGAGCCATCCAGGTGCCCCTCTTTTTTTTTTCCCCCACAATTTTATTTATTTATTTCAGAGAGAGAGCAGGGGGAGGAGCAGAGGGAGAGGGACAAGCAGACTGCGCTGAGTGGGGCTCAATCTCAGGACCCCGAGATCATGACCTGAGTTGAAATCAAGAGTTGGGTGCTTAATGAGCCACCCACCAACTCCGATTTATTTAGTTTTATGTAGCTCCGCGCCCCCCCAGGTGGATCTTGAAATTGCCACCTTGAGGTCAAGAGTTGCATGCTCTATGGACTGAGCCAGCCAGGCATCCCTGGTCCATCATTTTGTACACATGTAAATGTGGTTATAGGAGGGGCGCCTGGGTGGCTCAGTGGGTTAAGCCGCTGCCTTCGGCTCAGGTCATGATCCCAGGTCCTGGGTTCGAGCCCCACGTCGGGCTTTCTGCTCAGCAGGGAGCCTGCTTCCTCCTCTCTCTCTGCCTGCCTCTCTGCCTACTTGTGATTTCTCTCTGTCAAATAAATAAATAAAATCTTAAAAAAATGTGGTTATAGGAAAATTCTAGAAGGGGAATTGATGAAGCAAAGGATATATGCACTTTCAATTTTCTAGAAAATTGCCCTTCCAAGTGGTCGTACCAAGGAGCAGTCTCACCAGTACCCTGTGGGATTATTTGTTTCCCCATGGTATTTCCAGTACAGCATACATTGTGATTTGTTTTTGCTTTTTTATCTTGGCCAGACTCATGGGTACAAAGTGGTACCATATTGCTTCAATTTGCATTTCTTTTTGAGGAGTGAGGTTGGGCAATTTTTTTTTCTTGTATTTCTATGAATTGACTGTCTATATTCATTGCCCATTTTTTTCTACCAAACTGTTTTTGTTTTTGTTTTTAAAGATTTTATTTATTTATTTGACAGAGAGAGAGAGATCACAAGTAGGTAGAGAGGCAGGCAGAGAGAGAGGGGGAAGCAGGCTCCCTGCCAAGCAGAGAGCCCGATTTGGGGCTTGATCCTGGGACCCTGGGATCATGACCTGAGCCGAAGGCAGAGGCTTAACCTGCTGAGCCACTCAGGCGCCCCTCAAACTGTTTTTTGAAAAATTAATTTATAAGGGCTCCTTAGTAATAAGGAAATTAATTTATTCCTGGTTATAAATATCTATATGAAATAAATCTAGGAAAGTTTCAGTTAATTCTTTTGGGTTTTCTATATATAAAATCATACTGCCAGAAGATCATAACATTTGGCTGAAATGTTTATGAGGCTTTCCTGCACAAAATCCCAACTTAAAACTAATCTTACAGAAATAACACACAAACCCAGACTTGGATTCCAAAAAATGACTGTCCCAGGCCTCTTAAAAATGCCAATGTTATGAAAGGCAAAGACAGACTGAGAAATGTTCCAGATTAAAAAAGATCAAAGACTTGACAAATACAATGTATGAGCCGGGATGTTCTTTTGTTATAAAAGATATTATGAGAACAGCTGGCAAAGTCTGATTAAAGTCTGTAGATGAGATAATAGTGTTTTATCAATGTCCATTTTCTGATGTTCGTGATTGTACTGTAATTATGTAGGAGAATGCCCTTGTTTTTACCAAAAGCATACTCACGTGTTATGGGTAACAAGACATCATTTCAGCCAGTTTTTCATTAAAGGTTCAGAGAAGGAGAGAGAGAGAGAGAGAAAGAATAAAGCAAAGGAGGTAACATTTGTGGACTCTGGGGGAAGAGTATCCAGGAATTCTTTGTACTAATCTTCCAACTTTTTTGTAAATCTGAAGTTATGTCAAATATAAGTTAAAAGACAAAATTAATGTGAAATTGAGCCATATGAAATTGTTGAGATTTCTATTATTTTTGACCTACATAAACAGTGCTTAATATGATCCAAACTATAAATTCCCTACTGCTTTCCTAATATTCATACCTCTTCTTTCTTTTTCTTGTCTAAGTGCATAGGCTAGTACCTCCAGAGCAATATTAAATACTTGACAGTGGTCATCCTCACCTTGGCCCTCATTTTGATGGCCTTTTCAGAACTTTTCGTATTGATCCATTAGTGTGGTGAATTTTATTAGCAGACTTGTGAATATTGAGCCATCCCTGCATCTCAGACCTAAGTCCCCTTTGTTGTGATGTATTTAAAAAATGTGTTGCTTAATTCTTTTTGCTAAAATTTCATTTGGGAATTTCGTACCCTCCTCATAGGAAGAGGACTCTGTAGTTTTCCCTTCATGCCATCTTGGTCAGTTTTTGTTGTCAAAGATAGGCTGGCTTGCTACACATGATTCCAAAGACTCAATTTACAGACAAGGTAAACTGAGGCCCACAGGGGAGAGGTGACCCTTCCAGGTCACTTTTGAGCCAGGACTGGACCCTAAGTCTTCATGTCTGTGGGATGAATCAATGCTGTCGTTAGAAGGGGCTTAAGTCCCAAAACACTTAATCTCATTGTGTTAGCAAATGGGCCTCAGTTCCCCGCCTGTAAAATAAACACTAGATGGTTGGGGAGAGAGGGTCGAGTCTCCTTTCTGTAGTTTCCGTTCAGAGTGGTTCCTGGATCTAAAGCTGAGCGTTGATGGGTGTCGACCGGGCATCTTATCCAGCGGGGGCACCTCTCTACATGTTCCAGCCACAGTGTGCGCCCTTCTGGCCTCATCCTGCTGGGGGCCGACTCACCCTCGGGCGCGCCGCGCTGGCCTCCTGCAGCCCCCAGAGGGTCCTGGGCGAGAGCGCGAACGGGGGCTGGGTCGGGGTCGTGACACGGAGCGGGATCGGGGTTGCGGCACTTTGCGCTGGGGGCCCAACTCGGCTTCCAGGGCTTTCCTGACAAAGGTGGGGAGAAGCCCCTCAGTCCCCTCCTCCGTCCCCCCTCCCCTCCCCCCAGTACTCTTCCATCTTTCCTGAGAACCCCACTCCCCAGGATCCCCTGTCCTTTCTTACCCCCAGCCATTCCTGGGACCCCTCCCCAGCGACTCCCAGCTCCTTTTCCAGGAGCTCCACCTCCAGATCCCGTCCTCTCTCTCAATACCTTTTCCTTACATCCTTTCCCGCTCCTTGCCCTTCCCCAGGGCCCTCCATGTAAGTCCGACCACAGGGACAAATGTCTTCAGAGTGCCGGCCCCCACGAGGGGATTCTCGCCCCCAGAGAACCTACATCCTTCTCCACCCCTAGGTTCCAACTCTAAGATCGCCTCTTTGACTCACTCAACTCCCCAAGGCCCCACCCACACTGCCCCACCTCTTCTCCATCCCCAGGCCCCGCCCCGGGTCCCGCCCTTCACTCACGCGCGTTCGCGCAGCGTCGCTTCCCGGGCTGCGCAAGCTTCGGCTTCGGCCTCGGCCGCGCGTGCGCGTTGCTGTGCCTCGTCCAACCTCCGCGCAGACTCCATGGCTGCCGCCTCCCAGCGGGCCAGGGCTTCTGCGGGCGCGGGGAGCGGGGTCAGCTCCGAGACCTCGAGACCTCGCCCCTGCCCAGCTAACGCAGTCGCTCGAGTTTACAGTCTGCATACTATTTACAGCTTTGCCTTATTTGAGTTAAAATTGTGCGCTGTTTGCAAGACCTTTACGTGTCATTGGCAGAGCTTTTCGTAGGTTTGTATTGCTTTCCGGAGTCGTTCGTGGCGTTTGCATATTTTGTTGTATTTGCGTTGTTTGTGTGACATTTGCGTGGTCTTTTGAGTGTTATGTGCGTTTCTTTCATAACTTTTCGCGTTTATTGGCATGTCCTTTATATTACGTTTGCACCCATGAGTGTCATTTGCATAACCAGGAACCTTTTAGGCTCCTCCCACCCCAGGTCTGGTACCGTCTTATGCCCCAACGCACCTGTGAGCGCCCCGTTCTCAGCCCCCATCTGGGTCCCCTGTGCCTTGGCCTCTTCAATCTCAGTCTTCAGGGTCATCAGTTGGGTTTGAAGCCGGCTCTGAGGAGCGGAGAAGTGAGGAGTGTAGAGAGGTGGGAAGGGGCGGGGAGAGAAGAAGTGAAGTCTCCCCTCTTTTCCTTAACTTTATTTGGAATGTCCTTTGGGAGTCCTGTGGTTGGAAAACACACAAGTGGCCTGCCATACCCAGTGGTGACCGCTGCTCTGTCCAGGTCCACTGCCCCCTGCTCCAAGCCACCGGATGTCGAAACGGTTTAGCTCTGCGGTCAAGACTGCGGTTCCAATTCCAGCTACGTCTATACTCACTGACTAGGGTTTCAGACCAATACAGGCCAGCTTGATGGTTGACAATGATTGGGTTTCTGGAGTATGCTCCCTCCGCTATGGGAGACATGGTTCAAAACAATGGGCCTGGCCTCAGAATATCTCCCACGGAAGGGCAGAGTCAGAATTTGAACCCAGAGCAGGCTACTCTTAACCTCAGTGGCCTCAGGCTCTTCTCTTAGGCAGGCAGGTAAAGGGTAGAGGTCTGTTTTGGTTCTAAAATTCACACCTCTCAGCCCCTGCTGGGCCTGGTACACAGAGACAGAGAACAGTTACTAAATGAAAGATTGACTTTGAGGATGGTTCTTTTGCAAGGCCCAGGGCTGGGAAGGGTTAAGAAAGAGTTTGAAGGAGTGGCCAGAGGAAAAGGGAGGACCTGGCCAGTACCTCCCCCAAGAGGCCAACTTTAGCCTCCTAATTACAGGTGACGTGAATGTCCCTCTCTCGAAATAGGGCTGCTGGACACTGGCTGGGGGAGGTTGAGTGGGCACCCTAAGGAGAGGGTTAGCACAGGGCCTCCCCAGGTGGGTTCAGGGGTCTGGGGCTTCCCTAAGCATCACCAGCTATTAGGCAGAGAGAACCGTGGGGACCTTCTTGGTCAGAAGGTAGACTCCAGGGGGAATTGGTATTGTGGATTTGGAAGGGACTATGGTGCTATTGTCATTTGCCCCCCTCAGTTGAAGAATTAGGGAAAACCAATGCACTGGGGGGGTTGGGCAGCCCTGGGGATGTGAGTACATGCCCTCTCCCAATTCTGGATTCCCCAGCCCACCATCCTGCCCACCAACCTGACGGCCCTGACAGGCCCTTAGTGCCTCCTCCAGCTCCCGACCGACTCGGTTGGCCTGGTCCAGCTGTCTGGCCAGAGCCTCCTTGTGCTGGGTAGCCTCTGCCAGCCGTCGCCGCAGTTCTTCCAGCTCAGGCGCCAGGTCCTCGGGGGGCCCGGTGGCATTGGCCCCTGGCTCTGGGCAGCGAGGTCCCCGGGAGGTCGAGGAGGCCAGGTTCCAGGCCAGCAGGGCCGCCCCAGCTGCTGCCGCTGCCAGGAACACTGCAGCCCCGCACAGGGCTAGCACCCGCCACGCGCGTCCCGGCTCTGGCCCCAGCTCGTCCATGTCTCCGTCCACAGCTCTGGCTCCAGACAGCCACGAGTATTTAATTGGCACCTTGGGGCGCCAGGGACACCCACGGTTCCGCCCCGCCCACCGTGGCTTCCCGAGTCTGTTGGGAGGGGTTGGACCCCCGCCAGATGCCAGCGTAGGCTACAGGAGGCCAGGACAGGATTGTGTGTGTGTGTGTGTGGGGGGGGGTGGTCCTTGGTTCCACTCCTGCCTCTGCACCCCATGTGCTGTCCTCCTAGCCTCGGGGTCTCCCCCACTGTGAAGTGGAGTTGGTCGGATGGATTCCTGCCCCAGTCGGCCGGCCGAGTGGGAACCATGTGAGCACATCTTCGCAAAGCACCCATCTGCCTTGGGGGTACTCGCCAAGGCTCCCCATTGTGTTCATGGAAAAACTGAGGCTACAAGACAGGAGGCTACCGACCGACTGAGGTCGGCCTGGCTAAGGCTGTCATGCTTCCTGTGACTGGCTGTGAGGGTCAGGGGGGCAGACGCAGGAGGGAATCGGTCCCTTCTCCCTGCCCGTTCTCCACTAGGCCGCCAGGGGGCGAACTTACATCGCGAATCAGATCCAAGTCAGTCTACGACGCGCGATTTCCCGCCGCTCGGAAATGAATCTCCCCCTCTCCCTCCTCCTCCTGCTCTTCCTCCTCCCATCCTCCCCTTCCTCTCCCTTCCCCTCCCCCTTGCCTTCCCCCTTCCCTTCCTCCTCCTCTTCTTTTCATCTCCTCCAGGCCCTCCTCCATTTCCTTCTCCCCTTCGTCCCCTCTTCCTTCTTCCTGCTTCTTCCCTTTTCTTTTCCTTCCCTTCTGTCCCCCCTCCCCCTACTTCCCCCTCCTCTTCCTCTTTCCCTTGCGTTAGGGTGACTCCTTGCTGGCCGCAAAGAATTGCACAAAGAGTAGAGCAACAAGCCGGACAGAGTTCATTCATGCTCCAAGCTGGGAGAGGGGCCCGACATTAAGAGAGATGTCCTCCCGAGTTTCTGTCAAGCTGGGCCTTTTAGAGGCTTTTAAGGACCGGAGAGGGTTGCAGCTGTGCCCATGGGGGAGGGTGTGTGAGGAGGGGGTCTATGCTTGGACCCATAGAGCAGAAGGTGACAAGTTTCTGGGGGCTGTGTGTGTGGAGGGGGGCGGGCTCTGTGCAGGCTTGTCTAGGATGTGGGTTGTGGTCTTGCTAGAGAAGAATGTGTTTTGTAGTGGTGGTCTGTTTTCCGGGAATGAGGGGCACCCTGAAAAGACAGAGTCAGGGCCAAATACAGACACCTGTGAGTTTTGTCTGTAAGCTTGGCTGGGGAGGGGCCTTTGAATAAGACTCTTTGATTCCCTTTTCTCTTTATTTGAAATTATTCTTAATTTGGGAAAGTGGAAGAAGGTCATTCTTCTTCTTCCTTCTTTTTTTTTTTTTAAGGTTTTATTTATTTATTTGACAGAGAGCACAAGCAAGGGGAGAGGCAGAGGGAGACGAGAAGCAGGCTCCCTGCAAAGCGGGGGAAGCCCTACATGGGACTTGATCCCAGGACCCTGGAATCATAACCTGAGCCAAAGGCAGTGGCTCAACCAAGTGAGCCACCCAGGCGTCCCAGAAGGTCATTCTTCTGCAGCTACTTCCCACTGAGCAGGGGCACGGAGCTGTCCCTACCCAGAGGCAAGAGGGACGAGAGTAAGGGAGATGTCAGTAGGGTCTTGCTCTCTGAGCACAGGGGCCTGAGTGTGAGCTTCTGAGGCCTCAGAGAGCTACGAAGGGTTGAGATTCCATCCTGGATAGAGATTTGATATTTTAAAATGCATGATCCCCAAAATAAGGGCTAGTCCAATAACCGCCGAAGGGCCTGGGAATGGAATGAGCCACGAGAACCCAGACCAGATGTCTAGTTTCCAGGAGAACTAGCTCCCCACCCCCCACCAGTTTTTCTTTTTCTTTTCTTTTCTTTTTTTTTTTAGATTTTTATTTATTTATTTGACAGACAGAGATCACAAGTAGGCAGAAAGGCAGACAGATGGGGGGGGGGGGGGAAGCAGGCTCCCTGCAGAGCACAGAGCCCGATGTGGGGCTCGATCCCAGGACACTGGGACCATGACCTGAGCGGAAGGCAGAGGCTTTAACCCACTGAGCCACCCAGGTGCCCCCCCCCCCCGCCAGTTTTTCTATTGTTCCTCATTGTCCCTAGCTGAGCTGATAATTTTATCAGGGCTGTCTGAGACCAGACCCGACTCGTTTACATAGAAGCAGCATTCTTCCACAGTAAGGCACTGGTATGCCCCTGATTAGCAGTCTGTTGGTCTAAAGTCAGAGGATTTTGTTTTATTTTTATTTATTTATATATATTTTTTAAAGATTTTATTTATTTATTTGACAGAGACAGAGGGTACATGCAGGAAGAGGTGCAGAGGGAGAGGGAGAAACAGGCCCCCCACTGAGCTGGGAGCTCGATGCGGGACTCGATCCCCAGGGCCCTGGGATCACGACCTGAGCTGAATGAAGGCAGTTGTAGAACCAACTGAGCCACCCAGGCGCCCTGAAGTGAGGATTTTGAAGACCTACTCTGCTACTGCCCCTCGGAACTATTTGTTACTTAAACTATAACCCCTGGAGGATTTTACTAGTTACCAAGCGCATTTAGATATGGCCTTAAGAAAAACATATACTGGCAGCAGGTCTTTGGGGAGAAGGATGATATACGACCATGAAGCTGGGCAGCCGGGAACGCCCGGTCAGCTCAGGGTGGAACGGAACACCGCCTGCTTTCCTTTTCGGTTATCGCTCCTTTCTCTTTCCAGAAGCGCCTGTTGTTAGATGAGTCCTTTGAATGTGCTTGATTAACTATAAACTTTATCCTCCTTCTTGCTTGTCCACAAGACATGTGACTGATGTTTGACCTTCATCGGTTCTTCTGTTGGCTATTGTTTCTATCTAATAAAAGTGAGACTGGGACATTGCTCGTGGCAGCAGTCTTTTCGACTGTTGTCCCCGGCTCCCAATCTCTTGCAGCTGACTTGTTTGTGCCTAATTCTTCTCCCGTTCTCCGACTGGAAGCGGCACCAGGGAATCAGTCTGCTTCTGTGTTGCTCAGAGTGTGGAAGAGAAATTGGCTACTTGTTGACTCAAGGAAAGAGAAGGTCCCCATGTAAGGATTGGATGAGCTATTCCTCCCTGTGCCTAACCCAATTCCTGGAAGGATGCCAAGGAGGATGAGGGTAGAGGTTGGCTCAGTTCTGTGGGGGTGGGATACAGAAAGCCTGGGTTTCTTAAAGATTTTATTTATTTGACAGAGATCACAAGTAGACAGAGAGGCAGATAGAGAGAGAGAGAGGAGAAAGCAGGTTTCCTGCTGAGCAGAGAGCCTGATGCGGGGCTCGATCCCAGGACCCTGGGATCATGACCTGAGCCGAAGGCAGAGGCTTTAACCCACTGAGCCACCTAGGCGCCCCAGGCGTGGGTTTCTACTTGAGCACCTGTTACAGTCCGTGTTAGGGGTGGGAGGGCTGGTGAGTTGGGAAGGTGTTGGTCAGGAATTAGGTACACGATGGCGCAGTGCCGCTTCCAAGTGGGGGCTTTGCCAAAGAGGAAGTAGGTTCGAGAGTTAGGCTCCGTGCAGGGCAATATGGTGGGTTGTCTCCGTGTGAGCAAAAATCCTAGGTGTGGGACAGATTGTTGATTAAGATGGGCTTTGGAAAGGGAGACTCCTTAACCTTTGTTGTTGAGGAAGGCGAGGATGGTGATGGTGTCAGAAGTAGAAGTGGGCTCAGCAGGACTGAAGAGGAGGCATCCACAGGTGGGAGAAGGCTGCTAATTGGAGCGGAGAGGTTGCAGAGATCTGATGCGGGAGCTGGTCTGCGGAAGTGGGGGCTAGCCCTAAGACCCCGGGGGAGAAGTGTCCAGGTTAACTGTTTTGTGCTAAGGCGGAAAGGTCTCAGGGTCCTAGGGGAGATGGAAATACTGAAAAACGCATCTTTAAGATCTAAGACAGTGAGGGGCGCCTGGGTGGCTCAGTGGGTTAAGCCGCTGCCTTCGGCTCAGGTCATGATCCCAGGTCCTGGGTTCGAGCCCCGCATCGGGCTTTCTGCTCAGCGGGGAGCCTGCTTCCTCCTCTCTCTCTGCCTGCCTCTCTGCTTACTTGTGATTTCTCTCTGTCAAATAAATAAATAAAATCTTTAAAAAAAAAAAAGATCTGGGACGCCTGGGTGGCTCAGTTGGTTAAGCAGCTGCCTTCAGCTCAGGTCATGATCCCAGCGTCCTGGGATCGAGTCCCACATCGGGCTCCTTGCTTGGCAGCGAGCCTGCTTCTCCCTCTGCCTCTGCCTGCCACTCTGTCTGCCTGTGCTCACTCTCGCTTCTCTCTCTATGACAAATAAATAAATAAAATCTTAAAAAAAAAAAAAAAGATCTAAGACAGTGAGGTACATGAAGGAGGGTGGCATGGTGGGGAAAGGGGGCTCTGGCTTGGGGAGGACTGCCTCATTGATCATTCTGAGATACTGAACTAGTCTCTAGCACTGGTTTTTTGTCGGAAGGGATTGGAGTATTGTAAGGAGAGTTAGTAGGCTTTAATACATTTGAGGAAAGATGGGCGACTGGGTGGCTCAGTCCTTAGGTGTCTGCCTTCGGCTCTGGTCATGATCCCAGAGTCCTGGGATCTGAGCCCTGAGGGTTGGGCTCCCTGCTCAGCGGGGAGCCTGCTTCTCCCTCTCCCTGCTTGTGTTCCCTCTCTTGCTGTCTCTGTCAAATAAATAAATAAATAAATAAATAAAATCAATCTTTAAAAAAATACATTTGAGAAAAGGAATTTTCGGAAACGAGGGGCTGCAAGCCTGAGGTTTTAGAGGATGTTGGGGTTTGGAAGGGGAAAAAGTAGGCTCCTTGAGGTGTATAATGATGGGGGTGAGGTGAATAGCCTTGACAGGTTGGGAGGTGTCCCATATGGACGAGGGACAAGGAATCATAACTGGAGAGAATGAAGTGGGAGTGATGTGTAGGTTCAGTAGGGAGTCCCAAGAATTGGGATTGGGCGTGTACGGGGTGCCAAGAAAAGTGAGCCTCTACTTTGGTCATGATGTCTCGTCCTGGATCGGGGTGGGGGTGGGGGGAGGAGATCTGATCTCCCAGGGCACATGACAAGAGCTGGGTAGCTGAAGGGTGAGAAAGAACACCATGAACCCCAGCAACAGAGATGCGGGAGGGAGAAGAGGGTCCTGAAAATCCAGGGATATCCTAGGGAGTGTCAGTCCTTATCCTGAAGAAGTCCCAAGAGATCCCCTGGGATGGGGCTGACTCTCCCCCCTGTTTGGGATCTGAAGACAGGTTTTGGGAGGTGCCCACCCCCTACTTTGAGGATGGGGTCATCACTCTTCAGGCAGGGCAAGAGGTTTTGGGTGGCCCTTTTTTGCTTTTGCTTTTTTTTTTTTTTTTAAATTGGGACATGGTTTGGACCAGTGGCCAGGCTTACTGCAAGTGTAACAAGCTCCTGGAGGGGACTTGTTGAATGTTTGGGTCAAGCCAGCAGAGTGAGACTTTTCTAGAATAGCTCCGGTAAGGGCAGTAGGCAGGAGTTGATAAACCTGAGATCGTTTTTTTTTTTTTTTTATGTCCCTTTCTCATTTCCTCTTTGATTTCCTCCTCTCTGCTGTTAAAAACCTTGAAGGCTGGGTCTAGTACGTTGGATTGAGGGGTTTGTGGGCTTTATCTAGTTTTGCTTTTCTAATATGTGGGTCCAACTGGGAGATGAAATGCATAGCTAGGTTCAGTTTTCCTGCATGAGAGTTAGGATCAAGGTTGGTGAGTTTTTGAAGAGCCTCAGTGAGGACAAGAGGACAAGAGCAGGATTTTTATCTGATCTCTGGGTGGTCTCCCTATTCTATTCCTAACCATATAGGTCCCTCCACGATACATCCAGAGGAGAGGGTGAATTACTCAGATTCCTTAGTGAACCTGGCAGGATGCGTTGAAAAAGAGCTAAGCTTACATCTTGTAAGGGAAAGATCTGGTGAGCAGAAGGGAAGGTAGACCTGAACCATGCCCTCTGCTCCAGCCACTTTGCCAAGAGGGAATTGGGGGGCGGGGAGGTTGGGAAGGGCGGCCGGAACACGTGTGGGCAGAAGGATCCAGACCTGGAGGCAAGCGCTGAAGGGGATGGGGTGACAAAGGGTCTTGAGGGGAAGGAGAGGGAGTTGGGGAGGAACCAAGGGAGGATCACCTGCGGGTGGGTGGAAAGGTGGGTGGAAAGGCAAAGGCCGGTCAGCAGAGCTGAAGTCTGAGTGGGGAGAACCCGGGAGAGGGAGAGGGGGAGGGGTCTTTGGGGAGAGGAATATAGGGCAAATAGTGGGAAGCCCAGGATGACCAAGTTCGAAGAAAGCTTTAAAACGATGTTAAGGTGGCCGGTGGGCTGGGCGGCAAAGAATTACGCAGAGATTAGAACCCCAAATTACTCACTCTCCAAGGGAGGAGAGGGGCCAGACATCAAGAGAGATGTCTGTCTGGTGAGATTCTGTAAGGCTGGGCCTTTTAAAGGCTTTTAAGGGTGTGAGAGGGTTGCAGCTGAGCCTGTGGGGGAGGGTGAGTGGGGAGGGGGATGTCGATGTTTGCTTGGCCCCATAAAGCAGGAAGTCACAAGTTACTGCGGGGTGGGGCTCTTTCTGGGGCTCAACCGGGATGTGGGTTCCCACTAAAAAAGTATGTGCTTTGTCGTTAGAAAAGAACATGCTTCGTGGTGGTGGTCTGTTTTTTTATTCTTTTTTAAAGGTTTTATTTACTTACTTATCAGGGGGAGAAAGCACAAGAAGGGGGAGCAGCAGGGAGAGGGAGAGGGAGAAGCAGGCTTCCTGCTGAGCAAGAGCCTGGTGGGGGGGGCTCGATTCCAGGACCCCACGATCACGACCTGAGCTGAAGGCTGATGCTTCGCCTCACCGACTGAGCCACACAGGCATCCCGAGGTGGTCTATTTTCTGAGAATGAGGGGGCACCATGACCTGGAAAAGGAGAGAGTCAGGGCCAGGTCAGAAGCCTGTGAGTTTTGTCTGTGAGCTTGGCTGGAGAGGGGCTTGGAATAAAACACTTTCACCTTAGGCATCCCCTCTGTCTTTAGACATGCTAATTTTTGATTGCTTATTTTATTTTTTTAAAGATTTTATTTATTTGGGGCACCTGGGTGGCTCAGTCTGCTCAGGTCATGATCCCAAGATCCCAGGGGCCTGGGATTGAGCCCCATATCGGGCTCCCTGCTCAGCGGGGAGCCTGCTTCTCCCTCTCCAGCTCCCTGTGGTTGTACTCCCTCTCTATCTCTCCCTGTAATAAATAAATACAATCTTTTTTTTTTTTTTAAGATTGTATTTATTTATTTGACAGACAGAGATCACAAGTAGGCAGAGAGGCAGGCAGAGAAAGAGGGGGAAGCAGGCTCCCTGTGGAGCAGAGAGCCCGATGTGGGGCTCGATCCCAGCACCCTGGGATCATGACCTGAGCCGAAGGCAGAGGCTTTAACCCACTGAGCCACCCAGGCGCCCCTAAATAAAATCTTTTTAAGATTTTAAAATTTTAAGATCTTTAAGGTCTTTAATTTTAGATCTTTTTAATTAAGATTAGTTTTTTTTTTTAAAGATTTTATCTATTTACTTGACAGACAGAGATCACAAGCAGGCAGAGAAGCAGGCAGAGAGAGAGGAGGAAGCAGGCTCCCCACCGAGCAGAGAGCCCGATGCGGGGCTTGACCCCAGGACCCTGGGACCATGACCTGAGTCGAAAGCAGAGGCCTTAACCCACTGAGCCACCCAGGCGCCCCTAAGATTAGTTTTTTTTTTTTTTTTAAAGATTTTATTTATTTGAGAGAGAGGCAGTGAGAGAGAGCATGAGCAAGGAGAAGGTCAGAGAGAGAAGCAGACTCCCCATGGAGCTGGGAGCCCGATGCGGGACTCGATCCCGGGACTCCCAGGATCATGCCCTGAGCCGAAGGCAGTCGTCCAACCAACTGAGCCACCCAGGCGTCCCAACCCCTAAGATTAGTTTTAATCTTAATTAAAATCTTTAATTTTAAGATCTTTTTTTTTTTTAAAGATTTTTATTTATTTATTTATTTGACAGAGAGAGATCACAAGCAGGCAGAGAGGCAGGCAGAAAGAGAGGAGGAAGCAGGCTCCCCGCTAAGCAGAGAGCCCGATGTGGGACTCGATCCCAGGACTCCGAGATCATGACCTGAGCCCAAGGCAGCGGCCCAACCCACTGAGCCACCCAGGCACCCCTAATTTTAAGATCTTAAATTTTAAAATTTAAGATTTTAAATCTTAAAAAGATTTTATTTATTTGTGAAAGAGAGGGCCTGAGTGGAGGGGGAGGGTAGAGGGAGAAAGACAGGGAGACTCCCTGCTGAGCAGGCAGCCCTCACCCCAGGACTTTGGGATTATGACTTGAGCCAAAGGCAGGCAGATGGTTAACTGACTGAGCCAGCCCAGCGCCCTTATTTTATTTTTTAACTCAGAATATTTGATTTTTTAAAGTAGGCTCTATGCCCTACTCTATGGAGCTTGAACTCATGATTCTGAGACCAAGAGTCACATGCTCTACAGACTGAGCCACTCAGGTGCCCCTTGACTGTCTTTTTTACTCAATATAGTCTTCATGCCAAAATGGCCCACCCTTGGCCCCTACAGGGGCATTTCTAGAAAGGAGAGAAGTTTCTACTCAGCCACGTGTGGGGGCTTGGGAGGAGAAGCTGAACAGTTTGAATCCATCATATTGGGCAAACCTGTCCCCCATCACCATGGGAACACAGCCTAGGCATGGGCTGGGGAGAGGGGAGGGGCGGGGCCGGGGAAGGGGCAGCACTGTTTGGGACTGTCTGGCAGCCGAGCTGGGAGTGGGAGTTGAGGATGGTGGGGAAAGTGAAGCCCCCTTGGCCCCTCTGACCTCTAGGAGCCGCTCTAAGTTTTAGCAAGCACCTTTAGCCCGAGTGATTGACGCACTAAACCTTTCTTTGTGTATTTATGGATCCTGCGTTCTTTCCTGGAAAGAACAGAGCAAGTCTGCACTGCCCGGGGGAACCAAGGACCCAGAATCCCATGCACGAGCTGCGAGTGGGCACCATCAAGACTGCACATAATCAAGAATTATCTCAGACCACTGCCTCCCTTAACTGATTAACTGCCCTAAATCCCTTGAAAAATCTCTGGGCCAGGCAGAAAACTTGGAGCTGGTTCTTGGAAGAGAGTCCACCTTCTCCCCAGGTGGCCAGCCTCCTGAACTGCGCTCCTGCTCCTTTCCAGTCAGAACCCAGCTCTGGAATACCTGCCTTTCCAGCTTCAAGGAACTGGTTGGGGGGCCAGGGTTGGGGGGCAGGGCCGGACTGAGGGAGGTCGCGTGAGAAGGGTTTGCTTCTGGAAATCAGAAGTTTCAATTCCCTGAGCAGCTCAGAAGCCCTGATTAAGTCCCGGAACTTTTCCGATTTCAGTTTCCCTATTGGTGAGGCGGGGCAGGGAGAAGAGGGGGGCTGTTCCGAGGGGGTGAAATGACTCTGTCATCCTAAAGCAGCCCCACGAACTCCTCCTGAGCCCTCCCACAAGCTGGGGAAAGTGAGGAAAACCCAGAAGCTCTGCCTGGAGAGCAGAGGTTCTCACAGGAAGTGAACCTGCTTCCCCCAACCATGGCAGACTTGGTAATGTCTGTGGTATTTTTTTATTGTCACAATATCCGGGGGCGGTAGGGGTACAGGCATCAGGTGCCCTGAGGCCAGGGAAGTTGCTCAGGATCCTGTAGCACCCGGGGTAGCGTGTCTTCATCCTCCGTAGAGCCCAATCCCGCTCAGAAGTCAACAGTACCCACAAACACAAAGGTCCCCACCCCAGGGCGACAGCAGGAAGTGGCTTGGACAATAGCTGGGATTCCAGAAGGGCTTCGAGAAAGATAACAGAGGAGGAAGGATTGATGGAGGCTGGGAGGATCCCTGAAAGTCGACTTAGTGTCTATCGAGGCAGCAGCTCTGAATTTTGAAGAAGCAGAGAGACTCTTGGGAGGAGGGGTTCCCGCGGAAGGAATGAGTTTGGGCTGGGGTGGGGAGGAACACCGTGACAAGGGCCTGGCCTGTGTGTGTCTGCAGATCCAGGTTTGAATCCCAGTCCCAAATGGTCTGTGGGATGGAATTGGGAACTATGATGGGATGTCTGCCCTGCCACAGCCTGGGTTTCCCCCACCGGACCGGGCATCAGAGGATGCAGTGAGGACATGAGGGGAGATGAGAATATATGAGTAGAATGCTTGGCACACAGTGAGTGCTGAAGGAGGGTGTAGAGTCCTGTGTGATGAACCCAGTGAGGAGGGCCAGGGAGGCAGAGGGATGGCTCCTGCCCAAACCCCAAGGGTCCCTGGGAACATTCTGGAGTGGGGAAGCTTGGGTGTGGATGTCAGTTGGTCTGCCCTCAGCTGCAGGGGAGGCCCCGGGTGCACGGAGATGACATAATGGCATTCACTCCAGGAACTTAAGAGTATGATCTCCCCTCCAACCAAGGGATGTCTACTTTTTGGAGTTCAAAGACTTCAGAAGTCAGTGAGCTTCTGGAAACCAAGAAACCAAGAAATAGGTACTCCCCACCCCATGTGCTGCCCTGCTCTGGGGGCAGGCGAAATCAGGGGCGGGGTGGGGGGAGGAGGCAGCCCTGGGCCAAGCGCCCTGTTGGTCCATCCCAGAGGCGGCTCCTTGTCCTCCCCCCACCACCATCACTATCTTGCCCACCTCCCCCTAACCATGCAGCCATGTGGCTCCCTCAGAACTGGTCTGGTCAGGGAAGCCTTGAAGGGTAAAGTCCAGGCTGTGAGCTAAGGAGACATCATAAGGGGGACTTAGGGCGGCCTGGAGGAGGACAGAAGGTGGCCCCGCCCCGTTCCAGGCCAGCTCCCCACTCAGGGAGCTCTCTCTCCCTCCCCTCTCCCTCTCTGTGCCCTGCCAACTATCCTGTAGGCAGGTCACCTCCCCAGACGCTGTCCTATCCTAGACTCCCTCCCTCCCTCCCTCCCAACCCCAGCTGTCTTCTACCCCAGGCCACCCTTCTTACCAGCAGGCCTCAGGCCAGCAGAACAGTGAGGCCCAGGAACAGGCACATGGGGACCATCAAGGGGCCGAGTGATTTCGAGGAGCTGCTGAAGCTGGTTTCCCCTTCCTTGCTCCAGGCCTCCTTCTCTTTTCTGGGGGAAGATGTGGGGACAACTGAGGCAGCTGCCAGGGCCTGCACCAGGTCTGGTCTTGTCGCCCTTCAGAATCTCCCCTCCTCCCCCACCAAGTCAGTGGGGAAGAGAGTGGGCCGTGGCCTCTCAAGCCTGGTGTGACCAGAGGGACAAGGCTGGGATTCAAACTCTGTGCCCTGAGCAATGGGAAATTTGCAGGCAAAGGGCGTTCTGGGTCTTGGGATGGGACAGGTGTGGTGAAAGGGGCACGGTCAGGGGCTGCGGTTCAGACCTTAGTCGTTCCACCTCCTCGAAAGCGCCCTGCAGCTTCTCCTTCAATTTCTCAACTTCTCCTAAGGCGGGAGAGAATCAGGGGACCTTGTCAGCACAGTGGTATGGTGGCCCGGACACGGCGTGACAAGTGGCCACATTCTCTGCCTGGCTCTACCCCGGGATCCAACACCGCCTTCAGTCCCAACCTCACGCCACCCCACCTTGGAAACCTGGGGTACTACTTTCCCAACCTTCACTGGATTCTGACCACTCCCTGGTGACCCCAACCCTGGGACTTCCTCCCGCCCCTCCCCTTGCCCCCTGTCCCTTCCTCCCTCCCCCGCCCCTCCTCCTCCGCCCCTCCTCCTCCGGGGTTCAGTGCTTGATCCACCCCTCCCAATCCCCCTCTGCAGAACCCTGGCTTTATGCTTTCTTACTCTGAAGCTCCTCTCTTCTGGTGAGCTGCTCCAGACTCTGGGCCTTCTCCATTTCCAGGGAAGCAGAAAGGTTCACCTGGGACCGGGGCGGGTGTGTGTGTGTGTGTGTGTGTCAGAGACTGGCCTTCTGGCCTGCGGAGTGGAGGTAGCTGCTGCTGGGGGCCCTGGACCTCTCCCCCAGGCCCTGTGATCAGAGGGGCCTGAGTCCAAAGCCCTTTCAGGTTTCCCTCCAACCCTCCCTGCACCCCGGTCTCCCACCTCTAAGAATGGCCACAACCTCCCACCCTCCCAGGGCACCTAAGGATGTGATCCCCGCACTAGGGGATTTGAGGCTCCCCACATGGGAATTTGGAGGATCCCTATGCCCAAGCCCTCGAGGAAACGCTCAGACCTCATGGGCTATTGCCCAAGACTTAGATGTCCTCCCCTAAACCCAGAACATGGGGATTTCTGAGCCCAACTTAGATATCGTGGGGAGTTTCAAGGTCCCCCATATCAGGACCCACGTGAACATTTCAAAGTCTCCCAGGGATAGGGTGGGTGTATTCGGAGCCCCACCCTTCTTTTGGAGGCTTCAGTGAAGTCTCCATCCCAAACCTTAAAATGGGATTTCTGCTGCCCGAGACCGGTGCAGAGAGCAGCTGCTAGCTCTCCCAAAACAGGCCGGAGACTCTTCCCACATTCTAGTGGGGATTTGGGTGCTCTGGGGGCGTTTAAGGCCCTGCCCGATACCAGCACCGCTGAGAAAGTTTAGAGGTCCCCAAACCCTAGCGGGAAAACCCAACTCCCGATGCGGGGGCCCAGAGGAAGTTTCTCCACCCCCATCTAGACCTGTGGGGGCCGCGCAACCACAGGGCCCCTCCAGGAGTTGCCGGTCTCTTACCACGGTCTGGTTGCAGGTGGCAGCCTCCTCCATCGCCCCCAGTAAGTGTTGCCGGGTTTGGGCTCGCTGGAGTTCCAAGAGGCGGGTGACATTGCGACACTCCTGCTCTGCTAAAAGGCCCTCCTTGCAGGCTTTGCTGTTGGCTTGGACAGCAAAGATGATCAGGGCCACCAACAGAGCCAGCACCAGCAAGGTCAGGACAATGCTCAGCCACTTCCACCCCCGCCGCTGACTGTTGGGCACCATTGACCCTGATTTTTCAGTCACGGGCTCAGGCCAATGATGGTAAAAAGTTGGTGCCATCTAGATCTGCCCCTGGATGTAGGGAGTTTGGGCAGGAAGTAGGACGTTGGCACCTTCTACTGGCTGGGGCTACCCCCTTATTAACATAGGGGCCATCCCGACCAATGACACGTTCCGAGACAATCCTCCGACCTAGAGGTTTGAATGGGGCATCTGTAGGCAAAAAACAGTTTGGGCTTTCAGTTTCAATTTCCCAGGAAAAAGGTAGGTTGTTTGCGGTGAATTGAAACCTTGAGCTTTTCCGGTTTGGCAGGGGGCTGGTGCGAGGGGAGCTGGAGCAGCCTGGGTCTGGCCATCTGAAGTTCCCGCCCCTCTCCCGCTTGTAACTGAGGGTGACAACTGCTGTTACTGAACGTCTCATGCAGGCCGGTCTCATGTTCGTGGGTCCCAGGACCTGAAAAGATTGTGGCTGTCATTGGCTCAGCTCCAAGCTGGGGAAACTGAGGCTGAGAGGGGGTTGGTGGACTGGGTGCGGGGTCTGGCTCGAACCCCAGAGGCCACGTTTTGTGTTTAAGGTTCTCCATGGTGGTCACTTAGCATCTCTGCACCCACACAGGGTGTCTGAGGAGGGACTGAAGGCTGGAGAAGCTCTGGTTGGGACCCCAGGACGGAGGCTGCAGTTTCCCACTTGGCCACCAGGGCCGCCCTAGCCCTCAAAATACGGTCTCCCAGATCCTGTCCTGGCTCCCGCAGGGAATAGGCTCTTACTTCTAGAATCTGCCTCGGTCATCCCAGTGATAAAGTTCTAGAACATAAGTGAGGTTCGGAGGGGTGAGGTCCGGAGCGGTGAGGTCTGGAGCTGATGACCAAGAAAGAATTCTCAAGACATCTCTGGTGCAAAATGGTGGTTTATTAAAGCACGGGGACGGGACCCGTGGACAGGAAGAGCTGCTGCTCGGGGTTGGGAGGGATGGCGGGTTAAGTACCCTGCGGTTGGGGGAAGGTGAGGGAAAGGGAGGCTTCAACGGAGTTTTCATATGCTAAAGAGGGCCTACAAGGTGCATCGGAGGTCTTGAGGCTTGATCAATGTTGTCTTTTTCCTTTTGGCAAGCCATTAACATCAAGATAGCTGGGAGATTCCTAAAGAACGTCACATTTGTCCCACCCAGGAGTGGTGGGGGGAGGGGGAGGTTGCAAAGTGTCAGCCTTTTGCTGGGGTGAGGGGAAGATGGTGAGGTATCAGCCTTTTGCTTTGTCCTCAGCCAGCTTTCTGCTCCCTCATCACCAGGACCCCAAGCAAACCCTCTGAACCTCAGTTTTTGTTTTTTTTTTTTTTAAGATTTTATTTATTTATTTGACAGAGAGAGATCACAAGTAGGCAGAGAGGCGGCAGAGAGAGAGGAGGAAGCAGGCTCCCTGCTGAGCAGAGAGCCTGATGTGGGCTCGATCCCAGGACGCTGGAATCATGACCTGAGCCGAAGGCAGAGGCTTTAACCCACTGAGCCACCCAGGCGCCCTGAACCTCAGTTTTCCCATCTGTAAAGTGGGGGCAATAGCAGGCACAGACTCATGGGGGAGGGGGCTCTGGTGAGGAGTTTCTAGGAAAAGGCTTCGGCATCCAGTAGGCGCTCAACAGATGTGCGGGCCAGGGCAGAACGGAGGAAAGGCAAAAAACACAGAAATACTGTCATGGAGCAAGGAGCACATTTTGAGGAAAGACAATCCAGTCCATTTGGGATACGCTGGACCCAAAGAGCCTGGGGAGTGCCCAGGAAGAGGCCTCAGAAGGGGGCTGAACCCTGGAGGGAGGCCTTAGAGGACTCAGACTGCCCTGGCCGCCTCTGCAATGGGCCAAGGGAACCAGAGCTTCCTGCTGGACATTAGTCTGACCAGAGGCTCCCACCGGCTGCCTGGGACGGCTGGAAGGTTGTCATGTGCGTGTCCTGTGGCTTCTTCAGCTCCAGCATCCCCACAGCCCAGACTCCAACCTAGGTTCTGTTGGGTCAGCCATTTCTAGGGTTTGTGGTGAGCTGGGCCGAGGGCGGGCAGGGCCACAGCCGAGGCCCAGGCCTCCCAAAAGGCCTGGAGAAGCATCTCTAGGTGCCCAGTTGGACATGCTCCGCCTAGAAGTCCCCACAAAAGCCACTCAGCCCCCAAAGTACAAGGGATGAGGGATGCCCATGCTGAAGAGGCCGGGGGTGGGGGAGACTGTGTGTCCCTAGAGAAGGGCCCTCCCTCCCTAGCCAGGACCCCAGGGGCAAACACAAGACTGTCAGCAAAGCTGACTTAGCCCTGTACTGGCTTTCAAACTTTGGGGTCCATTTGGGCCTGCAGTTGCAGGTCAGAGGCCAAGGCTGTGTACGAATAGCCCTCCCTCTTGTAGGACCTGGGTGAGAAGTTTCCTCTAAGCCTCGGTTTCTGGAGCTGTAGAATGGGGATGGTAAAAATGAAACTGGTGCACCCCAAAATTCTGCCACTGCAGAGAGTGCCTTACTCAACCTCGCTCTAGTCCCAGCCCTGCAAACAAAAAGTTCTTCCGTAAGATTTTACTTATTTATTTGAGCAAGAATGAGCACAAGCAAGGAGCAGGGCAGAGGCAAAGGGAGAAGCAGACTCCCTGCTATGCAGAGAGCCCGATGTGGGATTCGATCCCAGAACCCTGGGATCATGACCTGAGCCGAAGGCAGAGGCTTTAACCCACTGAGCCACCTAGGTGCCCCTGTCAGTTTTTCTTTTTCTTTCTTTTTTCCCAAATATTTTATTTATTTATTTATGTGACAGAGAGAGAGATCACAAGTAGGCAGAGAGACAGGCAGAAAGAGAGAGGGAAGCAGGCTTCCCGCTGAACAGAGAGCCCGATGCGGGGCCCGATCCCAGGACCCCAAGACCATGACCCGAGCTGAAGGCAGAGGCTTTAAGCCACTGAGCCACCCAGGTGCCCCCATCAGTTTTTCTTTTTTCTTTTCTTTTCTTTTTTTTTTTTTTTAAAGATTTTATTTATTTATTTGTCAGAGAGAGTGAGCACAGGCAGACAGAGTGGCAGGCAGAGGCAGAGG
Source organism: Lutra lutra (assembly GCF_902655055.1). Taxonomy (NCBI): domain Eukaryota; kingdom Metazoa; phylum Chordata; class Mammalia; order Carnivora; family Mustelidae; genus Lutra; species Lutra lutra. The sequence goes on along the minus strand of NC_062278.1, from coordinate 210,224,004 downwards.
GAGAAGCAGGCTCCCCACCGAGCAGGGAGCCCGACAGGGGACCCTATCCCAGGATGCCGGGATCACGACCCAAGCCCAAGGCAGCCGCCCAACCAACTGAGCCACCCAGGCGTCCCCCCATCAGTTTTTCTTAATGTCCTTTTAAGGACATAGGACCCGGCATTACTTTTGGTTATCACATCTCCTTAGGCCCTTCTGGGCTGAGACAGTTTCTCGGACTTTCTTGCTGTTGATAACCTGGGCAGTGTTAAGGAGAACTGGTCAGATGTATTGTGGGAAATTGCCCAGCTGTGACTTGTCTGGTGTTTTTTCAAGGTTGGACTGGGGGTGACAGGTTTTGGGGGAGGACCACAGAGGTGAAGCAGCCTGCCCGGCACACGGGGTCCAGGGCACATGCCATCAGCGTGGCGTTTCACAGTGGTGTTGACCTGGATCACCTGGCTGAGATGGGCTCCGTCGGGTGTCTCCACCAGAAGTCACTCTCCTCCCCCCTGGTCGGTGGGGTGCCCCCGGGAAGGAAGTCAGCAGTTACAGCCACACCTCAGCCTACATCTGGAGCAGGACCAGAAGAGCACACGCTCGGGGCTTTTTCCTTTTGTGGTTCATCTTGAGAGGATAATGTAGGGACACCAAAGAAACTTCTTAAAGTTCAAAATGTCACCCACAATCCTGCTCCCTTCACTCAGGTCTTTTATCTCTTTCTTGTTGTTAAACTACACACGCATTTCATTGTGTTGACCAAACACCTTGTTGAATAATGTCTTACTCTTGAGATGTTTTCAGTAGTGCATGGCCCTGGGTGGGTGACAGAGGTCATCTCCAGGCTTGTAGGAAGGCGCTGGCGCGAGGGTTCTCACTCAGAGGCGGTTCTGTCCCCAGGAGATACCTGGAGACAGCTTTCTTCCTTCCTTCCTTCCTTCCTTCCTTCCTTCCTTCCTTCCTTCCTTCCTTCCTTCCTTTCTTTCCTTCCTGCCCATCTCTCTCCCTCCCTCCTTTCCTTCTTCCCTCCCTCCCTCTTTTCTTTCCTTCTTTCTTTCTTTCCCTCCCTTCCTTCCTCCATCTTCCCTTCCTTTTTCTTCCTTCCTTCTCTCTCTCCTTCTTTCTCCCTCCCTCCCTCCCTTTCTTTCTCCCTTTCTCTCTCCCTTCCTTCCTCCCTCTTTCCCTCCCTCCTTCCTCCCTTCCCTCCCCCTTCCTTCCTTCCTTCCCTCTCTCCCTCCCTCTTTCCTTCCCTTCCCTCTCCTTCCCTTCTCTTCCTCTTCCCTCCCCTCCCCTCCCCTCCCCTTTCCTCTTTCTCTGTCCACAGGGAATATCTGGAGAGAGCTTCCTTCCTCGCTTTCTTCCTTCCATCCTTCCTTCTTCCTTTCCTTTCCCTTCCCTTCCCTTTCTTTTAACAATTTACTTACTTATTTGAGAGAGAGAGCACAAACAAGAGGGGAAGAGGGAATCTCAAGTACCAAGGAAAGCAGCGGCAGCCCCAGCCAGTGGGGCAGCTCCCCGTTCTGGAAATGCACAAGATAAGAGAATCTGTTCCCGCTGAGCTTATCGATATGGGGGCCAAGTCCCAGCGAAAGGGCCAGGGAAATTATCCAGGCAAGTGCAGTGCCCCTATGGGATCCAGACGATGGAGTTTCTCTTCCTGGGCAAGAGGCCGAGAAAATGAGCAGCACCAGCGCACACCCCACCCTCTGAGAGCACCTGCATGGGCCTCAAGGTACTCGCTGCCTTACAGAGTGGATTCTTCTAGCCTGCAGGGAGGCTTGGCCCAATGAGGAGGACCCCTTGAGCATGCAGCCCTGGAAATCGATAGAAAAGGTACAGCAAATTCTTCTTTTTATTTATTTATTTATTTATTTAAGATTTTATTTATTTAACAGACAAGAGATTACAAGTAGGCAAAGAGGCAGGCAGAGAGAGAGAGGGAAGCAGGCTCCCCACCGAGCAGAGAGCCCAATGTGGGGCCCAGAACCCTGGGATCATGACCTGAGCCAAAGGCAGAGGCTTTAACCCACTGAGCCAACCAGGCGCCCCCAAATTCTTCTTTTTAAAGATTTTATTTATTGGAGAGAGAGAGACAGAGAGAGTGAGAGAGAGCAGGAGCAGGGAGGAGAGGGAGAAGCAGGCTCCCCTCTGAGCAGGGGGCCCTGATATGGGGTTTGATCCCAGGACCTTGGGGACATACCCTGGGCCAAAGGCAGATGCTTAACCAACTGAGCTGCCCAGGTGCCCCAAGAATATGAAGAATTGGAGGTTTTTCCTTCTCTAGTACCAGAGAACATGCTGGGCACAGACATCCTACCTCTAATGGTGAATTCTGGAGGCCAGCCATTGACACGAAAGAGGGGTACTGTCAAATGTTATAATTGCCCAAGGGGCCTAAAGAAAGAGGAGAGATGAGTCAAGCACTGCACCAAGTTGGTAAGGGACACCTTGCCTCTGGTGCTTTCAACAGCTCAGTATGGCCAGTAGAGAAAATAGATGGCTCCTGGCGGATGACTGAGACTTGAACAAATTGTGGTCCCCCAACCACGTGGCTGTGCTCAACACTGCCACCATCTTGCATACTCTGCCCATGGCCCTAGGAGTGTATCATGCTGAGCAGGACTTGGCAAATGCCTTTTCCAATACACCCCTGGCCACTAGACGCAAGCTCAATTTGCCTTCGTGTGGGAGGGACCCCAGTGGACCTCTCAACTGCTTCCCAAGGCTACTTGCCAGCCCCACCGTATGTCACGGGATGGATGGTAGCCCAAGACTGGCCCCTGTCCTCCCTCCCCACATCTGTAAAATGGGTCCATTACACCAAAGACATGATGCCGACATGTAAAGACCTGTCTCTGTTCAGGGACGCTCTGCAGACTTTGCTGGGACATCTGTAGGTGGGAGAATGTGCGGTGAACCTGCGGCAAACTCAAGACCCAGGCACCGCCATGCAGGTTGAGCCGCTTATGAAGGGAGGGCATACCCCAGTAAGAACTTCTCTGCCAGGGCAAGGGGTAGGTTGAGAGCCTGTCCCATTGACTCACCTCTGCCCTGGTTAGAACTCCCACTTTGACTAAGGCATGCTGACTTGTAGCAGTGGGGTACCCTACCTACCAGCCCACGGCATCTAGAAGGGAGGTGCTGCTAGGCCCCATGGAGGAGCTACAGCCCCCAAAGATCCCTGCCCCTATTCCTGTGGGGAGCCTCCGTGGCCCACAGGGAGCGAGGGGCACTTTTCTGCTGATGCCTGGCACGCAGAATGTTCTAGTCAGGGTAGCCTACCCACGTGAGCTACCATCCTTAGGCAGTTTCACACTGACACCATCTGGACGGAAAAAGGAACAAACCACAGCCTCCAGTGGGTTCAGCTCAGAGCTGGTTTGGCCTATCACTCAGAAGCCCGGTTAACCCTTTGCACTGATAGTTGGGCTGTTTTAAAAGGATGAACCCCAGGGCTTAGACAAGGAAAGCTGAGAGGTGGGCGATCATGAACAAGCCTTTGTGGGGTCAGGGTATGTGGGAGGACATCTGCGTTCACCTGTAGGAGACAGAGGCATCCTCATTATCTTCCAGGTGCTGAACCCCCACCCCGGGATCCCAGAATTCAGAGAGCTGATGCCCCAGCCCAGGGAGGAGGCCTGGCCACCATTCTTTCAGCAGATACCACAGACTGGGGTACGTAGGAAGAGTGGCCGCTGTGGCACCAGGGCGGGATGGTGTATTGCCAAGGATTGCCCTTGAAATCCAGTGTCTTGGTTAATGGAATACCATGTACTCTATGTTCTAGAACAACACCCCAGGTAACTGCCAAAGGAGTCATCGGGGGCCATCCACCGGAGTTCCCAACCAGTAAGGCATTGCCAAGTCTATTTTGTTGTCCCTTTCCCGCTGACGGTTCTTTTTTTTTTTTTTTTAAGTTCATTTATTGAATCATCTCCACACCCAGAGTGGGACTTGAACTCACGACCCTGAGATCCAGAGTCACACGCTGTACTGACTGAGCCATTGAGGCGCCCCTGAGCAAGGGCTCTAACTATGGTTTGGTTTGTGAGGTCCATGTATCTGGCCCAACCCAAGCTTTCCCCTGTCACTGAGGTGCAAAGCAGGCTGCCTCCCTTAAGGGATTAGAGACACTGAGTATGATGTATGGAAATCCTCATCAAGTGGACAGTGATTGGGGTCACGTTTTGAGGGTCATGGTGTGCAAGACTGGGCAGAAGAACAGGGAATGGAGGCTCCATCTCCCCACTCAGCCATGAGCAGCATGGTTGGGAGAAAGGAAGAATGGACTATTAAAGCAGCAGGTTAAACTGCTAACAGGTAAAGCCAGCTTGACAGGGTGGACAAAGAGACTGTCGCAGGCTTAAGGCATTGGAATGATCAACCCACCACCCCATCTGCCAGCCTGGGGACCCCTGACAAGGCACCCAATCCTGCAAAGCTGTTGGGAGTCTCCGGAGACAGCGATGGCCCTGACTCTTGCTGGGACCAGCATGCTGTGCTGTTGAGGACACCAAGCCCCATCCCACCAGGGAGAGGTGTTATCTACTGGAACTGACAACGGGAAGGCCCCCCGCGCTGCGTGAGTTACTTCAGTCTTCAGTCTCCACTGGGATCCTGTTGTCCTGCTATTAAGACCGATCTGTGGAATCCCACTAAACCTGGAATGGACCACACACCCCAGAAAGAGGGGAGAACACACAGATCCTGAGCCTGTCCTGCCCCTCGTCCTGTCTCTTCATATCTCCCCTGGCCAGCAGGTCAGGCCTGGTACGTATAACCCAGCCAGGTTCCTAAAGCGGCAGCCACATTAGCAAGACTTCCCTGTACAAGTTTCTACTACATAGCTGTCTTTTTGGCCTTAGACTTCGGCTGCCCCGGGGGTGTCCGGTCATGGGATGGGCACCCAAGGGAACTACCTTTCTATTGAGGACCCACTTGTGTGCCTGGCAAAGGAGTCAATCCACACCTGTGGGGATTCGGGCAGCCGTCCCTCTTTAGCTTGTCAGGATTGCTGTGGTGGTGCCCAGATGGGCACTTCCTCCAGGAAGCGGAGCAGAAGGCACACAAGCAGTTCATTAAGGAAGCATAAGCTAGGACAGGTGCTCCTAATTCAGCGGATATTACCAACTGATCCAGAAATCTGGCCTATGGCACATCTCTGAATAACACTGGGCATGAAAGGAGGTGCCCAGATGGCTTAGTCATTGGGTGTCTGCTTTCGGCTCAGATCATGATCCCAGGGTCCTAGGATCGAGCCCCGAATCGGGCTCCCTGCTCAGTGGGAAGCCCGCTTCTCCCTCTCACACTCCCCCTGCTTGTGGTCCCTCTCTCACCATGTCTCTCTGTCAAATAAATAAATAAAATCTTAAAAAACAAAACAAAACATTGGGCACTGGGTATTCTTTTTCTTTTGATTGAATAAAACAGGCAGCTCATCCAAAGGGTCCTAAAAATACCACTATCAGAGCCATAGGTGGCTTCACTCCAATTTGGGATGGGTTCATGTGGCTTTCCCTGGATTACAGACAGTAGAGGACGCATGTACCTCAATGTGGGGAACAGAAAAAAGGCAAAACAAAACACTCTAAATGGAACCAACCCAGGTACACCAGGGATATGGGATGGATATCACTGTAACGTAAATCCAAATGGGACCTAATGATGGTGTGGCTCAAATCTTTGGCTTGGCTTCCACCTGGGTCGTTGGGCCAGTTCACCCTGGGTTCTCCCAGCAATCTGCTCTGTAGTAACACAAGTTGACCGTCTCCCTCTCCTCGAGGCCAGATGGGCACGTTTTCCACTGGTATGACTGCTGGGCCGCCATGTTCGTTCCCTCCATTGGCCTGGAGGAAGTTATAGTGCGCAGAGACGCCCTTACTAAGTTCACTCTGTAAAGCCTTAAATGATAGCTAACAAAGCCTTTCCTACTAAACTGTGAAATATTTGTAATGAGAAAAGCTGTCTGCCAAATTAGAATGGACTCAGATTTATGACGGCCTTGCATGGAAGCACCTGCCCCTTTATCCAAGTTCATACCTGATGAGTCTGCTAATGTATCATCTTCATTGAGGCACAGGAGGACACAAGTGAATGTCCTGAGAGATTCCCACCCCCGCCCTAAGGGACTTAATAAATGAGCAGTTTGGATCATGGGAGTCCTGGTGGAAAAAAAAATGGTTACTTATTTTGGGAGTCATTATCTCAGTTTGTGTTTTTTTTTTTTAAAGATTTTATTTATTTGACAGACAGATCACAAGTAGGCAGAGAAAAGACGAGAGAAAAGACGACAAAAAAGAAAAAATAAGAAAAACAAGTAGGCAGAGAGACGGGCAGAGAGAGAGGAGGAAGCAGGCTCCCCACTGAGTATAGAGTCCGTTGTGGGGCTCGATCCCAGGATCCTGGGATCATGACCTGAGCTGAAGGCAGAGGCTTAACCCACTGAGCCACCCAGGCGCTCCTCAATTTGTGTTTTGTCTTGCATGTGCTTAGAATGCTGCTGTGGCATCTGCCTCCAATGTAGCCAGACAGCCACCAAGAAGGCCACCTCCATGCTAACTGAAACCCCCTTCTCTTTTTGGTTCATCTTTTCCAGGACGTTTGTTTCTTTTTCTTTTCTTTCTTTCTTTCTTTTTTTTTTTTTAAGATTTTATTTATTTGTCAGAAGAGAGAGAGAGGGAGAGCACAAGCAGGGGGAGCAGCAGGCAGAGGGAGCAGCGGGCTCTCTGCTGAGCAGGGAGCCCCACCCGCTGGATCCCAGGACGCTGGGATCAGGACCTGAGCTGAAGGCAGACACTTAACCAACTGAGCCACTCAAGCGTCCTGCGGCATCTTATAGCCATTGATATTTGAATGTCCTATTCTTTTCACATGTCACTAAGAACCCTTTTGATTCCCTGCCTCCTAAAAACGTTTTTTAGGTCATAGGTTGTATAAAAGCCAGACGGTAGGCCAATCCAGGATATTACAGAAAATGGAAAAAATATAGAAGAGTAGACAATACTCTGTTCCCTAATTTTTCACATTTCCCCCTGTGGGGTATAAAAGCATGTTACCATAGTAAGTACTTTCTATCTCATTGAAAAAAACTGTGTCTGAGAAGGATGGAGTAGGCGGCTATTCGACCTGAGCTGGAGGCAAGGATGGCGACAAATAGGTCACACATTAGCAGCCTGGGGGCTTTCTTTGTGGCTTTGTAGCAGCAGGCTAGTCGACCAAGAACCACGGGTGCGGAACCTGTGGTCTCCTCTCCAGTCTGTGCTTCAGGGTGACTGCCTGGGTTCATTATTACATTGTGGCTTTGACCCCCACCTCCTACCCCACTGTGGGGGGAAGATGGCCACGACACTTCCGGCAAGACTCAGTAGAGTCAAAAACCCCTTCCGAACCGGTAGGAGGAATCCCTTAGTTGGAAACCTCAGTGGCAGACCACCGTAGCTGTGCTCCTAAACATAAAAGGAAAAAACACCCCTAGCCTCAGGTCAGCTGAGATCCCTGGACCTGCCCGCTCTCCCACTCGAGTGTGCGGTTCTTAACTGCTTTGTGCTTGCTACCTTCCTCTTGGCTGTCTTCACTCCAGCGCGGATCCTCGGGTAAATCTTTCGTGGGGAATCCAAGAACCGAGACCTCCATTCACACAACGCGGTCTCGCCCCCCGCCCCCCGTAACATGAACAAGTCTTCAAGTTACACAAGATTTATTGGCTCATGGTGGTCCGTATTTTTTGTTATTTAAAGTAATCGCTGCATAACCCATGAAAGTTTACTTTAGGAAGACTTTCTAGAACTAGAATTGCTTTTTTTCACATTTCTCCGCTAAAAGCCTGTGCGTGTCTCTGGAGGGGGCTAATGCCGCAAGGGTTTCTGGGGAGCGTAGTTCTAGTTTAGGGTAAGCGGAGACTTCTGGCGCAGAGCGGGGATATTTCTGGCGGAAGTCGCTAGGAGAGAGAAGGAAGAAACGCAATTTTCCGTAAACGTCGCTCACGGGCGCTCCTGCGCGACGCACGGGGACGTTGCTGCACTTTCCCATGCGATTGGCCAGCTGTCTTCCGGGCACGCGCAATCGGCTCTTTTGACCCCGCCTTCCTTACGGTAGTCTGGGATTTGTAGTTCAGACTCTTACCCGAACTCCGCGGCGATTCGGCCGCTCGGAGTTGCGAAGCCGTCCCGGCCTTCGGCTCTTGTCTGGGAGGATGGATCCAGGACCCGGGACCGACACGGCGCCGCTGACTGGCCTGGCCTGGTCGTCGGCCTCGGCGCCTCCCCCGCGGGGATTCAGTGCGGTGAGCTACGTCGGGGGCCCGGGGATTAGTGGGGGCAGAGGCTGCCGCGTCGGGGTAGGAGCCTGATGCTGACTCCGGTCCCCGCCGTAGATCTCTTGCACCGTGGAAGGGACGCCCGCCAGCTTCGGCAAGAGCTTCGCTCAGAAATCTGGCTACTTTCTGTGCCTCAGTTCTTTGGGCAGCCTAGAGGTAAGGGGCGCCGTCCTTCGGCATCCCCCGGGTACGCCCACTCCCCCGTCCTCTTGCGGGGCCCTACGCCACGCGCGCTGTCCCCGCTGCAGAGTGACTGTCGCTGTGTCCTCCCCTTCCTCCCCCTCAGAATCCGCAGGAGAATGTGGTGGCCGATATCCAGGTCCTGGTGGACAAGAGCCCCCTCCCACCGGGCTTTTCCCCGGTCTGCGACCCCCTGGACTCCAGTGAGGCCCGCGTCCGAGGCTGGGGGTGGGATGGGGGGCCGCGTTCGGGTCCCCGTGGGTAGGACCAGGGAAGGGTGGAGGGACGACAGGTGCTTGTTTTCCGAGCCACGACCGCGCACTGGGTGATGACAGGGCTGGCTGTGGAGTGGAGCCCTGTTCTGGGGCGGGGCCACATGCCCTGCCCTGCGTAAAAATGTGCCGTTGGCACAGCCTCTGACCTAGACCAAGAGTTGTGACCCGTTTCATTACTGTTTCTGCTGCATCTTACACCGTAGCCAAGCCGAACCACGGTCATTGCCAAGCCTTTTCCTTTCCAGGCTTTTGCACACGGTTTCCTCTGCCTGGAGCACCCTTCCGGGACTCTTCCCCTAGCTAATACTTGGTTCTCCCCCAGGTCTTTGGTTACCTCTCCCCACCCCTCTCCTCTGGCTCCTATAGCTGGGGCTGCCCTCCCAGCCCTGACCCTCTGCTGCTTTCTAACCACCTGGCTCCCCCTGCCTCCTGCTGTGACTTGTCACATGTATTTGACTCTCAGGATGTATCTATGGATATTGGAGATGGCAAAGTTTTTCTGTTCAGGTCGAGATAGTAGATATTTTAGGCTTTGCAGGCCAGGTAGTGCTGTTGCCTCCCTGCTCCCCCCGCCCCCCACAATCCTTTAAAAACATGAAAACCATTCTTAGCTCATAAGCCCTGTAAAAACAGATTTTGGACGTCTTTTGGCTCATGGGCTGGGGTTTGCTGACCCCTGGATTAGAGGACGAAGGAAAAATGAGGTTTGCAGGCCAGGATGGGCATTCAGTTCTGTCTGATTTCATAGCTGTCCACCCTTGCTGTAGGTGCCCATGGTCACCCCATGAATGCTTCTCCATGTCTCCAGCTCCTAGAGGCTACATGGAGTCCCCTCCTTTGGCTATACCATTCATGATTTAACCGTTGACCTAAAGCTCTCCAGGGAGCTACTTTAAACAGTGCCCTGGCGAACATCATCCTGGAGCCATCTTTGGACCCCCTTCACTGCTTCTTCCCTCTTCTCACACCCTTGCCATCCCCCCCACTCCCAGAGGCCTCTGTGTCCAAGAAGAAACGCATGTGTGTGAAGCTCGTGCCCCTGGGGGCTGCAGACATGGCTGTGTTCGATGTCCGGCTGAGCGGGAAGACCAAGACGGTGCCTGGATACCTGCGAGTAGGGTACGGCCACCCTTAGCCTCTGGCCTCCTTTGCCCTCCAGCTCCCGTATCTGCCCTGCTGACCCTCAGGGACTCTCCTGAGGCTTCCTGTGCCTTCTGTCACTTCCCTGTGCCTCAGTTTCCACAGGTTAAATCCGGGATAATTGTATCAGTCTTGTAGGGTTCTTGTGAGGGGTGCATTGATGAGTCTGAAGCTCACAGTACATGCTCAGACCCAGCAGTATTAATTTGGATGTTGCTCAGAGCTTGGGCTAAGACAGAAGGCAAATCCCCCAAAGGTCTGGGGTCATCCTCTTGGGCCAGGACCCCTCCTACTTCTCTCTCCTTCTAGGGACATGGGGGGCTTTGCCATTTGGTGCAGGAAGGCCAAGGCCCCAAGGCCAGTGCCCAAGCCCCGAGCTCTCAGCCAGGACATGCGGGGCCTCTCCCTGGACCCCCCTGCTCAGCCCAGGTGAGTCCTCAGGCTTGGGGATGGGGTGGCCATGGGGGGAATTATGGCTGACCTGTGCTGTCCTGCCCCCATCAGTAAGGGTGGCTTTCCAGAGCGGACCCTGTCCAGGTTAGGCTCTCGGGCATCTACACTGCGGCGGAGCGACTCCATCTATGAGGCCTCCAACTTCTATGGCATCTCAGGTGAGCGCCGTGCAAGAAACCGAGGCACTGGGGCGGGGTAAGACTGGCTCGAGGTAGGCTAGCCAGGAGGGGGTGGGGTCAGGGTTGGAAGCCAGCTTGGGCCTCCCCAGTTTTCTGCAAAGACTGCAGAGAGCCTGGGGCTTAGGAAAGGGCCTCTCTGGCTGGGGTGGACCACAGGCAGGCCGCACCCTCCTTGTGTCTCAGTCCCTACCCTTACCTGCCTTCCTCAGCCATGGATGGTGTTCCCTTCACCCTGCACCCCCGGTTTGAGGGCAAGAGCTATGGCCCCCTGGTGAGTCTCTGCTGGGGGGATCCTGGGTCTGCGCCTGCCAGTTGCCTTCCTAAGGGTTCAGGACGCAGGGAGGGAAGGAGGGTCATCTGTGTACCCAGTGGCCCAGCACAGAGGCCCGTGTTCCTGGGTTGGAGGAGGCTGGAAGCCAGAGGGTCGTAGTCCCAGAATGGGGAATCAGGCGGGACAACTGGTCGCTGGAGGCAGGAGGCTGTGGCAGGAAGAATGAGGGGATGTTCAGGCAAATACTGGGGGCGGCCCTCCTTGAGGATGAGGGAATGGGGTTCCAGGAGGGTAGGGTCCCTCCCGCAAGACTGACCCATGTCTGCCCACCAGGCCTTCTCTGCCTTTGCTGATCTGACAATCAAGTCGCTGGCGGATATTGAAGAGGAGGTGGGTGTGGGGCCCAGGATGGGGTGCTAGGGGACCCCCGCCTTCCTGGTACCCCAGTTTGCCCCAGCCACACCCCATCTCCTGAGAGCTGGAGCTCGCTAAGCCCTTAATTGTCTTCACCCCCTCACCATTCCTCAGGCACCACTATGCCCCCCTCACTCACTCTGATTTCCCTTTCCCCCTGCTCTGCTGCCCCCCAGTATAACTACGGCTTCGTGGTAGAGAAGACGGCAGCCGCACGCCTGCCCCCCAGCGTCTCGTAGCTCTCGGTCAGCCCTGGGACAGAGCCCCCTACCCGCCACCCCGGGACCGGCCGCCACCCTGCCCCACAGCATCTTGGGAACCTTGGCAGGGCAGGGCGTTCTAGACCCTCAGCCACCCAGGGGAGCCACAGCCCTGGAGAAGGAGCAAGACCGGTCTGCTTGGTGATGGGGTCTCTCACCCCCTAGGCCCTGCAGGGCAGGTGTGGAGGATGGACGGAAACCAGTGCCTTCAAGTCATTTGTGTCAAAACTCTCTGGTGCCTGGAGGCCACGCGGGCGTCCTCCTGGCAATAAACACCACCCTGTGCCCACTGTCTGGAGTTCCGATCCTGGCTGCCGGTCCTCTGTGGCTCACCGTCTTTGCCATGCGCACCCAGCACAAGACAGGGCAGATGCCCACCCAGTAAGCAAAATCGAGGAGAGGCAGCAGCTTCATTGCCACGGCCAGAATATTCCACAGGGGCAGGGAACAGGCTTAGCGAGTGACTGAGCGGGACTGTAGATCAGAGAAGCGCCCGTCCGCCCCTCCGACGCTGCGCGTAGCAGGAGTAACAGTTTCAATTACGTTTGGATCATGGGGAGGGGATCAGATGCCCAACACCCGATGTGCAGTGTCTCATTTGCTGTTCCCACACCCCGGTAGGAAGCCCTAGTTTTGGCATCTTACAGATAGGGAAACTGAGGCCGGGGCAGCTGAGGTCACAGCTGAGATGTTCTTTTTTAAAAGATTTTATTTGAGAGAGAGCGCGAGAGAGCGAGCATGAGCAGGGGCAGGGGCAAAGGGACAAGCAGGCTCCCTTCTGAGCACAGAGCCCGATGCAGGGCTCCTGCCCAGGACCCTGAAATCCTGACCTGAGCCGAAGGCATATGCTTCACCAACTGAGCCACTCAGATGCGCCCACAGCTGAGATTTGAACCCAGAGCCTACTGTCCTCATCTTCAAGCTCCTCTGTGTATCTTTTTGCTCTGCTCTGCGGTGGATCCATTCAGTCAATTCTTCTTATTCGCGGTAGTTACGTTCTGTAACATTGCAGTGAACACTGAGTTAGGGAATACTGGATTCCACAGCGAATACAGAGGTAGGTTCCTGCAAGCCTTCAGTCACTTTTTTGTCAAGCAATCAGTACATGACCTTGTTTGGTGTGTGTTTCAAGATACTTTATTTAATAGATACGGCTGACTGGTTAACATTGAACTTCCAGCCGGCCATGCTCTAACTCAAGCCTGAACAAAGCTCATCTAACACACATTTTCTCCAGGAGGCACATCCCCGCCTTCTTGCATTTGGGGACACTAGACAGCACTAAGCACTGTGCTTGGAGACTTTTTTCTTTTCTTTTTTTTTTTTTTTTTAGATTTTATTTATTTACTTGAGAGAGAGAGAGAGAGAGCGCACACCAGTGGGGGAGAGGGGCAGAGGAAGAGGGAGAGGGAGAAGAGGGAGAAGGAGAAGCAGATGCCCTGGGAGCCCAGCTTGGTGCTCTATCCCAGGATCCTGAGACCACGACCCAGGCCAAAGGCAGCCGCTCAATTGACTGAGCCACCCAGGTGCCCCTGGAGACCTTTTTTTTAAAAAAGATTTTATTTATTTGACAGACAGAGGTCACAAGTAGGCAGAGAGGCAGGCAGAGAGAGGGGGAAGCAGGCTCCCTGCTGAGCAGAGAACCCGATGCGGGGCTCTATCCCAGGACCCCGAGATTATGACCTGAGCCAAAGGCAGAGGCTTAACCCACTGAGCCACCTAAGTGCCCCCAGAAACCTTTTTAAATAGCAAAACTGCCATGCAAAAATGTGGGAAATGTGCCACTAGATGGACCGTAGAAAGGTCACCTGTGCACAGTCCAAGCTGATGTGAGATGGCGTCCCACTTCAACGGGGGCCGTGTTCCTCAGTGATTCACATTTCCGGAACCCTGCTCTGTGCGTGTCCCTGAGTGACCACGAAGTGCTACAAGCTTTGGTTTGAAGGTGGCAAATCAATCTCGGCCAGCAGAACTCAACAAAGACCGGGATCTGCACATAATGGGGTGGGCCAATTTGTAAATGAATGATCCAGGGCTCACACCATTTTTCTCCCACACCGTACCCGTACCCGCATTTCTTCCTTTCCTGCTCTGTCTGCCCTAGGTCCCCGCAGCATCAGAGTGGCCCAGGTTCTGCTGATGTCAGGAACATCCCCCGATCTCTGTGGCTTAGAAAGGCTAAGGCTTCTTTCTCTTTTGTACTGGGTGTCGATGGCAGGGCAGCAACAGACTGCTGGTCAGGCTCTGAGACCCGCCCAAAGGGGCTGCCCCTTCTCTGCTGTGACAGCAGGGCCAGACTCAGGAAGCTCTTGCCCTGTCAGTGAGATACCCTGGATTGGAAGTGCCTCGTCAGAGCTCTGGTCACAGATCACCAGCCAGAACTCGCCCCACTTGGTCCCCCTCAGGGGTGTACCACCCACTCAGCCACTTGTGGCCTGTCCTGGTCTGGAGTCAGAGGAAAGCAGAATGGTCCTGTCCTGGACGTCTGAGGGGAGAGACAGCAAGCTGTCCTGGACAGGGAGGCAAGGGGAAACTGAAAATATGCTCCCTCCCCCGTATAGCTCAGCTGCCTCTGGAAAACTAGGCCTTCGGTGCTGAGACATCTCCCCACGTTTCCGTTCTCTGGGTGCCTGTTGGGTCCCGCCCAGTCTGCTCTGGCGCCGGCTGTGGAATCTGATCTGGCCGAGAAGCAAAGGCTGTTTGTTCTCCATGGTCACCCTCTTGGCCACCCTGAAACCAGCTCTGGATCACTTTCCAGGGCATCGTGGGTGACTAGGGGCCCCCAGATGAGCCGTCCTGGCCCCAGATCTGACTGGACTTGCTGGTATTGCTAGGCCAATGACTCAGCAAAATCCCAACCCTCTGAGCCCCCTGGGGCCCTGAGGACAGCATTGGGAAGTGCGCAAGGGTCACCTTGGAGCCCACTCACTCACCCCCGTCTTGGGCCACATCAACCCTGACTCCTGTGGCTGAGTTTATACCACCTTGGGCTACAGAGGAGGGGGCCAAAGCTTTATCCCTCCTGCCTTTGGCTTGCTCCCACCTGAAACAGGTGTCATAGGGCGAGATGAGGTCCCACCTCCCCTGCTCACTCGCTGGTGATGCTGAGCTGTGGCTTAGCCTCTCCATACCTCAGTTTCTTCATCTTTATAATGGGAATCTCAATGGGCCTTACCTCAGTGCAGCTCTGAGGGAGAACACACTCGTCCCTCCATGGCTCTACTGACTTGCAGAAACACTTCCTGGCTCCAAAATGTCTGCCCAGCTGAATGGTTTCTGGAGTGCAAAGTCCAAGCAGGTGCAGGAGGGATGCAACCCCAGCGGCCTCTGCTAGTGCAAAACCCATGCTTCCTGTATTCAAATGTTGCTGAGCCCAGCTGTGGCCCCTACTGCTCTCTCCACCCCATCAGAGCACCCACCCGGGCCAAATTCAAACATCCCTTTGCCACCCGCCTTCAAGCCCCCTAAAGCTACAGGGTTCTACCTCATCAGTCATACTACTGGCTCTTGAACTTGATAGAAGTGTAATGCCCTCCTGAGTTCTCTTCTGAGTCTGGCTAATTCTGTTCAATATTCCATCTCTGACATTTATCTAGGGTGTCGCCTGTATGAGTCATTCCTTTTTTTTCATTGCTGAGTCCATTGCATGGCGGTACCAGTCTGTTCCCCTGCTCCCCTCCTGATAAACGTCTGGATTGTCTTCCATCTGCGACCACTGAACAAAACAACCCTGGGTACTCTTGTACATGTCTTTTGAGGAACACGCACCCGCTTCTGTTGTGTAAATGCCCCGAGTGGCGATCGTGGGTGGTAGGCAAGGCCTGTGTTCAGCTCTCAGATTTGTAGCCAAGCAGACTTCCAACGCTGTTGGACCAGTTTACGCTCCCGCCCCCAGTGAATGAGTTTCAGCGACTCTGTGTCTTCACCAACACTTGGCATCGCAATTGCCTTAATTTTGCCATTGGTCTCGCCAGAGTTTGAGTTCCTTAGCTGTTCTGCTGTCTTGGCGGCTTAGAGATCCTAACTGAAAACAGCTGATTTGTGTTGTATGGAAAACACTCCTTTCTCATCTTGCTCAGACACCTGCCCTTTTTAATTGTCTTCGGGCAGAGCCTGAAGAGAATTTACGAGACATTAGGTAGCTTCTGAGATGATCCCCAAAGACCATGGTGTCCTGGTGTTCAGACCCCTATAATCCCCTCCCTTGGGTATGGGCTGGATCTAGCAACTCACTTCTAACCAACCGAACACAGCAAGGGTGATGGGTGTCGCTTCCATGATTAGGTTCTTTTTTTTTAAAGATTTTATTTATTTATTTGACAGAGAGATCACAGGTAGGCAGAGAGGCAGGCAGAGAGAGAGGAAGGGAAGCAGGCTCCCTGTTGATCAGATAGCCCGATGTGGGGCTCAATCCCAGGACTCTGGGATCATGACCTGAGCTGAAGGCAGAGGCTTTAACCCACTGAGCCACCCAGGCGCCCCCCATGATTAGGTTCTAAGCCAGTGGCTTCCATCTGGTTGCAGACTCTCTTGCTGGTTTTGCTAAAGCAGACTGGCTTATAAAAAGGCCCATGTATGATGGGACTGAGGGCAGCCCCTTACCAACAGCCAGAAAGGAACCAAGCCCCTCAGTTCCGCAGCTTGTAGGGCATGGATGGACCCCTGCCAACAACCCCGAAGTGAGCTTGGAAGTAGATCCCGCCCCTGTTGAACCCAGACTTCAGTCTGAAGGGGAGGTCTCAGCCATGGTCTGAGCCATGCCCAGATTCCTGACCTCCAGAAACTGTCAGATAATAAATGCGTGTCCTTCTTTTTTTTTTTTTTTTAAAGATTTTATTTATTCATTGGGCAGACAGAGATCACAAGTAGGCAGAGAGAGAGGAGGAAGCAGGCTCCCCACTGAGCAGAGAGCCCGATGTGGGGCTCGATTCCAGGACCCCGGGATCATGACCCGAGCCAAAGGCAGAGGCTTTAACCCACTGAGCCACCCAGGCACCCCTAAATGCGTGTCCTGAGCGGCTAACTTTGGAGGATGATTTACAGCAAGAGCTAACAGATACAAACTCAAAGGATACTGAAGTCGGAAAGAAAGAGTGCTGGATTTTCAGATAGTATTTTTGTGATTATTGCTCCATTTATCCCAATAAACTCAGTTTTGCATCTTGGGTGATCTTCTGAGCCTTCTGAACCCTTCTGAGCCTAAGGTCCAATTTGCACTGTACCTAGAACCGTCCTGAAATGGAGGGTTCATGAGGTCTTTTCAAAACTCTTATTTCACCCAAAATATGTTTTAAAGTGTGTTCATAAAGTGTTTTCTGGGGAGTGTGTGTGTGTGTGTGTGTGCGCGGAATATGCCCCTTGTCATGCAGAGCAATTTCCTTCAAGGTGGCATCTGGCTTTCCATTCTTAGTGTCGTGCTCGCTTCGGCAGCACATATACTAAAAATCCATTCTTAGTGTCACAAGCACAGAGGACCCCAGCTCTGTCCTGCCACTTTCAGTAGATTGCATGTGCAGGACTAAAGAGAGACCAGTTGGATCAAGGGGACAACAGTGGTGATGCTTGTGTGAATTAGTCAGGGTATCCGAGCCATGGTGGGCAGCCAAAACTCAATAGTTCTTCTCAACCAGGAATAGTGTGGTTAAGTGTTTTCAGTATCCCCCACTATGCCTGCTGTTGCAAAAATGCAACAAAGCTGGAACAGACACTCTCTACCCCCCTCCCCTTCACCCTTTTCATGTTTATCTCTCCCTGATGAATATCATTCACAGAAAATACCTCCAACCTTTCCTGGGCCCTCCTTTGGCCACAAGAGTGTGTCCAGCTGGTGCACAGGGAAGACCAGAAGTGTGAGGGGTTAATCTTTCTAGAAAGAACTCTCAGCCAATACCTGATGGGGTTCAGTGGATAAACACCCCAGGCCCAAGCCCCTGTGTGGGGACCACTCTGCTGTGTGTGCTCTATGCTGTTTCCCAGAGGTCCCCAACAGCATGGAGCCTCAGTTGCCCACAGTACTATCTGCTCACTGGTGTCCCCGAAGGGCTCTGGGGGTTCCTGGGGTAATCTCCCATATAGACAAACCACATCCCTCAAATCATCTCAAGGTCTAGTTCTTTTTTTTTTTTAATCTTTTTTTCCCCCCAAAGATTTTATTTATTTATTTGACAGAGATCACAAGTAGGCATAGAGGCAGGCAGAGAAAGAGGAGGAAGCAGACTCCCTGCTGAGCAGAGAGCCCAATGCAGCTCGATCCCAGGACCCTGGGATCATGACCTGAGCTGAAGGCAGAGGCTTTAACCCACTGAGCCATCCAGGTGCCCCTAGTTCTTTTTTTTTTTTTTTTTTTAAGATTTTATTTATTTCTTTGACAGTGAGAAAGATCACAAGAAGCAGACAGAGGGAGAGGGGGAAGCAGGCTCCCTGCGGAGCAGAGAGCCAGAGGTGGGGTTTGATCCCAGAACCCTGGGATCATGACCTGAGCCGAAGGCAGAGGCTTTAACCCACTGAGCCACCCAGGCACCCCTCAAGGTCTAGTTCTGATGATCCCAATCGAAGGCAACATCTTTGAGAGATGTTGTCCACTTTCTAATCACACCAGGATGCTGACAGCTGCTGGTTTTTGCGTGGCCCGTGGAATTAATGGAGACGTCGAGATCCTCTCTGATTTGGTCCTCATAGCTGTGTTTGGTGGAGTGGAGGAGGTTACCTTATTTTGTAAAGGAAACTAAAGTGGCAGGTCGCGTGACTGTTTCTGGAGCCAGGTGTGTCCCAGCTCCTGGAGGACACAGAGTGACCTGAGCCTTTGGCTCCAGCCCCAGGATCAGCCTCATCCCCTCTCATCTGATTCTGGCCGGGATATGAGGATGCTTGGCATCCCTTCCAGAGAACAGCCGGCAAGGCGGGGCAGGTTTCGACTGGGCTATGGGCAGCACTCCCAGCCGGCCTTCCAAGCTGAAACCTTGCATGTCCTGGGTCCCACGTGGATGAGCAAGGGTCAGAGGAGAGTGAGGCTAGTGAGCTCGAGAGGTACAACATTTAAGGAGCTCATTCTAGTTCAGGACCCCATCTGTACCTGCAGGAGCCTGAGAACAAGTGCCTCCTTAAATTTGTCTTGATTAAGGTGAAATTCACATAACACAGAATTCACCACTTGAAAGGGCACAATTCTCAGGGAGCCTGCATCCTCCTCTCTCTCTGCCTGCCTCTCTGCCTGCTTGTGATCTCTGTCTGTCAAATAAATAAATAAATAAATAAATAAATAAATAAATAAATAAAATCTATAAAGTGCACAATTCAGAAGCATTTAGTGCACTGACAATGTGGTGCAAACATTACTCCTAATTCCAGAACATTTCTATCACCCAGAAAGGAAAACCTGTCCTCATGAGCAGTCACTCCCCATGCCGCCCCCCCAGCCCCTGGCCACCACTGATCTGCCTCATCTCTATGGATCGGCCTGTTCTGGATGTTTCATATATGTGGAATCCCACACTATGTGGCCTTTTGTGTGTGTCTTCTTTCACTTGGCATGATGTTTCCTAGCTTCATCCTTATGTAGAATAGGTCAGTGCTTTGTCCCTTCTCATGGCTGAGTTAATATTCCCGTTGGATGGATTCATCACATTTTTTATCCGCTTACTGTTGATGGCCATTTGGGTTGTTTCCACCTTTTGGTGTGACTAGTGCTGCTACGAATATGTTTGTAGAAGAATTTGTTTGAAGACCTGTTTTCAATTCTTCTAGGTCTCCAGGTTTGCACCTGCACCCTAGGCCTGGCCCTGGAGATGAGGCTGAGGGGTCCAGCTTTTGGTTCCCCTGCCCAGTCCAGGAGATGAGGTGCTGCTCGCTGGCAGACAGCCATTGTCCTTCCTCCTCATTCTCCTCTCCCACACCCGAGTCCCAGGGGACTGCCCCATTCCAGGGGAGTCTCAGAAACGACAATTCCCAGTGTTTCTCAGGCACCTGCTGTGCCCTGGAACCCTCTGTGATGGGGTAATGAGGTTCCAGCCATGGCCACCATGTGGCCTTATTTCCTGGGTCTCAGTTTCCCCATCTGTAAGTGGGGCTGTCCCAAAGATAAACTGAGGCCAGAAAAGTGCCTGGCACGTATCTGCAGAACCAGGCATGTTATAATGATGTAACACTTATTTACTTATTTATTTCTAAAAGTAAGTTCTACACCCAAAATGGGGCTTGAACTCATGGCCCTGAGGTCAAGAGTCAGATGCTCTACCGACTGAGCCAGCCAGGTCCCCTGACATTTATTCTTATTTGATCTTTTTCATTGATATTTATTGTGGTCCCCAAGAACCCATGCTTACTGGGTGCTCCCACGTGTCAGGCGCCATGTGGGACGTTCATATGTGTTCTGTCCTCACTCCATTCTACCAGCAAGGAGGTCTATGCATCTTATGAGCTGCTCTGGGAGGAGGCAGCTGGAGTTGGAGTTGGTGGGCCACTCAGGTCTGGGTGTATCAGATCAGCAGGATCCCTGCCAGGGTCAGGCTTGAGGGACCAGCCCCACCCCACCCCCCCGAGTGCTGTCACCTGTCTGTCTGTAGGAAAGGGTCCTAGGGGGGCTTGAAATCACTTTGTGGCTGAGCCGTCTCCTCTCTCCCTGGGACTCAGAGTGCCTGTGTGGCTCAGGAAGGGATGCACTAGGAGAATTCTGGGGACATCTGTCCATTTGGGGTGAGAGTGGAGGCCAGGCATCCCCACCCCCAGTGAAATTTATGTGCATGAAGATTTTTGGGACATGGCTCCCCAACTAGGGTCTACAAGGAATAGACCCTTGCCCCCCACTTCTGCCTTCCCACCCCACTCCTGTCATCCCACCCATTACCCCAGGCCTGGGCTTGACCACACAACATGTTTGGATGTGACTCGAGTGACAAAGGAGATAGCGAAGGTCAGAGTTTATTTGAGGGCTGCATGAGATGGGAGTGGGGCCAGGGCCTCTGGAGATCCCTGGGGCTCTGAGTCATCCACTTTAAGCCTTGGCAGTTTTGTGAGCCCCAGAAAGTGGCCATCAACCCCCCTTCTCCTGCCACCAGGGCATCCGACTGATGACGACACAGGTTGACATGCACTGAGGATCTACTGTGCACAGGCACCTGGACTGGCTTACACCGAGTCTCACAGGAGCCCTAGGAGGGGGAACTGCTTCTGGCCACATTTTATAAACAAGGAAACTGAGACACAGAGCAGCGAAGCCCACAGCCAGAAGGCTGGGTCCAGCCGTCCATGTGCACCTGGGGCCCTAGGGTGCTCTGAGCACAGCACACACAGATTTCAAATGCTCACAGCCTGGAAGAAGTCGTAGAGTCTGAGACTTGCACTGTCAGCAGCATGGGGGTTACAGAAACCCGGTTCGAATCCTGACTCTGATGCTCAGTACTGGCCATGGGACTCCTGGTGAGTCACTGCCCTTCTTTGGACCTCGGTTTCCTCATCTGTAAAATGGATGGAGACATTTAGAGAACCACTGTTTAAGCCCAACCCTCCCCTCCTGCATCTAACATCTGGACAGCTACATTTTCCAGCCTCCTCTGCCCAGAGATGTGGCCATGTGACTCTGTTCTCGCCAGTGAGGTATAAGCAGGAGGGTCCCAAGGCCTCCCAGGAAGATTTCCAGGTGCTGAGTGCACCCTGGTCTCTGCCTTTCCCTCCGAGAGAGGAGGTGAAGGCTGGAGCCCTGGAAGCCATTTTGTGACATGAAGCCACCTTGAAGACACAAGGCACGGATGCTGAGAAATCAAGTCATACTGCTACTGTGGCTGAACCTGGACCTATCTTTACAGAGTCCTCTTCCTGCTGCCTGACACCAGGTCTCTATCCCTGATCCCTGGGTTCACACCAGTGTAGAGTCCTTCCCTGAGCCCCGTGACCGGTGGCCCAGCATGCTACGCATCTCGTGGGTGACCCCTTCCCAGTGGCCCCTGCCAGCCGACAGTGTCCGGTGCAAGTGGGATAAAGGCAGGCTGCTCTCCCGGCCTCCCCCCATGGCTGCAGGTGCTGTAGCAGTGACTGTGGGTCTGAGGGGGTCCCCAGGTTCTGGGCAGGATGAGTAGGGGGTTTGGTGGTGGGTACCCTGCTGGGGCTGAGCCCTGGGGCTGGCCTTGGAGACTTCAGCAGGGCGGACAGGGTCGTCTTCAAAGTGTGGTGGGGACAGTTCATGGAGGCCACGGCGGGTGGCCCGGGCAGCTCGGAGCAGAGTGTGGGTCAGCGCCGCCACCAGGACCAGAGCACCCACTCCAAGGATGGAGGCGGCTGCTGCACCTGTCTCGATCTCAAAGAGCAGCAGGGCGTAGATGGACAGTGCTGGGGAAAGAAATGGCTCTCATTTACTTAGTCAACAAACGTTTGCTCCCCAAGCTCTGGGAGAGCTCCCCCAAACAGAGGGCAGTCACAGAAACTTGTACATGATAGGCACATAGCTTAACTACCTAATTCTCTTACACCATCATCACATGCATTTTACTGTAAAATGGTGAATTTTATGTTATATGTACTTGACCACAACTAAAACAACCCGGATCTCAGGCTTCCTGAATCCCGTGATTTAACTTTGAGTGAATCACAGCCCCTCTCTGGCCTGTTTGCTGGTCTCAACGAGATGGTTGGTGACCTGACCTTGAGGACCAATCTGCGCTAGCTTGTTGACTTGTCCAGCACCCAGCTGGCACCATTCTTTTTGATGAGGACTGTCCTGTGGACTGTAGGATATTTAGCAGCTTCTACCCACTTGATGCAGTAGCATTTCCCCCCTTCCCTGTCATGACAACCAAAAATGTCTCCAGATATTGGCAAATGTCCTCTGGATCAGCAGAATCTGTTCCCATTGAAAACCACCAGCTAAGTCCCTACCTTCAACAAATCGTTAATGTAGGAGCACTGTGCCACCTCTCTGACATCGTTGATGGGTATGGTGCTAGGGTAGGCCAATCAGAGCATTGCTTCCCCTGGTTGTACTGATTGGTGCAGGGCTATCACATGACCCAAGCCCAGCCAATCAAAGCAAGCCCTGGGGCTTTTGACTGGGCTGTGGGTAGGGAGGAATTTTCTTACTGCAGCAGCGGGGGAATTGGTCCAGGAGAAGCCCAGAGTGGGCTGGAAGCCTTCTTGGCACTTTGCTGGCTGTCTTTATGCTTTCTCCGGCTCTGTACTGTTTGCTTTTAAGATGCCACACTGCATCATGTTCGACAGATTAAAGTGAGGCCAAGGACTTCTTTTGCTCTAAACATTTTTGAAAAGGTTTTTTAAATTATTCTTTGGCTCTGGCTAGCAACGAATGGATGATTGGATGATTGGCTGGATGTGCTCGGGCATTCTTGCTGAGTGAGGTAATCTAACCTCAAAAGGAATCTAAATGGGAGCTCAACAAATTCTTAATTTAACACTTAATGAGGCTGACACAGTTACCTTTTTCCCCCTCTTTGTGAGTTTTCTTGTGTATTAGAATGAGGATATCTTATTCTCCAAGTCTCCAACAATTTTTTTTTTTTTTTTTTTTTTTTGCCAGCCTGGGAAAGGGCTCAAGGTTGTAGGCATTGTGTTGAAAGCACTTATAGATACAGGCATCTTTCTCAGGGGATAGCAGGTGAAGAGGTGAAACAAGAGGCATTTCTGATTACCTTGTGGAGCACCTAGATCCAGCTGCACCTGAGGCCAAGCAGCCCCGATCTTTACAGATACATGCGTCACCCCCTCCACTCTCCTTTTTAAAAAACTCATAGCTGGAGCATTTTATTAAGTCTAACAGCAAAAGTTATGCAGAGTTCCCTGCACTTTATATATCCATATATACCCTTATAGTCCCATAATGAACCCTAGGTTCACATCTCACAAATAAATAATTTAAATATATCTCCTAAACTTCTATTTCTCTCTTGTAGGAATGAAGAAAAAAAAAAAAGACAGTAATAGCAAACCCTTTGTTTTTCATTCAGCTGAATATTTTTTTCTTCTAGTAAAACAGGTTGTTTATAGGACTGCCAGTGGTCTGTGTATGTTTCAGCCCTGAGTCTGCAGCACCATCAATGCATTTTCCAAGATTAGAACGATATATAAGATGTTAGGATGCTTGATGCTTTGATTACTTTACTGGCAAGTGTGGGTGAGAGGATGTTGATCTAAGAAACGTTATCACGACTCAGGGAAGGAAAGACAATGCGCTGTGTCCTTCTGGCACCCACACTTTTAGTTTTTGTTCTGTTTCATGTTTTGGGATTTACAACTGCATTTCTGGTTTATAAAGCATTTTTTTTTTAACCTAAGCCATTCTTGAGCTGGAGGTTCTGATATTTGTAACCAACAGCTTTTTACTAAGACCAACCCATGAAACACTATCTCCAAAAAAACCACCAAGGACATGAACATTTTTGTTCAAAACAAATGTAGGAAACTGAAGAATAAAAAATGTTCTGAAGACCACTACGACTTATGGAACCCCTACTGGGGTCAGATGCCATTCACAGTCTTTCTCAGGGATTAACCCGGAATCCCCTTAGTAATTGTAGAAGGTGGGGAACTATGTATCCCCACTGTACTGATGAGGAAACCTGGACACAGAGGGAATCTGCCCAAGGTCCCAGAGCAAGAAAGTGTCAGAGCCAAGAGTTGAACACAGGCAGACTGGCACTGGAGCTGACTTCAGTTATGGGGCCACGACCCTTGGCCACCCCAGCCCAGGGCTCTACACCCAACATTCTATCCCCCAGCACGCACCTGCTAAGTAGACAGAGACCCCACAGCAGAAAAGGCCAAGGGCCACGTGTCTGAGGAGGCGGCAGTCATAGAGAAACCAGTCAGACCTGAGGGGGCAGCAGGAAGAGAATGGGCTCAGGTGGAGCTGGTGGGGGAAGGCCAGGGAGGCCCGAGATCTATGTAAGGACCTGTCCATCCATCCATCCATCCATCCATCCATCCATCCATCCATCTCTCTATCTACCCATTCATCCATCCTTCCAGGTACCACTACCATCTACCATCTACACATCCCCATCGATTATTCAACCGTACAGCCATCCATCCATTCAATCAGGCCCTATTAATCCATCCAACCACTTACTGAAACAGCCACCATCTGTCCATCCACCCATTTGCCATTCACCACCCAACTACCCGTCCTTCCATCCACCCTTTCATCCTTCACCCACCCATCCATCCACCATCCACTCCCCCTCACTATCTATCCAACCAACTATCCATCTGTCCATTCATCCATTCCTCATTCACAGCTCATCCATCCACCATCCTTTCCCCCTCTTCTATGGCCCATCCGTATACATCAGTCCATTCAAAATGCAACACTCATGAGGCAGCTGTTATGCACAGACACTAGCTGTGCACCTGACTTCCATTATTTTACAGACTCATTTGGGAAGTAAAGAAACCAGGGCTAACTTGTTATCAGACATGGTAGAAACAGAGATTCCCAAGAGCTGAGACTGATGGAGGTCTTCATTTTGAGCCTGGCAACATGCTAAGTGCTTCTGTTGTGTGCACTCTCCCTTCCTCCCTCCTGGAGGCTTAAGAAAAAGAGGCTCTGAGAGCTTCCATTATCGCTCATCTCCCAGTGGTACAGCAGAAGTGGCCTCCTCCCCAGTCTCTCCACCACCTGACCTCATGCCCCCTTTTCCCACAGTGGCCGGAGGGGTTATTCCAAACTGAAGTCAGATCATGCCCCTCCTTTCTCACAACTCTCTCAGGCAGAGTAACCCCCAAAGGGGTCACCACAGCACAAGAAGAGCTACATGGTCCAGTTCCTGATTTCTCTGCCCTTATCTCCCTTATGTCTCCCTCCGGCCACATCAATCACCTTGATCTCCCCCTAACATCCCAAGCTCATTCCTGCCCCAGGTCCTTTGCACATGGTGTTCCTCCTGCCTGGATCACAGTCCTCCAGATCTTCTGCCTCCTTCCCTTCTTCAAGTCTCTGCTCAAGCCTCCGCTGATGGTCCCATTTCAACCCCCATTCTGCCCTCTTTCTTGGCATCACCTCATTCCTCCTTTCCCAGCATTCATCCTCACTTAAGTTATTTGTCTTGTCTCTATTGTCTACCCCATGAGGACAGGTCTGGGTCCACCTAATTCCTGCTGTGTCCTCTACTCCTGGTGCTAGGCTCAGCCCCCTGAAGACACCCATGATTGGGTGTCTGTTGACTGACACATGAGTGTATTTCAGCCCCCCTTGAGCTATGGAATGGATAGCGCACACTTTAGGTGAGATCTACCCCAGTGGTGAAAGTTCCCATCCATTCAAATCCATGGAATCGGGGACCCTGATTCTGTCTCCCCTCCCCCAGCATCCTGGAGGGGAACACTGGGAAGGTTCTTCGCTATATTCCCTGTCCCCTGACACCTGCCTCCCCCAGTGCCCATGTTCCTGAGCTCCGCTGCCTGAGGAAGGATCCCCACCCAGGACTAGAGCACAGGCTCTGGCTCTACCAGAAGGAAGTTCAAATCTCCTCCACCCTCTTCCAAACCCGCTAGCCTAAAGAGATCAGCCTCCCATGTTGTAAGGGAGGCAGGAACACCAGCCTCGCAGGGTCACGGGCCTTCACTTGGCTAGTCCACAGAATGCGAAAAGCACATAGAGCTTAGGGTTTCCTCAATGATAAGCGCTGTCAACACCGGGGCCACCCGGCCCTGGGTCCCCAATGACCGCAGTCTTCACCTCTGTAAAATGGTGGGAGTGGGGGGAGTGCAGCAGTCGCTGCACTCCCGATGGAGGGAGGGATGGAAGGAGGGAGAGATGATAGAGGGAGTGGGGGATGGAGAGAGGGGAGGAAGGGAGGACGGGATGGAAGCAAGGAAGAGGGGAGAGGGGACGCTCTCCCCCAACCTGAGGTCCCGACAGGGGCAGCGGCTCGTCTGGGCTTGCTCAGCCCCCAGCCGGGCCTCGGGGCGGAGGGGCCTGTCCTACCTGCCGGGGCCGGGCCCCCGCGCCAGCTCGGCGCCCAGGTGGCCGCAGAGCGCCGCGAGCAGAAGGCAGGTGAGGCCCAACACCAGGGCGAGCGCGGCGAGCGCGGCGGCCAGCGGCAGTAGCGCCCCGGCCGCGTCCTCGGGCAGCCCGGGGCCAGCGCCCAGCTCCGGGCCGAGCCCGTTGGCGCGCAGTCCCCGAAGCTCGGCGCGGCCTGCCTGCAGCTGGAACAGCAGCTGCGCTCCCAGCGCCGCCAGCACGGCCGCCGGGATGCCCAGCAAGGTCATCGCGGCCAGCACCCGGCCGCCGTACGACCCGGCCATGACTGGGGGTCTGTGAGCCGGGGTGGGGGTGGGGGGCAGTCGAGGAATAAAAGAGATTTTAGCGGGGCAGGGGAGTTGGGCGGGCGTCCAAAGGTCCCCAGGAGTTCCGAAGCGGGTGGGACCGCAAGGGGTATCTGAAAGTTGAGGGGCCGTAGACGGATTGGTGTGCAGATCGCCGTGGGGATGAGGAAGCTCTGAGAAAACTTGGGTCAAAGTCTTTCTCCTCCCTCCAGGGACCCTGCGGGCGCCCCCTCCCGGTCTCCAGGTGCTGGCCCGGCGGGGCCGGCGCGGGGCGGGGCAAAGAAGGGACAGAGGCGGCCCCAAGACGGGAACGGGCTAGGTGGCTGGATCCCGGGAGCCTTACAAGCCCCTAAACTCATTAAAGGGACCGCCACACCGCCCTCTGCCCAAAGCACCTGTTTCATTGCTAAAAATAAATAAATAAATAAATAAATAAATAAATAAAAGAAACTTGAACGAATTTTTAAAATAATTCACTTTGATACTCGGTCTCTTGCAGTTGGCTGCGATTTCCCCTCCGTTCGACCTTCTTTTAAGGCTTTGCCGAAATGTCGCCTCCTGGGCGAGGCCCTTTGGCGGCCCCGGCTTGAGCAGGCACCCCTGTCTTTTGCTGTTCGACTTTGTTCTTCCCATGGCCCGTATTTTGGGTTATTATCTATTTATTTTTAATTTTAAACATTGAGGTGAGATTTACATGATGTAAAAGAAACCATTCCGAAGTGAACAGTCCAGTGGTATTTAGTACATACACAGTGTTGTGCAAACAGCATCTTTGTCTGGTTCTGGAACATTTTCATCATCCCTAAAGGAGACCCCTTCCCCTTCCCCTAAGCCCTGGCAACCGCTGATCTGCTTTCCGTCTCTGGATTTGTCTGTTCTGGACATTTTATATAAATGGAGCCACAACCTATATGACTTCCGGTGTCCGTTTTTTTCACTGACGTTCATCTACATTGTACTGCGTATTAGTTCTCCGTTCCTTTTAGGGGCTGAAGAGTATCCCGCTGATGGATGGACCACATTGTGTTTATGCATTTGTCTGTTGCGGGGCATTTGGGTTTTTTCCCACCTTTTAGCTGTTGTGAATAGTGTTGCTGTGAACACGTACACGGTTATTTGAGTCCCTATTTCTTTTGGGTTTATACCTGGAGTGGAATTGCTGGTAATTACGGTCATTCTGTATTTATCTTATGGAGGAACCTCAGACTGCTTTCCACAGCAACCTGCACCCTTTTACCTTCCCACCAGCAGTGCCCGAGGGCTCCACTCTCTTCATTTCCCTGCTAACACTCATTACGCCCTGGGTTTTGATTATAGCCATCCCACTGGGCGTGAAGTGGGATCTCACCGTGCCTTTTTTTTTTTTTTTCAAGATTTTATTTATTTATTTGACAGACAGAGATCACAAGTAGGCAGAGAGGCAGGCGGTGGGTGTGGGAAAGGGGGCGGGAAGCAGGATCCCTGCTGAGCAGAGAGCCCATGGGGGACCGTGGGATCATGTCCTGAGGCGAAGTCAAAGGCTTAATTCACTGTGCCACCCAGGTGCCCCTCACCGTGCTTTTGATTTGCATTTCCCTAAGGGCTAAGGAGGCTGAGCATCTTTTCGTGGGTTTGTTGGTCGTTTGTGCATCTTCTTTGGAGAAATGATCCCTCTTCAGGCCATGATCCCTCTTCAGGTCCTTTGCTTAGTTATGAATGGGTTGCCTGTCTCCTTGCACGCCCCGCCCCCCCCCCCCCCCCCGCCTCCCACCCCACGGCACTTTACATCTCTCGAAGCCCGGCGGGTGAGTCCGAGGGCCCCCTGCTGGGGGGTGGCGCTGCTCCCGGACGCCGCGACGTCTGCCTCGAGTGTCCCCTTCTGTGACCCCTTAGAGTCTGGGGCGGTAACTCCTCTGGAGGTCGCAGCCCCGAATCCCCACGCGCGAGCTCCCCGCAGGGGTCAGAAAAGCTCCCCGGCGCCACCGCCCTCCGCTCCGCCCTCCGGCGGGCTCCCGCTCCCGGGGCCGCGCTTGCCCCGGGCGGTCCGGTCCACGCGGTACTTGCAGCGGCGCAGCGGCTCGGTGAGGCTCCGCGGCGCGGGGTCGTCCAGGTCTTCGGGCTGCAGGAAGCTGCGGTCCAGCAGCTCCGCCGCCTCCTGCCAGTTGGCGAAGCAGGCCGGGCCCAGGCGCCGGATCTCGTCGGTGGCATCGCGGGTGAGGACGTCCCCGCCAGGCTTGAGCACCACGACAGCCGGCAGGCGCTCCACGGAGAAGCGGCGCCCGAGGTCCCTGCGGGGCGGGCGCGTCAGTCCGGTCGGAAGCCGGTCCCTGATTCCGAGCTAGGGAGCCACACACCCCTCCTCCCAGGACTCACAGAGCGCCTTCCGTGTGCACGGTGTGCGCTGGGGGCGCCCGGGGACCTGGCCAGGCCGCAGTGGCCTCTGCGCTGTGTCTCCAATACCTCAGACAAGCTACCACCTCATATATTTCATGTCATGTCATGTCATATTATAATTATATATGTTGTAACACACCACAACATGCACTATGCGGGACATACTTAGGCGCCTGGGTTGTTCAGTTGGTTAAGCGTCTGCCTTGGGCTCAGGTCATG
Organism: Lutra lutra; assembly: GCF_902655055.1. Taxonomy (NCBI): domain Eukaryota; kingdom Metazoa; phylum Chordata; class Mammalia; order Carnivora; family Mustelidae; genus Lutra; species Lutra lutra. The sequence goes on along the minus strand of NC_062278.1, from coordinate 210,194,680 downwards.
ATCCCACGGTCCTGGGATGCAGCCCAGTGCCCAGCGTTGGGCTCCCTGCTCAGCGACGCCTGCTTCTCCCTTTCCCACTCCCCCTGCTTGTGTTCCCTCTCTCTGTCAAATAAATAAATAAATAAAATCTTTTAAAAATATAAAAAGTAAAAACATACACTAAAAATGACTCATTGTTGATGCGAAATTTGTTTTTAACTGGGCATCCTGTATTTTATCTGGGAACTGTGTGTGTGTGTGTTCCTGTGTGTATAGGGTGGCGAGAAGGGGGGGTAGGGAATCGCTCACTCTCTGTCCAGACACCTAAGCCACCCTGAGTAGGCTTTGTCCAGAGGACCCTGTGTCACACGAGGTCAGCAGGTCCGAGTTTGGCTCTGACACCCTCACAGCTGACATTTCTGCCCTGGGAAGGAAAATGTTGCCACTTTGCAGGAAAGATCCCCCTCAGCGGCAGAGAGGGCAGAAGGAGGGAGCAAGTGTCCTAACTCTGATAATGTTGGGTGGAGAATGAAGGTCTCTAGAAACTTCCAACTTGGGGAGCAAAATTAATGAAGTCAGTCAAGTGTCAGAAGCCTGTGACTCGCTTTCAAATGGTTCCTTGCAAACTTCCTGTGTGTGTAGATAAAGCAAACATGGCCAGGTGCCAATGAGTGCTGTGGATTTCACTGCATGCTTCTTCCAACTTGAGAGATCTTGGAAATTTTTCATCACGAAAAGTTAAGTTTAAAAAGAAGGAAAGCCAGGGCGCCTGGCTGGCTCAGTCTGAGGAGAGTGTGACTCTTGATTTCAGGGTTGTGAGTTCGAGCCCCATGCTGGGTGTAGAGATTACTTAAAAATAAAACGTTAAAAATTTTTTTTAAACTAAAAAAAAAAAAAAAAGGGATGCCTTCCTGCAGAAAAGGGGAGGGTTCTAAGACAGCCATGAGCTGTAGCATTCTTCATTGGGCAACTGGGTACACCACCTCTTTCACAGCTCCGATGCCCTCCTGCCTGGCTCCAGCTACTCTGAGGATCATATCCATTCCCATTAAGATGGAGACCGTGGTGCTGCTCCACATGGTGCTTGCAGACCTCTCCTATTGCTTATTTTTTTTTTTAAGATTTTATTTATTTGTCAGAGAGAGAGAGAGAGAGCACAAGCAGGGAGAGCGAGAAGCAGACTCCCGGCTGAGCACAGAGCCCAACGTGGGACTTGATCCTAGGACCCTGGCATTGTGACCCCAGCCAAAGGCAGACGTTTAACCTGCTGAGCCACGCAGGCATCCCTCCCATCTGTGATTGCTTACAGTTCCCTGAACTGCTGCTCTTTCTCTGATGGCCTCCCAGCCTTTATCTGTGCTGTGCCCTCTGCCTGGAAACCCTTCCCTCTCCTCACTCTTTCCTATCCTCCCTGGCCTTGGGGGTCTCTCTTTAAAAACACTTCTTCAGGGAACCATTCCCTGACCCCAAACCTCAGCAAGGTCTCCCCATTATATTTCCACACGGCATCCTCCCTTTGTCCTCTGGACCATTACTGCAGTTTCTTATTATATATGTATTTGAGTCTTTGTGTCACATGTGTCTCCCCAACGAGGTTGTAAGCTCCTTGGGAGCTAAGTAGAAATGGGCATATGTAGCCCCTTGGGTGGTCCCCTCCCCACCCCATCTGGGGACAAACTGGCACGCAGGACGTGCTCATTAATTCCAGCTGGAACAGAGGGAACAATAAACAAAAACTTCACTTTCAGCAGAAATATCTCCTCCTCCAGGAAGCCCTCCCTGACCTCTTCTCCCACCTCACCTCCTCAGGTCATCCTCGAAGGGCAGGAAGAGCCACTTCTTTGGCATGTCCCTGAGGAACAGATCCTGCTGCTCCTCTGTGGGGTCCTGGGACACGTACACCAGAGCCAGCTGGGCTGCCCGCAGCACATAGAACTCATCTGTGAGCTTTACGAAGAAGTCCCTGAGGATAGGTGCGAAGGCTTGACACTGTGGGCAGGACCCGGAGCCGAAGAAAAGAAGCACCAGCCGGTTCTCCAGCCTGCGACTGAGCTCAGCCTCCGTGTCCAGCTCATCCTGGTCACTGTTGTTGCGAATCAGGACGCGGCCGGAGAACAGGGAGGCCATGGCAGCCTTGGCTGGGAGCTGGGGACACAGCGGAGGGACTTTGTGTGGCCCTGGGTCTGCTGGCTGATGGCTGGCCCAGGATTAGGTATCTTTAGGAGGCCAGTTTAGGACCTCACTAATCTGCTTAAACCGCGACCTGATTCTGTGCTGCCTTTGAGGGTAGGGGCAGGAGGCCCATGGGTTCCTTCCTGGAAGACAGCTGAAATCCATTAAGAAAAAGTACAGGATTGCAAAGGAGAACAGTAATCCTCACACATGGGTGTGAAAATATCTTATTAAGTTGTGATGTAAAATATACGAGATTCTTCATGAATTCAATGTGTTAAGTAATTGTGGTTCACCAGGGTTCTACAAATGATTGTGATTTCTACTGTGATAAATGGTATTTTGAGGTGTCTGCGTGCAATGGCCAGGATGTGATGTGAAATTATCTTTGCTTTCCACGGGAGTCAAAGTCACAGGGCTGGCTGATACCTGCTTTGACAGGACATGAAAAACATCCCACCTTCCAGTTAAGTGTAAAAGTTAATGGGAAACTTGTTAAAATGGACGCAGGAGGCCAGGAGGGGGAGCTCTCACCAGACCAGCTGTCAGTTACAGGAAGATGGGTCAGTTTCACAACTTCACTAGAAAAATCCAGAGGAAAGAATGATCAATTGCAGCTCCCAACATGAAAAGAGGGACATTGCATCTCCTACAATAAGTCAACAACCCCTGCAACTCAGCCAATTAGCCATCATCACCCTGAACTGCTTTTCTCCATTGAACTTTCCTTCAAAACAACCCCTCCCAACTTCCTCCCTTCTTCTCCATAAAATAACCTTCATCTTCTTTATTGAAAGAGGCTACGGTTTTTGCTGTAGTTTGCACGATTCTCTACTATTTCCAAATAAACCCATTTTTGCTAGCTGACTTTATTTTTAAGGTCAATAGAAGTTAATGAAAATAAATGTGTGGGTTTTTTCCCCTACACCCCCCTGAATTCAGTGGAGGACAGCCCACCTTAAGATCCCTTCGTGTGTAAGGTTGAAAATCATGGCCACAAGCATTTGCAGTCCCCTCTCATCAAGAATTCGAAATTAGTTCCCCTTTCCTTGAATCTGGGCCAGCTTCATGACTTGCTTTGACCAAGAGAATGTGGTGGGAGGTCTGAGTTTGGAGGATGAGTCTTATCCTCGCTTGTCATTTTCATTCTCTTAGAAGGCTGCCTCCAAAAGTCCTGTGTGAGGAACCTGACCTAGCCCAGGGTTGACAAAGCTTTTCTATAAAGGGTCAGATATAGTAAATACTTTTGGATTTGTGGGCCATAGGGTCTCTTGCAATTTCGAATTCTGCCACTGCCTTGCAAAAGTAGCTCTGGACGATATGTATATGAATTGATGTATCTGGGCTCCAATAAAACTCTATTTACAGACACTGAAGTTTGAATTTCATAAAATTTTCGCCATGAAATATTACTCTTTTTTTTTTAAGATTTTATTTATTTATTTGACAGACAGAGATCACAAGTAGGCAGAGAGGCAGGCAGAGAGAGAGAGGTGGAGGCAGGCTCCCTGTGGAGCAGAGAGCCCGATGCGGGGCTCGATCCCAGGACACTGGGATCATGACCTGAGCCGAAGGCAGAGGCTTAACCCACTGAGCCACCCAGGCGCCCTGAAATATTACTCTTCATTTCCTTCAACCATTCCTAAATGTAAAAACTATTCTCAGCTTCTGGCAAGCCAGATCTGGCCAGTGAATTGCATTTGCAGACCTCTGTTCTAGCCTATTGGATAAGAGGCCACATGGAGGTGTTGACCTTAAAATTAAAAACAGTCAGTTATTTTACCAACAAAAATGGGCTTGTTCAGGAATAGCAGAGAATTGCAATTAAGGGCAAGCAAACTATGGTAAAAACCATAGGCTTGTCCAACAAACAAAAAAGAGGATTTTATGGAGAAAGAGGAAGTTGGGAAGGGTTGTTTTGAAGGGAAGTCCGCTGGGGGGAACCAGGAGTTTGGGCTGATGATGGTTTCTCATTTGCTGATGCTTGGATAGTCAATGTCTTATAGGAGATGCAATGTCCACCTTTTCCTGTTGGGTCCATTAAATGATAATTTCTTCCTGTTGATATTTCTGTTTAGGGTCTGTAATTGACATTTCTTCCTGTAATTGAAATGCGGTGGTACCGACAGGAGAGCTCCCCCTTCTGGCCTTCAGCTGCATTTCAGGAAGGTTTCCCTCCATTAATTTTCACCAAGGCGAGCTAGATGCTCACAGGAGAGCCAGCACCAATTGCTACACACCTGATCTTCCAGTCCAGCCCCTGGCAGATTGTAGCAGATTGCCTGAGCCAGCCAAGTCCAGCAGAGGGACTGCCCAGGCAACCTATGGCGTTCCCCAAACCGTTGATCCCAGTTGTATACCCACTCCAGTTTGGGGTGATTTGTTATGATTTGTTACACAGCAATAGCTAACTAGTACACCAGGTCTAGAGGATTTTTTCCAGGCCTAGGAAAACATGAGAGACTCTGAAAGAAACTTCACGTTGGCTTTAAACAATAAGAAAGAATGGGGGGCTCTTGGGTGGCTCAGTGGGTTAAAGCCTCTGCTTTCGGCTCAGGTCATGATCCCAGGGTTCTGGGATCGAGCCCCACATCGGGCTCTCTGCTCAGTGGGGAGACTGCTTCCTCCTCTCTCTCTGCCTGCCTCTCTGCCTACTTTGCGATCTCTATCTGTCAAATAAATAAATAAATAAAATCTTAAAAAAAAAAAAAAGAAAGAATGGGGCTCCCGGATGGCTCAGTAGGTTAGGCATCTGACTCTTGATTTCAATTCAGGTTTTGACCTCAGGTTGGTGAGATTGAGCCCCGTTTTGGAGTCTCTCTCTTTTTCTCTTCCTCTGTCCCTCCTGCTCATGCATGCATGCTCTCTTTCTCTCCAAAAAGTAAGTAAAAAATAAAAATAAATAAAATAAGAAGGAAATCACAAAGTCCACATTCTCCAGATTTAATTCATGTTGTCAAGATTTTGTGAATGGGCTCGTTCCTAATGTGTCCTTGTTACATTCTACTTAGAAATGATTTCTGGGTCAGATTTTCCTCCGCCTACCAGAACCCCAGGAAGTCCTGCCGTGTTGTGAATGCAAGATGCACTGGGAGCAGAGTGATCTCAGTAATGGGGGACTCTCCTCTAATCTTTATGGGGTGCCAGGCTCCTGTTCTCTGAACAGCCTTACCAGGTTTGTGCGATTTGATTCCATCGTACAGGTGCAGCATAGAGAAACCAATTTTCAAAGCCAAGTCACCCAGTAAATGATGTGTGGTGGGGGCGGGGCAGGGGGAAGTCACCCAATGAGTGATATGTGTGTGTGTGTGTGGTGTGCTGCGGAGCCAATTCCAACTTGATTGGGGCTTTTGTTTCTCCAAGCATTTCCAAACTGCCACATCCTTGACATTTGGGGCTAGATCATTGTTTGTGGTGCAGGCTGTCCTGTGTATTGTAGGATGCTTAGCAACACCCCAGCCTTGATACGCAAGATGCCAACAGCAACCCTTCTTCCCGTTGTGACAATTAAATATGACTCCAGGGGCGCCTGGGTGGCTCAGTGGGTTAAAGCCTCTGCCTTCGGCTCAGGTCATGTTCCCAGGGTCCTGGGATCGAGCCCCGCATCAGGCTCTCTGCTCAGCGGGGAGCCTGCTTCCCCCTCTCTCTCTGCCTGCCTCTCTGCCTACTTGTGATCTCTGTCTGTCAAATGAATAAATAAAAATCTTAAAAAAAAAAAAATGACTCCAGACGTGGCCCGGTGCCCCAGGGGGCAGTTGAGAGCTACTACTCTAACCCTTTGTTCTGTTGTAGTGGGTTGAGTGGTGGCCTCCAAAGAGATATGTCCAAGTCCTAAAACCAGAACCTGTGACTATGACCTTACTTGGAAACAGGGTCTTCGCGGATGTAATTAAGAATCTCAAGACGAGATCATCCTGGATTATCTAGGTAGGTCTTCAATCCAATGACAAGTGTCCTTATAAGAGACGAAAGACGGGGCATCTGGGTGTCTCAGTCGTTAAGCATATGCCTTTGGCTCAGGTCATGATCCCGGGGTCCTGGGATCGAGCCCCACATCGGGCTCCCTGCTTGGTGGGGAGCCTGCTTCTCCCTCTCCCTCTCCCACTGCTTGTGTTCCTTTCTTGCTGTGTCTGTCTCTGTCAAATAAGTAAAATCTCAAAAAAAAAAAAAAAAAAAAGAGAGAGAGAGAGAGACCGAAGAGGAGACACACAGAGGCCATGTGGACATGGAAGCAGAGACCGGAGTAATGTGGCCGTAGCCAAGGAATGCGTGGATCCTCCCCTAGAATTACAGAGGGACTATGGCTGTTCACACTTGGAATTTCAGACTTCTGGCCTCCGGAATTGTGAGAGAATAAATTTCTGTTGTTTTAAGCCAGCTGGTTTGCGGTACTTCTTTAGGGCAGCAGAGGAAACTCACCCCTTCTTGTGGTAGACACGACTTGGGCAGAGACACTGTTCGCTCCCACGGGGCTCATGCCCTCTTTACAGTGAAACCCCCAAGCTATGATCATCCACTATTTTACTTTTAATGTATGCTTCATTTTTCTCCTTCCGGAAAGTCCTAAGAACTCCCTTTGCTGTGGCCTGCAGCCCCTTGTGGCTGCCCTGGGGAGGGAGATGCATGACTGCCTGTGCCCCTATACCTAGCAGGTGCCTGGTCCATTCGTTCTGCAGATGCGAAGTCACTTGTCAACCGTGGCGCAGCGGTGATCAAGAAATATTTGTTGCACAGTGCTCTAGGAGATGAGCAGGACCACCCAGAAGGCAACCAAAGTACAGAGGGGAGAGGGGACCTGCCCAAGACCACCACCTGGAGGGTAGAACTTGAATCTTCCCCCCCACAGGTGTTCAGGCCTCAGTTTTCACATCTGTGAAATGGGGATAAGATAGTGCTTCATCCAGAAAACCGGGGGACAGTTGCACTTCAGAATTGGGGAGGTTTTTTTGGTGTCTTATGAAAGTTATCGAGTGTAAAAGTTGCTGTATATTGTGTGATGCCCCTGGAGATCTAGGAACAGCCTTTAAGCAAAGGCATAAATAATGGATAAACGGATACAAAGGGGTAATTGACCACTGAAATGGACTGGGTCAGCTCAGGGGGAGGTGGTTCTCCTGCACCGGAAACTGGGTTCTCCTCCTGGTGTGAGTCTGGCTAGAAGACAACCAAGCCAAAGAGTGGGAAAAGGAAGGGTTTTATTTGCAACAAGTAGGGCGACCGCGGAGGATATTTCCCAAAGCAGTGTTCTCTCCCTCCTCCCTACAACAAAATTGGGGAAGTTTTAAGCTAAGGATTCATGCATATTTATGAAGGGGCTTGGCAAAGGAAAGATCAGTAGAGAACTGGGGCAAAAGTCATCAGTGTTTGAGAGCTCAAAGGGGTTTAAATTCTGCAATGACTCAGGACTGTGTGTTGGGTCAACCTTTACTTCTAAAACAGCGCTGGGAGTTTGACCCCTGATTTATTGTCTGAAATGGTAAGGCTCGCCCCTGGCCTGGTAGTGGATGTTAGTTTTCAAGTTCTTTTGTTTCTTCTTCTTCTTCTTCTTCTTCTTTTTTTTTTTTAAGGTTTTATTTATTTATTTGGCAGAGAGAGAGAGAGGAGAGAGGGAACACAAGCAGGGGGAGTGGGAGAGTGAGAAGCAGATTTCCCGACGAACTGGGAGCCCAATGAGGGGCTTGATTCCAGGACCCTGGGATCATGAACCTGAGCTGAAGGCAGATGCTTAGCGACTGAGCCACCCAGGCACCCACATTCTTTTGTTTCTTTAAAATCATTAACTATTGAGGTCTATTTTTCTGCAATTTGAACATATCCCAGGAAGTTCTGCAATTGGACTTGACAATGTGCTTGGGCAATGAGGGCCTTTCAGGTGTAGATCACAAAGTGGCTGGGAACCTAAAATGAATTCTCTTACGTTAAGAAAGCTAAGGTTCATCTTTTTTGGAAACCCCTCACCCTACCTGCCTACACCTACACCTGGAGTTCTGGTACCACCTGAATAAAAAGTTGGGTTTCCAGAGCCTTTTGGAATTGGGGATTTCAGACTGAGGACCCGTAACAGTATCTTGAAGAGCTGTGGGCAGAATTGGAGAGTGATGGTCAAGGGCACTATTTATTTATTTATTTTACATTTTGAAAACATTTCTTTTCAGTGTTCCAAATTCATTGTTTATGCACCACACCCAGAGCTCCATGCAATTCGTGCCCTCCTTAATACCCACCACCAGGCTCACCCAACCTCCCAATGCCTTCCCCTCCAAAACCTTTAGTTTGTTTTTCAGAGTTCATGGGCACTATTTAGTGAGGTCTCAGTAAACTTGGTACGATGGAGAAGGGGGAGGGAGGAAAGGGGGGAAGGGGGAGGAGGAGGAAGGGAGAAGAGGAAGAAACACAGAGGAGGAGGGAAGCCAGGAGGGCAGGGGTGGGGTAAGAAGAGGGGTGAAGAGGAGGAGGGATAAAGCATAAGAGAAGGGGAAGGAAGTAGGTGGGGGAGGAGCAAAGAAAGGGGAAAGTGGGGGAAAGGGGGAGGGGAGGAAGAAGGCTGAAGGGGGGGGAAGAGAAGGAGGAGGAGGAGGAAGTGGGGAAGAATGGAGGAATCGGGGTCAGAGGGAGGAGGGGGAGGAAGTGGGGGGAGGTGGGGGGAGATGGAGGGAGGTGGGAGAGCAAGCCTCCAACCCACATTTGTGAATGAGTGAATTTCAGCTCTAGTTCGTGTGACAGCTCCGGTCCTCGGTTTCTTTACCTGTAAAATGGGGTGAGCACAACAGGGCTACCTGACAGGATAAGAGCGCAGCTGTGCTTACTGGTCATTGCTGACTTTGCTGATCCCTGGCCAAGAAAGTAGCCATCCAGTGGCTGGCTCTGGGCCTGTCCTCCAGATCTGCCCCCTTGTCCCCCATTCCACCAACCCTGGGCAACTACAGGGACCAATGGTAGCATGTGGGAGGGGTGGGAGCCTGCCCAGCCCTGTCCTCCAAATGGTGCTGGAAGCAGGCCCTGGCCGCCTCCCAAGGAGAGCGCTGAGAAGGTCGGCCAAAGCAAGGCAGAAAACAAGCTGGGGTGGGGTGGGCAGGGGGGCAAAGGAGGGGGAGCTTGGAGGGAGGGATCCAAGGCAGTGGCCTGCATGGGCACAGCACAGGCAGAGCCGGGCCCAGGAGTCTGCAGAAATAGTGGTTCCGGAGGGCCCCCACTCTCAGGCTAGGTTTGGAGTCCTGTCTTGGCCTCATCGTCCCTGCCTCAGCTTCTGGGAACCCACGAGGAAGCGGCTAAGACTGAGGGTCTGTGCACCGCTCCAGGTCAGCCAGGGTCCAGGGTGGTGGGCAGCCAGGGCAGCCAGGCCAGCGCTGGCCCGTGCCTGATCAGGAGGGCTTTTGGGTCTCTGGGTGGGCATTTAGGACTTCGGGTGTGGTGGGTGGGAACCAGGCGTGTAGCTTTTGCCGTCCCTGGGCTCCTGGGCTGTTACACTGAGATTTAACTGACAAGATTTTGCGTTATGGATTGAGGATTAGTTGAGTCCTTGAAATGTAGAATTAAGACTGAGGTGGGGTTTGGATTTAGAACCTCCTGAGGCTCCTAGACTGTGAGTTTAGGACTCTCCGGATCGCTGGAATGTGTAAGACCCAAGAGGCGTCGCAGCCTAGACTTAGAACAAACGGGGCGAGAACCCAGTACTCACAGGCCCTGGGTGTGAACCGAGACTTTCTGCTCCCCCAGGCTAGGAATCCTTTCGCCATCTATTGCTCAGCCCTGAGCCACGCCCCTAGGGTGCGGGAGCACGTGTTTTCTAAACGCCGCTCGGGGGCGGGAGGCGGGGGGTGTGTGGGTGTCTCCAAGACAGCTGCCGCCCTTTCTGGGCCGTTCTAGGCCCCGGTCTCGTTGGCCGTCGTCTCTCTGGCCTGGGGCCCCTCTCTATGGTCGTGGCCTCCCGAGAGGGGAGGGCTTTGGCTAAGCGGCTGCGGAGCTCGGAGCTGGACAGGTCGGAAGATATCCTTGGGGCGGGCCTGGGCTGGCAGATGGGGAGGGGCCTAGGGCTCTAGGTGGGCCAGAGGGAGGTCCACAGGGTGACGATTGGGCCAAAGCCCGAGGGCGGGCCCTTGGCCAGGGATGGAACCTGGGCCTGGGTTAGGGGCGGGCGGGGGTGGGTAGCCTAATTGGGAGTGGGCGGGGCGTGGATTGTGGGCGGGGCCAGAGGCCAATCTGGGGGCGGGGCCCAATGATTGGCGGAGTAGAGATAGAAGCGGGTCTTGGAGGAAAACCCCAGACCTGTGGGAACTGGGGTGGATCCTGTAACCGAGGACGGCGCTAGATCACGGCAATGGAGGAAGGCTGATCAAGTGTCTGGGAAGGGCCTGTGTCTGTGGTAGGGACGAGGTGGAGCCCATGTTTGGGGCCAAGTCGTGAGGCTGGAGCTTGGGTTCAGAGCCCAGCCGCTAGGTCAAGACGTGGGGTAGGTCTTGACAGAGACTGGCGGAGTCTAAGAGCTGCGTCTGAGGGCGTGGCCTGTGCTAAGAATTGGTAAAGGAGCTTGAGCCGGGCTAAGAGGAGGGAGGCCAGTGCCCAGCATGGGACGGGGCGGAGCCCTGATCCGGGGGCGGAGTCTGTCGGGACCCGGCCAATTCCAGGCATGAGGGCGGGGCTCGAAGGGGGTGGCCTGGGCTTCCCGAGTAGGCGGAGCCGGGGGCTGGGGGCGGAGCTCATTCTGGGGGCGGGGCCCCAGCCTTCCGCGGCCTGAGAGCTCTCCGCCTCCCCAGGATGCAAGCTCCCCGTGCAGGCTCGGCCTCCGTGGTCTCGCTCGTGCTGCTGTGGCTGTTGGGGCTGCCGTGGACCTGGAGCGCAGCGGCGGCGCTCGGCGTGTACGTGGGCGGTGGCGGCTGGCGTTTCCTGCGCATCGTCTGCAAGACCGCAAGGCGGGACCTCTTGTGAGTGCAGTCGGGGCCTGGCCCCGGACCAGCTGCGCGTCTTGGGGTGTGATCAGAGCGAAGGTGTTGCAGGGGCGGAGTCGGGGGCTCTGAGGGCTTGGGGAGAGGGGTTTTGGAGACTGGGGGCGAGGCTTAGGGCGGGGTTAGGGGCGGGGCCGGGACCTGAAAGAATGACGGATTGGGGGTCTCTGAGGGGAACTGGAGGGGACAGCTAGAGGGTCTCTGGAGGGAGAGAGTAAGTTTCAAGATTCTAGAGGCTGTTTGGGAGACCTCAGGGGGCTGGGCGATAACTTGAGGATCTCTGGGCCGCTGGTAGGGGTTCCAGAGAGCTGGAGCTGATTGGGAGGCTTGGTTATTTGGGGGTCTCTGTGGGGACTTGGTGACGGTGAGAGGCTTCTAGGGGCTCTTCAGGGATTCTCGTAGGTCCCTAGGGGCCCACGGTGGCGACCCAGTGGTCTTTGGGGGCTGCAAAGACACTTTGGAGTTTTTTAGGGCTTTCTCGGTGGGTGAGGGATGAAGGGGCTTCTTGAGACATCTGTAAGAGACTTTTAGGGTTTCTGAAGGGTGTGCGTCTCCTGAGGGCCATTTACCGATTTCTCTGGGGCCCGGGGTGCTCTTTGAAAGTTTGGGATCTGTACAGGATTTGAGGGGTTCAGAGTTTGTGGAGACGTTGCTGCGTATTCCAAGACTTGTTTGGGGATCTCCAGAGATCGTGATCTCTCACGAGGGGATTTTGGTGTCCTATGCGGATTTCCTTGGAAGAAGATCTCTGGGGTGTCTCCAAGGGGCATGCTTGAAGAAGCTTTTGGGGGTCCTCCTGGGGTGAAATAGGTGTTGCTGGGGATTCCCATCACAATGAATCTTAATAACAACCCCCACATGGAATGCCTGAGCACCTGCTGTGGGTCTGCAGGGCTGATCCTCTCAGGTGAGGTGGGGGAACTAACCCAATGTAAGGGTAAAGAAACAGGCTCTGTGAGCAGCGGGGATGGGGTGAGTTGGGGGAAAGTTCCACTGCTAATTAACTGGTTCCGAACCTTCTAGAACCGTCCTTTTCTCTCCATGCCCTGGCCTCTGCCTCTGCCTTTGGTCTTTCTGACCAGATTTGACAGTGCCCTCTGTTCACACATCCTCCACAACCCCCATCCTCTGCAGGAGAAAGACTCAACCTCCAGCTGGACACTAGGTTCTGTGACCTACGTCAGAATCTGCCCACTTGCCACTCCCCATCTTCATAGATTCACCTGACCCTCACATCAGCATGCCTTGTCAGGCTCAGGATGTACCCCCTCTGCCTGGAACACGCTGAGCTTCCTTTTGCGTGGTGATGCTTTATGATGTTGCTACACTGGCCTTGTTGCTGGCCCTCAACATGTGCAGCCCCGGGGCCTTTGTACTTGCTCTTGTCTCTGCCTGGATCACTCTTTCTCTGTTCTTCCTTTTCATCACGCCGTGGCTTGAATGTCCCCCCAAGAGCCCTCTCCTGACACTATGTCCCTGTACGCCCTCCCACCTTGTCAGTTTTTGGCAGAATGGCCAACATTTGCAGAGTGCTTCCTCCATGCCAAGGCTAAACGTGACTTCTTTAAACCCTCCCAGCAACCCTGTGATGTGGGTACTCTCTTGTCCCCATCTAACTGATGAGCAAACCGAGGCACAGCATAGTCTGGTCCCTTGCCCAGGGTCACACAGGGGGGCAAGTAGTGGGGACAGGATTAGAACCTAGGCAGCATGGCTCCAAAGCTTGACTTGGTACCACTAGTAGCATCTGTCATTTGTAATTATCTGTTTTTAAATGCTTTCCAAAAAAAAGATTTTATTTATTTATCTGAAAGAGAGTGAGCTTGAGCAGGGGAAGAGGCAGAGGGAGGAGCAGACTCCCCGCCGAGCAGGGAGCCCAGTGTGGGGCTCGATCCCAGGACTTCGAGATGAGGACTTGAGCCAAAGGCAGCCGCTTAACTAACTGAGCCACTCAGGCGCCCCATCATTTGTAATTCTCTTATGTGTCTGATTTCTTGCCTTTTAATTCTTGAGTCTCTTTCTCCCAGCCAGGCTGGGGGCTCTGTGGGGGCACAAGGGAAGCTGTGTGGGGTCTTCATGCCACCTTGGATGAACTGGCTTCCACATAGGGTGGCACATGGCAGGAACATGGGCTGTGTGTGTTGGCTGGCAGCCCTTCCTTGGCTACCGTGGGCTTGTCCAGGCCCCAGCTGTGCCTCACTGATCCTGAGTATCTGTGCCTGGTTGTGTTCCCCCGGGGATGGAGTAAGAGCTGGGCCGACTACAACTCCCTGACCTTGGGCTTGACACACTTTTCTGTAGGAGACAGCCTCAAAGATGGCCCAACCGCCTGGTCTTCACTTTCATATGATCCCCCCCATGCTTTGAGTGTGGGCTGGATCTAGTGACTTGCTTGCCATGGATAGAATACAGCAAAAGTACTAGGATACTATACCCAAGATTAGTAATAAAAAAGAATGTGGTATCCATCACCAGTACTCTCTTGGATCGCTCCCTCCAGGAAAAGCTGGCTGCCCTGATGCGAGGCAGCCCATGTGAGTGAACTTGGAAGTGGATTCTGTCCCAGTGAAACCTTGAGATGACTCCAGCCCCAGCCAGCACATTGATTGCAGCCTCACAAGACACCTGGAGCCAGAACCACACAGCTAAGCCCCTCTTGGCTTCCTGACCCTCAGAAACTGGGAGATAAGGAATGTTTCCAACTGGTAATTGTGGAGGTGATTTGTTACACAGCAATAGCTAACTAACGCAGCTTGCGTAGCCCTCTCTAGGGACTAGGATCACAATCCTAGAAAGAAGGAATGCCTACTAACCTCACTTTACAGGCTGGTGTACCAAGAGAGATGAGGTCATTGACCTAGGATGCACAGCCAAGGAGGACTTAGGGCACTGGGGTCCCTGTTCTTAGCTACTGTGCTGTGCTGGGAGTGGTGGGGGGCCTGCACTGAGACCTGGGGATCTTCTCCCACCTTATCCCATGTTCCGTATTTGTGGCCTGAAATCTGATCCCGTTTATCGAGTTGGTTTCTGTCTGTTCTGGTGCTCTGGGGCTCGGGGTGAAAACATGAGGGGGCAGAAGGAATAGAAAGAAGAGAAGGGTGAGAAGAGATCTCAGGAAGGGCTCAGAGGTGGACAGTGGCTTCTTTGTCTCCGGGTAGGCGTGGCTTGGGCTGCTGCCAGGTGGGGCAGCCCAGGCAAGTGGCTAGAGCTAAGAGCACTGGAGTCCACTGCCTGCCCACGTGGGCGTGCTCCGGAGAAAATGGGGGCGAGGGCAGGATGGGACAGGTGGTAAGGGCTGGGCCTCACCCTGGGTGCTCATGTACCCTGATCATCACTAGCTCCGGCCTCAGTGCCCGTTTCCTGGAATGTCACCTATGAATGGGGGCTGTGGAAGCGCTTCTTGGCTGGAGCTGCTTGCTCTGGTTCCCAGCCTTGCTGGTGGTCCTTTCCCCATGGCTATAAAAGTAGTGCCAGCTCCTGGGATTCTTGGGGTGCTCTGTCAAGTTTATTCATGGCAAACTCTCCGAGGAGAGCTGGGTACCCAGTAGGCACTCAAATGCATTCGTGCTGGCTGCCATCAGCTGGTTGGGGGCGGGGGGGGCGGCTTGGTGGCTGTGTGGGTTGGATGGTTGGGGGCTGGGTGGCCAGAGCCAGCGTGTCTAACTGTGGACCTCAGCTATGCCCCTTGCTGGCCCCAGGAGTCGTACCCTCTGAGTCTCACTTCCTCCCTCTGTAAAAATAGTCGTTGTGTGTACCGCCTCTTCAGGAAGCATGCGTTGAACACCTGCATGCAACATGGGCACTTGGCCTGCCTCATGGTACGTGGTGAATACTTTATTAATGCTTTGTGGCAAGCTGTGGAAGAGCAGCAGGCTCCCCCTGCTGGGGCCTGGTTCTGGGCTATTCTGTCTTGACTTGCTGGCTGACCTTGCGCATGTGAATTCACCTCTCTGAGCACCCACCTCATCCCATCACCTGTCACGTGGAAATCTTAGGACCCTACTTTGGAGGGTGCCCATGAGGTTAGCTCAGTGCCTGGCACACAGTAGGTGCTCAAATCCTAAAGCTGCTCATCTTAGCTACTCTGTTCACTGTTGAATGGGTGAGATATCAGGATCTGACCAGGGAGGTGGGTGAATTTTTGGTGGTTTTTTTTTTTGTTTTATTTTTAAATTTTGTTTTATTTTTGTTGTTGTTGTTGTTTTTTATTTTGTTTTTTAAATTTTGTTTTATTTTATTTTATTTAAATTTTTAAAGATTTTATCTATTTATTTGTCAGAGAGAGAGAGAGTGTGTGTGCGCATATAGGCAGGGGGAACTGGAGGCAGAGGGAGAAGCAGACTCCCTGCTGAGCAAGGACCTGGGTAGGGGACTCGATCCAAGGACCCCGGGATCATGACCTGAGCTGAAGGCAGACACTTAACCGACTTAGCCACCCAGGCGTCCCGACATGCATCTTTTAATATTCTGTGTTTACTTGTTTTGTGTAATAGTCAGTATATAACCCATGGCACAAAATTCAAATTTTAGAGAGAGGTTTACAGTGAATGTCGTCCTCTCTGCTGCCCCCAGCCCTGCAGTTTCCTTCCTCAGAGGCATCTTCTGCCACTTTCCCAAGATACAGTTAGAAAAATCTGCACAGACCCACCTGTTCTTTGTGCCTACAGATGCCCTCATGTTTTCCATCCTGTTTCTCACCTGGTGCTTTCTTTCCATTTTTACTTGTAATTTTTAATTTTATTAAAGTCACGTGAGCTTTGAGATGAAAGCCTCTGAGCCTTCTACCTCGAGGGGCAGCTTCGTGCATCACCTTTCGGCCACACCCACACTTTTCCTTCCCTACCTGGAATGACTCTTCCGTCTTGTCTGACTCCTTTGGGCTTTTACTCCGTGTCTCTAAATGGGTTATGTGATGATATCTGCATTTTTTCATTTGGACACTTGATCAGTTGTCTCCCTCCATGGAAGACAAGGATGTGGCACCCCTTTATACCCCTTGTCATCACGCTCTTCCTGTCCCTCTACATGCATGTACGCCCCGCTCCCCAACAGACACGTTTTTCCATACCTTCATTGTCCCAATGTTATTACAGCCGATTCTCATTATCTGCGGTAATTTTGTTTTATAAAGTCACTGCAAACATTGGATTAACAAATATTGAACCATCATTCCTAGGGCAAGTACAGGGTTAGGGTTCTGCAAACCTTTGGTCACAGCATTTTTATCAACCAAGCAATACATAACCTTGTTTTATGTTTGTTCTATTTAGAGACACCTCGTGGGGCGACTGGGTGGCTCAGTGGCCTCTGCCTTGGGCTTAGGTCATGATCTCAGGGTCCTGGGGATCAAGCCCCGCATTGGGCTCTCTGCTCAGCCAGGAGCCTGCTTCCCCACCCCCTCTCTGCCTGTCTCTCTGCCTACTTGTGATTTCTGTCTGTCAAATAAATATATAAAATCTTAAAAAAAAATAAAGACACTTCATTTTATATACATTCCCCCCCCCCCTTTTTTTTTCAAAGCAAGCTCTGTGACCAGTGGGGCTTGAACTCATGATCCCAAGATTCAGAGTTACATTTTCTACTGCCTGAGCCAGCCAGGTACCCCCATAGTCTTTTTATTTATCTATTTTTTTAAAAAGACTTTATTGATTTATTTGACAGAGAGAGAGAGAGCACAAGCAGAGGGAGCAGCGGGCAGAGGGAGAAGAAGGCTCCCCACTGAGCAGGGAGCCCGATGTAGGGTTCAATCCCAGGACCCTGGGATCATGACCTGAGCTGAAGATGGGTGCTTAATGACTGAGCCACCCAGGTGCCCCCGCACCCCCATCCCCACACCATAGTCTTTTAAAAGAAATATATATTCTTGACTCATTACCAGTGAACTTATGGCCAACAGCATTATAATTCACACCTGAACAAAACTTTCTAAGTAAGGCACATCCCAGCCTTCTTGCCCTTAGAAACACTAGAGAGCACTTTAGCATTATGCCTGGAGGCCCTTTTAAACAGCAAAATCACCAGCAAAAAGGACAAAAATGCAAAAAATGTGGCGCTAAATAGACCACCAAAAGGATGCTTGTTTACAACATGAGCAGAAACAAGGCGGCCGAGTGTTGCCTTGTTTGACCTAACCTGGGAATGTCCACATTGGCAATGCAACTTATTTGCTGCTCTGTGTGTGTCCTCGAATGGCTGTGAAAGTAATGTGAATGTTGATTTTGGGGTTACAAATAAATTTTAGTGAGCAGGCAGATTTGCAATGAAGAAATCTGTGAATAATGAGAGTTGACTATTATCCATTATTATAATTTGGTCAGGTCAGTAATTGGTGTTTACATTTTTTTTTCCCCAAGATTTTATTTACTTGACAGAGAGAGACACAGCAAGAGAGGGAACACAAGCAGGGGGAGTGGGAGAGGGAGAAGCAGGCTTCCCACCTAGCAGGGAGCCCGATGTGGGGCTCGATCCCAGGACCCTGGGATCATGACCTGAGTCGAAGGCAGTCCCTTAATGACTGAGCCACCCTGGCGCCCCTACATTGTTTTAACAGTAATAGTATTCTCACTCAGTTGAGCTGTCTAGTATACTATGATCATTTTTTATTCTGTTAACAACCTTTGTGTATTTTCTTTGAGGTTATTGGTTGCCTTTATATTTGTTCGTTTTCTTGGTATTTATCATTACTTCAAGCCCAGACAACAGTTGTCTCTCTCTTCTTTCATGACTTTTATAGCATAACATGGGCTTTCAGTTTCACCTTTTTTTTTTTTTTAAGATTTTATTTATTTATTTGGCAGACAGAGATCACAAGTAGGCAGAGAGGCAGGCAGAGAGAGAGAGGAAGGGAAGCAGGCTCCCTGCTGAGCAGAGAGCCCGATGCGGGGCTCGATCCCAGGACCCTGGGATCATGACCTGAGCTGAAGGCAGAGGCTTTAACCCACTGAGCCACCCAGGCGCCCCAGTTTCACCTTTTTGAAGAAGTCTCTCTCTAGCCTTCAAACTGCCCAGGCTAGGCTTGTTGCCCCCTGCACCTGGTGCATAGCCACCATCTAGGCTTAATCCTAGCCACCATCCTGAGGATGGGTATTACTTCTCTGCCTGCTTGTGATCTCTCTCTGTCAAATAAATAAATAAATAAAATCTTTTTTAAAAAATGGAATTAGCCCACCATCTTGAAAAGTCTTGGGTTGGATACCTTGCTTCCTGGATCCCTGGTGGTTTTTTTCTTTGGTTTACTCCTTGGATCTGTTGCAGCACATCATTATTAGCTTTTGGAGAAATATGGATGAGAAGTTAATTTTTTTTAAAGATTTTATTTATTTATTTGACAGAAATCACAAGTAGGCAGAGAGGCAGACGGGGGGGGGGGGGGAGAAGCAGACTCCCCGCTGAGCAGAGTGCCCAATGTGGGGCTTGATTCCAGGACCCTGGGATCATGACCTGAGCCGAAGGCAGAAGCTTTAACCCACTGAGCCACCCAGGTGCCCCAAGAAGTTAATTTTTTGAGACCCTTCACATATGAAAAGATTTTAATTTCTACCATCACACTTGACTGATGGTCTGGGGATAGACTTCTAGGTTGGAAATTATTTTCCTTCAAAAATGAAGACATTTCTTCTCACATTATTGTTGAGAAGTCAGAAACCCTCCCAATTTCTGATTTTTTTTTTCTTTCTGGAAGCTTCTGGGATCTTTTCAAGATGGTGGGCTAATTCCATTTTTTAAAAAAGATTTTATTTATTTATTTGACAGACAGAGATCACAAGCAGGCAGAGAGGCAGGCAGGGGGGGCGGGAAGCAGGCTCCCTGCTGAGCAGAGAGCCCGATGTGGGGATCGATCCCAGGATCCTATGATCATGACCTGAGCCGAAGGCAGAGGCTTAACCCACTGAGCCACCCAGGCACCCTTATTTTATTCTTTGTATGATCTTTTGGTTGGTTTCAGGTCCATGAAGTTTTCTTGAATGATATTGATGATTTACTTATGTTTATTTCCTTTGCTCTTCTTGGAACTCCTGTTATTCAGTATCTGGAACAGCATTTGGTTTGATAACTATTTTTTTTTAAGATTTTATTTATTTATTTGACAGACAGAGGTAACAAGTAGGCAAGAGAGGCAGGCAGGGAGAGAGAGGAGGAAGCAGGCTCTCCACGGAGCAGAGAGCCCGATGTGGGGCTTGATCCAGGACCCCGGGACCATGACCTGAGCCGAAAGCAGAGGCTTTAACCCACTGAGCCACCCAGGCGCCCCTGATAACTATTTATTCTGTCTTTATGCTCTGCCATCCTTGCTGTAAAAGTTTCTTGTCTCCAGCTGGGTACCCTCATGGTCTCATGTTGGCTGCTGTGGTTCCAGCCATTACATGCCAGTGACAGCTTCTCTGGGTAGAAGAAAGGGAACATGGGACTGCTATGTTTCATGTTGAAGAGATTGTGTGAAAGTTGCTTATGTGTTGCAGGGAGGTGTATGCGCTGGGAGTTGAAGGAGCCAAAGGGGTCACCAGGCAGAGCCTGATTTCCAGGGCTTTGAACGCTGAGCAGAGGAGTGTCGTGTGCCCAGGGAAGGGTTCTGAGCAGGAGAGCAGCATGGTTAGACTGTTTTGCACCGAGGAGGAGAAGGGTGGCACAGCAGGGACGGTTTGGGGCAACCAGGCCGAAAGTGGACTTGTTGCTGGACAGTGGGAATGGAAACATGGGCTCCCCTGTTTTAGGTGCTGGGGTGAGAACAGTAAGCAAGACAAGGATTGAAGATGAAGCATGGTGTACAGGCATATCTTGTTTTATGGTGCTTCACAGATATTGTGGGGTTTTTTGCTTTGTTTTGGTTTTGATTTATTTATTTTTTATTTTTATTTACAAATTAAAGGTTTGTGGCAATCCTGTGTTGCGCGCATCTGTTGGCACCATTTTCTTCTCACGTGAGCATTTGCTCATGTTGTGTCTCTGTCACATTTTCACATTTTGGTAATTGTTGCAATATTTCAAACTCATGTTTCATTATCATTATATTGGTTACGGTGATCTGTGATTAGTGATTATGACTCGCTGAAGCCTCAGATGATGGTCAGCATGTTTTAGCTGAAGAAAGGAGCTAAATAAAGTATTCTTTAAAAAGATTTTATTTATTTATTTGACAGACAGAGAACACAAGTAGGCAGAGAGGAAGGCAGAGAGAGAGGATGTGGGGCTCGATCCGAGGACCCTGAGATCATGACCTGAGCCGAAGGCAGAGGCTTTAACCCACTGAGCCACCCAGGCGTCCCTAAAAAAAGGTATTTTTTAAAAGATTTTATTTGTTGGGCACCTGGGTGGCTCAGTTTGTTAAGTAACTGCCTTGGGCTCTGGTCATGGTCCTGGGGTCCTCGGATCAAATCCCATGTTGGGCTCCCTGCTCAGCAGGGAGCCTGCTTCTCCTTCTCCCTCTGTCCCTCCCTGCCCCCCGTCAAATAAATAAAATCTCTAAAAAAAAAAAAAAGATTTTATTTGTTTATTCATGAGAGAGAGAGAGCAAGAAAGAGCGGCAGAGGGAGAAGCAGCCTCCCTGCAGAGCAGGGAGCCCAGTGTGGGACTCGATCCCAGAACCATGGGATCACAATGTGAGCTGAAGGCAGGTGCTTAGCTGACTGAGCTACCCAGTTGTCCCTAAATATGTATTTTTTTGATTAAGATACATACATTGGTCTTTTAGACATAATGCTATCTATTGCACACTTAATAAATTAGAGTATAGCGTAAACATAACTTATATGCCGTAGGAAACAAATTCATTTGATTTGCTTTGTGGTGCTGTTTGCTGTATTGTGGTGGTCTGGAACCAAACCCACAATATTTCTGAGGTATGCCTGTGCTCTCTTCCCGTGGCACAAACTGGGTGACCTAAGACATCTGTATTTAATTCTGCTATAGCTATAGAGGCTGCAAGTCTGAAGTCAGGCTGTGGGCAGGGCTGGATCTTTCTGGAGGCTCTGGGGGAGACTCTCTCATGCCTGTCTCCTGGCTTCCGGTGGTGGCTGGTGCTCCATGGCAGTGCCTTGGTTTGAAGTTAGGTCTACCCTGATCTCTGCCTCCATTCTCATGTGGCCTTCTTCTCCGTGTCTGTTTCTCCTCTTCTGTCTCTTATAAGGACATTTGTCATTAGCTTTAGGGCTTACCTTAGTCCAAGATGATCTCTTTAAGATCCTCAACTAATTAAGATCTACAAAGACCCTTTCCCCACATACGGTTTCTTTCACAAGCTCTGGAGGCCAGGACTTGGATATATCTTTTGGGGACCACCATTCACCCTGTTGTGCAGGGAGTGGGGCCTGGCCCAGAGCAGAGCCAGGAGACCAGGAAGACTGACTACGGTGCTGGTCCCATTGAGTCATGGTGGGGCCCGGGCTGGGCTGCCAAGATGGTCAGATTCTGGCTAGTCTGCACTGGAGAAAGTCATTTGTTCTCTCCATCCCTGAGGACCTCCTAGGTGCCACACCCCATCTGGGCTTATGGGACACCATGTTCAGTGTGACACGCTGTGAATGTGTCTAAGTACTCCCCCTGTCCAGTGGAGCCCACAGTCTAGTGAGAGAGAAGAATAATCAAAAAGGCAACGAGGACATAATAAAACATCCAAAATTGACAAGAAGGCTAGAACATGTTGGGGGTGGGGCAGGGATCACTGGTAGTGACTTCAGCCAAGGTGATCAGGGCAGGGCCTCCAGCACAAGTAAGCAAATGAGAGGAAGCAACCTTGCAAAGATCTGGGGAAAGGAAGAGGAAGAGCAGGTGTAAAGCACAGAGGCAGGATCCCGCTGGGCAGAGGAACAACAGATCCCTCTTATTCAACCCTTCTTCTTGGCTGGGCACTTAACATGCTTGATAGGTATTAGGCTGAGAATTGCATTGTTTGGGTGGTTGCTCTGGGCCCCACTTGTAAATAGGGCAGTGGCAGGACCTACACTTTGGTGAGTTGGAGCACACCTTGGAGGTCGTTTGGTCCAGTCTTTGGACGTTCCAAGTAAGGAAACTGAGGCCTGTAGGGAGGGCAGGGTCTGCCCAGGCCCCCACAGCTTGTAGGCAGTCAA
This sequence comes from Lutra lutra, assembly GCF_902655055.1. NCBI lineage: Eukaryota > Metazoa > Chordata > Mammalia > Carnivora > Mustelidae > Lutra > Lutra lutra. The sequence continues at coordinate 210,172,524 of NC_062278.1, read as the reverse complement.
GGAGGCTTTGAACTAAGACTGTGAACTCTAGGGCACTTTTTTTTCCTGGGCTGTGTTGGGGCTCAGAGCTCCTGGACAGTGCTTGAGAAATCAGCTCCGCCTCCTCCTCCTCCACCTCTCTGCCTTACTCCTGGGGGCTTCCTGGGCTGACCCCCTGCTCTTATAACTTGCTTGTTCCTCTCTTTTCCTTGCAGGGTGTATACGAATGAAGTTGCTGGGTAGATAAAGTGCTAATTCCATTCTGATTTCTTACTCACCATGCTTCCTTCCGTCGGGGAAAGGATAGCAACAGAGTTGGTTGGGAATATAGGATGTGCCAAGCCCCGTCTTCAGCGATCTACCTCTGGCCTCTTTTCTCCCTACCATGACCTGGGAGGTGGGGGATCTTATTGTCCTCATTTGTCGTGTCCTGGGACTGCTGTAACTGACCACAAACTTGTGGCTTAAAACCACAGAAATATGTCTTCTTCTAAGTTCTGGCGACCAGAAGCCAGCCATCGAGGTGTCGGCAAGCGTGCTCCCTTGGAAGGCTCTCGAGGGAATCCTCTCTTGCCTCTTCCAGCTTCTGAGGGCTCCAGGTGTCGTGAGGCTCGTGGCCGTGTCACTCCTGTCTCCTCCCCTGTGTTTCTGTGTTCTCCTTAAAAAGACACCTGTCATTGGACTTAGGTCCCGCCTGGGGAATCAGGATGACCTCGTCTCATACGCACCTCAGTTACATCTATAAAGATCCTGCTTCAGGATGAGGTCACGTCTGAGGTTTTGGGTGGATGTGAATTATTGGGGACACTTTTCAACAGCCACAGTTGCGTGCAGACGGCGAGGGGGGGGCTGTGTTTGTGTAGCGTGGTAGGACACCAGCATCGTCCTGTGTTTCGTGCCAGTACTGTATCCCCGGACACAATAGACAGGGTGCTTGCTCTCATAGAAATCAACATAAAATGCCAGGAAACCCATAAAGGAAGCTGGTCATTTCCGATTGTGATGATTGCTCCAAAGGAATAAAACGGGCTGGGAGCGTAGCAGTTACCCATCATTTCCATGGGGTAACAAATTACCCTAGAACCCAGAGGCTTAACACAAGGCCCAGTATTATTTCCTGTGGCTTCTCTGGGTCAGGAAGTCAGATGTCACCATTTTATCTGCTCTGCCAAGTCTGGGGCTTCCACTGGCGGACTCAGAATCTGGGACCGGAATCACCCAAAGTTTTGTTCACTCAGATGTGTTGTTAGAACACCTGTACATGGGCTCCCCACATGGTCTGGGCTTCTTTGCAACTTGGTGCTGGGTTTTGAGGGCCACTGTCCCCAGAAAGTGTGAGAACATCAGTGTGCCTAGAGGAAGGGGGTGCTGTCTCTGTGTCCCCATCTCGGAAGTCACACAGCATCACTGCTGCTATGTTTTCTTCATTAGAAGCTAGCCCCTGAGTCTGCCCTTTCCAAGGGGCAGGGAAATAGGACCTGCCTTTTGAAGCGAAGACTGTCAAGGAATTTGCAGGTAGGTTCTCAAACAGCCATAGTGACCCAAGCTGGGCAGGGCAAGGAAGACCTCTCTAGGCAGGAGCTGGAGCTGAGAGGTAAAGGATGTGAAGGAAGCCTGATGAGACGTCTGGGGCAGAATATTCCAGCAGTGGCAACTGCATGGGCAAAGGCCCAGGGGCAGGAACCTTTGCCAGGCTGAAAATCAGGGAAGGAGGTGAGAGGAAGCTGGAGGAATAGAGGGCAGGATGAAGTGGGCAGATAGATGGGGACTGGGGCAGGCGGGGCTTTGGAGGGTTAAAACTTTTTTGTGGGGAGAGGGTGCCTGGATGGCGCAGCTGGTTAAGCATCTGTCTCCTGTTTTCCGCTCAGGTCATGATCTTGGGTCGTGAGATCGAGTCCCATGTCTCAGCACAGAGCCTGCTTAAAATTCTCTTTCTCTGTCTCTCTGTGCCCCTTGCCCCTCCCCTCTAAAAAAATAAAAAATAAAAATAAATAAAAGATTTTATTATGGAAGATTTCCTGCCTATGGAAGTGGAGAGAATAATGTTTTGAGTCCATGTGCCCATCCCCCAACATCCATGACCTTCACTGACTCTTCCTCCACTCTCCGAGTCCCACTGGCACATCCTTTCACCTGTTAGTTTTCTAGAGTCTATCTCTTGGAGGCAAAGACTCCCCCTTTTTAACCTTCCCGCAAGATATTCTTCCTGAGTTGTCCTGTTCATTTTTATTGTAGTGAAGTGTGTATAAAATTTACCTTAGTGACATTGAGCACATTCACAGTTACATAACCACCACCTCCATCTGGTTCCAGAACATTTCCATCACCCTAAAAGGAAACCCCATTCCCATTAGCAGTCATTTCCCCTCCCCGCAGCCCCTGGCAACTGCCAATCGGCTCTGTTCCCATGGGTTGTTTTTGAGGTATCACTTACATAAAATGAAATATACCCGTGCTAAGTATACGTTTGGGGTTTTCGATCTAGGTAACTACCACCATCAAGATACAGAGCATCCCCATCTCCCCACAAGACTCCTCCCGCCCCTTTGCCATCAGTATCTCAGCCCCCCAGTGCTCACTCTGGCCCCCCACCCCCACCGATCTGCGTCTCCCACCTGATCAGCTTCACCTGTGCAAAGCAGGTGCTCACTGTGTGGGCATGAAGGAATCCGTGCCTCTGCACTGGTCACCAGGGAGGGGCGGGCTCCTGGGCTCCAGATTCAGGGTCTTGAAGGGAGTCGGTCAGCCTCTCTTTGCTAAGCACCTACTATGTGCCAGGCTCCTGGTGGGAGGCAGGCGTCACTTCCCCTGGTCACTGCAAACAGGGGCTTGGATGAGCAGAGCTCTGTGGTTAGAGGCTATCAGTCACCCCAAGAGTAACGGGCCAGGCACCCAGAGGGGACTGGTGGGTGGTAACCTCCCCAAGACCCTTTGTTTTTGGTCCTTACAGCCGTCCCCCTGCCTGTCTTGCTTCTCTTCACAGAGGTCTTGGCCTGGGACCTTGCCCCTCCTCTCACCAAAGATCTGGCCAGCCATAAAGAGGTGGCTGCTTTTTTTGGGCTGCGGGGTTCAGGTCTGGCATGAGAGCTCCAGATGCCTCTCTCTCTCCCTCCAGTGGTGTCCTGTGGGATTATTTGTGGCAGGCTCACTGCGCTGCAGTAGAGTGGGGCCTTGGTCTGTCTCCACGGCTGTCTCTCCAGGGCCTAGAACAAAAATAGACACAAGTGCCTGTCATCCAGAGCAGGGAGAGATAACCCAGCGGCAAAATGGTAGGTCAGTAAACTGCACAGGGCATTTGACAGTGTAAGTGCCGTGTTGAAAAATAAACAAAAGCAGGGATCAGGGGGGTGGTGGTGATGGTACCGTAGCAGATGGGTGTCTGGGAATGGCCACCTGAAGAGGGTGGCATTTAAGCTAAGACCTGATGGAAGTGGGGTAGGAGCAATGTAGATGTCGGTGGAAGAGTGGTCTAGGCAGGGGGTATAGCCTGTGCAAAGGCCCTGAGGTAGGAGTGTGCTGGGTGTGCTCAAGGAATAACAAGGAGGCCCCGTGGCTGGAGTGAGTGAGCAAGGGGGAGCTGGCAGGGGAAGCAGGGTGGAAAGGGAGGTGGAGGAGGAGAAAGTTGGAGGGGGAGAAGGGTTATGTCCGGGTCACCACTGGGTCTTGCCCATTGGGGGCCTGGCACACAGGAGATGCTCATCATTTGGGAGATGAATGGAAGAGTCTGACTCTGTGCTGGCTGCTACCTCCAGGGATGGAGGGCACACTGAGGTCCAGGTTTGGGGACATGAGCACAGTCTGGCCTGTTTATTGGGCACCTAGTACGTGCCAGGCTCCTCAGCCAAACCAGATGTGACTTCCCCTTGGGTGCTCACGATCTAGGGGTGGGTGGGGAACACCCATTATCAAATGGCTTTGCACAGAGGCTTTGATGGAGAATAGGGGATAGGGAGAGCTTCCAAGGTGGGCAAGAGAGAGTTTTCTGAGCCCAGCTAGTGCCTGCCCCAGTTTGGCCCCATTTGGGGGACTCTATGCTTGATGGGGGAGCAGTGGGCACAATAGAGGGGCTGAGCCCTGGAAGTCTTCCTGGAGGAGGTGATAAGGACACCAGGTTGGGGTGGATGCAGCATGAGGAATCGAGGCTAAAGGTGGTAGTGGGGTCCATGGAAGGCTCTGGATGTTCCAGGAGAGAAAAAGAAGGACAGGACTGGATCTTGGCTCCCTCAGAGTCACTGAACTAGCTGGGGTGGAGAAGGACAGAGTCACTCTGATTTTCATGGCATGGCATGGCCAGCTTTGACCATCTGTGTACTTCTGGGTTGGCTGGCAAATTGCCCTTTCTATGCCCTTAGTACCCTCAAGAGACCCAGTGACCAAAAGGTCTTTATTGAACCTTTGCCTTCCTTGGGGGTGCAGGACTTTTCCCTCTGCTTTCTTCAGATGGAGATGCTGAGGCTTGGAGAGGTCTCCTGGAGGCCAGGCAGGGCACCCAGTGACCCCATCCCCTCCATTCCCCCCTCCCCCAGTGGCCTCTTCGTGCTGATCCGTGTCCGTCTGGAGCTGCGGAGGCACCAGCGCGCCCGCCACACCATCCCACGGATCTTCCAGGTGGTGGCGCGGCGGCAGCCGGATCGCCTGGCACTGGTGGACGCAGGCAGTGATGTGTGCTGGACCTTCGCGCAGCTGGATGCCTACTCCAATGCTGTGGCCAACCTCTTCTGCCAGCTGGGCTTCGCGCCAGGTGACGTGGTGGCCATCTTCTTGGAGGGCCGGCCAGAGTTTGTGGGGCTCTGGCTGGGCCTGGCCAAGGTGGGCGTGGAAGCCGCTCTGCTCAACGTTAACCTACGGCGCGAGCCCCTGGCCTTCTGCCTGGGCACCTCGGGGGCCAAGGCCCTCATCTTCGGAGGGGAGCTGGCGGCAGGTGAGGTCGGGTGCACGCATCATCTTGGGTCGGGACTCCTGGGTTTCCAGGACCGGGAGATGGTGTGGTGCATCCCAGGCCTTGGGAGGGGCCCTGGCCGTCCTTGACCGTGACATCTGTTTTGGGCTGCAGCGGTGGCCGAGGTGAGCGGACAGCTGGGGAAGAGCCTGGTCAAGTTCTGCTCCGGAGAACTGGGGCCTGAGGGCATCATGCCAGACACCCAGCTCCTGGACCCGTTGCTGAAGGAGGCCTCCACAGCCCCCCTGGCACAGCCCCCTGACAAGGGCATGGATGGTGAGGCCAGGGTGGGACACCCTTCTTTTGCCAGTGCCTACCTACCCTGTCCCCTCATCCCACCCACCCAGTCTTTGGTCTCCAACACACGCATCTCCTGCAGATCGACTCTTCTATATCTACACCTCGGGGACCACAGGGCTGCCCAAGGCTGCCATTGTAGTGCACAGCAGGTAAGGGGCTCATGGGCCTTATCCCAGCTTTGGGGAGTGACTCCAGGTCGCCTCTATGGCTGACCCCTTCCCTCAATCTTGTTGGAATCTTGGGAACATTTCTGTCTCAACCCAGTAAAACCCACAGCCCATCTCGGGACAGAGGTGCTCTGTGTCCCTCCTTGGTCTCTTGCTCCTGCTCCTGCCCCTAATGGCCCTGCTCCCCTCAGTGGCCGCAGGAGGGTTCGAAATCCTAAACCAGACTCCCCCCGTGCCAGACTTCCCTGTACCTTCCTTGGCCCTCAGAGTAAAATCCATGGTGGCGTTGTGCAACACCTGCCAATTCTCTCTGCTGTCCTCTTCCTTCTCTCCACTCCTCACTCCTAGCCTTTCAGCTCCTTACACTTCCACAGATCCACCAGTGTCCTTCTGGCCTCAGGGCCTTTGCACATGCTGTGCCCTCCACCTGGCCGCTCTTCCCTGGCCCTCCCCGGGCCCCACCATGGCTCCTTCTCACCAGGTCTCAGCTCATGTGTCACCTCCCCACACAGGATCCCCCAGCCTCTCTGGCTGTGTCACCTTCAGCCCCTCTCCGTTTCTCTGCTCTCCTATTTCTAATGGCCCCTAGCACCATTGATAGTTATTGGTGGCATGTTCCTCTCCTGCACCCCTGTGAGCTGGGCTGGCTCTGCCTGGGTCCCTGCGGTGTTCTGCCACCTCCCCTCCCCTCTCGATCCCCCTTGCTGCCCCCCTCTCCTGCCGTTCCCCCCACTCCCATGCCCCGGAGGATGTAAGTTGCAGCCCCTGCACTCCCCGCCCCCGCAGGTACTACCGCATCGCAGCCTTTGGCCACCACGCCTACAGCATGCGGGTGGCGGACGTGCTCTATGACTGCCTGCCCCTGTACCACACGGCAGGTACCGCGGGCGGGTGGGGGCAGGGTGGGGGGCAGGGACTGGGGACTCCTCACCGAGCCCGCCCTCTGCAGGGAACATCATCGGCGTGGGGCAGTGTCTCATCTACGGGCTGACGGTGGTCCTCCGCAAGAAGTTCTCCGCCAGCCGCTTCTGGGATGACTGCGTCAAGTACAACTGCACGGTCAGGCCCTGCCCCTCCCGCGTGGCCCCACCCCTCCCTCGTGGCCCCACCTTCCACCTGCCAGGCCGCCTCGCGGTAGAGCCACACCCCCATCCACCCTCCAAGCACCACCCCCACCCCTCCCCACCATGGCTGCTCTGGAAAGGGACAGGAGGGTGGCCCGCCCCAGGCTACACCTTTCCCCCCCACACCCCGTGTAAGCTCAGTGGATCCGCATGACTGCGTGAGAGTGGGCAGAGGCATCACCAAGACCATTTTGCAGGCCGGGAAACTGAGGCCTATACTACAGACGGGGTGGGGCCCAGGCCGCCCGACTTCTCTAAGGAGTCTGCCCTGTGTCCCAGGAGTCTTCCCTGCTGGTGGCCCCAGGAAATCAGGAAATGAGACCAGTGCGTCCACACCCCGCTCTGGGCTGGTTAGGGCCACAAGGTGTGGGGCATCCAGGCGGGGTGAGCATGAGATAGAGGTGGAGGACATCCACGGTCCTGGAGAGGGGGGAGGATAGGGGAGAACTAGGCCCTGTCCTCTCCTCTTTTTTCCCCTCCACGGTGAGAGGAAACCAGCCTGAGGATCTCAGTGCCCTGGTGGGGGTTTATATACAGGTTCTAGCACCTTCCTCCAGGAAGAAGGGTTGAGGAGAGGAGAGAAGGGGGTGTGGCCAGGGCCTGGCAAGTTTTGGCAGGTGCCCGCCTTGCCTCGTCAGGTGGGGACCAGAGAGGTCAGGCTGGCTGCCCAGGTCACACAGCTGGGCAGGGTGGGGGCTCTGGGCTGGCATCCTGGGGACCCCTGGGGACAGAGGCTGGGATCAGCTCCACTTTTGAGGATTTTCCGTTTTGCTCATGGGGAACTCTCTAGGAACATCGTTAAACCAAGTCTTGAAATGCGCAAGTCTATTTTATTAACTTGATGATCAAGAGTCGTGAATACAGATAGTCCACACTCTCTGAAAGTTCCTATTACGACTTCGCTGTGGGGAAAGACCTATATCATCAGTCCCTGATTTCTCTAACCGAAAGAACTCCAAAGAGGATTTTCTCTTTTACGAGAAAAAAAATCAACATGCATTCTAGTACTGATGTATATCTTTCATAAAAGTGAAGTGTAATTCGTACTTTTAGGTATCAGGGGATATGCTTGACGTCGTTCCAGCTTATGAAAGCTTTCCTAGGAATGCTCTGTTTTCGGGTTGTGGGCAAAGGCTGTGTACATGAACATGGACAGAAGAAGGTACAGGTGATTCCCAAGCACCTGTCACTGGCCCCAGTGGGCCTTCAGACACCCCATCCCACCCCCTAGAGCCCCACCCACCTCCCTCCTTCTGCATCCTTGTGAAGCAGCCCCCAGAGAGAAGTGTGTGTCCTTCACAGAAATGCTTCAGGAAAACCTCCGAAAGATGAGAACGACTTTGTTTTTGGGGCAAAATTCGTATAAAAGAAACCATTTTTATTTTTTGATTTTTTAAAAAGATTTGTTATTTATTTATTTGACAGGTAGAGATCACAAGCAGGCAGAGAGGTAGGCAGAGAAAGAGAGAGAGAGGAGGAAGCAGGCTCCCTGCTGAGCAGAGAGCCCGATGCGGGGCTTGATCCCAGGCCCGGGATCATGACCAGAGCCGAAGGCAGAGGCTTTAACCCACTGAGCCACCCAGGTGCCCCAAGAACCATTTTTAAAGCGAACAGTTCAGTGGTGTTTGCTATATTCACAATGTGTATAGCCATCACCTCTGTCTAGTTCCAGAACATTTCCATCACGCCAGAGGGAAAACCCGTTAGCAGTCACTCTCCATCCCTGTCCCATCACTGCCAGCACCCCCCATCCCAAACTGGGTAACCACTAATTTGCTTTCTGTCTTCATGGATTGGCCTGTTCTGGACATCTCTTGTAAGTGGGACTTACACAGTGTGTGGCCTTTTGTGTCTGGTAAGGACTGTTGTTAAAACAAGAAAATTGAAAGCAGGGTCTTGAAGGGATATATTTTTTTAATTTTTAATTTTTTATTAACATATAATCTATTTTTAGCCCCAGGGGTACAGGTCTGTGAATCTCCAGGTTTACACACTTCACAGCACTCACCATAGCACATACCCTCCCCAATGCCCATAACCCCACCCCCCTCTCCCTACCGCCCCCCCTCAGCACCCCTCAGTTTGTTTTGTGAGATTAAGAGTCTCTTATGGTTTGTCTCCCCCCATGGATCCCATCTTGTTTCATTTTTTCCTTCCCTATCCCCCAAACCCCCTACATTGCCTCTCAGATTTCGAAGGGATATTTGTATATCCCTGTTCCCAGCAGCACAATTTACGATAGCTAAAGTATAGAAGCCACGTAGGGGCTACCAACCAGTGAATGGATAAACAAGAGATGGTGTATTCATATGACAGAATATTGTTTGGCCATAAAGAGGGAGAAATTCTGGGGGCGCCTGGGTGGCTCAGAGGGTTAAGCCTCTGCCTTCGGCTCAGGTCATGATCCCAGGGTCCTGGGATCGAGCCCCACATCGGGCTCTCTGCTCACTTGGGAGCCTGCTTCTTCCTCTCTCTCTTTGCCTGCCTCTCTGCCTACTTGTGATCTCTCCATCAAATAAATAAATAAAATCTTTATAAATAAATAAATGAAACGGGCAAAGGTTCTGAATAGACATCTCCAAAGAAGATACAGAAATGGCCAACGACCACATGCAAAGATGTCCTGTCCGCTAGCCACCAGGGAAATGCAAATCAAACTATGAGACACCACTTCACTGACCCACTAGGGTGACCATGATACAAAAAGACAGATGGGGCGCCTGAGTGGCTCAGTCAGTTAAGCATTCGACCCCTGTTTTGGGCTCGGGTCATGACCTCATGGGTCATGAGATGGAGCCCCAAGTGGGCTCCAAGCTCAGCAGGGAGTCTGCTTGAATTTCTCCCCCCATTCACCCTCTCTTTATAAATAAATAAATAGGGGCACCTGGGTGGCTCAGTGGGTTAAAGCCTCTGCCTTCGGCTCAGGTCATGATCCCAGGGTCCTGGGATCGAGCCTCACATCGGGCTCTCTGTTCAGCGGGGAGCCTGCTTCCTCCTTTCTCTCTGCCTGCCTCTCTGCCTGTCTCTCTGCCTTCAAATGAATAAATTAAAAAAAAATCTTTAAAAGAGGGAGAAATTCTGGCATATTCCACAACATAGATAAACTTTGAGGACACTGTGCTGAGGGAAATAAACTAGTCACCAGAGACAAATGCTGTATGATCCCCCTTATATGAGGGACTTAGAGTGGTCACGGTCATAGAGACAGGAAGTAGGCTGGTGGGCACCTGGGGCTGGGGTGGAGTAGGGAGTCAGTGGTTAGTGGAGATAGAATCTCAGTTCTCCAAGATAAAAGGAGTCCTGACGGATGATAGTGGCTGCACTGCAGGGTGAGTGTTCTTAATGCTACCGAACTGTGCTCACAATGGTAAGTTTTATGTTATGTATATGTGGACACAACAACAAAAGGAAAAAAACAAACAAACAAATACACCATAAGCTCAGCCCCATCATCACAGCCAAAACGTGACAGTGAGCTCTCAGTGTCATCAGAAATCTGGGCAGCGGCTCCATCCCCTGTGTCTCACTGGGTCAAAATATGACTTTTCCCCCCGTTTCTGTAATTTGGAAAAAATCTGGTTTTAGAGGAGACCCACACATTTTGACCTGTCGATGTGTCTCATGAGAATCCCTTCATCTGTAGGAGCCCTTTGTCTTTTTTTTCTTTTTCTGCCTTGTATTTACTGAAGGGCTGTGTGTCCAGTAGTATTTTCCCAGTCTGGAGGTTGCTGGGGTGTCTCTTAACATGTTCCTCTATCCCCGGTGTTTCCTGTCCGTTGGGAGTTGTTGGGTACAATGCAATGTTTCTCAGCGATGATGCTAAGGATATTTGGGGCTGGATCATTCGGCGGGGGCACCCTGTGTACTATAGGACATTCAGCAGCATTCCTGACCCCAAATCACTAGACCCTGCCCCCCCCCCCCCAGGTTGTGAGCATTAAAAATGTACCCAGATGTTGCCAAGGGTTCTGGGAGGACAGAGTTGCTGGTGGTTGAGAACCTCTGGTCTAGATAATTGATCAGCTTCAAGTTCAACTTTTTTTCCTGGAAGGCCCGCAGTGTCTGGTGGTCCCTCTCTTTGTCCTTGATGTGCCATACTCCCACTGGGCACTGGTCACGGGTCTCCAGACCCTTGATAGTCTATTCCGTTTCTAAGAAGGGGAATTTCTGTGTCAAGAGAAGGTACCCAGGAAGCCCTAGGGGCCCTTTAAGGAATAGAGGACAAAATCCTCAAAGGTCAAGTTTAACAAGAATGTTGCTAAAACAAGCGCATGCATTTGGGTTCAGAAATCCCATCCTCTGGGGCGCCTGGGTGGCTCAGTGGGTTAAGCCGCTGCCTTCCGCTCAGGTCATGATCTCAGGGTCCTGGGATCGAGCCCCGCGTCGGGCTCTCTGCTCAGCGGGGAGCCTGCTTCCCTCTCTCTCTCTGCCTGCCTCTCTGCCTGCTTGTGATCTGTCAAATAAATAAAAAAAAAAAAAAAAAAAAAAGAAATCCCATCCTCTGGCTGTTGGATGGGGAAACGGTGGCCGCAGCCAAATTACAGTACACCTATCCTCAACAGGAGACAGCAGGCTGTCATTTAGAACCCCACTTTCTTAGCTACGTAGCAACAGACAGGCAGGAGACAGGGCTGGACCCCTTCTCATCCCTGGGGGACTGAGTATGTGGTGCCTTTATCCTTCCATACCCACTGGGGTGTGTGCACCTGAAGTACAAGATCACCCTGACAAAGGAGTCATGGCAGGGTCCCCAGGCAATGATCTCCTCCCAGAATCTTTTTTTTTTTTTTTCCTATTCATCCAATCTCTTTTTTAAAATTTAAATTCAATTAATTAACATATACTGTCTTTTTAGCTTCAGAGATAGAATTCAGTGATTCATCAGTCTCCTATAATACCCAGTGCTTGTTCCATCATGTGCTCTCCTTAATGCCCATCACCTGGTTATCCCATCCTCCCAACCCCCTTTTTATTTTATTTTTAAAAATGTTTCCACCTCCCTTTTTAAAAAAGATTTTATTTATTTATGAGATAGAGTGCACAGCGGGGGGTGGGGAGGGACAGAGGGAGACAGAGAAGCAGACTCCCCGCTGAGCAGGGAGCCCAATGCAGGGCTTGATCCCCGGACCCTGGGATCATGACCTGAGCTGAAGACAGATGCTTAATTGACTGAGCCCCCCAGGGGGCCCCCAGCTCTCAGTTTCTATCCAGTTGTCACCCTGTAGGCTGGAGGTTTTAGCATAGGCCCACTGATGTATGGCTTTCTGAACTGACCTGAGTTGTCTTCCCTTGAGCATTGGGTCTGTGTGAGGGTCCAGACCAGAGGTTAAAGATCAAGTGTTTGCTCTCAGTGCAGGGACACAGCCTCGGGCCACAGGGAGGGGTCATTACCCCCTCAGCTGCCTCAATCATGGCTGGCATCCCTCCTCTGGCCTGAAGAGAACAGCTGAGAGCTGCTCAGGGCAGGACTTTGCATCATTTGACAGGAGCCAAAAGCCTAACCTAAACCCTGGCTTCCTGAAGAAGGGGATTTATTAGCTCATGGACCTGAAGATTCCATATGGGGACAGCTTCAGGCACAGCCTGATCCAGAAGTGCCTCAATCCCTCTCCATTTCTTGTCTTTCTTCTTCCTTAGTGGCAGCTTCCTTCCCAGCCCTACTTCTCTGGGGCTGGGAAGGTTCCCAGCAGCTCCAGGAGATAAAGAGCCTTACTCTTCCTTTTGGTTTATCAGAAGTCCTGGGGCTGATTCTTCTTGGTCTAATTCTGGTTAGGCTTGAACCACTTAGTAGCTGAGATTGTACTGGGCTGATTGGCCAGACCCTGTCCGACGTTCTGCCCTGGAGATGGGGTGGGCTGGGCCACAGGCAAAAGCAGGGACCTGAGCCTAGGGGCCCAGGGAGAGAACTTACCACCATCGGGTTCCAATCTTGCCCCATCCCTGCTTGCCTCCTGGTTAGATCTTGGGCACACTGTTTCCCTCTGTGGATCTCAGGGCTTCATGTCCAAAGTGGGGTGTTGGGAGAATTAAATGAACTCTGTGCTTGGCGGGAGAGAGTACTCAGCACATTTGTTTTCTCATCAGAGATTTAGCAAGCAGTGTTCAGGGACAATCTGTCCGTAGCGGTTACCTTTGTCCCAAAACGGGAGAGCCCAGACGCATCCCAGGGAAGAATGCCCCAGGCAGAGGGCAAAGCATGTGCAAAGGCCCTGAGGAGGAGCCGTGGTGGCAGCAGGTTTTGGTGGGAAATGAAAGGAGAGGAGGCAGTGAGGATGGTGGGGCCGGAGGGAATTGGCCACTGGCAGAAATTTGGACTTTGTCCTGTGTGTGAGGGGAAGGTGTGAGCGCTTGAAAGCTGTGATGTTCATCTTGGTGGTTAATCCCGAGCATGTAACTGCTTCATTCAGACTCTGGGGTCAGGCTGCCCAGCTTCAAATCAACCTCTGCCATTTATCAGCTTTGGTCCAGGTACTTACTGTTGGCGACCCTCAGTAAAATTGGGGATGTTGGTGGTAATCATTCAAAGTCAACCCAGAGATGAGGACTGGAAGGCACCTGAGGTATCTGGGAGATGTACCTCTCCCCACCGGGAGTGGAGCCCCCGGAGCTAGGGCTGTGGGCTGAGGGCTGACTGGTGGGGTGTCAGTGGTGCGCCCCGCATTCCTGCGCTGCCTGTAGCACACGCGGGGGTCCCTGGAGACAGTGTGGAGAGCAGAAGGGTGGGGGAGGGGCATGAGGGTCGCTGAGTGCATCCTCCTGCCCCCCACTCCCATCCAGCAAGGGGTAGGAGCAAAAGGCCCCAGGTTGGGGGGGGTGTTACATTGCTCTGAAGATGATCTGGTTTTAGCACCCAGGTCGGAGGGGTGACTCCCCTCGGGCCCATCCCTCGCTTCCCCCCACCCCAGGTGGTCCAGTACATCGGGGAGATCTGCCGCTACCTGCTGAAGCAGCCTGTGCGAGAGGCCGAGGGGCGGCACCGTGTGCGCCTGGCGGTGGGCAACGGGCTGCGGCCCAACATCTGGGAGGAGTTCACCGAGCGCTTCGGTGTGCGCCAGATCGGCGAGTTCTATGGAGCCACCGAGTGCAACTGCAGTATAGCCAACATGGATGGCAAAGTGGGTGGGGATGGAGGTGGTGGGGGGTGGGCGTGGGCAGGTTATCATGTTAGGGGATCGCTGCCACCTTGGCCTCCTCAGCCCCCCCGGGTTCTCGTAGGACAGCTTTACCCCTGGGAGGGCTCTGCCAGGCTCACAGGGTTGGGGGAAGGGGGAGCTCCTGGGTCTGGCAGGGCCACACACAGTCCTGGGTCTGTGCCCCCAGAGTTCAAGTCCTCTGTCAGGTGGTGTCCCTTGGGCCAGGGTCTCAGCCTTCCTGAGCCTCAGGTCCCACCTGTGGGGGTATCAGGGGTGAGCAGGGACCTGGGGGATCCTGGCCCGGGGTTGGCATGCCCATCTCCTCCTACTGGGGAAGTCGCTCAGACTCCTTGGGCTTTGGTTTAGTCATCTATAAATGGGGATGATAGCTCCCTGGGTTTGTTGGATCCCCAGCAGACCGTGAGCTCAGCACAGCACCCCCAGCGAGCAGGCTCTCTGCAGATGCTTTGAGGGTTAGCAATCACTGTCTCCATTCTGCCCGAGCGGGACCCTCCTCTTATGCAGCCCTACCAAGCCATGCATAGATCAGGAGAATCATGATAAAGCAAGCATCTGGGGTCAGGGATTCCTTTTTGTCTCTGTGTTGGGGCCCCAGTACCTGAGAGCCAGCCCCGCTCCCCCAACCCCATGCATATCTGTTGAATAGACAGCCGGGGAAGATACCCTGGCCATGCTCATGGAACTTGCTGCTGTAACAAACATGCCCAACAGCATAGAGACAGGCATTTCTATTCATTGGATTGAGCCAGGTGGGCAGTGGGCTTTAGGGTCCTTCTAGGCATTTCCTTCCTGCCAGCACAGAGGGTTTTATGGACCAGGAAGTGGTGACCAGTCAGCGGGTTTCTTCACATGGTTGCAAAGGCAGCTGGGAAGTGGGGGAAGAGGGAGCCTGAGTCCCAGGAAGGAGGCACTGCCCTTAAGACCCCCTTTATCAGATCACCCAAGGTTACAGAGTTCAGGCAACGCAGGGGTGTTCATTCCAGCCCCTGGGGCAGGAGAGGCAAGGTGTCCGTGGGGAGGACGCTGTGTCCCCCGCCATCTCCTGGGGCTTCTCACCAACTCAGATCACTCTGTCCCAGGTTGGCTCCTGTGGCTTTAACAGCCGTATCTTACCCCATGTGTACCCCATCCGGCTGGTGAAGGTCAATGAGGACACCATGGAACTACTGCGGGATGCCCAAGGCCTCTGTATCCCATGTCAGGCTGGTGAGCCAGGCCCTGCCCAGTCCCCTGGGGAACTGGGGCCCCCACCCCCTGCCCACCCAGCACAGCCTGAGGGTGGCCTCCTCCCCAGGGGAGCCCGGCCTCCTTGTGGGCCAGATCAACCAGCAGGACCCACTGCGTCGCTTCGATGGCTACATCAGCGAGAGTGCCACCAGCAAGAAGATTGCCCACAGTGTCTTCCGCAAGGGTGACAGTGCCTACCTCTCAGGTGCGAAGACCCCGGGGGCAGGGTGCTGGCTATGGGGATGGTGGGCCACCATCTCACCTCTCCTTCTCCCCTCTGCCAGGTGACGTGCTGGTGATGGATGAGCTGGGCTACATGTACTTCCGGGACCGCGGTGGGGACACCTTCCGCTGGCGTGGGGAGAATGTCTCCACTACAGAGGTGGAGAGTGTGCTGAGTCGCCTGCTAGGCCAGACAGACGTGGCTGTGTACGGGGTGGCTGTGCCAGGCAAGCTGGTGTTCTGGGGTTTGTCCTTGGGTATGGCAGTCCCAGAGGAGCCAAACCTGCATGAGCTTGAAGGCACAGGTGCCCTTGGGCAGTGCTCAACCTGGGTAACTGCACACGGCAGCCGGGATAGGGGCCCTGGATCTGGAGTCACCCCTCATGGATGATAATCAGCCTTGGTTTCCTTATCTGGAAAATGGGATAAGGAAAGCTACTGTCTCACTGTTACAGAGAGTGCTGCAGGAGCTCAGGAACACAGTGACTGTTCCAGCAAATGTTATCTCAGATGGCAGGGACTGGACGTCAGAGGTCAGGGGCCTCCAAGGGTGCATCCAGTCCTGCGGTGGGACAAAAGGTGGGGTGTTCTTAGCAAAACCTCTGTCTCCAGGAGTGGAGGGAAAAGCAGGCATGGCAGCCATCGCGGACCCCCACGGCCAGCTGAGCCCCAATGCACTGTATCAAGAGCTGCAGAAGGTTCTGGCACCATATGCCCGGCCCATCTTCCTACGCCTCCTGCCCCAGGTGGACACCACAGGTGCGGCCTCCTGCGTCTCTGTCTATCTGTCCATCTGTCTGTTGATTCAGCAACCATTTGCTTATTTGTCCCAGTTTAGGCCTCCCTGCCAGGTCTGATTGCAATGGTCCATGGCATGGCGGGCACCGTGGGCTCATGTAGGGGCCTTATCTTGTTTTCTTTGCATCGTTATTTATTCCCATTCCTCGATCCTGGCCCCCCTAGGCATTCTGCAGTGTTTGGTGCATTTCTTCCATTTCTCGTATTTTTCTGATGACTAGGAAATTTGAGCAAATCGTATTAGTACCTCGGAGGTTCGCAGAACTAGGAGGTTCCCGCTCCTATAAGTCACCTGTTTGTAATTTTTGTCCATCTTTTATAGCCTTGCTCTCTTTTTCTTCTTGACCAGAAGTTTCTCCTAACAGTCCCAATGTTAATTCCTTAGTGGTTTCGGATGTCAGGAGTCTTCTCTTTGGGAGTCTTAATTGTCAACCTTGTTAGCAGAGCCTTTGTTGGAAAGAAGCCCTTCATTTTGATACAAACTTACCTTTTTTTTTTTTTTTTTAATCTTATGGTTTGTGTTTTTGAAGTTTTATTTAAAACGAGAAACCTTCTCAACTCTAATGCACACAGGTCTCCTGCCTCGGTTTTTTTCCTACTCACCCTACCCCTGAGCCTTAATTTTCATGAAACTTTTCTTTAATTGTCCACTGCAGGGAGTGCAGACTGTTTCTTAAAGGATCAGATGGTAAATATTCTCAGGTGTTTTTGGGCCATGCAGTCTCTGTCCCAACAATTTACCTCTACCTCTGTAGTGCAAAAGCTGCTTTGGATGGTGTGTAAATGAGTGGGTGTCACTTTGTGCCAGTAAAAACTCTTTACAAAACAGATGATGGGCTGCATTTGGCCCTCAGCTCTGGGTTGCTGACCTCCGACCTACTTTGTGGCAGATTCAGCCCTGCCTTGGCCTCATGGGAAGTGGACCCGTGCCCAGGCAGGGAATCCACAGTGTTTGGGATTGTGATGGGGTAGTGGGCAGGGAGGACTCCCTGGAGGAGGGGGTATAAAGTCAGAATCTGAAGGACAAGGGGAAATCAGGCCAGCAAAATGGGGAAGCATGTTTCTAGCCAAGGGGATGGCCTATGCAGAGGCCTGGAGGTGTAGGACAGGATGGTGAGTTTGGGGATCCCAGACCCTTACCCCCAACAGCTAAGAAACCCCATGCCCACCCCCACAGGCACCTTCAAGATCCAGAAGACTCGACTGCAGCACGAGGGCTTTGACCCACGCCAGACCTCGGACAGGCTCTTCTTCCTGGACCTGAAGCAGGGCCACTACCTGCCACTGGACCAGGGTGTCTACACCCGTATCTGCTCGGGTGCCTTTGCCCTCTGATGCTCTTCCTCTGCCTGCTAGAGGCTGCCAGCTGGGCCCTGCCAGTGAGGCAAGCTGGAGCCAGACAGCCCTGCCTGGGGAGAGGCTGGCCCAGATGTTCCAGGTGGGGCCATCCTAGTGCCGAGCAGCTGGACCCCAGCAGGAGCCCACGGCTCTCCTATCTTCGATCTCCTCTTTTCTCCTCTAGGCTCTCTTCTGCCTGAATTCTGGCTTCTGTGTTTGTGTGTGTGTGTGTGTGTGTGTGTGTGTGTCTTCTCCCTGCTTCTGTTCCATCTGCCCTCACCTCTTCCCTGTCTCCTCCCCGGCTCTCTCCTGGGATCTATAGGCGTGCAGGGTCTCGTTGCCCTCGAGGGGCATCCCTGCTGGGTCCTGGACCCAGAGTAGAGCCTCCTGGCCTCCATCTCAGCTGTGCCTTAGGGAGCCTCTGTCCAGGCCTCCCCAGGCTGCCGGACTCCAGGGCATCCTCGCCCTCTCCGAGTGCCAGGCAGACCCTCCATCCTCCCCCCTGAGCAGAGGAGCCACAGATGGTCCGCCCCACTCACCTGGATGTAGGGGGGCATTGTTAAGGGACCTCTAGGCCAGCTAGAGATCTCCCAGGCTGGGCCAGTTGCCCTTTGCACTTGACCATCTTTGCTGGGTCTCCCATACACTGTCTGCCCTTCCTGATGCCCCGAGAGTTCCAGAATCAACTCTTACCCCTTGGACATTGCCTCTGCCCACATGTCTCCTTTTAGGCGTCTCCACGGAGCTCCTGTTAGAGGGGCCTTGAAGATTGCATTGGGTGGCTGTTCGGCTCACCGTTCAGATGCTCACCCTGGCAGAGCCCTCTCGGTGTCCCCATTTGGCACGGCTACTGCTGGGACCCATAGGAGTGGCAGCAGTGGTGTCAGGGGAGGGCTCGTGCCTGGGGGGTGGTGTCCGAGATGGACTTTTGGGCCTTGGGGGTTCCAGCCTGTTGAATATCTCCACTGGCCTCGTTGGTGATGGTGACCCAGTGTTGGTGGTAATATCTGGGATGACACAACCAGGATGGCTCGGACGTCCCCATTGGCCTTGTTGGTGGCTCATCCTGGACTCCCATGGTTGGGACTGGCCACCCAGACTGTCCGTCCTGCTCTCCTCCTGCAGCGGCATCCAGCCCCACAAACACTGGGACCTGTGCTGTTGCATGTGGGCCTTTCCAAGCACCAAGGTTTTGTTTCCTGGTTGAATTCAAGAAATAAACCTGCAGAGTGTCTGGTGCCCGAATCCCGGTTATTTACTGTCCGTCTCCATGTGGCGGGGAACCCTTTCTGAGTTTCAGATGTCAGGACTTTTTGCTGGGGAGCTCACGGTCATTTCTTGCTGCCCCCAGTGGCCTGTAAGCGCAACTTCAGGGCCTCTGGGGTCTGGGGGACTGGCTGCATGTGGGGGTGAGGTGAGGGGAGGTGGGGGAGTGAGGAGGGGTGGGAGATGGGGCACTTGGGGGCGCAGAGGGGTGGTTAGCATCCTCCCTACCTCCCGGCAGCCTCTGGGGCCTCACAGAGTCCTGCACCAGCCTCAGTCCCAGGGAAGGGACGGTTGATCTGCCTGTGGGTTCTGGCAGGTGCCCCAGTGTGGCCGTAGCTCTGGGTGCGAGCTGCAAAGGGGGCCTTTGGAACTGGCTTTCCAATCCAGGACTCCCAGCTCCAGAGTCTAGACACTCAATCCTAACTTCTGCTGTTCCCCCTTCAGTATTAGTCTGTCTCATCTTGTCTCCACTGCAGGGGACAGAGGAGGAAAGGGTTGTGATGCCTGAGCATTTGCTGGGAGGGGGCAGCCCTGGGGATGGATGGGGGTGTGGGGGATGGATGAAGCCCTAGTTGGCTGGGGCTGGTCCTTGGATGCCCACCGTCCACAAGGAGAGGGAAGCAGAAGGATCCACTGCCATTGGGGATGGAGTGTCCCCAGTATGCTGAGAAAGCAAGTGCATCCCATATGACATCCCATCAGACCTCGCAACTGCCGTGGTCCCCATTATACAACTAAGAAAACAGGCACGAAGAGGGGAACGAAGTCAATGCCGGCAGCTCCTGGTGAGAAAGCGGGCCAGGGGGACCTTTCCCGTTCCAAAGCCTGTGACTCTCAGCAGGGTAAGAGTCTCCCTCTGAGCTGGCAAGGAAATAATCCTGGTGACTCTCGGCAGTAGGCTCTGTGTTTGTCTTTTTAATTAATAACAGACTTTAAGTATTAGAGCAATTTCAGGTTCATAAAAAAATGAGCAGAAAGCACAGATTTTCCATACACTCTACCCCACACCACTGTTTCCCTTACTATTTATGTCCTGCATTACCAATCTGTGTTTGCTACAACCGATGAGTCTGTGCTCTCGCAATATTATTACCTGACGTCTACGGCTTCCATCAGCGTTCGCTCTGTATTGTACCTTCCTTGGGTTTTGACCTGAATCCACTGTGATGGTGTCATCATTCCTCTGCCTTAAAAATCCCTTGTGCTCCCATCTCTTCATCCTTCCTATCCCAACCCCTGGCCACCGTGGATCTTTTATGGTCTCCATAGCTTTGCTTTTTCCGGGTCATCCACTTGGAATCCCACGACGTACAGCCTTTTCAAACCAGCTTCTTTGACTTCGCAAGATGCTTTTAAGATCCTTGCCTTTGGCTAGCTTGAGAGCTTTGTATTTTTTTTTTTTTAAAGATTTTATTTTAAAGAGAGAGAGAGATAGCAGGAGCGGGAGGGGCAGAGGGAGGGGGAGAGAGAGAATCTTAAGCAGACTCCATGCTGAGTATGGATGGAGCCAGATGTGGGGCTCGATCCCAGAACCTTGAGATCGTGACCTGAGCCAAAACCAAGAGTTGGATGCTTAACCAATTGTGCCACTCAGGCGCCCCAAAAGCTTTTTTGTTGTTGTTTTTGTTGTTGTTTGTTTGTTTTTGTGGAACAAGAAGTTCTGTGACTTGCCCCCAGGGTCCATCTTTAGGTCGGGAGGAAAGCCAGAATCAGAAGGCACTTGGGCAGGATGTGTACAGAGAGGATTTTGTCCCTGTGATGTGGGAAGAGAAACTCGCCCCAGCCTGGCATCAATACGTGGGCCAGGAGTGTCAGGGCTTGAGTGGCGTGTGAGGGACAAGGAGGGAGAAGCGTGCTGGAGAGGGCATGGGGAGGAGGGAGAGTTGAGGACATGAGAGGCTTCCAAGGAGAGGTGGCTGCAGGCTAGGACCTTGCCTCCAACCTTTCAAGGGTCTCCCTCACTCTGGGGAAGAGTCCAGTCTCCCTGGTGCTGCCATCCTGAAGGCTCTTTTCCTTCCATGGTGATTGGTCGTTTCCAGCCTGTGTCTTGCTTCCATGCCTTTACTCCTGCTGTCCCTTGTCCCTGAACCCTTGTTCCTATGCCGCATGCCTGGCCAACTCCAGCTGATCTTTTTTTTTTTTTTAAGATTTTATTTATTTATTTGACAGACGGAGATCACAAGTAGGCAGAGAGGCAGGCAGAGAGAGAGGAGGAAGCAGGCTCTGCTGAGCAGAGAGCCTGATGTGGGGCTCGATCCCAGGACCCTGGGATCATGACCTGAGCCGAAGGCAGAGGCTTTAACCCACTGAGCCACCCAGGCGCCCCACAGGTGATCTGTTTTTAATTAAGGTGTCATTCACATGCCAGATAATCCATGCTTGTAAATCGTACAATTTGGTGGCATTTAGTGATCGCAAAGTTGGGCAACTGTTGCCTCTGTCTGGTTCCAGAACATTTTCATTCCCCCAAGAGGAAACTTCAGACCCATTAAAGTCTCTCCCCCAGACCCTGGCAGCCACTAGCTGGCTTTCTGTCTCTAGATTTGTCTGTTCCTGACATTTCATGTCAATGAGATCATACAACATGTGGTCTTTGGTGTCTGGCTTCTTCCACTCAACGTCATATTTTTAAGATTCATCCAGGTTTGTCCCTTTTTATGGCCAAAGAATATCCATTTGAATGGATGGGCCGTGTTTTGTTGACCATTTATCCAGTGATGGACATTAAGTCATTTACACTGTTTGTCTATTGTGAGTAAGGCTGCTGAGAACATTCATATACAAGTCTTTGTGTGAACGTATGTTTTTAATTCTTTCTGGTATAAACCAAGGCGTGGAAATACCAGGTCATATGGTATGTTTAATATTTTGAGGACCTGCCAGACTGTTGTTCAAAGCAACTGCACATTTTATGGTCCCACCAACAACAGTATATCAAAGTTGCAATTTCCCACATCCTTGCCAGCACTTTTTTAGGGAAATATATCTATTTCAGACAAGACATGGCCAACACATGGACCTGAGTCTTCTCCCCAACCAGCTTCTCTGGCTCAGTTAAAGCTCCACGTGCATCCAATTAAGCTAGAAACTCGGGACTCAGTCCTGATTCCTCTTTTTTGTCATGTTCCAAGGCTCATAACTGGAAAGGACTGGGAGCCCTGCCTCCAAGACACCCTGAACCCACCGAACCCAACCAGCACTAGATTTCTCTAGCCCACTAAACGGGCTCCTAGCTGGCCTCCCTGCTTCCATACCTTCTTTCACAATCCCTTCACCGAGTAGCCACAGTGATTTTTAAAAAACGGACCCTAGTCTCTCCCCTACTCAAAGCCCTCCAGAGGTTCCCCTAAGATCAGTCTTTCCAGTCTCGTCTTTCCTGTCTGGCCTGGGTGGTCAGCCTCCAGTTACACGTGTCTGCCTTCTGCTAGTTCCCGCCTTGGGGCTCTAGTCTCCTTGTGCCTCTTTTGGAGATATTCTTCCTCCAAATACACAACTGTGTTCTTCCTGCCATTCAGGCTTCCATGTAAATGTCAGTTTCGTTCACCTCCCGATCTCTACAGCCCCCAGTCACCTTCTTTCTCTCCCATCACCCTATAGTATCTCCACTATTGTGCTGTTATTTTTTCTTGTGTTTATGTGGCTTACCTGTTCATTGTCTGACTTCTCCAGGAGGGTGTGAGCTAGGAAAGGGCAGGGACTGCTCCCCTCAGGGGCTCATTCAGATGAAGGACAGCATTGGGCACAGGTGGAGCTTGGGAAATGGTTTTCTGAATGAATGAATGAATGAATTGATGGATGAAGAAACCATTGCACTCCCCGAGCCTCGGTTTCTCCAGGTGTGAAATGGGAGCATCTGAGGGAAGGCTCAGGTGTATTGTGATGGTGAGTGAGGGCGCGTGGAGCCCTGGTGAGCAGGACAGCTCCTTATAGGCGTAAAGTATCAGCATTGTGGGAACCAGGACATCAGAGCGAAAGCCTCTGGTCCTGATTTCTGCTGAAGCAAAGGGTGCTAAATAATAAAACTCGCCTGAACAACACTTTGCGGGTCAGCCTGTATAATTTGTCTATAGCACCTTCATTCACTGCCCCCAACTGCACTGTTTAAGGGACTCCGTGGAACCCACCAGATTCTTAACAACACAGCGTCCACATGATGCTTGCCTTCCCTTCCCAATCTGATATCCCACCCTTCTGCCCTCTGCTCCAAGACTACCCCTTAACCACTGAGGACCAAAATCGCCTAGAAGTTTGAAAGACAAAATGTGTTCAACATCTCAGAAATGAATGAATGCAGTTACCTCTCCCTTCCCCAGGCTGGATTCAGCCCCTCCTTTTTACTTTCCAGCTACTGCAGGCAGTCATGACTGTTTCCAGCAAACAGAGTCATAGCCGCCCATCTAGTGAGTAGTACTGAGATCTGGCCCACGGTCTGTGTTACTGAGGTGTCTAGCAGATAAAAGCAGCTCTTTCCTCCAAGTCTGTCTTGAACCTGAGCTTCTTTTTGTGATTTTTCAGGATTAAAGGAGTGGAGCCATATTACAGAAGCAATTAGATAACTTTGAAATATGAGAAGGGGTGTATGTGTGTGCGCAAGTGTGTATTTATGTCTTTTTTTAAAAAGATTTATTTATTTTTAAATTTTTTAATTTGTTTTTTATTTAACAGCGATCACAAGTAGGCCAGGCAGACAGAGTGAGGAAGAGAAGCAGGCTTCCCGCTGAGCAGAGAGCCTGACTCGGGGCTTGATCCCAGGACCCTGGGATCATGACCTGAGCCGAAGGCAGAGGCTTTAACCCACTGAGCCACCCAGGTGCCCCTATTTATTTATTTATAAAGAGAGGGTGAATGGGGGGAGAAATTCAAGCAGACTCCCTGCTGAGCTTGGAGCCCACTTGGGGCTCCATCTCATGACCCATGAGGTCATGACCCGAGCCCAAAACAGGGGTCGAATGCTTAACTGACTGAGCCACTCAGGCGCCCCATCTGTCTTTTTGTATCATGGTCACCCTAGTGGGTCAGTGAAGTGGTGTCTCATAATTTGATTTGCATTTCCCTGGTGGCTAGCGGACAGGACATCTTTGCATGTGGTCGTTGGCCATTTCTGTATCTTCTTTGGAGATGTCTATTCAGAACCTTTGCCCGTTTCATTTATTTATTTATAAAGATTTTATTTATTTATTTGACGGAGAGATCACAAGTAGGCAGAGAGGCAGGCAGAGAGAGAGGAGGAAGCAGGCTCCCCGCTGAGCAGAGAGCCCAATACAGGTCTTGATCCCAGGACCCTGGGATCATGACTGTAAGGTTTTACAGGAGAGATAAACACGACACCAGGCGAAGTGGGTGCAAGGCAAGATTTATTAAAGGCACTCTCCCGCTTAGTTTCAGGGCTCAGGAGAAGGGGAGCCAGGAAAGTTGCGCTGGGAGGAGGTGGGCACCCTCAGGCAAGGTTCCGTGACTCTGGAAAGCAGAGTGGCGGAAGTCGCGCTGGGAGGGAGTTGGCGGGGGTCTTTTATCTGTCTCCTGCATAGGTATCAGGTTACCTATGGAGACGTGACCTGGGCGTACAAACTTTTGGCAGGAGAGTCAAGGGTTGGGGGCGGGACCCGGCGGCGGTCATTTCCATTGCTCCTCCTGCACTCCCCGAGCCCGATGACCCAACATTCCGACCTTTTTGGTGTAATAGGGGCGGCGACTCAGATCTGGCTACTTCCTGCTGGCAAAGGGGCGTCGTCATAGGGTCCTTCGGATGTGGGTAGGCGGGTATAGGGATGCTGGAGGAGTTGGTTGACAGTGACCCTGGAAACCTCACAGATGCGATCCTGAATGAAACGAAGAACACAGGGGGCGATTAGTGCTCATAGGCAGAGGAGAATAAGGGGACTTAGGATTGGAAGGAGCCAGGTCATTAAGGGGGAGAGACACCACTGAGAGCGGTTTATTCCAGGGCGATGCCAGCCACCAAGGGAGTCGCGGATTTTTGCCAGGGCACCGATATTGGTTTCGACTATACCGGATTCATTGATAGAATAGCAGCATTCTTCATTGAGGAATAAACAGGTTCCTCCCTTGTCTGCGGTGAGCAGGTCCAGGGCTCGCAGGTTCTGTAGGGCTACCTGGGCCACTGAAGTAATCTATCGTAGGGACGCCAAGGACTCAGCTGAGACTTCCACGGCTGTTCAGAGCTGTTCGGATAAATCTCGGGTAGCGCCTATGGAGTGAGCTAGGGCCCCGGTACCCAGCCAGGTGGCCACTAGGGGAGACGCCAAGGAGACCCCAATAACCAGGGGAAGAAACACAGCCCTTTTTTGTCACAGGAAGGGGGTGGAGAGGACGGCCATTTCCGCTAGGGCTGGCACCCTCCGGGCTGGCAATCTATGGTGACCAGCTGATTAGACCGTGTGGTGTCCCCATGGGTCCAAGTTTCCACTAGGAAGAAGTGCCACCTGAACCCAGGGTCACCGGAGGGGCAGCTATGGGTGGGGGTAGAAGGAGGAGGGTGAGGAGAAGTGGTGCAGGAAATCCGCAACCGCGTTGGCCCCAGGGTTTGGGAAGTCCAGCCATCCTGTGGTGGGGCTGGTTTTAGATTGGAAATGTGTACCCATGGGTGGTGTCCTAGGAGTTTTGCCGCTGTGGGAGTTGTGAGAATAACAGTATGGGGGCCGGTCCACCTGGGCTGTAAGGACTTTGGGTGAAGTTCTTGTAGGAGAACTTGTAGGAGAACAGGATTTAGGGCCTGGGGGAAGTCTCCACCCGGGCTGTCAGGGGTGGGGATGGTTGAATCTGCATGAGCCCTTAGGAGGGCTCGTTAAGAGGGTCAGATAGGGGAGATAGGATAGGAGGCGTTGTGGATAGGCAGGAAGGTTGTGATTAAGTAGGAAGGGCCTGCTATATAGGAGCTCAAAGGGGCTGAGTCCCGAGGGGTCTGAGGGGAGGCCTTAAGGCGGGTGAGTGCTAGTGGGAGAAGGGTTGGCCAAGAGAGGCGGGTTTCAAGAGTGAGTTTGGTGAGTTGTTCCTTGAGGAGTCTGTTGGCCCTCTCCACCTTACCCGAGGATTGGGGGTGATAGGGGATATGGAGTTTCCAGGTGATGTTGAGGCTCTCGGAGATCTGTTGTGTGATGCTGGAGATGAAGGCCGGTCCGTTGTCCGATTGTAAGGTTCGAGGGAGTCCAAACCTCGGGATGATGTGCTCAATGAGAACGGTGGCAACCACGTCTGTTGTTTCCCTAGTGGTGGGGAATGCCTCAATCCAGCCTGTGAAGGTGTCCACAAGAGTTAGTAGGTATCTAAAGGTTTTGTGTCAAGGCATGTGAGTGAAGTCAAGTTGTCAGTCCTCGCCTGGCTGATGCCTGCAGAGCTGGTGGGTGGGTCCTGGTCTTCGGAGGCCGCCCTGGGCATCGACAACAGAACAGGTTCTGCAGGCCTGGTGTACCTCCTTAATGGTCTTTTGGAGGAGGGGGTGGTGAAACAGAGGTCGGAGAAATTGGTATAGGGCCTTTGGATCAATGTGGAGAGACTAGTGGATGTCTGTAATGAGGGTGTGGATTAGGCTGTTTGGGAGGGCAATTTTGTCCTGGACAAAATACCATCCCTTGTCATCCAACCTGCCACCTAATGTTTTAAGGGCCCGAGTCTCCTCAACAGTGTACGAGGGACTGTGAGGAGTGTTGAGAAACAGGAGAGGGGCTGGAGAGGAGTTTAAGGCCATCTGTTGGGCAATAGAGTCAGCCTTGTTGTTCCCCAAAGATATGGGGTCATTGGAGGCCTTATGGCCATGGCAGTGGACAATAGCCACCTCGGGGTAATTGAGAGCCTCGAGGAGTTTGGCAATAAGAGGCCCGTTGACTATGGAGGTTCCCTTGGTTGTGAGAAATCCCTTTTCTCACCAGAGGACAGAGTGAGTATGAGTAATAAGGAAAGCATACTTGGAGTCAGTATAAATAGTGACCCATTGTCCCTCAGATAAGTGAAGGGCCCTGGTGAGAGCCACAAGTTCTGCCTTTTGAGAAGTAGTCCCAATGGGAAGGGGGGCTGCTTCTATGACAGCGTCCAGGGTGACCACTGCATAGGCCGCGTGTGGCCGTCCATCTGGAGCTATGAGGGAGCTCCCATTCATGAACAGAGGGCGATCAGGGTCAGGTAGCGGCCGGTCTGAAAGTCCTGGATGGGAGGGAGAGAGTTCTTCCAGGAGTTGAGAGCAGGAATGGGAAGGAGTGGGGGTAGACGAAGGTGTCGGCAAGAGAGTGGCAGGATTTAGGCAAGGGGAGACAGAGTGTGACCTGGGGTTTTTCTATGAACAGCAGGTGGTAGAGTTGGAGATGGGAAGGAGTGAGTTGTGCCAAGGATTTGTGGCTGACTAAGTCCATCAGTCGATGGGGGGAGAAGACCATGATGGGCTATCCTAAGGTAAGTTTGAGGGCCTCCTTTGTCAGAGAAGCAGCTGCCGCTAGGGCCCTGAGGCAGGGCTGCCATCCCTGGGCGGTGACATCTAGTTGCTTGGAGAGTTAAAGGGGATAAGGAGACCCTGATGCAGGTGGCGGTAGCTGATGAGCTTAAGTCCTCGCCTGTGGGTTGCTACTACAGGTCTGGAAATGTCCCATACCTGCGGGTCTACAGAGGGGAGACAGTCCGGGATAGAGGACGAGTCATAGGGAAGTAGAGGAAGGACGAGGTGAGCAGAAGTCGAGGGAGAGGGAGAGAGACGAATGGTGGCCTGAAGTTTGTGGAGGATGTCCCTGCCTAGTAGGGGAACAGGGCAGGAAGGGATAATGAGGAAGGAGTGTGAGAAGGGGAACCCATCCAGGCTGCAGGTAAGGGGTGGGCTGGCCTTTGGAGTGGAGGAAGTACCATCAATTCCCATAACTGCAACTGGGGAGGGATGAGTAGGACCCGAGTAGGAAGGCAGAACAGAATGTTCCGTGTCCAATAGAAAGGAAATGGACTTACCTGCTACCTGGGGCGTGACCCTGGGCTCAGTATGGGTGAGAGGGGTGTCCAAGTCTGGGCTCCATCAGTCATCCTCCAATCCGAGAAGTTGGAAGGCAGGACTTACCATCTCAGGGTCTCCCCCACGTGGAGGCGCCGGGAATATCCCTAGGCTGGGGCAGTCCGAGTTCCAGTGGTCCATCATGCGGCATTGAGGGCACGGCCTAGTAGGCGCTTTTGGATTGGGGCATTGATGGGCCCGGTGTCCCTCGGCTCCGCACTTGAAATAGGCCCCCAGAGGGACACGGTTAGGTGCTCCCTTCTGTTGACCCCCCGAACCTGCCGGCCTCAGGGCTGCTACCAGGGCTTGGGTCTGCAGTTGGACCTTCTGTTGGAGTCTGGCTTGGCACTGAAGTTCTGCTGCCTCCTCTCAGAAGTTAAAGACTTTAAATGCCATTTTCACCAGATCAGAAATGGGAGTTTGAAGGCCCTCCTCCGCTTTCTTTAATTTTTTCTGAATGTCGGCAGCTGACTGAGAAATAAAGTGGGTAGCTAAAACAGTCGCCCCTGCCAGAGAGGCCAGGTCTAGGCGAGTGTATTGAGTCAGCGCCTCAGTAAGTGGGTTAAGAAACATGGCTGGGTTTTCATTGGGTTCCTGAATGATTTCCCATCACAAATTTATGAATCAGTTAAGCACAAACCAAGCTTACTAACAGATTTAAATATTCTTATTTTCTTTGCTGTAAGAAGTCAAAAGCACAAACCTATGTTCAGTAATCAATGACTTGGCATTTTATCCTCTTTGGCAAAGACCTAAATGTCCAACAAATTTAATTCCATTTGTCATCCAAGCAAAACTTTCAGCTTTCAGGTTACCAAAGACTTTGAAAGGTATCTCAGCAATTACCCGTTAAAACTTTGAGACAGACAATTAACCATCAATTTAGTCATTTCTTTGCTAACAGATTTTAACAAATAACACGAGCTTATTTGACCTCCAGTAAACTTTGATTGAAGTTTCACGTTTACTGCGGATAACTTTGTCAGGAGTTCGGATAGGAGTGGGGAGAGGGAGGGGTAGACGAGGGCGCCCGGTTCAGAAATCCCGAACTTAAGGGACCTTGGGGTAAGGAATCGCGGTAAGGAGGAGGAGGAAGAGGAACCAGGAGCCCTCTGGTCGGTGGGTGGGTGAAGCTCTCTGGGGATTCAGAGAGGGGAGACAGGGAGGAGAGGTCCGGGTCTTTGGGAGCAGTGGGTGGCAGGGTAGGGGGAGGGGAGGAGGCCAAGAGGACCTGTGAAGTGGAGCAGTGAGAGCAGAGGGAGGGGCGAGAGCACAGAGTCCAGAAAGCCTGGACATAAAGGGCCTTGGCCCATCTGCCTTGCTGTCTGCTGAGGTTATTTAGGTCCATGAAAATCTGATAATTAAACGTGCCTTCCAGAGGCCATTGGGACTGATTGTCTAATCGGTATTGTGGCCAAGTGACAGTACAGTAACGTCGTTTTCGCAGGTCCTGGTCCAGTTTCAGGGTTTTAAGATTGGCCAACAGGCCTAAAACACCCCCGGGATGTTTTAGAGTCGAATTTGGATTGGGGGGGTCCCCACGATTCGTTGCCGGGCAACCGGAGGGCTGGAGGAAGGAGTCCCTTCATCCACCACTGGGTTGCGTTAAAACTGTGTCGACTGCCATAGAGGTTAGGACGTCTCCCAGCCTCTCGGAGTCATGGAGGTCACCTGGTGACCGGCGGGTTCCGCCCTGACGCGGCCACGATTAGGGCAGGGCTTTCTGGATGGAAGCGCAGAATTGGGGGAAACTCACCAGGGCTTCAGGAGTGGCGTTGGGAAAGGCAGTTCTAGGTCCGGCTAGGGAGGAGAGAGCCTCCTCACCGGGGTGGGGGCTCAATCTCCTCCCGGGTTTCGGCACCAAATGTAAGGTTTTACAGGCGAGATAAACATGACACCAGGCGAAGTGGGTGCAAGGCAAGATTTATTAAAGGCACTCTCCCGCTTAGTTTCAGGGCTCAGGAGAAGGGGAGCCAGGAAAGTTGAACCGGGAGGAGGTGGGCACCCTCCGGGGAGGTTCCGAGACTCTGGAAAGCAGAGTGGCGGAAGTCACACTGGAAGGGAGTTGGCGGGGGTCTTTTATCTGTCTCCTGCTTAGGTATCGGGTTACCTACGGAGACGTGACCTGGGCATACATCCTTTTGGCGGGAGAGTCAAGGGTTGGGGGGGGGTAGGCTGGAAGAGGGCGGGACCCGGCGGCGGTCATTTCCATTGCTCCTCCTGCACTCCGGGAGCCCGCCGACCCAACAGTGACCTGAGCCAAAGGCAGAGGCTTTAACCCACTGAGCCACCCAGGTGCCCCATTTTGCTATTGATTTTATTTTATTTTATTTTATTATTTTTTTTAAAGATTTTATTTATTTATTTGACAGAGAGAGATCACAAGTAGACAGAGAGGCAGGCAGAGAGAGAGAGAGAGAGGGAAGCAGGCTCCCTGTTGAGCAGAGAGCCCGACGTGGGACTCGATCCCAGGACCCTGAGATCATGACCTGAGCCGAAGGCAGTGGCTCAACCCACTGAGCCACCCAGGCGCCCTTGCTACTGATTTTAAAGATGTACTACCTATGCAAGTCTCCTTGCACTTACTGAATTATCCCTCCACCCCCATAAGTGGCCCAGCTCCCCAGGCCCACCAGGCCTTCTCTTCTTTCCAGTCTTCTCTACCCATGCTATTCCCTGGAATACCCCTTCTCATCAGCCATTACACATTTGCCCCATTCTGGGAGCCTCTCCAGGCAAGAGCAAGGGTGGAGGCCTCTCTGGGTCCTCAGACACAGAGATCCCCAGGGAGCACTGGCAGAAGCAATTCAACAAGTATCTTTTCAGGTCCAACTCTGTGCCAGGCATGATTCAGGGAGCTTTCCAAGCATCAGAGAACAAAACAAACCCTGTCCTCCTGTAGCTTATATTTTAATTAAAGAGGGAGACCAAAAAGAGCAACAAAATAAATATTATCAGGTTCAGGAACTTCCAAGTCCACCAAAAGGTGCCTTCCTCCAGGAAATCTCCCATCTCCTCCCTCCATCCCACCTCTCAATCCCTTCTTAGGGACCCCAGCTCTAGGGTCCTCTCTTCGGCCCCACCCTGACACCACGAGGCTTGAGAACAACCCCACCAGTTCTGCCTGCTCCAGCCCAGGGAAGAGCTCAGGAACAGCGTGCAAAGAATCAATGAGTCCCTTCGGATGCACCGCAGGGCCCTGCCGCGACTTCACTCGTGGGATTGCGCATGTGCCATAGGCGGCCGCCCGTAGGTACTGACAGCCGTGCGGCAGGGCCGGCCTTCGCGCAGGCGCACTGGTGGCTGCCCGGAGCGCTTCCGCCTCCCCGCCGCCGCCGTCGCCATGGCCGCGCCGGCCCCGGACCTCATCTCGGTCTTCTCGAGCCCGCAGGAGCTAGGCGCGTCGCTAGCGCAACTGGTGGCGCAACGGGCAGCGTGCTGCCTGGCGGGAGCTCGCGCCCGCTTCGCGCTCGGCCTGTCGGGCGGCAGCCTCGTCTCCATGCTGGCCCGTGAGCTGCCCGCCGCCGCCGCCCCCGCCGGCCCCGCCAGCCTCGCGCGCTGGACCGTGGGCTTCTGCGACGAGCGCCTCGTGCCCTTCGAGCACGCCGAGAGCACGTACGGTCTCTACCGGGTGAGAGCTACGGGGGCCGCCGGGGGTCACGCCGAGAGGGCCGCGCCCACCGCCCGCACCCGACTACGGGGACCGCCGGGGGTCAAATGAAGAAGGCCGCGCCCACCTCCTGACCCCGCCACGGGGGTCGCATAGGGTCACACTCTGCCTTCTACCACTATCTGGGAATGGCCTGCTGGGTGCCCTGAACTCCCACGTCCACTGCCACCCGAGTGGGCCCGTAGGGACCTTGAAGTCTCATTATGCTTTGTCCGGTTGCCAGGTAGAGGGAACACAGTCCGGGCGAGGGCGCGGAGGTGAAACAGTGGCCCATTCCAGGGAGCCAGAGAAGTTCTGGCGCCCCAGCCCGGTAGCTTGCAAGGGCAGAGTTAGGGAAGGGCCAGGCAGGAGGTATCTGGGGTGGAGCCTGGGTCTCAGTTTTCTCATCTCCAACCTGGACGCCTTCAGGATGATCTACACGCTGCTCTCGGTGCTAATGACCTCCCAGGCTGGTTAACTAACTTGCGGCCTCAGGTCTTACACAATTAGGGAAACGGAGGCTTGGAGGAGGCGTGGTCTGCGCTGGGGTCCTCCAGCTGCATCTGCTAAGTCACGCCCAGGGAGGTGTGGAAGGGGCGGGTTTGGTCAGAAGAAGCTACAGGTCACTTAGGTCCTGGTTGTATTGCCTTCTCTTTGCGTAGAAGCTTAAGCTGACGATTTCCTGGTTTCTGTTGTTGTTGTTTTGTTTTGTCATAAAAAGGAAGGTCTACTGATTATCAAGCATTTTCTCCACATCATCTCATGTAATTTCACAATAACCTATGAGGTCGAGGCTGTCATTTCCTCCATTTCATAGATGGAGAAACTGGGGCCGGAAGAGGAGAGCTTGTGTGCCGGGGTCTCCTGCTGACCTGCAGGGGAGCTAGGGTTTGAACGGACCCCCCCCAGGGACGCATCTCAAGGGCAGGGGCCTCCCAGTGTGTCTTCCTCAAAAGCTTCATTAAAAACTGGGCTCGCATTTCTTTCTTTTTACTTTGCATGAATTTGAAGAAATTTTACTTTTTTTTTTTGAACTGTACTTCGTCAAGTAACAAAATCCTAACAAAACAGTAGAAAAAAAAATGTTGCAGGGTTGTTCATTGTCCCTGTATCCAGCGCTGGGGACACAGTGGGGTGCTGGACAGTTCCCTCATGGGACTCATAGCTCATAGTGGGGCATCGGGCACCAGCACACAGGGCAATAAATAAGGGAAGTCCACTCAGAGCATTCACATAATGCAGTGTGGACCAAAGATAATAGTGTGAGAGAGAAAGTGCCCAGGATGTTTGAGCTGAGGCCTGGAGGTGTGAGAACCTGGCCGGGGGCAGAGCTGGGGCAGAGGGTATGGCAAAGACAAATGCGATGCCATGGGAACAAGTGTGGAGCAAAGATTTGCTCCTTCTGCCAGTTTCCCTGTGAGGGGAGTCCCATGAATTCCCTGGCGCTGTCCTAACGAAGGACCACAACTTGGGTGGCTTAAAACAAGAACTTATTTTCTTAGTTCTGGAGGTCAGAGCCTAAAATCCAGGTGTTGGCAAGGCCACACTCCCTCTGGAGGCTCAAGGGGAAGATCCTTTGTGTCTTCCAGCCTTTGGGGGCTCCTGGTGTTCCTTGGCCTCCAGTCTCTGCATCTGCCTCTTCACGGAGACCAGTCATTGGATTCAGGGCCCACACTACTCTACTTGAAGTCAACTAATGACATTTGCAAAGACCCCCTTCCGAATAAGGTCTCATTCTGAGGTTCTGGGTGGACACGAATCTTGGGGGCCATGAGTCAACCCAGTATAGGAGCACAGGATTGCTTCTGTCCTCAAGGACAGATCCGGTATACCTTGGGACTCTGTCAGCAGGAGTGTTCTTCTGCTTACCCTGTGTGCTCTGTGGGTCTGCTGCTGCTGAGGCCAGGGCTTCCTCTGGGCTGGGAGGATTAGCTGGGGCTGCCTCCTTCTTAGGAATGGTTTCTCAATGTCCACAGAATGTTAAGAGAGAAACAGTCCGATCAACCAGCAGTTCCACTTCCAGGAACCTGCCTGACTGACACTCTAGCCCTCGGCTCCCTGGCAGGAGCCCAGGCGGAGGAGGAGGAGGAGGAGGAAGGAATGGCTCTGAGCCTGGTGGGGAAGGGCAGCTAAGGAGAGGATCACGTGACAGAAGGAGGGCGCTGATACCCTGCGCTGGCTTTGCTCAGTGTAATCCCTAAGGGTGTGTATCAATGGGAACCTTGGACAAAGCGGAGAGGTCTTGCCAACAACAGATCTGACCCTGGCCCTCCTTGGCTCACAGACCTTCCTTGGCTCCCCATTACCCTTAATACAGAGAGAGCTCTTACTCCTAGGCCAGTGTTCAGGGCAGGCTGCCCTATGTGGTCTGGTATGTATACTGCATGTCCCTGGCCCTGGCCCTTGCCTCTTCTCATACAATATTTTTTGTGGCTTCCTGCTTTTCCACTGTGGCTCAGCTTGGCATTGCCTTCCTGGCACAGGATTCCAAGATCCTGTGTGAAGGGAGGCACCAAGGTGGGGGTCACCAGTGTCCCTCCCGGAGCAGATAAAATCTGGGGAGATGAGGGAAAAGGCTAGAGCCCTCCACCTTGCAGGCGGCCTGACTCCAGGTGCTTCCAAAGAAATTAAATCCACCTGTTCGAGGCCGGGGCATGTGCTATATGCTGGCCAGGGACACCCTGTAGTGGCAGCCGGAAGAGAAGTCAGTGCTTACCACTGTCACATGTGGTGTAGGGGAGGCACAGGCGGGGGGTGGGTGCTCAGAGGAGGTGCTCTGAAGGACGCATAGGAGTCTCCCAGGCAAGGGCAGTGGCTTATGTGTGGGTTGGGGTTGCAGGGTCTGCAAAGCCTTGTGCAGGGCAGAGAGGGGCTGGGTTTTATCCTGAGGTTCAAGGGACTCTGGGGGCTTTGAAATAGGACTGTGGTACAGCCACACAGGTGCTGGCTGGGGCCAGAGGCCCCCAATCAGGCTGGATTTGAAAGACTCCTGGCGGAGTGCCGCCGGGATCCCAGCACACACAGAAGGTGGGTGCGATGACGGGTCTGTCCCAGGGGCCATTCAGTCACCCATGCAAACCTTGTGCCTCTGGGAGCTGCGTGTTGCTGTTGGGTGACTTTTTCCCTCATTCTGCTGCAGACCCACTTGCTCTCCAGGCTGCCCATTCCTGAAAGCCAGGTGATCACCATTAACCCCCAGCTGCCTGTGGAGGAGGCGGCGGAAGACTATGCCAAGAAGCTGAGACAGGTGAGTCGTGGTCGACCTTCTGGTCGTCCCATGCCCCCCACCCCCTACTTGGCCCCAGGGAGACCTACTTGGCACCCAGGGAGGTGGTGGGGGAGTAGCCCAGCAGGTGGCGCTGCATGATTGTCACCAGCAAAAACTGCCACCAAGGGTGGTTGGCAAATCCCACCCCACCCTGGACAGATGCCAGGAGGTTCCCTCTTCTGAGAGGCCACAGCCCCACCTTTGGGTCTCTCAGGGTGGCCCAGCTTCTGACCCTCTAGGAGTGGGCTTGGGCTTTCACATCTGGGGGACAGTTGTGTCCCCAGACACTTGGCCAGTCAAATGGATGAAACGTAGAACCTCATAGAGACCCTTTCATGCAGGTGAGGCTGAGTGTTGCTCCCTGTTACAACCACTTGGGATTCTTTTTCTGATCACTGTCTCTTTGTGGCCTTCGAGTACCCCCCACAACCTCGTAGGACTGTCTTCTCCCCCATCTAGGCCTTCCAAGGGGACTCCATTCCAGTGTTTGATCTGCTAATTCTTGGGATAGGTCCTGATGGCCACACCTGCTCGCTCTTCCCAGACCACCCCCTCCTGCAGGTGAGTGTGCCCACAGGGGCCTCTGCTGACTGGGGCTTCCAGAGGGAGGGCCACTTTTGGGGGCCAGGAGGTACCCACAGCGGGGTTTAGTTAGCATCTGCCAGTTGGCTGGGCTTAACCCTTTTTAGCCTCAGTTCACCCATCTTAAAATGAGGGTTTAAATCAAGTACTACAGGATCAGTAGGAGGGGATGGAATGATCCAACAGACCATGCCAGGTGTGTGTGAGTGCTCATGAAGCTGAAGTGACCTTGTCCTTCTGTCTCTATCCTGGCCCTCCTCCCCCAGGAGCGGGAGAAGATCGTAGCCCCCATTAGTGACTCCCCAAAGCCACCACCACAGCGTGTGACCCTCACACTTCCTGTGCTGAACGCGGCCCGAACCGTCATCTTTGTGGCTACTGGAGAAGGCAAGGCAGCTGTCCTGAAGGTAATAGCCAAGGGCCCTATTCCCAAGAAGATCAAAGGTGTGGGGGCCCAGGGATGGAATATGGCCCCAGATATCATAGTGCTGAAAGCACCAGGTGCCAAGGTACTTGAATAATTCTTGAGCTGAAGGGGAGGTGGAAGCTATAATTATAGGCTAGTTAGGAATAAACAATTATTAAATCATATTGCTGAGGTGAGGCCAAAGCTGCATTCAGGGGCAAATTCATAGCTTTGAAAAGGCAGTTTTAAAAAGTATTAAATAGGGGTGCCTGGCTGGCTCAGTTGGTAGAACATGTGAGTCTTGAGCTTGTAGGTGTAAGTTCAAAGCTCCACATTGGATGTAGAGGTTACTTAAGAATAAAATCTTGGGCGCCTGGGTGGCTCAGTCATTAAAAAAAAAAAATCTTAAAAAAAATTGTTAAACAAATTGACCACTTTAGACTTAAAATGAACAATAACATAAGTCTAGAAAAAGTTGGTGGAAGGAATACATGACATTATAATCAGAAATTAATGAATTGGTTAAGGGGACGGTGACTCTGGGTTAAGCGTCTGACTCTTGGTTTCAGCTGGGGTGGTGATCGCATGGTCATGAGATTGAGCCCCACGCCTGGCTGTGCCCTCTTTGGCGTCTCTCTCACTGTCCCTTTGCTTCTCCCCCAACCCTCCTCATGGTCTCTCTCTCTCTCTAAAAAAGAAAAAAAAAAATCTTAAAAAGAAATTAATGAATTGATTAGTATTCTTAAAAGCTTAGTGGTAATAGATCCCAAAGATAAACTCTTGGCAAAACTAATCAGGGAGAAAAATTATGTAGGAGGAATAAGTAAAAAAGGAGGAATAAGAAAAAAAGAGAGATAGTTAAACATAATATTTTAGGGAAATATAGAATACATAAGCTATTAAAAGTAAACTAAATAATAAAAAATATACTGTAATTGCCATCGTTGAAAAGACCAACTATGGAAGAAACTGGAAATATTTTTAAAAAATTAACAAATAACAATTCATCCTCAAATAGTTGAGCCCAGATGTCCTCGTGGGGTGGCTTGGTGTTGGGGTTAAGGGTGCAGACTATAAAGAATCCAGCAGACCAGGATCCCTGCCCATGATGGCCAGCATGGCCTTGGGCAGCTACTTCACACCCCCACCCCAAGCCTCAACTTTTCCTTCTGTAGGGTTGGTTGGGAGGGCTCCTCCCTGTGGACCTCCTGAGGGTCAGTCCAGGCAGTTTTAGCTCAGAGTACATTCACCTGAGGCCCCCCAAGCCTCAGCTTCCCCACCTATAAAATGGGGCTGGGAATAGAGGTGACCTCGCAGAGTGAATGGGGCAGGCCCAGTTATCAGAAAGCAGCATTTATGATTTCCACTAATTGCGAGGTCACATGGGATCAGCATGCCACAGCCCATGGGCCCACATCTCGCCAGCTAAGATGGATTTCTTTTTTAGAGATATTATTTATTTGACAGACAGAGATCACATGTAGGCAGAGAGGCAGGCAGAGAGAGAGAAGGGGAAGCAGGCTTCCCGCTGAGCAGAGAGCCTGATGTGGGGCTCGATCCCAGGACCCTAGGATCATGACCTAAGCTGAAGGCAGACGCTTAACCCACTGAGCCACCCAGGTGCCCCTAAGAAGGATTTTAAAGCGGATGGGAAAAGAAAGCAAAAGCAGAATATTCTCTGACCCATGAAAATTCCGTGGAATCTGGATTGCAGTGTCCGTGAATAAAGCTTCGTGGGAACAGTCTGTGCCTGTTTGTTCATGTGTCATCTGCTGCTGCTTTTGCCATGTGAGAGCAGAGCTGCGCACTCGTGACAGAGACAGGGTGTGATCCCCAGAATGCAAGTGTGACCCCGGTCTGTGCAGGGCAGGTGTGCCAACCCCCATGTCCTGCAGTCACGGATGATAGAAAAGGCAGGGACTGACTGAGGCTAAGACAGCTGGAAGGGCGACATCACCTCTTGAGAGTAGGACAGTCTTGTCCATGCGGGGAACTGGGAGCTCTGAGGGGCTATGTGGGTGCTGGGGGGTGCCTCATGCTACTGCCCTTTCTATGCAGCGCATTTTGGAGGACAAGGAGGAGAACCCGCTCCCCGCTGCGTTGGTGCAGCCCCACACCGGGAAACTTTGCTGGTTCCTGGACGAGGCAGCGGCTGGACTCCTGACGGTGCCCTTTGAGAAGCATTCCACGTTGTAGCTGGCCCCGAGGGACTCCGTGTCAGGGACCACAAATGGCCTTTGTGGGCCAGGACCTTCCTGGGCTGGGGTCCGCTGCCACCACCACTCCAGGCTTCATTTTCAAAAACCCGCCTGGTGCCGCAGGAAGGCCCCAGGGTCTGGCCGCCAGCCCTGCTCTGGGGGCGCTCAGCCCACCGGCCAGGGCTCTGGGGGACCAGAGATTAAAGGGAGCATTTGCTTGAAGTCTCCACTCTCTCGTGGTCCTTGGTGGGTGGTGGGAGCAGGGATGCCCCAGCTGCGTGTGTGACCCAAAGTCCTTGGCCCAGCAAGGGGAGGGCAGGGATGGGGTACCCTGGGTGAGTTTCCCAGGGTTGTCGGAGCAAAGGACCACAAAATGTATGGTCACTCAGTTCGGGGGTGGGGAGGGTCAGAAGTCTGAAATCGAAGTGTCCACAGAGTTGGATCCTTCTGGAGGCTCTGAAGGAGAGTCTGTCCTATGCCATTCTTCTGGTGTTTGGTGGCTGCTGGCAGCCCTCAGCCATCCTTGGCTTGTAGGCTCATCGCTCCGGTCTACTCCGCTCTTGTCACATGTCCTCCCCTGTGTCTCTGTGTCCTCTCCCTTTCTAGTAAGGACACCTGCAAGTGGACATTGGACAGCCCTAAATCCAGGGTGAACTCTTCTCAAGATCCTTAAGAATTACAGCTGCAAATAAGATCACACTTGGAGGTTCCAGGGAACATGTCGTATGTGTGTGGATGTGTGTGTGTTTAAAAAGTAACAAAATTTACCATCTTAACCATTTTTAAGCGTCCCGTTTGCGGCATTAAATATTCTCTCTGCCTTCACCGCCATCCATCCCCAGAACTCTTGGGAATCTGAAACTACACCTATTAAACAGCTCCCCATTCTCTCCTCCCCCAGCCCCTGGCACCCACAATTCAACTTTCTGACCACTCCGGGCACCCCCCATATGTGGAATTACACGTTATTTGTGCTTCCATGGCTGGTGTCTTCACGTCCTCAAGGTTCATCCGTGTTGGAGCCTAGGTCAGAACCTCCTTCCTCCTTATGGCAGAAGAACATTCCAGCATGCACATACGCCGTGTAGTTTCCTGTCCATCCACCAGCCGCCGCTTGGGCAGCTCCCACACTTTGCTCATTGTGACAGAACTACTACAGACATCTCAAGACCCTGCTCTCAGTTCTTCTGGGGATATTCCTAGAAGTGGAAAGGGTGATTCATATGGTGATTCTATGTTTAAATTTTGAGGACCCTCCGTACCCTTTTGCACAGCAGCTATACCATTTTCTGTTCCTGCCGCTGGTGCCCAAGGCTTCTTCACCGCCTCACTAATGTGTGTTTTGTTTTATTTTGTTTTGAAAGTAGCCTGGGGACATATCCTT
This sequence comes from Lutra lutra, assembly GCF_902655055.1. Taxonomy (NCBI): domain Eukaryota; kingdom Metazoa; phylum Chordata; class Mammalia; order Carnivora; family Mustelidae; genus Lutra; species Lutra lutra. The sequence continues at coordinate 210,133,540 of NC_062278.1, read as the reverse complement.
TTGGTGTACACCATTCAGCTCACTACACACTTAACTGAGCCCTCCCTGCACACGGGAGTGGCAGCCTCTGTGTCCCGCTCTGCTGCAGGCCTTGTCAGAGCCTTGAATGTTGAATGGGCCGAGACCCCTCAGTCTGTGGTGTACTGGGGCTGTAGCATTTTCCCAGAGCCTGACTGTGCATATGGCCCACCCATCAGCCTTGTGGGGGAGGCTGGTGGGTGCATGGGAGCCCTCAGCCATGTGGAGCTTTGCCAGGTTTGGCGGCTGGGCACATCCCACAGAGGCACCTGATCAGGCCGTGGGGGTTGAAACCCTGAAGCCAAAACCACAGAAAGTGAAGTTTCCTTCAACATCTTGTCTGGGTTGGTCACTCAGATGTGTGAGTGAGGAAGTGGGACAGGCCCGGGGCGGAAACATGAAGAAAAGCGGAGAAAGCAGCCCAGCCACGGGCTTGGGCAACAGCAGGTGGCTGTGCCCCCAGTGTTTCAGGCAGTAGCCAGGATGCGGGGGTGCCAAGAAGCAGAGGGATGTGATGAGAGGCATGGGGACCCCACATGGGGGTCCTTTGGGGCGCGTCACCTCTCCACTCCTCTCCCTGTAGCCGCAGCTCTCCCTGCCCCTCACTCACCTTCCCACCTTGTGTTCTACTGGAACCTGCCAAACACATTCCCACCTCAGGGCCTTTGTGTGTGCTCTGCCCACTACCCAGTATTCTTTTCTCCAGCTTTGTGTACAGTGTGGGCCCTCACTTGCTTTAGGTCACCATGCAACATCTCCCCGATCCTGCTCCACCTCTAGTACTTTCTACCTCTTCCAGCTCCATTTTTCATCCTTACTTTGTCGTTATCTGACACTTTTCTTGGTATGCCAACTGACGGTTCATGGGGGCTGGAGCCATGGTCTGTGTTGCCCACTTCTGCATCCCTGGCACACAGTTCAAGGATGACACTCGGGCTGGCAAGGAGTGATGTTTGTTGAGAGGAGAAATGAATCCTGGGGCATGGGTGAGGATTACAGTCAGATGTTTCTGGTGGTTTAAGCAAAATGGAGGGTTAGCTCTTTCTCTGGAGGGAGCTCACCCAGGGTTGGAGCAATGTCATGAACTCTTCAGGGACTCCCTGCTCCTAAATCATAATTGTGCCACTGTCACTATGTGGGGTTCACCTCATGGTCCAAGGTGGACTGCATATGCTCCAGCCATCACATCCAACTTCCGGCCACTGGAACTCAACACTCCCCTCATTTGAAAGCCTGTGAGGTTCCCATTTGATCCTATTTTCAGCTTGGAGCACAGATTCTGCTCCTTCCCTCCGTCCCTTCGCCAGGGCTGCTCTCTGCCAGGTGCTAGAAAAACAGGTGAAGGGGTAGGGAGGTCCAACTAGCCTGACCCAGTCCAGTGCTATGTGCATTGATGGAGGACAGGCTGACAAGACAGGAACGCAAGGGACGCATTGTACCAGTCCATGGTACACCAACAGCCACCCACCCTCATCCCTGGCCCCAGCACAGATCCCAGCAACTGGGGGTGTCTGTCCAGCTCTGCCTCCCCAGTCTGGGGTTGCTGGGGACTGCTGGGTCAGTGCTGGGTCCTCTCAGAACCCAGCATCACCCACTGGGGGGAGGCACAATGGAAGTGGGCACCAGGATTTAGACACCCTATCCCTGCCCACCCTCCTTCCCTGCCCCACACACCTGACAACTGCTGTTTGTTCTTCCTGGTGTGGGCCCTACATCCCTCCTCCAAAGCTAGGATTCTAGGCTTCCGTACCCCCAGCCCACCCCTGGGGCTGCCCCAGCAGCCCCTGCAGAAACCAGCAGTTCTGAAGGCCTTGGCCCCAGGGGAACCAGGAGGACGCAGGTGCAGGGTGGGGCGGGGCAGGGGTGGGGCGGGGATTCCCTCCCACCCCCGACACATTTCACACAGTGGCCATGCTCTGGTTTCCCAGGGAGCTGGTCTCAGCGGCATCCAAGCCCCTCACTGGCTGCCCTGCTCCCGGGGTACCCCTGAACCCAGGAACCTGGGGCTTGTGGGAGGGGAGGGAGTGTCTGCTTTGTTCCCGAGGGAGACCCTAGAAACGGCAGCAGGATGGGTGGGCGGCCCTCGAGCCCCCTGGACAAGCGGCAGCAACAGCACTTGAGGGGTGAGCCGGCATGGGGTAGGGTGGGAGTGGGGTGGGCGGGGGTCAGGGCTAAGGTTGTCAGACACACAGTAGGATGCCCCTACTAATGTAAATTGCAGATATGGGATGAATATTTTTGTTTTGTATAAGGCCCACATTTTGCATGGGAGCATACTTATGCTAAAGAATGATACCTTGGGACGCCTGGGTGGCTCAGTTGGTTAAGCAGCTGCCTTCGGCTCAGGTCATGATCCCAGCGTCCTGGGATCGAGTCCCACATCGGGCTCCTTGCTCATCAGGGAGCCTGCTTCTCCCTCTGCCTCTGCCTGCCATTCTGTCTGCCTGTGCTTGCTCTCTCTCCCTCTCTCTCTCTGACAAATAAATAAAATTAAAAAAAAATTAAAAAAAAAAGAATGATACCTAATTTATCCAGAATTCATATTTAATTGATGACCTATATATTTTTTAAAGATTTTATTTATTTATTTGACAGAGATCACAAGTAGGCAGAGAGGCAGGCAGGGCTGGGGGAAGCAGGGTCCACGCCGAGCAAGGATCCCGATGTGGGGCTCGATCCCAGGACCCCGAGATCATGACCTGAGCTGAAGGCAGAGGCTTAATGCACTGAGCCATCCAGACACCCCAATGACCTATATTTTTATTTGGTAAATCTGGTAACCCTATTCAGGGCATGGGTTCAGGATGAGGATGAGGGACCAGGTGAGAGGTGGCTCAGCCAGATCTCCTAGGATGGTTTTACTAGGTGGACAGGGACCAGCAGGGGGAAACAGGCTCAGATTCCAATTCAAGACTAAGAGTGGCTGGTGCCCTTACATGCTTGAGCACCTACAGTGTGCTGGGTGGTGAGGACACAGTGGGGTTAAGAATGGTTTCTCCGCTCCTGGGTTCATGACCTAGACCAGGAAAGAAGATCAAGTTACAATTATAAGAATGGCAGTTGACTGATAAGCATTGTGGGAAAACCCATAGGTTCTCCAAGTTGGGGGGCAAGAAGGGGTAGGTAACTGCCCACTGAGGAGCTGAGGGTCAAGCCAGGCCTGGAGGGTTGTGATGGAGTTCATTGGTAGGATATGTGGGAAGAACATCCCAGGTAGGGGGAACAGCATGTGCACAGGCATGTGGTGTGTCTTGCAAGGACTCAGACCATGTAAGTTCACACCATAGCCCTGCCCTCACTCACTGTGTGACCTTGGGTGAATGACTTCGTCTCTCTAGGTCTCATTCTCTTATTTGTAAAGCAGGGATAGCAACAATGTCTATCACATGGAACCATTGTAAGAATTCAGTAAGTTACTCTTTGCTATGTTGGTTTTTTTTGTTTTTTTTTTTTTGTTTGTTTGTTTGTTTTTTTCCTATAGTGGCTTAAACAAGATAAAGATTTACTTCTCTCACCTATAGAAAAGTATAGTGGCAGGCAGCCTCATATAAGTTAGACTCCTGAACTCCTTCCACATCATGGTTCTACCACTCATGGCTTCTGTGCCTAAGGCCATCTCATAGCACATAATAACTGCTGAAGCTCCAGCCATTAGGTCCACATTCCAGGCAGCAGATATGGATTTGTTTTACATACAGCCAAGTGCACACATCTTAGGGGAAGAGCTTAAAGGACTTTAACACTTGTTCGATCACTTCCTAGATCAAGATACAGAAAGTTCCCTGGTGCTGGGGTGAGGCTTTTAAAATATTCAGAAACTTTCCCCAGGGAAAGGGCCAGAGGAAACTGGGGTGGAATGGATCTGTTCATTATCTTGATCGTGGTGATGGTTTCTAGAGTGTGTAAAGGTGTCAAATTTCATCAGATTGTATGCTTTATGTAATTAAAGTTTATTGTGTATCAGTTATAAATTAAGCCTGAGTCGCTCATTTCCCCCGCCCCTGACCCCCACGTGGCTACAAGCAGTCTATGGATGGTGAGTGGAATCTGGAGCACATCTTGTTGGGCAGCTTTGGGGCAAAGGGCAGGAGCTCACCAGTGGCCTCTCTGCCTGTTCTGCCCTCTTGTCGCTGCAGGCCAGGTGGACACCCTGCTGAGGAACTTCCTGCCCTGCTACCGGGAGCAGCTGGCAGCCTCTGTCCTGCGACAGATCTCCCGCGAGCTGGGGCCCAGGGAGCCAGCCGGATGTCAGCTGATGCGCAGTAAAGTGGGTGCCGCAAAGGGAGGGGTTGCTAAGGGAGGGAGACGGGAGTTGGGGGGGCTTTGGTTCAGTTGCGGGCCCTCCTTCCTTCCACCTTTACCCTATAGGAGACACCAAGACCTAGAGAGACTTAAAAATTCATTCTTTGAACAAACATTCACTGGGCACCTACAGCAGACCATGCCCTGGGCTAGATATATGATGGGGGGGGCGCACAACATTGGTGGAGGAAGGATCCTGCTTTGCACTGCCCCCTCCACCCCCAGGCTCACAGTCTGAGCGGGGGAGAAGTGAGCAAACAAGTTAGCATGTCATGGTACCGGAGGACTTCTGATAGGTGCTCTGAAGACAAGATGAAAGGCAGTGTTGAGGGGCGGGGAGTTGGGGTGCAGGGAGGGCTTCTCTGAGCTGAGATGTAAAGGATGAGAAGGAACCAGATCTGGAAGCCAGAGTGGGAAGGGAATTCGAGGCAGGTAGCACAGTCCATGCAAAAGCTCTCAAGGTGGAAAAGGCTTGCCTTGTCTATGGGGCGTGAAGCCCTCCCGTTGGACCCTCAAGCCTTTGCACACGTGGTACCCTCTGCCCAGGGCACTCTTCCTGGTGTTCCTCATGCTCCAGCCACGCTTCTTCCAAGAAGCCTTCCTTGATCACCACCCAGCCCCTTTCTGGGTTGGGTGCTTCCTCTGGGATCCCCATCCCGCTGCTTTTCCAGGGAAGCCTTGGGTCTGCCCTGTGAGGGTGGGGACCATATCCCTTGTGCCCACGTGATGACTGCGCATAGGAGGAGGTCAAGAAGAGTTTGCTGATGGAACTTAAGACTGTGGAGGGGCGCCTGGGTGGCTCAGTGGGTTGAGCCTCTGCCTTCGGCTCAGGTCATGATCTCAGGGTCCTGGGATCGAGCTCCGCATTGGGCTCTCTGCTCAGCAGGGAGCCTGCTTCCGCCTCTCTCTCTGCCTGCCTCTCTGCCTACTTGTGTTGATCTCTCTGTCAAATAAAATAAATCTAAAAAAAAAAAAAGACTGTGGAGCTGCCCAGTCCAGCTCCAGATGTCTCCTGAGCCAACGAATGGCTCCACATGCCCTGTACCTCTCCCCCAGTCCTTGCCAGCCTGTGAAATGTCTTTGACCAGAGAAGAAACTGAGGCTGAGGCACAGAGAGGTAAGGTGACCTACCTGAGGTCACCCTGTTAAGAAGGGGCAAGGCGTGATTTGAACCTGGAGTCCATGCTAGTTATTGGGTCCCTGCCCTAATCAAGGGCTCCGAGTTTTCCCATCTTTCTCAGATGCCTTTTACCCAGTTGCACCCGCCCTGGGCTGGAGGCTCCCCAGCCCTGTGGACACAGAGCCTTCTTTCACCTGGGGCTCTCCCTGTCCTGCTTGGGGCATCACAGGATGTCATCCCTACCTGTACCTCTTGCCACCTGTAGGTTCTGGCCACTGGGCCCAGGGAACCATTGACACTGGGGTTCAAACAGTGTAGGGGGATTTCCCCTTGCTTCAGTTTGAACGTTTTATAATATAATTATTTTATACATCATTTCTATAACAATTTTTTAAGGATTTTATTTTTCTTAAAGTTTTAAAATTTTTTCTTTGTTTATTTGAGAGAGAGAGGTGGAGATGGCGAGAGAGGGGGAGGGAGAGAGAGAGAGAGAACAAGTGGGAAGAAGCAGGCTCCCTGCCGAGCAGAGAGCCTGATGCAGGCTCGATCCCAGGACCCTGGAATCATGATCTGAGCCAAAGGCAGACGCCTAACAGGCTGAGCCATCCAGGCAGCCCTCTATAACAATGTTTTAATGATATGATTATGAAAAATCTCAGACCTCAGAGAAAGTTTGGAGAACCATTCAACAAACACCTGAGTTTCTACCACCCCATCAAAGAATGAAAATACCACAAATACAGTTAATTTATTCATTGACTATTTATTGAGCACCATCTGTGCACTGGGCCTTGCTCTGGGACCCAGTGATGAAACAAAACGCTCACAATTCAGGTGGCCAGGTAGTGAGAAGAGCAACAAAGATAAAACAAAGTGATGTCCCACCCTGCCCAAGGGAGGGGTCTGTGGACAGAGGACTTGCTGTTTCACATGAAGGCAAACTACACCTGCTCCGTGACCCAGCAATCCCTCTTGTATTAGTTAGCTAATGCCACGTAACAACATGTCACACTGTGAGCTGCTGGAAACAACCCATGTGTATTATCTCACAGTTGCTGTGGGTCAGGAATCTAGATACAGCCTCCTGAATTCTTTCTTTTAGGGTCTCTCACAGGCTGCAATCAAGATGTTGGCCGGTGGGGGGCGCCTGGGTGGCTCAGTGGGTCAAGCCTCTGCCTTCAGCTCAGGTCATGATCTCAGGGTCCTAGGATCAAGGCCCGCATAGGGCTCTCTGCTCAGCCGGGAGGAGCCTGCTTCCCCCACCGCCGCCTGCCTCTCTGCCTAATTGTGATCTCTCCCCCCCCACCCGCTCTCTCTGTCAAATAAATAAATAAATTAAAAAAAAAAAAAGATGTTGGCCAGGGGCTGGGGTCTCATCCGAGGCTCAAGTGGGGGGTGGGCTGCTTCCGAGTGATGAGGGGATGACAAAGCGTCTGCCTCCCAGGGCTGTGGGAGGGAATGAAGTCAGTTTGTATCTGGAAGTGTCCCAAACAAGTGCATGGTCTTAGCACGTGAGAAAGAAGAGCAGTGCGATCACATCAGTGCCCAAGTCCTGTATTTGGTGGTACCTGGGATGGGTGGAGGGTGTTTTCTAGGTGATCTGGATGTGGGACACCGATCTGGGCCCCCGACATCCATTGGTCCCTCCTCCTGCAGAAGCTTCCCCGAGTCCGTGAGCACCGAGGGCCTCTGACCCAGCTTGGGGGCCATCCGCCTCGGTGGCAGCCGATCTTCTGTGTCCTGCGTGGGGACGGCCGCCTGGAGTGGTTCAGCCACAGGGAGGTAAGCAAGTGGCTTTTGTCCCTTCCATTCTAGCCTCACTATCCCACTCCCCTCAGCAGCTCCCAATGTGGTCCTCTTTCCTTTCTTCAGTCACCTGCTATGAATTGAGGGTCCCTGTGAGATTGGCCTGGGAGGGGTGACCATCTCTTGCTGAGCCGGGGAGGTAAACTGAGGTCCAGGCCAGGAATAGGGATTTACTCATGGTCATCAGCAGAGCTGAGGTTGAAACTGTGAGAGTCCTTTATGGATCACATCTGCTGGGGAATTCAAGTCACTTGTGCCCCTGGGACTCAGTTTCCATCTCTGTGAAATGGGATGATGGTGGTCTAGGCCACATGGGGCTGTGAGGAGTCAATGAGATAATCCTCATACAATATTTGGGACTAGCCTAGCACACAGTGGGTGCTGGTGCTTGATTACGGGGAGGGAGGGCGGGGGTGTGGAGGACTTCCCTAGTGAACCTAAGCCTTCTCCTGATCCCACAGTTGGGATATGGAAGGCACAGTTTAGACCTGTCCCAAGCTGGTTCTCTGGATGCCTTTCATAGGAATATGAAAATGGGGGCCATCCCCTGGGTTCCACGACCTTGACAGGGTATACCGTCCTGACTTCCCAGAGTGAATATGTCCACCTGTTGGACACTCTCTGCCCAGTATCCTCAGGTAAGTTTCCTGGGTCCTCAAGAGCAGATTTCTTTACCTTAGAATTGTTGACAGTTGGGGCCAAATCATTCTTTGCGGGGGTGGGGGGAAGGGCACCCTGTGCATTGCACCATGTTGAACATCATCCCTGGACTCCACCCACTTGATGCCAGTAGCATTCCACACCCCCCCCCCCAATGAGAGGTATGACAAAGATATCTCCAGACACTATCAGGTGTCCCCTTGGGGCAGCATTTTCTTTGGCTGAACCCCCAGCCAAATAGCAAGCAAAATAGCCACTCTCATCAGAGGGAGAAGGAGACTTAGAACATTGGACAAGAATCCAAATAGCAAAGGTAAAATAGTAAAACCTGGTGTCAGTGAGCATGTGGGGAGATGGGCACTGGTGGGTGGGCTAAGGTTGAAGGGCTGGGGTGACCAGGGATTTATACCTTCTGGATTATTCCATCTTACTGTGGTCCCACGTATCACCCTGGAAATCAGAACCAAACACTGAAGATTTAGGACACCCCAAATTAAGTAACCGAAAAAAAATTCACTCATTTTGCCCCCACAACAGTGCCCCCAACAGTCCTTCCAACAGTCCTCTCAATATCTCATTGGTATCACTTTGAAGCCCATTTTACAGGCAAGAGACCCGAGTTTCAGACAGAGAAACTGCGCCCTACACATAGAGCGAGCAAATGATTTGGCTGAGTTTGAATCTGGACCTGGCTGAGACCCCGGGGGCAAGCCGGGCTCAAATCACATGCTAGCTCAGCTCGATTAGTGGTGGTTGCCCAGGCCTCTGGGTTAAGGAGGATACTGAGGCTGGGAAACAATGTTGGGATGGATTGCTGATGTCCATCGTGGGCCTACCTCCCCCTGGGACTGAGCAAGAATAAGGAGAGTGCAATAATAATGACATGGCTCATCCTTACCGAGCAACTGCGCAACCATGTGGCTCTTCTAAGCCCGTCATGGGTGTTTTCTTCTAGTGAATGAATGATTGTAGAGTGAGTGCATGAATGAAGACAATCCCCTCTGCCCACTTGCAGGAGAGCATACACAGGAAGAGTCTGACCCCCTCCTGGAAATGCCAGTGAACTTCCCCCTGTTCCTCCAGCACCCCTTCCGCCGGCATCTGTGTTTCTCTGCAGCCACGGGAGAAGCACAGCGAGCCTGGAGGCTAGCCCTCCAGGGTGGCATCCGGCTTCGTGGCACAGGTGGGTCCTGGGAAAGGCCAGGCAGCAGTGGGTCAGGAGCTCTGCTCCTGCTGGCTATGGAGTCACCTCGAAGCTTCTAGTTTCCTTATGAAATGGATTGTGGGGGGAGACAGAAGTGACAACAGGCAGTTACAAGCAACCAGGGCTGCGATGGGAACACAGCCCTGCAGCAGCTCAGCCTGGGAGATCAGGGAGGGCTACACGGAGGAGGGGAGGAAGGAATGTCAAGGCTGGGGTCTGACAAGGATAAGGGGCCAGCCGGCTGAAGAAGGGAACAGGACCAACACATATGTTGAGCAGGTCGTTGAGTGCACAAATGTACCTTTGTGGAGGGGTAGTGGGGGATGGATGTGCAGCCTGGGCTGGTGATGGTCCTGGGGCACCGTGTTCCCTGCAAATGGCACTGCTCAAGCAAAGGTCTGGAGGCGATGAGGCTTGGGCGTTCTGGGACCCGGTGAGGAGGTGGAGGGCTTCCTTCCCGGGCGATGGGGAGCCAGGTGGAGGCGAGAGCAGAGGAGGAGTGGGCGGGCCCTGAGGCGCTGCCCCCTCAGTCCTGCAGCGAAGTCAGGCCCCTGCCGCCCGTGCCTTCCTGGACGCCGTAAGACTCTATCGGCAGCACCAAGGCCATTTTGGCGACGACGACATCACCCTGGGCTCGGACGCTGAGGTCAGTACCGAGCAAGGCCGTCCCCGGGACCCCCTAGGCCCGCCGTGGTGCTCACGGTCCCCTCTCCCGCAGGTGCTGACCGGGGTGCTGATGAGGAAGCTGCTGCCCGCGCTGCGAGATCAGACCCTGCCCGGCCTGCGGGGGGCCAGGCGCAACCGTGCCTGGGCCTGGACGGAGGTAGGCGCGGGGTCGCGCAGGTGGGGCCGGGACACGCGGGGGGGCGCGGAGGCGGATGGGGGGCTACCCGGGGGCCCATCTTCCCCCTCCTCTCGTCTGTCCCCTAAACTCTTCCCGCGTCTCTCTGCGTCTCCGTCTTGGTTTCTCTGTTCTCGCACCCCCGCCCCATCACCGCTCCCTCCTGCGCCTCTGGCCCATGTGGGGTCCCCTCGGCCGGGCCGGGCAGCTCCTAGACGCAGTGCACGCCGTCGTCCTTGCCGAGGCCTCCGCCGGGCTCCGCGCCTTCCAGCCGGAAAAGGACGAGCTGCTCTCGGTCCTGGAGAAAACCATCCGGCCCGACGTGGACCAGATATTGCGGCAGCGGGAGCGCTTGGCTGGGAGGCTGCGGGGTGAGGCCTGGGGGCGGGGACTTGGAGGGAGGGGCGGGGCTGGGAGCCTGAGAGGTGTAAGAGGAACCGGGTAGGTGTAAGGGTGGGTGTAAGGGGTGGGGCCGAGAATTCGGACCCCAGACCCAGCAGGGCAGGGCGGGGTGGGAGGAGGGATGGGAGAAAAGGTGAGCACAAGGGACTAGGTGTTGGTGGGAGTCTGGGCGTGGCTGAGGCTCCAGTTGCGAGATAAGGGTGGGGTCAAGAGAGAGGTCCGGTGGTGGAAAGGCGTTGGGTTAGGGATGGAGCGAGGCACACCCAGTCGGGAGACTGGTGGAGGCACAGGCAGTGGCCGACCTGACTCGGGATATCCCGGTCAGATGGCGGAGGTTCCCACTCCGCTCAGTAACCAAGAGAACCAGCTTGGAATCCGGGCTTTGCCCCTGGGCCGTGGAACTTTGCGCTGACTGCTGCCATACTCCAAACCTCAGTTTTCTCCTGTATAAAATGGTAGAAGAGCGTGCTCAGAGTCTGAGCTCTTGTCCCCCTCCTCGTGCTGAGCCCGGGCCGCCTCCACGCCCTTTGCCGAGCACCTTGTGGAGGAGACCCAGGCTAGTGTCCTCCACTCCCAGTCGAGGTCCAGCGCCCCCTGGAGGCGTGCCTGCATGGAAAGGTGGACACACAGCTGTCCCGGGTCACGCAGAAGCTGCTGAGCACCATGGAAGCCGTGCTCTCGGCAGTGCAGAACCTCCTAGCTCAGGGCATGGACCGCCTGTCTCGCCATCTGCGTGGGAGCTCCTCTGGCACGCAGCTGCGCAAGGAGGTGAGCTTGTGTGTGTGTGTGTGTTTTCATCCAATGGACAGTATATTGGCTTTACAGAAGAGTTGCGTGAACTCTTTCCTCTTTCTGTTTGAAAACCTCTTTTGAAAACCTTTTCTTAATTTTGTTGTAGGCTGCTTTTTACTTATTGTAGACCACTATGCTATGGTCATTGGGGCCACAGTTTAAACCATGGTTGGGAGAGAGGAGTAAAATGACAAGAGCAGCATTTTGCTAACATAAGTCTGGAGCCACCTACCTTCAGATTCCTCCTTTTCCCATTCCTTTGTTGTCAGAGGCCACCCCATCCCCTAAGCCAGTGAATTCTGCTCCATGCAGGTCACCTCAGTTTTTCTGATATTAAATGAAGACTGACTAAGTGCCAGGAAAACTTGAACTCATTAAGCTTCCATTTCATAATCATCCCCTCCAGGAACTTTCCCTTCTCTTCTCTGCATCTGCAGCTATTTGTGCGGCCCTCCTCACAGATGGGTTTACACACCCCTCTAGTTGCTAGTCTATAGTTTATCTCCCCCAACTTCTCTGTGAGCTCCTTGAGGGCAAAGACCATATTGGATTACTCCATTTCTGCAGCTGCAGAGCTCCCCAGCACAGAGAGGGCATCAGGTGGTGGGTATAGGTGTGACAAGGGCTGTGCCTATTTCCTCTCATTCATGCCAGCACTGCATGTTATCAATTTTTTCAGGTTTTACCATTTTATGTCCATCACACCATACCATACCTGTTACTTTTATTATGCATTTTTTTGGTGGCTGAGGTGGGATGTGTTTTCATTCATGTTTCTCCTACTACAAATTGGCTGTGAGATCCTTGGCCTTTCTTTTCCATTGACTGATGGTATTTTTCTCACTTGCCTGTGGAGCCCAGGTTTACTCATTTGGGGAGATGCCATGGGACCCAGAGCTGATGCAGACCTGCTACCGTGAGGCTGAGAGAAGCCAGGGGCGCCTGAGGCAGCTGGTGGTGCCATTTGGCTTCTTTGGAACGCGGAGCCTGATGTTTGGGGCCCAGGATCTTGCCCAGCAGGTGAGGGGGGGAGTGGGAGGCTGAAGGAGGTGGGGGCACTGAACGGCTGCCAAGAATGTGCTGGGGAGATCATGATGACCAACAGACCTGGCCTCCATCCCTGGGCTCCCATGTGGTGGGCAGAGTTGTGGTGGGAACACATGGGGTGCTGTGGGAGCCCTGGGGAGGTGTGCAATTCATCTCCAGTGTTAGGAGGGCCTTCAGGAGGAGAGGACTTCTGAACTGAGGCAGCAGGGGGGAAAATGGGGATGGGCTCTGTCCTGGGTAGAGGGAATAGTGTGGATCAGCACTGGGAAGTGAGGGAGTCTATCCACATTTGGGGAAAATGAAGCCATTTGGAGACATTGGGTTGTACGTTTCAAGTGAGGGCAGAAAGGTAGGAGATATGCCAGCAAGGTGGGTGGGAAGATGGGTCAGGGACTTGAATATGGGGCTAAGGGGTCTGGCTCTGTCCTGAGGGCAGTGGGGAGCCCCAGCAGGTGTGTGAGCAGGGGAGGGTCATGACCAGATTCAAGATTTAGGAAGCCCTACCTGCTGTGGGGAAGAGGGGCTGTTGGGGGCAGGATTAGAGGAGGCAAGAAGGAGGCCTGAACCAGAATGGGTGCCGTTAATGGAGAGAAGTGGGATGCATTTGTAGGCCAAGGGAATGGGACCTGCTAATTGACTTGGTGGGTGAAGGAGACAAGGATTGAGAAGACCAAGCGCTGCCTGGTACAGTTGTTCATCTTGTACACTGCACAAGAGCACTCAGCTAAAGAGGTGGAACTCCGACCAGCCCTCTGCTCCCCAGACTGAGCACCCTGGCACCATCCTCCAGAGGGAAGGGCATTTTCTGCTAGATTACACAGAGGTTCCCACTGTTTGCATGACTCCCAGGTCCTGAGTGGAGGGAGAGGCTGTTTCTTGAGACAAAAAGGAAGTCTGGGGAAAGTAGCCGATCAGGTTAGTCTGGATGCCAAGAAGGGTCAGCAGGGTAGGCACAGGACCCAAGAGGCCAGAGCTTGGGTTCCCAGGGGGCTTATGAGATGCTCTTTCCACAGCTTATGGCTGACGCCGTGGCCACCTTCCTACAACTGGCAGACCAGTGTCTGACCACGGCCCTGGACTGCACCCAGGCTGCCCAGCAGCTGGAGAAAGTCCGGGGGCGTGTGCTGAAGGTGAGGTCCACTGGGTGGGCATGGCTACTCCCATGGCCTGGGTACTCTGATGGCCCCTGGACCGGCTGCTGTGTGTGTCCAGCAGAAGTTCCAGTCAGACAGTGGCTCAGTGCAGAGGAATTTTACCCGTGGGTGGCTGCTCTCCATCTTCTTGCCCTTTGTGTTGCACCAGCTGGAGGGGAGCTGCACAGTGGTGAGTAAGAAGGCACGCATGCGCACATCCTAGAGGACAGCCAAGGGTCTCTGTCTTTCTGTAAAGTGGGCAGAGTGCTCTCTCCCTCAGAGTCACTGTGACAATAAGAGACTCTTGTTCCCTAAGCCCTGTGGTTGGGATGTATGGCTCTTTGGGCTCCCACAATGCCCTCTGCTTCTCCCATGAGAGTGCTCAGCGTCTGTCATTTGAGAGCTGGCGGGGGGGTGGGTGCATGCACCCAGGCATCGCATATCAGTGGGTGACATGGGCCTTAGGGAAGTGGGGAGGCAAAGAGGGAATGTGTGTCTGTTGGGGGGTGTGCCAGATGGTCAGGGAGGCTCTCGCTGAGAATGACACTTGAAAAGCAGTGAACTGAGGGCATGAGCCATGTCCTGGGGAAGCATGGTCCAGGCAAAAGGCACAGCAGGTGCAAAGACCCTGAGGTCAGCCAGTGTCTGGTGTGTGGGAGGAATAGTGAGGAGGCACGCATGGCTGGAGCTTGATGAGTGAGGGCATGGGAAGGGGGTGAGAGAGAAGGTCACGGGGCCTGGTCACACAGGGGCTTCAGGGAAGGGTCTGCCTCAGTGGCTGACAAGATCCTCTTGCCAGGGAAGATGGGTGGGAGGGCTATTGGAGATGCCTGCACTATGCTCAGTAAGATGTGATGTGCTGTTTCATTGCTCCCCACAACAACCCGAGGGCATATGGATCAAGGAGTCCATTTTAGAGATGAGGAAATTTAATCCCAAGGTCCCCCCCCAAACAGGGTCAAAGTTGCCGCCCTCCCCTCCAGACTAGCCCCTCAGCCGCCTCTGTTCCAGGAGCTGCTTGAGTTCGAAGGAGACGTCCTTGCTGTGGGTAGCCCAGCCCTGACCGTTAAGGGCATCTATAAAGACATTGTCCAGGGGGTCCTGCTGCAGAGGATCGATGGAGGTAAGCCCCATTCCTTTATGCCTCAAGGAAGCCTGGTGACCCCTGGCTGTGTGTCGCAGCCTGTACCACATTCCCTATCACCTCTTACTTCCTGTCAATGCTAGCCTGTTGATGGAGGGTAGGACTGGGACAGATGGGGATGGGCTGAGTGAGTCTTCGAGGGGCAGTGATGGCAGTTCCCTAAAGGAGGGGGCATTGGAACAAGGCTCTGAGGAGTGTGTAGGAGTTCTTAGGATGGGGGGAAGGAGGCAAAATGCAGAAAGTGGGAGTAGACGTTTATATTTATTCATTCAGCAACTCCCTGTTCTTTCCGGGCTGACATTGAAGCCTCCAGAGTTCTTGGATCTTCTGGGCTGGGCAGCGGCTCCAGAACCCTCTCTTCTCCTTCTTGCTTCGTCAGTTTGCTTATGGGCCAGTGCCTGAGACTGCAGATACGTGCGCTGGGATGAGCCATGTGAGGCTGAGGGAATGGCTTGGCATCCACGTGGCTGATGCAGCAGGCATGAAGGAGAACGGAAGGAGAGGAGGCTGCTGGGGCAGGTGTGCAGGGCTTGAAATAACAGGCACAGGAGGTTAGGCTTTATTGAGCAGGCAATGGGGAGCCATGGAGGGTGTGTGAGCAGAGGGCAACAGTGACCAGACCGGAAGCCAAAGAGGAGGCTGAGGGCACAGTCCTGCAGGCAAAGGACGGATTCAGGTAGCTCTCCCCTTTCTTGGGAGAAAGCCAAAGACAGTAGGGTTCTGGGAACCAGGAGGTTAAGGGGAGGATGTCTTTGGTCCTTGGGCATCCAAACAAAAAATACCCCTAAGTTCCCTTAGAAAAGGGGCTTTTCTTTTTTTTTCTTTCTTTCTTTTCTTTTTGGAAAGGGGCATTTTCAATGGAGGAAAAGCTATTCTCTAATGGGGGGGGGGGGGTGGAAATCCAGAAACAGGTAACCTCAGAGAGTTTCTGTCCTAGAGATTTTACAGGTAGCGGTATTCTATCCTTAATTGACTTGTAATGTCTGCTTGGGATGCTGTGTTGGCAGGTGGGACTGGTAGGGGGCTCAGTGAAGGGTGGGGATCAGCTAGCCTTGTCTGCTGTGAGCACAGGTATGGAGAGAGGCTTATTTGAACCACTTGTTTTGGATTCCTGGTTGAGATATTTCCTCCCATCCTTTGCCCTCTTGTGACCTCTCTGAGGGAATGCATGGAATCCCCAGGTGGGTGCAAGGGTTTATCTCTTGCTTTAGAATTGAAAAAGGCCCTTGGTGCCAGTGACATGTCCTGCACTCCGGATGGCTGCTCGGAGGCCCCATGGGACCAGACAGGAGTAGGTGAGGACATCACAAGCTCTTGGGTCATGCCAGTGAATTGTTGGGGAGTAGGGGGGCTTGGCATGGGGTGGGAGGGATGGTTGTTAGTGTGGATTCCTGGGTGGAACAACATATACCTTATCTCCTGACCCAGCCAGTTGGTCAAGCTCATGGAGTTCTCAACACTGCAAGGGGAGACTGTGGTGATGGGAGCCTTGGGGCCACTGCAAGCAAGGGCTGTACTAGGAGATGGGTATAGGGAGCCAGGCTCAGGGCCAGGGCAGCCTGGCCTCCTGCTGCAGGATCCTACAACAAACTCTTTGTTGGAGCAGTAAATGCATGTAGGGCTGTGGCTGATGCTGCTGGCAGGGCAGGGATCCTCAGCTCCAGTCGTGAGATGGAAATCCGTCATGGGTACTTCCCTGAGATGGGGCAGAAAACAGCTGGTCCACCTAGAAGCAGACCGGTGGGCAGGACAGCTGTAACCTGGATGTTCAGAACCCAGGGCGGGTGCAGGATTCTGGAACAGCTCACAGCTCAGTCCCCTTGAGTGTTGCTGTTGAACCCACCCAGCTGAGCGCCCCCATACTTTTCACCCACAGAAATTCTGAGATAATGTGTGTTGTTTTTAGCGGCTAACTTTTGGGGTCATTTGTTACGCAGCACTAGCTAACTGATACTCTCATACATTGCTGATCTGGCCTAGTTATAGTGATCATAGTCGATCACTGTAGACAAACTGATGAGTATACACAAGTGTGGGGATAAATGGAGATTAAACTGTTTTAGAAAGACTTCTGGGGTCAGAATATTTGGGGATTCATGAGCGAGAATGAAGGATTGCAAACAGGCCCCTTAATCCATTTGACCAGAATGTACCCAGTGATGGCCATTTTACTTCTAGTCTCCCAACTAACTGTTAGTGCTACAGGGGATGACCTTGTACATACTTTCCAGGAATGTGCAGGTCTCTGTGGGTAAATCCCCCAGTGTGAAATCTCAGTTTCGAGCCTTTGTGTTTGGCATTTTAACAGCAGTTTCCAGAGCACTCTCCACCCAGCTGGTCCCACCTGGTGCCCCTCACCCATGTGCAGGTGGCCCATTTCCCCAGCAGCACAGGCTACCAGCTGACTCAGGATTTCTCAGATCTTCTGAGTGAATAATGGTGTCTTGGCATCATTTTTACAAGCATGTCTTGTTGGAGATGAGATTAAGCATCTTTTTGTGTGTTTAAGAACTATTTTAGCTTCTTTTCTGTGAAACTTTGTTCCTCTCATTGGCCCACGCATCTCCTGGGTGCTTGTCATTTTCTGCTCAGTTTCTTTTACTAGGGCTTCCATGTCCAGAGCATTTACTTTGTGTCAGGCATTTGCTATGTTTTTGCCCCCTGATGATACTTTCTATTTTACAGATGAGGAAGCTGAGGCTCAGAGAGGAACTCGCCCTGAGCAGCCAGGCTCTGGCACCGAGGTCCAGCCACTCTGCCCACTGCCTCCTCCCAGAACATTCTGCAGTTGAATCTTTGGCCACCTCGGTCCTTATTCCCATTGGGTAAATGTCTACTAGCACAATTTTGGAGTCAAGCCTATGCACCATTTCAAGGCTTTTATAACCCTCATACCTCCACTTCATTCCTCTCCAGAAAAGCTGGCCTCTTTCTTACACTCCCATCAACAGCATTTTTGCATATTCTCCATATCCTTTCCAAACACTAGACAGTTTCATAAAAGAAAAAAGTCAATTTGAGACACACGCATGCATTTCATTGTTTAGTTTGAATTTCATTCATGGTGGCACTGAACCTAAAAATATGTTTATTGGCCATTTTTATGTTTGTGCTTTTGTTTTGTGTGTGTGTGTGTGTGTGTGTGTTTTAAGTGAATTGCCTGTTCATGACTTTTTCCTACTTTTCTCTTCAGGAGGTTTTATCTTTTTCTTATTGATCTCTAATAACTCTTTGTATATTAAAGCTATGAATGCTTTGTTATACAGGTTACAGGTACTTTTATTCTCAACCTGCTGGGGGCCTTTTGGGTTTATTTGCTCCAAATTTAAACTTGGTATCAAGTGTCCCCGCTGAGAGCGAAGCATTTGCTGACTTCCCTCTGCTTGCCGGAAGAGTCATCTGTCTCCTTGGGGTTTGGCAGCTTCTCCCTATCACAAGCCTTCCAGTTGCTTCCGGAGCAGATTCTGGAGGGATTTCCCCAGGGTGCTTCTCTGGTTCAGCTTTCAGAGGGGGATACGCATACTGCATGGAGTTGGTTTCCTTCCGTTCCTCCCTGGAGTTTTTAGCCTCCTCAAAGAGAAAGATTTTCTTCACTTTTCCTGATTTTACCCTCCAACTCAAATTTCTGAGATACATTTGTGTTTCACAGCCCTTGTACAGCTGGGTGGGGTTTTTTTGTTTTTAATTTTTAACCCAGAATGTGATGCTAATTCTACAAAATTGGAACAACAAGAACTTGTCATCCTGCCCTCTTTGAGAAGATCACTATTTGTGGGGCACAGGGGTGGCTCAAGGGGTTAAGCCTCTGCCTTCAGCTCAGGTCATGATCTAAGTAAGGGTCCTGGGATCAGCCCCGCATCAGGCTCTCTGCTCAGCAGGGAGCCTGCTTTCCCTACCCCTGCCTGCCTCTCTGCCTACTTGTGATCTCTGTCAAATACATAAATAAAATCTTTAACCAACCAAACAAACAAAAAAATCACTATTTGCTTTTGGTTCCAAAAACTTTCAGTCTTTTCTCAGTTGACCAGGGTATGGGACGTGTCTTGTCACTGTTTTTCTCACTTAATATGACTGATCTTTCCTTGTCAGGTCTATAGAGTGTAAAATTGTTTTTTGCCATTTTGTTACAGAAAGTTTCAAATACACCCCAAAAGCACACCCCTGTGTGCCCCCACTCGGATTCAGCAGTGACCAAGTGTGGCCAGATCCCTTTCCTCTACTCCCATCCCTCACCCCCTTAGTCAATCATGTAACCAGTACATTTTAGGGTGCGTTTCCAAAATATTCAGCTAAAAACTGAACTTGAACAAATGACCGTTGTAGAAAAAAAACTGGAAAACAGAAACAAAGGAGAGATGAAATTCGAAGAGAGGGATGGACAAGGATAAGGACATGGGGAGAAGGAAGGGCAAGTATCATGCGACTCCACTAGCCATGCTGGGAGATTTGAGGCATTTGGGTCAGGCCCACCTCCCTGTCTTCCTTCAGTTCAGGCCCTACTGTCCCTTTGAGCACAAGGTCGCAGGACCCTGAATTTTACTTAACAGTACTGAATCTCTCCCCCCACCACCATATTAACAAATGTATACCTGAGCATCCTTCTTAAAACTTAGTTTTTAAGAACGACCCAAAAACAATCCATTAGAAAGTACATTGGAGCATTGGGAAACAATCCCTTGGAAGCATTTCTATGGAAATTCCCACCCCACCTCCGGAGCACGTGCTCAGCGCTTACAAGTATCATCTGGCTCCATCTGACGCCAACCCTGCGGTGTCGGTAAGACCCTATTTTACAGATGGACAAATTGAGGCTCTCACTGGGAGCCCAAAGTGGGGGCTGAATTTGAAGCCAGGTCTGGGGACGCCAGAAACCGCAAGCTTAATACCCAACAGCCCTTTGAAACCAGGTCCTAACTAGCCAGGTCTGCGGGGTGGCAGAGACTGGGTCCTACACAAATGGAACTGGCACGGCGTATCAGGCGAAGGTCCAGGCGGGGGCGGGTGTCGGAGGCACAGGGCGTTGTGAGCTCTGACACCTTTATGGCACTGAGTCACGTGAAAAGGGAACGCTAGGAGCACTCTGTGCCTTTAAGGCGGGAGCAGGGGGCGGGGCGTCGGGGCGGGACTGACGTGACTCCCGGTGGGAGTCGCGTACGCAGCACTTTGAGCCTTTAAGGCCCTTGGGAGGAGGGGTCCGGGCAGCGGGCCCAGACGGCTGATTCACTCCAGGCACTCTCCTCCCCTTTAAGGCGCGCGGCGGGGCGGGGCCCGGTGGCGGGCTCAAGGCGCGGTCCGCGTCCGCCGGCAGAAAAGCGGCTTAAAGGCGACGCGTGGCGCGATGGCGGCGGCCCCACGCGCGTGCAGGCGGCGCTGGCGGCTGCGCCCGGTGCTGCTGCTGCTGTTACTGCTGGCGCTGCCGCCCCCGGGCGGCCCGCCGGGCGCCGCCGCCTACTTCCCGGAGGAACGCTGGAGCCCCGAATCGCCGCTACAGGCGCCCCGAGTCCTCATCGCGCTGGTGGCGCGCAACGCGGCCCACGCGCTGCCCGCCACGCTGGGCGCGCTCGAGCGGCTGCGGCACCCGCGGGAGCGCACGGCCCTGTGGTGAGCGCGGCACCCGCCTTCCCCGCGCCCGGCCTGCCTCCCCCATCCAGCCGGCTCCACCCCGCGCGCTGACTGCTGCCCTGGCACCGGGCGAGGCGGGCGGGACCCACGCGTGGCCCCTGCTTGCTTCCCTCTTCGGGCCGGCCAAACCCGCTGGCCCTCCGCTTGCTGTCCCTCCCTCCCGGTCTCTGCTCCGCCGCTGTAGGAATGACGGATCGCGCTCTGGCTTCTGGCCCCGCGGTTGGGGCAGATTCCGGACCACGCGTGCCCAGCCCAGGGCTGGGCTGCTCTGCCGGGGACGAACCCTCAAACCGCCTTCGGGGCACTCACGGCTCCAATTAGGGGAGCCTGGAGCCCCCACGGCCCACACTGTATTTCCACTAACAGGAAGTCTTTTCAGCTTCTGCTGCATTGAATCCTGAATCCACCCTGAGTCGATCCCCTGCCCTCTAACCAGTGTGGGTGGGTGGGTGCGTGAGTTATGGGACCAGGTGGCCAAGGGTGGGGGAGTGGGCAGAGCTGTATCGCAACTCGTGATTTCCTGCCTCCTGCTTCGGTTTCCTCATCTGGAAAATGGGGGCATTAATATAACTCTGGTTGCCTTCCTCTCGGAAAATTAACCAGGTAGCGCACTCAAGGCCTTGAGCCTGGGATCTCTAGCTTGGTGCTCGGTGACCAGAACTGTGGTTATGGTTATGTTGTCCTTACTAGTCTTGGCTGCTCATGTTGGCAAGTTAATAACAACTTTTTTAAGGGGAGAGCTCTCCTCTTGATGTGGACTCCTAAATGCCCCACACCCCTCCATCCCAGATTCCCCAGCTTGGATAATGCCGGCACACAGTTGGTGCTTAAGAAATGTTTGTTGAATTAACCAGTAAGCACAGGCCACTCTAAGGTGCTGTTGTCGATAGGAGACAATCGAGGATGGTGGGGTGGGGGTAGATGATACATGCATTTTTAAATTAAATCACCATATTTAGTCCTTAACATGGTTATGAGATCCTGGGTGCTCAGTGTCTGCTGTATTTTTCCCAAAATTAGCTTGTTTAATCCCTTCTGCAGCCCAGTGCAGTGGGTCCTGTCCTCATCTCTGTTTTAGATGAGGAAACAGGCATGGAGCATGGAAGCATCTTGCCCAGGGCTGTATAAGCTGCTGGAAGGCAAGCTTCGGGGTGTGGAGCCCATGTTGCTTCACTGCTACCCGGGGCTGCCTCAGTCTCCCCAGCCTCACGCTGACTGCCCTGCTCTGCTTTGCAGGGTGGCCACAGACCACAACTCAGACAACACATCGGCTGTGCTGCGGGAATGGCTGGTGGCCGTGAAGAGTCTGTACCACTCTGTGGAGTGGCGACCGGCGGAGGAACCCAGGTGAGCTCCAGGTTCTGCCCTGTCCCCCCTCCCCAAGTCAACTGGGCTGTACCCCTATTCACACACCTTCCATGACTCCCCATTGTCCTGTGACAGAACCCCAGCGCTTCTGCCTCTGCCTCTCTGGCCCAACTCGGCAGCTGTACGGGCTGGCCTTGGCTACTCTGACCCGCCCTCAGCTTCAATGGGCCATAATCCTTCAGCTGGACCTTTGTCCCCACAGGTCTCTCCACCTAGAGTTCCCTCACTCCCTTGTCCTCCTGGTGGACGCCTACTGCTTTGTTCCCAGTCTCACTCTATGCTTAGCTTCCCCATGAGCCCCTGGGCAGTGAAGACCACTTGTTCCATTCAGCCTTTCCGGGTTTATTTCTTTACCTGTCTGCCTACATATTCCCTCCTCCAGGAAGCCCTCTCTGACCACTGCCCTCTGGGTTGCCATAGCGCTCCATCCTTCGCACATCACAGCCGTCTCTCTCTGCAGGTCCTACCCGGATGAGGAGGGCCCCAAACACTGGTCTGATTCGAGGTACGAGCACGTCATGAAGTTGCGCCAGGCAGCCTTGAAATCTGCCCGGGACATGTGGGCTGATTACATCCTGGTGAGTCTCTCAGCCAGCTACTCTGAGATCATGCGGGACATCTGGGTGGCCGCCAAGGGAAGGGGGATCAGTGGGATGTGGAGATCATCCTTAAGCCCGTTTACAGAAGGAAACAGGCTCTGAGAGGGGGGAATGAGTTGTCCAATGTGATACAGTTGGTTAGCGGAGGAGCTGGGATTCGATCCCTGGGCGCTGGGGTTCTTAACATCAGGTGGTGTCCCCAGCTGTCCCCTGGGGTTGCACCCTGGGGTTATCTCCACTTTATCACGACCTCTTCGCACCCCACAGTGACATCCTCTGGGTGACAGCTGAGAAGCAGGAAGATGGGGTGGGGGTCTGGGGGCTGGTGGAGAGTCTAGGCTGCTGAGGCCTGACTTTCACTTCCTTCTCCTGGGCCAGCCATTGCCTCTGGAGGAAGGGACGGTTCAGGCTGGGACGCAGTAATGTAAGGTACCTGCCCACAGGCCTGTGTGAGCTCCTTGAGTCCATCCCCTTGATCAGGATGTGATCCCTTCCCCTGGTGTGGATGGGGCTAGATGGCACCGGGGCTGCTGGGCCTGGCTTCCCTGATGCCAGCCCAACAGAGCCTGTGGTCGGTTTTCATTTAGGCGCCAGACCCCAAGCTGTGGTCTCTACCTTCTTCCACCTGCTAGAGCCTGGGGATGCAGTGAGGATGAGCCTGGGCTGAGCCCTGCCTTCTTAGTGTCCCAGGACCGGGGGCCGTGACCAGAAACCAAAACCGAGTGAGGAAGAACTGAGAGCAGCCGGTGCTGAGAGCATGAAAGCAGCGGTGCCGTGATTGTGGAAAGGCAGCTGCTGGTGGATCAGTGTCTGGGGCTGCTATGACAAAGGACTCCTCGCCCTGGCGGTGGGGGTGGGGTGGACTGCAAACAGCGGAAGTTCATTGTCTCCCAGTTCTGGAGGCCAGAAGTCTGAAGTTAAGGTGTCAGCCAGGCCCTGCCCCCTCCGCTGGCTCTAGGGGAGGATCCTTCCTCACTTTTTCCAGCTCCTGGGGCTCCATGTGCTCCTGGGCTTGTGGCCTGTGGCTGTGTCCCTCTGTTGTCTGCCTCTGTGGTCCCTTGGGCTTATCTCTCTGTCCCTCCTCCTCTTACCAGATCATTAGTCATTGACTTTAGGGCCTGCTCGACTCCTGTGTGACCCCATCTTAACCTACATCCTAGTTACATCTGCAAAGACCTATTTCCAAATAAGAAAACAGTCGCAGGGTCCTGGGGGTCAGGACTTCAACGTTTTTGGGGGCCACTGTTCAGTCTACAACAGATGGCACGGTCAGGATGTAGTGACGGGTGAGCAGGGTTTGGGGGTGCCTCTCTTAGGAGGGAACCCTAGCTGTGACCTGAAGGAACAAAGAAGCCAGCCTCGGGAAACTGGGGGACAGTGTCTGAGGCAGAGGGAGCAGAGTAGCATGCAAGCTTGAGGCCTTCAGGGACTGGTGAGGCCCCTGTGGGGGTGATGGAGGTGGTCCTGTAGTGGTGGGAGGGGGCCAGACTATGCAGACCAAGGCAGAGATTTGGTTTTTACTTTGAGGGTAATGGGGAGCCGTGGAGGGTATATGAGCAGGGGAGAGTTGTGTTCTGATTTATGATTTTCAGAAGCTCCGTGGCTGCTGTGGGGAGCAGGGCCTGTTGGGGCTAGAGGGGGAACAGCAGGAGGCCAGTGTGGAGCAGGGCTGTGAAGAAAGTCAAGTAGATTGAGGTTGCCTTCATAGGCCAAGGGGACAGACCCTGCTCAGGGACTGGATGTGAGAGGGCCAGGAGGACCCCGTGTGCCTGGCCTGAGCTCTTCAGAGAGGAGGAAGAATGGAACAAGCTCTTCCTTGGAGCCCTATGGGTTGATGCCTTATCAGACCATTTTATAGATGGGAAAATGGAGGCTTAGGGAAACTCAACCAGTGAGGCACAGTGGTGGGACTGGAACCTTCTGAAACTGTCTAGCACAAGGCCACCTTATTTGCTTCCCTGGGTTTTGCTTTCAGAGTTTGAGTCTGGTTGGTTTTCACTTTTTTCCTTCTGCAAACTTGGGTGGAACTCTACATGTCGGTTCAAAACTCAAAGCAGCTTTTGACACACCAGTATCTTTTGGTAACTAGGGATTTTGGAAATCCATATTGGGGTGTGAAATCATTTGTCCGGTGTTTTAAAATTGTTATGAAAAGGACCTCTTTTTTCTTTTTTTAAAGACCTCTTTTTAAAAGAAAAAGCAAAAAAAAAATTTTAAGAAGGACCACTTTTTTTCTCTTTTTGTAAACGCTCCAGGTGTTACTTGTAAGAAAATATACAAGAAAAAATAAAAAACCTAGGGAAGAAAAAAACAAGCAAACCTTGTAATCTTACCTCCCAGAGAGACTCCCTTTCTGGCTGGTTTCCGTGTTTTCTAATTGAGGTGCAATTCACATAACATAAAATTAACTGTTTCAAAGGGAACAACTCAGCGGCATTTAGTACATTCATTATGTCATGCAACCACAACTTCTCTCTAGTTCCAGAACGTTTCCATCACCCCAGAAGGATGCCCTGTCCCCAGGAGCAGTCGCTCCCTCTCCCCGGCCCCTCCCCCAGGCTCTGGCAGCCACCAGTGTGCTCTCCGTGTCTGTAGATGTGCCTGTTCTGGACGTTTCTTATAAATAAGATAAGGCCATACGCTCTGTGGTCTTCTGTGTCGGGCTTCTCTCACTCAGCACAATGTTCTCAAGGTTCATCTGTTGTAGCGTGTGTCCGTGCTGTGTTCCTTGTTAGGGCTGAGTGATGTTCCATTGTTTGGACGGACTACGTTTTGTTCATCCATTCTCCCGTTGATGGACACGTGGGTCATTTCCACTGTGTGGCTCTCGTGGCCGGTGCTGCTGTGAACGTGGGTGTGCAGGTGCCTGTTTCTAGTTGTCTCGGTGCATACCTAGGAGTGGACTTGCTGAGTCATTAGGTAGTTCTCTGTGTAACTCTTGGAGGAACCACCAGACCCTTCTGGCTGTTTTTATTGTGTATATATTCAAAGGTCACACATACAAATGTTGGCAGGGGCCAGGCAGGGAACAGCCCCCGCGGCTTGTCCCAAGGGGCAGCCGCCTTCCGTCTCCAGCTGGGGGTTGGCTTGTGGGAGTGCCACTCTGGAATTGCCAGGGAAGGCTGGGACTCTAGTTCTTGCTGTTGCATGTGGCAAGTGATTTATAGGTTTTAAAAATCCTGCGTGGGTGGGTGCCTGGGTGGCTCAGTGGGTTAAGCCTCTGCCTTCGGCTCAGGTCATGATCCCATGGTCGAGTCCCACATCGGTCTCTCTTAAAAAAGAAAAAAAATCCTGTGTGGGGGACAGAAAGCCTATCTGTGGACCAGAGGCATTTAAAAACAAATCAATTATTCCTAAGGGTTCCGTGATGCGTGGTGGCCTGGTGTCTTCACGTCCCAGTGGACACGGACACCCTTGCCTGATCCTACTCCGTGGTGCAATTCCTAGCTGTCTGGGCTCACTCTGCAGTGAGGAGCTGGAACTTCTCTAGCCAGTTCGCCATGGCTAGACTCCTGCGTCGTTCCCCAGTTAGTGTGGTCAGCAGCACTGCAGTGAGCTTCCGGGTGTGGCCTCTCTGGGGAGTGTTGGTGACACATGGTTTTGGGGGGAACAGCAGGCACCTCCCCCCCGATGGTGACCCTTTTCCTGGGATGGTGGATTTCATCCCATGCTGCACCAAGCAAGTTACCATCTTTTTTTTTTTTTTTTTAAGATTTTATTTATTTATTTGACAGACAGAGATCACAAGTAGGCAGAGTCAGGCAGAGAGAGAGGAGGAAGCAGGCTCCCTACTGCTCAGAGAGCCCGATGCGGGGCTCAGTCCCAGGACCCTGAGACCATGACCTGAGCTGAAGGCAGAGGCTTTAACCCACTGAGCCACCCAGGCGCCCCTAAGTTACCATCTTTTTATCCCGACATGTAAGGTGTTACGGGAAAACAAAGGGCTTCCGTAAAGACCGGATTTGTATACACTCTGTCAGCCTGTAATTCACATTAGACATGAGTGCGCTCCTCCCTGCCACTCCCCACAGAGTTGGCCTCTGCTCCTACCGTCCTACTCATGGACAGGGGCTGCCTTTTTGAGAAGTTCCCATAAATGGTGCCACGTGTACTTTCTGTCGTGTTTGATGTGATCCCCCCGCCTCCCGCCCCCAGCGCCAAGTCTGGGCCCCATTTGTGTTGCTTTGTGCGTTGTGGTCTGTCCCTTCTCTTGCTACAGAGTGTATTTCGTTGTATGAGCATTACTGGGCTTGTCACCAGGGGCAGAGCCGGTGGTGGAGGAACCGGCTGGCTTCCAGGGCCCCATCTGCTTACTCTAGGATCCCCACACTGCCGCCCCCTCCCCTCCAGGACGCTGGCAGCTGCCACAGCTGTTCAGAGTCGTGGGCCAGCCTGGGTCAGTCCCATGGGCCCTGCTGATTCTCTGCTGGGTGTTTTGCAGTTTGTGGACGCAGACAACTTGATCCTCAACCCGAACACACTAAGCCTCCTCATTGCTGAGAATAAGACGGTGGTGGCCCCCATGCTGGATTCGAGGGCTGCATACTCCAACTTCTGGTGCGGGATGACCTCCCAGGTCAGGGGGCTGCTGGGGGAGGGTGGGGGCCGGGAATGGTGGGGGCAAGCGGATGGGGACTGTGGCTGGAGCCTAACTTCCCATACCACCTCATGGTAGGCCCTTTACAACACCATCGTGGTAATCCTTAACTAGCTCCTTGATGGAAGGTCTATGATTGTGCCCTCTCCTCCCCATTCCCTTCCCAGTCACTGAGGCAGAGACAGAAACGCAGGGAGAGAGGACTTGACTTGCCTGAGATCACACAGCTAGAAAGCCATGGTGCCAGGTAGGACTTCAGGCACAGCTTGATCCAGGTGTTCAAACAACTTTCCCATCTTCCTCCATCTTTTGGGTGGCTTCATTGTCAGACTCCGGGAGCACAATCCTAGCACCATCCAGCCAAAGTCCACTTTGGGCCTTGTCCAGTCTCCTCCTACACCTGAGCCAATTCCCGAAGCCAGGAAAATGCCAGGTTCTGATTGACTGATTCTGGGCCGGTAGACCCACCCCAGCGTTGAGGCTGGGATTGCAGGCAACACCAGGAGGAGTGAAAGGGTGGGTGCTGGAGTGGGGGGCATGCCAGAGCCAGGACCCCTCCTGTCTCCTCCTGTCTTTTTAATTGATGTGTGATTTACATAATAGAAAACTCACCCTCTTAAAGTGAACATTTCAGTAGTTTCTATTTTAAAAAATATGTCATGGAAATCTAAATATTACACTCTAACAATTCCAGTTTGTAAAGGTATGATGAAGAGAGAGAACAATTTAAGATGGTTAAAACTTCTTTTTAAAAAGATTTCGCCCCGTGTTTCTTGAAGTCCCTACTTCTGATGTTCAGTCCTGTGTAAATCAAGGAATTGCAAATATCTGGTCCCTTTCTCAGCTTGCTCATTTCCTCCAAGAGCTGCCTTTCTGATCTGAAGTGTTGAGCTAGGTCTGCAGGTGGGCACACAGCTGCGGCCCTTCCCTCCTCGGCCCCCATCCTACTGCCTGTGGGTGTGGGGGACGAGCCCTGACCACCCCCAGAGTTCTGGACTCAGGGAGAGCCCACCACAGCCAGAGGTTGGCATCTGGGTCCTGCTCTCTACATGTTCCATGCCTCCCCTTGTCCCAGGCCTCCAGCCTTACCTCTAGGATCCCCCCCATAGAGCTGCACCCTCCCCCCCACAGGGCTACTACAAACGTACCCCCGCCTACATCCCCATTCGCAAGCGGGACCGCCGGGGCTGCTTTGCCGTTCCCATGGTGCACTCCACCTTCCTCATTGACCTGCGGAAGGCAGCGTCCAGGAACTTGGCGTTCTACCCTCCTCACCCTGACTACACCTGGTCCTTTGACGACATCATCGTTTTTGCCTTCTCCTGCAAGCAAGCAGGTGAGCCCACAGAAGGTTCCCAGAAACCAGAACTGCAGGGTGCAGGGATAGTTTCAGGTGTGGCTGTATCCAGGTGTTCAGGTGATGTCCCCAGTACTCCCTTTCTTCCAGCCCCCACTTCGCCGGGTCACTTCGATCCTCTTATCTTTAAGACCTCTTTATTGGAGGTTATTTTCACCTTGATAGTCTCCTGTGTTCTCCCAGTTTTCTGTAGTTGAGCATAATTATTTGCTAATTATACAGGTAGGGAGGAAACATTTTAAAAAGAAAGAACACAGCCATAGCTGGCCTCTCATTTTTTTTTAAACTGTGGTTCGGCGAACAATGGCCCATGGCCCAAATCTGGCCCACCATCTGTTTTCCTGTAGCCATAAGCCAAGTATGACTTGGGTTCCTGGACCTAATTCTATCTTGAGTGTGTGCGTTGGTGGGGGCGACTTCCCCACACCAACAAGCCATTGTCTCTGTAAGACAAGCAGGGTATCCTCCAATTCAACTCACTTCTGACAGTCTTTCCAGGGATGGTGTCAGATCGCACAGGTTGGGGAGTGCTCAGTCGGACAACACTGTCCGCCACCCCAACTTCAGACGCTGGCCACAAACCCACATGCTTCTGAGGAACTGGCCATAAACCTGAGGCTCCCAAGATGCTCTCCTTGGGGTCCATTACTTTGTAAAAGCAGCTCACGGAATTCAAGAACCCCATTTACTCGCCAGATGCCTCGGTTTAGTCTAAAAGGCTCTAACTCAGGAGCAGCCCTGGGGAAGAGATGCGGTATGTGGGCTGTGTGAGGTCCAGGGGAAGGGGCGTAGAGCTTCCTTTCCCCCTCCAGGCTCCAGTACATTACTCTCCCCACACCCCCGTGTTCACCAACTCGGAACTGCTGGGAATTCCATCCTTTTGGGTTTTTATGGAGGCTTCTTTACATAGATGTGATTGATTGGATCATTGGCTCTCAGCAATCCAACCTCTAGCTCCTCTCCCCTCCCCAGAGACAGGAGGGGTAGGACTGAAAGTTCCAGCCCTCTGTTCATGGCTGATTCCCCTTGGCAACCAGTGTGTGTTGGGGGAGGGAGGTTCCTCTTTAAGTGCTTTCCAGAAGTCACTTACTAATGTGAGAGACACCTCTAAGCTCTCAACATTTAGGAAATTCCAAGGATTTTGGGAACTGAGCCCGGACCTGTGGATGAAGACCAAATATATACGCCAAGTCTGTATTTGGTCATCTGAACAGGAAAAAAAAAAAATGAAAAGAAGACTAATACTTTGTGACATCTGAAGATTGTATAAGATTCGAATCTCAGTGCCTATAAAGAAAGTTTCATCAGCACGCAGCCGCACCCATTCACTGGAGCCTCATATCTGGCTGCTGCTGCGTTCCAGCTGCAACTGAGTCATTGAGATAAACCGTCTGGCCCATAAGTGTAAATATTGACCATCTGGCCCTTTACAGAAAAAGTTAACCAGTTCAAGTGAAAATCATTCTTCATTGGGTTTTTCACTTAAAAAAGAAAAGATATGCATAAAACCTTAAACCACCCAAAAAGGGCAAATGCAGATGGAGGTGCTGTTGCTTCTGTCTAGGTCAGCCGCGTCTCCTTTTCCTGCCTCACTGGGCCTCTGCGCTGCCCTCCCTGGGGTTGTGCAGTTGGCCGTGTCTCGGAACCCCACGGGGGATCATGGCAGTGGCCATGCGAGGCGCTCATTAACAGCTCTGGAGTTTTCCCCAGGCCAGCCTGGCAGCTGGGGAGCTGAGGAGTCCCTGACGGGTGCCGGGAACAGGGGGCACCTGGTGAGGTTCTAGGCTCACCCTCAGTGGTGCATCTGGTTTCTGGGAGCCGCTGTTGCCTCGTACCATTTTTTACTTTGCATTGTTGTTCCCTTGGCCGCAGAGGTCCAAATGTACGTCTGCAACAAGGAGGTGTACGGCTTCCTGCCTGTGCCGCTGCGGTCACACAGCACCCTCCAGGATGAGGCCGAGAGCTTCATGCACGTGCAGCTGGAGATCATGGGTGAGTCCCCAAACACGGAGGGCTGAGTCACCTCCCTTTCTCTACTACCTTGCCTCTGTCCCATCTGCTGCGTGCCAGTCCCTTGGCTGGGAGCGGGGGACTCGACACGAACAAGGTGGATGGTTGTCCCTGCTCTTGGAAACAGCTGTGCGCAGCATCCTGAGAGCTGTCAGGATGGGCTCCCGGGAAGAGGAGGCATGAAGATGCACGGTGGGTAGGAGTTAGCCAGGAAGAGAATTACAGCTGGAGGGAGCAGCACGGGCAAAGGTCAAGAGGCTGGAGGGGACGTGAGCTCAGAGAACGGCCAAGATTGACAGGACAGAAATAAAGGTGGCGAGCTGGGCAGAGCTGACAGGCAGGGCCAGCACAGGGGCCTTTGACACCAAGCTGAGGAACAGAGCTTTTGCCCAAAGGCAGCTGGGAGCTATAGAGGGTGTGAGAGCAGAAAGGGCAGCAGGTTTTCACCGGTGGACCTTCATTGTGCATGGCAGTGTCTGGGACTCCACCATTTCAAGCTGTGTCCTCATCCATGCTGCTGCCAAACCCAGACCCAGCATTATTTAATACTTATCTTAAGGAGACACTTTTTTCCCCCACTTGAATACATTTAAAAAAGGAAACTAGGAATTTTTTTTTAAAGATTTTATTTGTTTATTTGACAGACAGTGAGAGAGGGAACACAGCAGAGGGAGACACAGAGGGAGAGAGAGAAACAGGCTTCCTGCTGAGCAAGGAGCCTGACCTGGGGCTCGATTCCAGCTGAAGGTGTGCTCTTAATGACTGAGCCACCCAGGTGCCCCGGAAACTAGGTACTTTTACAATAGTTGCAAGCTTGTGCCTTTCTAATATATATATAGATACAAATAAATCCATGAACTAGTCAACTAGCCATCCCTCTAGTGGGCCCCTGAGATAGGACAAGCACAAAGGGTGGGGCTGCCACCAAGGTTGTTTGAGGAGGGGGCTCCTGTTCCTGCTGGGGCTCTCCAGAGACACCACACAGTGTCTCCTGTGAGGGCCTTGCCCAGTGCTGGCCACGCACATCCCCCAGAAGGCCTCTGAGGCAGCGTGGCCTTTCCTCCTACTGCACAGACAAGGAGGAGCCCTGCTCCTTTAACCTTTCCCACGGTTAAACCTCTCTCTGGAAAGTTCTAAGACACCCCCTGGTGGCTGAAGATGGAATGGCACCCTGCCCTCTGTTTTTGGGGGGACATTTAGGTACTTTGAGGTGACCCCTGCAGGTTGCATGGTCACCAGGGTGAAGACCCCTGTAGTACCTGAGCGTTCGTCACACACAGATGCCCAGGCCTGGTCCAGCAGCCCCACCAGGCAACACTCACAGAGGGGGGTCTCTGTCGTCGCCAGCTCCAGCCGGTGACTGGCCCCTGAGAAATGTCTCACAGGCTGCCAGAGTTTTCCTACTTGATTTTATTATTTTTTTAAATGTTATTTTTATTTATGTATTAGTCAATTTTATTTTTATTATTTTTTATTTTTTGAGAGCGAGCGAGAAAGCATGCATGAGAGCAGGGGCGGTATGGAGGGAGAGGGAGAGAGAGAATCTTACACTGTCTCCACAGCTAGCAGAGCCCAATGCAGGGCTCTCATGAGAACATGACCTGAGCCAAAATCAGGCGTCAGATGCTCCACCAACTGAGCCACCCAGGCTCAGTTAGGAAGTATTAGAACCTGATGTCACCAGAGGAGTGAATATTTTCCTATGTCTTGAGGGCCAGAGCAAAGCCTACAGAACAGACAGAAGGAGGGTCTGGGGGTTTCAGATATTTGTGTAAATCCTTCCTTCTGGTCTGAGTGAAGACTGTATTTTTCTCTCCATCCCTGTGTGGGTACCTGGACCCGGGCTGTGCATGTGATTTTTCATGCGTTCAAAAGTCTGTCCAGTGATGAAATTTCAGACTTGCAGGAAGGCTCAGTGACGTCCCCGGGGCTGGGGGATCCTGCCGCCTGCTTCCTTCCCCCGCCACCCCGCTCGTGGACAATGGAGCATCTTTCCCCATCGCCTGGTAACCCTTGCTCTTAGGACAAGCACAAAGGGTGGGGCTGCCACAAAGGTTGTTTGAGGATGGGGCTCCTGTTCCTGCTGGGGCTCTCCAGAGACACCACACAGTGTCTCCTGTGAGGGCCTCGCCCAGTGCTGGCCACGCACATCCCCCAGAAGGCCTCTGAGGCAGCGTGGCCTTTCCTAACCCTCAGTTAGGCTTTATTACAAGCAAAAGGATGCAGGTTACAAGCAAAGGGAAGGGGTGTCTGGGTGGTGTTCCGGAGAGTTCTGTGCATGAACTTCCGGGTATCCCCTGTCTGTGGAGTCGTGTGGACAGTTTTCACTTCTCCCAGCGCCCCGTGTGGCCACACACATGGTGTACTGCCATCCAGGGATGCTCCCTAAGCCTCAGGGTCCAGGCTTTTTACTGGGGCTCACTCACATGGACGTGGCTGACTGCCTCTCTAGCCCCTGCAGGGGGTGAGCTGATTCCACGTGGCCCAAGACCCCTCCCCTAAATCACACTGTTGGCATAGATCACCCAGTGTGGCCCGAGAGCCCAGGCAAACAAAGATAGTCCTGTCAGGCAGAATGTTCAGAGGGCTTCCACCTCTCAGGCACTGGGGACAAAGGCCAGATGTCTTTTGGGGCGGGTTTGATTATTCACCCCCACGATGGGTCTGGAGGTGTTTGGTTTTTGTAATCACTGTGCTGTGACTTTTCTGAAAAGGCTGCATTGCTTTGCTCCTTCTGGATGCCTGCTGTGCTCCGTCTTCCCCAGAACGGACGACAGTGGGGAGCTCCTCCCCACCCAACAGGCGGCCTTGTTGCCCTCCGCACCCTGCAGTGGAGAGGCAGAAGCTCAGAAGGAGAAGGGAAAAGGCATCTGGAGTTTGAACCTGGGTGCTCAGATCCCAGCATCTTGCTCTCGGTCTCCAGCTCCCCCAAGAGGATAGGGTGGGGGGTGGCCAGAGCCGTGAAGAGCCCGGGGCAGGAGGAAACCCCGGGATGTGGTGTTCCTGGGGGCCCAGGTTGGCTTTGGGCTGCGCCCCAGCCCGTCTCAGACAGAGGGGCCTGTGTCTCTCCCTCGGGCTCACACGGGGCCTTTATTCTCCATGGGGCAGATGGCGCACTCACCTTCAGGCTGGGCTCCTCTGGGTCAGCCTCCCCAGCCTCCTGTCCACCCGTGGAGCTGATCCTTCTGAAGGAAGTTGCCAGGGTCGTGCCAAGACAGGGCCCTGGAGATGTGGTCTGAGCCCTGCTGACAGCCGCTGGCGCGTTGTGGGGGGCTCATGGCCACTCTGAAATTCTTGCCATACTTTGGCTTATAGACATGCCACTCCAGTCCCACGGTCACCTTCTGCAGGTGAATCTCTGTGGTCTCCCCTCTGCGTGCGTGGCTGGATCCAAGTTGCCCATTTTGATAAGGACCCCAGTCACTCTTTTTACTTGGTTGTCTCTGTAAAGACCTTATTTCCAAATAAGATCACGTTCTGAGGTACTGGGGGTTAAGATTCCATCCTGTTGGGAAGGACACGATTCAGCCCATAATGTGCATCATTTCATGGCATCTCCTGAAACCTCTGGGAGGAGGAGGAGTTTTTTGTTTTTTTAAGATTTGATTTTATTTTAAGATTTTTATTTATTTGTCAGAGAGCAGAAGCATGGAGAGTTACGGGCAGAACAGGGAGAGCAGGCAGAGAGAGAAGCAGGATCCCTGTCGAGCAAGAAGCCCGATGTGGGACTCGATCCCAGGACACTGGCATCATGACCTGAGCCAAAGGCAGACTCTCAACTGACTAAGCCACGCAGGCATCCCAAGGAGGAGGTTTTTAAAATTGGAGTCCTGGGGCACTTGGGTGGCTCAGTCAGTTGAGCATCAGACTTTGGTTTCAGTTCAGGTCATGATCTCAGGGTCCTGAAATTGAGCCCCGTGTTGGGAATCCGTGCTCTGTAGGGTGTCTGCTTGAGATTCTCTCTCTCCCTCTGTCCCTCACCACCACCACCCCACTCAAGCACACTTTCTCTCTCTCAAATAAATAAATCTTCAATAAAATAAAATTGGAGTCTCTTTTTATAGATGAAGAAAGCCAAGGCCCCAGTAGGTTAAGGTCACACAGTTTGCCATCATTTTTTTGTTCATTCTCTGAGTAACTATTGAGTGCCTGCTGTATACCAAGCTTTGGGCACTGGGGACTCAGTGCGAGTGGTCAGACGTGGTGTCTGTCCTGCAGTGCTTATGGCAGACAGATAGAATGCCAGGGAGGTGGGCTCACAGGATTGGGGTTGAATGATGGAAGGCCAGATGCTGTGGGAGCCAGGAGGAGGTATCCTGCTCCAGCTCAAGAGGGCATCTTAGCTGAGAACTCAGGAGAAGGAGGGGAGGAAGGAAGGTGTTTCATGCAGAAGTCCAGCATGTGCAAACGTCCTGAGGTAGGAGGGGGTGCATTTGGGGGCAGTGCCAACAGCCAGAGTGAGTAGGTGCAACATCGTCAATGATTCCAGGCTAAGGAGCTTAGGGGGACGGGGGTCCCAGAGGGGCTGGGGAAAGGAAGGGACACTGGAGGCTGGAGCTCCTCTCCCCGTGACCCCACTGACACCCTGGCTTCTGTCTGCCTCACAGTGAAGCACCCACCGGCAGAGCCCTCCAGGTTCATCTCCGTATCCCCCAAGATGCCTGACAAGATGGGCTTCGACGAGGTGAGCCAGGCTTACCCCAGCGGGTGGGGGCGGGGTGGAGGCAGGGGCCCGCCTGGAGGGTCCGACGGGAGCTCTGGGCCCGCAGGTCTTCATGATCAATCTGAAGCGGCGACAGGACCGGCGGGAGCGCATGCTGCGGGCCCTGCAGGCGCAGGAGATCGAGTGCCGGCTGGTGGAGGCCGTGGACGGCAAGTGCGTCCTGAGGCCCGCCGGGGGCAGGGGCGGGGCGTGGGGGGGGCGGGCTTGTGGCTGTTGGAGCGGGTGGGCAGGGCACCTGGGTGTAGACGGCTCCCAGGCCGGCACTGTCGCATACTCTTACTCTGACCCCCTCCCTCCCGTCCCCGCCTCCAGAGCCATGAACACCAGCCAGGTGGAGGCGTTGGGCATCCAGATGCTGCCCGGCTACCAGGACCCCTACCATGGGCGGCCCCTCACCAAGGGCGAGCTGGGATGCTTCCTCAGCCACTACAACATCTGGAAGGAGGTAGGTCTGGCGAGGAAGGGCAGGGCTGACCTCAGGCTTCTGGCCATCCAGGGAGGGACTCGCTTGCGCCCCCTGCAGGTTTCTGGAATTTCAGCAGGACACAGGGCCTCGGTTCAGAGAACCCTCCACGGGGATGTCACAGCAGCCTGGATGGGCAGCTGCTGTCCTTCCGTTGTGCAGATGGGGAAGCAGACGAGGGAGGCAGGGATGTGCCCAGCTCCCATAGAAAGTGGGGTCTCAGACCCAGGACCTCCAAGTGAGGCCCTTTCCCACCCCGCTGCTTTCACGGGTCTTTGGAGCCTGGACTCGGTGCTCAACACTTACCAGTAGAAGTGACAGCCACGGGGACAGTCAGCAACGCTAACCCCACACCGGGGTCTCATCGGCCACTCTCAGAGGCCGAGATTCAAACATGGAGCCACCAGGCAGTGGGCCAGACGGGGTGTCTGGGCGTTTGA
Source organism: Lutra lutra (assembly GCF_902655055.1). NCBI lineage: Eukaryota > Metazoa > Chordata > Mammalia > Carnivora > Mustelidae > Lutra > Lutra lutra. The sequence continues at coordinate 210,097,892 of NC_062278.1, read as the reverse complement.
GGTGACAGGTCCTCTCTTCCTGAGTGAGGTTTATCATGGAGGGCGTGGGGCCCGGGTTCCTGTATCCAGGCGGCCTGACCCGGGTTCAAGCCAAGCCCTGCCTCACAGAGGGGTGAGCTCTGTGAGCGAGGAGGGCGCCCTGTTCTTGAAGATGACAGTCACCTTCCTCAGTCTTGAGGCTTCTCAAGTGCCTTTGGGGACACCCATGCACCTGTTGTGCATCCGGCCTGGTGCTGGGAGCGGGACAGCCACCAAGACAGATGCGGGTCCTGGCAGGGGGCTCATGGCCCTGGGAGATGGGGACTCTGATGGCAAACCACAGTAATCTAAGTGCGACGCACCCACACGAGGACGAATTGTCCTCAGCTGACAGCTGTAGCCAGTGGTCAGGGAGGGCCTCCTAGGTGACCTCTGAGCCCAGGCCTCAAGGCTGGGGGCCAGCCTGCCACTGTGCTGCGGGGGCGGGGGGGCACTCTGCATTGGCGTTGGCACAGGCACAGGCCCTGGGGTGGGAAGGAGCAGTCAGGCCAAGGGCAAGGCCAGGGCACCTATCGCCAAGTGTGCAAGGAGCTGATGGCCAAGAGGTCGATCCCGATGATGGTGAGGAAGGCTTGTGTTTGCTTCTCTCCTGCGGCCCCAGGGCCTTGAAGCGAGCTGACTTTTGGGTCAGGTCTGGCCTTGGTCCCCATCTGATGTGGGCAGGGCATCCTCCCTCAGGTTGTGGACCGTGGGCTGCGGAAGTCACTTGTCTTTGAGGACGACCTGCGCTTTGAGATCTTCTTCAAGAGACGCCTGCTCAACCTCATGCGGGACGTGGAGCGGGAGGATCTGGACTGGGACCTCATGTGAGCATGGGCCAGGGCTGGTGGTGCGGACTGGGCCCCTGGGTGGCACTGGGGTGGGGCCGGGGCTCGGGGGCTCGGTTTGGAGTGGGTGGAGCTGCAGTCTGGACCCAGGAAGTGAGGCCTAGAGCCTGGAGGTCTGAGGGCCTTTGCAGGGTAATAGGCCGCACCAACTTAGGGGTGTGGTGGGAGGGGACTTGGGTGTAGCCTGTGGTCCCTGGATCCAGAGAGCACTCAGGGTTTAGCCTAGGGCCTGGGGGGTAGGGCCTGTGGCCGGTGAAGATGACCTGGAAATCTAGGGACCTGGCCTGTGGGGAGGGGGCTTGAGAGGGCTTGGAGGCTTGAGGAGTCCTGGAGGGGATGGGGTTTGCCTGAGATTTGAGGTGGAAGCCTGTGCTCAGGGCTGAGGATCTTGGGCTGTGGCCTGGGGTGGGTGTGGTCAGGGCTTGGGGCTGTGCCCAGAAGCTGGGGGCGTGGCCAGGAAGCCTGGGTCTTAGACCAGCAGTAGGTAGGATGTGGCCAGCATATTTCTGGACAGTCCTTTGGAATGTCCCCTAGGTGAGTTGGTTCATCCCCCAGCCCCACGGTGTACAGGGCCCTGATGCAGGTGCTGGGCCCCAGACTCTGGACTCTGCTAGTCATAGTACTAGGAGCAATACCCCTTCCTCCCCAGCCACTCACCACATTCCTGCACGTTGCCCAGCTGCCACAGCTTTCTGAACTCAGAACAGCTTCCCTCCTAGCCCCAGTCCTTCTGTGGTTCAACCTCAGAGTGTCCAGGACGTCCTCCCCTTCTGAGCTCCAGATCCTCCCATGGGTCCCTAGTACCCTTGGGAAAAACACAGTCTCCTCCCTGCACGTCCCAGATCCCTGAGGCACTCCGTGGTCCGGCAGCCACCCCTGCCTCCTGGCTGCTCCCCCAAACACTCCCAGTCAGCTCCCACCCCAGGGCCTGACGGAGGCTCACTCGACCTCAGACTCGCTCGGTTAGCATTCTCTGTGGGGTCGAAGAGGGTGACAGGACCCTGACTCTGCACCCACAGCTACGTGGGCCGGAAGCGGATGCAGGTGGAGCACCCGGAGAAGGCTGTGCCCCGCGTGAGGAACCTGGTGGAGGCAGATTACTCCTACTGGACGCTGGCCTACGTGATCTCCCTGCAGGGCGCCCGCAAGCTGCTGGCTGCCCAGCCGCTCTCCAAGATGCTACCTGTCGACGAGTTCCTGCCGGTCATGTTTGACAAACACCCAGTGTGAGGGGCGGGCCGAGGGGCTGACCTGGGTCGGTGGGCGGGGTGGACCCCCGGTCCTTTGGCTTTCCCTCCTCCCACTCCTTCCTCGGTGCCTGTCCCCCCTCCCGCCCCGCCCACTTCTGTCTCAGTCGGTCCCCTCCCACTTCCCCCTTGGTCGGTCAGGACTCCCAACCCATGGCGGCCCCCCTTTCTCCCCCACCCCCCCAGGTCCGAGTACAAGGCCCACTTCTCACCCCGCAACCTGCGTGCCTTCTCGGTGGAGCCCCTGCTCGTCTACCCGACGCACTACACGGGGGATGATGGTTATGTGAGTGACACAGAGACCTCGGTGGTGTGGAACAACGAGCACGTGAAGACCGACTGGGACCGCGCCAAGTCCCAGAAGATGCGGGAGCAGCAGGCCCTGAGCCGCGAGGCCAAGAACTCCGATGTGCTGCAGTCGCCGCTGGACAGCGCGGCCCGTGACGAACTCTGAGCGCTGGAGGCCGAACCGCCAAAGCTGGCCTCACTGGCGCAGCCCGACCTCCTTAGGCCGCGGAGGGCTCTCCCCTCCAGGCAGTATGCAGCCAGCTTGGCTCGGCTCTGGCTCAGCAATCACGTGCACGCAGGCAGCTTTAATGGAGTGCCTACTGTATGCTGGGAATGGGGCTTGGCACTAGGGCATCAGAAGGGAACCAGACCTCGTTCCTGTCTTCAGGTGCCGAACACTTGGAAGTCCTCACTGGGTACCAGGCTTCCACGTTTGGCAGTGGATGGGGCATAATTATTCCTTCAGCTAGTGACCGATTGGTCCATCAGACTTTTGTTGATTTCCCCCCCCACCCCAAGAATCAGCACTAGTGATACACAGTCATTGTTTTAATGCATTGAAGTATTTATTGAATGCCTGCTGTATGTCGGGCACCAAACATTGTGGGCTCTGGGAATACTGGGATAAACAAGATACTTTCATTCATTTCTCCGAATACCTATGAAGCACCCACCATGTGCCTGGTACTTGGGACACAAAGACAAGTTCTTATTAACTCAGAGCATTTATTGAGTGCCTACTGTGTGCTGGGAACTGAGCTTGGTGCCGGGGTGAAAACAAGGTGCTTTTCACTCTTCAATTGGCTTCTTCCGCACACGTGTAGAGGGCGCCCGCTGGGGGCCGGCATTAGCGAAACCAAACAGCACAGCCTGTGCTGGGTCAGGACACCAGACGACCCTCCTGCGTGCAGGGCCGCGTTCCAAGGGCTGGGCCACCCAAATGAACAAGATGAATCTTATTTCTCCTTGCAGCAGGCGTTGATGGAGCGCCTACTGTGTACCAGACCTCGTGGACTCCCCGTGAGACTGGAGAATTGTTGGCTGAGAGTTTGATCCCTGCCTGCCGTGGCCCCCCCCACTTCCCCCCCAAGCCTGGTCACCCAAGCTGTGTGCAGACAAAATCCCCCCCACCACCCAGGAGGGAGGGTGGCTCTCCCCTCACCAGGGACAACCGCAGGTCCTAGCGACCACACGGCCACGCTCAGGCTTCCCTGGACCCAGCCCCACTGGCGGGGGCAAGGGATAAAGACAGGGGCTGGGTCTCCTGTGCTCACCCCTGCTCCCGTGTTGACTTGTCATCCCATCTGCTTGACCTCCCTGCCCTGCGTCTCAGACGTGGGCTCTGCTCGCTCCATGGGGTTCCTGCGTTCAAGCCTTTGGTGGGCTTGTGTGTTTGGGGCTCTGCGGGGGCTCGGCTGCGCCAGGGTACTGCCGGGTCCTGGGCCGGTGCTCCCCGGCTTGGGCGGGGACTTGCTGTGCCTCCAGCCGGGAATGAACGTCCGAGCCGGCCAGCAGTGCTTTGCTCTCTTAGGGACACCTGCTCACTGGGTCGGGTCCTGGATAACTTGCTTATTTTTTTTTATTAAACGTTGCTGGTTGGTTTTCACATCAGTGTGTCCTTTTCTTGGCCCGCTGCATTGCTCACCACCAACACACGCTCACACTTCCCACACCCCCCAACTGCCGGCCAAGACATGGGAGAAGGTGAGGGCCAGCCAGGCGCTGGAGGGAAGCCCATTGGTGGAGGGAGTGTGGGGTGAGGGTGGTGTGAGCCCCGTTTCCGGCCTACCCCGCCCCATAAAACCTCCCTGAAATAGCCCAGGGACAGCTGACCCACCCCGCGCCAACTGCAGGATCGTCTCCGATGACAGGAGGAGAGATGCTGTCATGTTCTGGGGTCTCCAGAAAACAGACTCCCAAGATGAGGATTTGAGTTGTCCCAGACGTGACCCCAGGAAGCCACGATATGGGTGGGGACGTGAGACGAGGGGAGAAGGAGCCCTGAAGGAGGCCCCCATGAGCAACTGAGTCTGGGCCGCTGGGGACTGCGGGAGAGTGCAGGGAGCATGCGCCTCTGAGGGGTCCCGCCCCAGGGGCAATGGAGGCGGGGCATTTAGCCACACCCAGCTCTTCGTCAAATACTGGAAGGTTCTCAAGATCTTCAGCCCCGCTGAAGGAGCGTGTGGGTGCACACCCAAGCCTTTTACAAAATAACACAGATGGCGTGTGATCCTTGTGGAAGAATTCGAACATACAGCTAAGCAAACTGAAAAGGCCCAGTTAAATCCTATATCCTCAGAGAAGACAACAATGAACATTTTGGTGAAAAAACATTCCAGTCTCACCCATGTGCAGGGTGCAAATATACCCGCGTATCCAAAAAGAGGATCGTGATCCATATACGGATTGGATTCCCCACCCCACCTCCCGTCCGACTCTACACATTTTTATTCCATAAACATGGGATCCATTGGCACTCGGTTTTTCAGCAATTTTCTTTTTTAAATTTAACAACATATTGTGGACGTTCTAATCGGGGCAGACTCCTATGAATTCCTCATGGATTGTCACATACAATGTTCCGCGATGGTGACAGACTGCCATTCACGTGGCCGTTCTGACCCCAGACAGTCACCACCCGACCGAGAGCCGTGTTACACGTCCCATTCTTCCTGCTGGAGTTATTTCCGTTGGGTGAGTCGATGCAGGTGAAAATGCTGGATTCACGTGTGTGCACGGCTCATTCCATACGGCTACCGTATTTACCCTTCTTACCGTATTGACTCTCTTTGCTCGATCTTGTCTGTTCGTGTGTTTACGGAGGTGGATGATGCCAGTTTATTAACCTCCCATAGAACGTTGGAATCATTTCTCATGTGTTCCAGTTATGTGGGACGTTTCTAAATCTTATTTTAACCCAGTGAATGTCACCTGGGGTGTTTTTGTTCCTCGAAACATCGGTTGACGTTTGGAGACGTTTGTGGTTGTGGTGACTGGGGGTGCTATTAGAACGGGGGGAGGGGGCAGGGATGCCCCTGCATGTCCTCAAGGGCACAGGGCAATCCCCTGACAAAGACTGATTTGGCCTCAGAGTCCACAGGGCTCTCGTTGAGAATCTTGCGCCAGTCCCATTCAGCCTCTTGGGGACCTGAGTCTGTGGCATGAAGTAAAGCTTCCTTTGCTACAAAATCTCTCTAAAACAGATTCTCAGGCTCTGCTTCCAGACTGAAGGGGTTAGAAGCTTAGAGGTGCTGACTGGGAATCCCAATTTTATTCTACTTTTTAAAACATATTTTATTTATTTATTTGACAGAGAGAGCCATAGCGAGAGAGAGAACACAAGAGGAGTGGGAAAGGGAGAAGCAGACCTTCTGCCGAGCAGGGAGCCTGATGCGGGGCTCGACCCCAGGACCCTGGGATCATGGCCTGAGCTGAAGGCGGATGCTTAATGACTGAGCCACCCGCCACCCCCCCCCATTTTTTTTTTAAAGATTTTATTTATTTATTTTGACAGAGAGAGATCGCAAGTAGATGGAGAGGCAGGCAGAGAGAGAGAGAGGGAAGCAGGATCTCTGCCGAGCAGAGAACCCAATGCGGGACTCGATCCCAGGACCCTGAGATCATGACCTGAGCCGAAGGCAGCGGCTTAACCCACTGAGCCACCCAGGCGCCCCCCCCAATTTTATTCTAAATAAAATCTCCAGAAGTCATATCCTTCCTTCTGGAATATATACATAGACAGATAGATATCTATATCATCTATTTATCTATATATATATCATCTGATATATGTATGTTTCCATGTTTCCACTGAGATATATATATATGTGTATATATACATATATATATATGTGTGTGTATATATATATGTATATATATATATATATATATATATATATATATAATCTCACAAGTTATATTCAGAAGTCTGAAATCAGTTTCACTTGGGTATAGTCAAGATGTCAGCAGGGTTGGTTCCTCCTGAAGGATCTAGGAGAGATTCTATGTTCTCGTTTTTTTCCAGCTTCTGGAGATTGCTGGCATGCCTCCACTCACAGCCCCTTCCTGTATCTCCCCAATCCCTTGCTTCTGTCATAGCATCTTCTACTTCTTCATCTGACCTTCTTCCATCCCTCTTATAAAGACCCTTGGATTACACTTAGGGCCCACTTGGATAATCCAGGATAATGTTCCCATCATCTCAAGATCCTCAATCACTTCTACAATGTTCCTTTTGCCATTCCCACGTGTCCTTCCACAGGGGCCATGCTAAGCTTCTCTATATCCTTCTGATTTTTAGCGTATGTGCTGCCAAAGCCAGCGCTCCTTTTGTCATTTGAAGTAATAGTCACAAGGGCGCCTAGTGACTCAGTCAGTTAAGCATCAGACTCTTGTTCTCGCTCAGGTCTTGATCTCAGGGTTGTGAGTTCAAGCTCCCTGTCGTGGAGCCTACTTTAAAAAAAATAACATTCACAAATTCTGGGCAATGGAATGTGGGTATCTTTGATGGAGGCTTTATTTAGTCTACCATATTCATACTTTTAGCAGGCTGTAATAGTGGCTGGGTCTATGGATGTGTCATAATTTCTTATGTATCATAATGTAGCATAGCAGTCAGAATTAAGGGTGGGTAACAGAAACCACTTGAAGCGTTTTTGTTTTTTTTAAGTGAACTGTATGCCCAATGCAGGGCTTGAATTCATGATCTGGAGATCAAGATTCTCATGCTCTACTGACTGAGCCAGCCAGGCACCCCAAAAAACCCCTTGAGGTCTTTTGACACAAAGGGTTTCATATAGGAAATTCACAAAGACTCAACTCTGCTGTTGTAGCATGAGAGCAGCGGAGATGGAGCTGAATGAATGAAGCATGGCCTTGTGCCAGTAAAACTTTATTTATAATAACAGGTAGTGGGCTGGATGAGGTCCAGGGCGCAAAGTTTACCACTCCTGGTGCAGGGGAGCAGGACCAGGTCTGGTCCTACAGGAATGACTCTGCAGAACCTGCTCACCGGGGGGGAACCGAGGCTCCCTCAAATCAAGGCCAGGTGCAGGAGGTCCTCGACACCTCTGACTTTGGGCACACACCCTGTATCTGCAATCCAGAAACAGGATGCCACCTTTGTGTCTGCCATGATGGCTTTTCAACCCCCACCAAGTTTGTCACTGGAGAAGGGAATGCAGATTCCAGAACAACAGGTGTTTCCATGGCTGGCTGCTGGTGGAGAGAAGGGGAAGGAAAAACCAAGACAGCTCTGGCTCTTCTGCCTTCCAGACGCCCCCAGGCTTCTCCATAGCCGGACCTGAACACCTACTCAGCTGTGGGAAACTATGAGCCTGGCTGCAGCTTTGTAGCCTCTGCCTGGAAAGGGGTTGGATCGGGGCGGGTTCTGAAGTCAACCCACCACTTCCTCTTCGTTTATTATTGTACTTTACGGTGATGGGAAGAATGACTGTGTAATTGTAGGATGCATAATCACGGAACCTATTATATGTAATTGCAGCATTAGGAACACAGTAATTATCATGCGATATAATAAATTATGTAATGAAATGTAATCGCACATAGATCATGAATCACAGAAATGTGTAACGCCCTCCAGGAAACTGTTTCTTGTTCCCTGGGTGATCGTGCCATGTTGGCAGGTGGCATGAGGAGATGTGGGGAGATGGGAGTGGGATTAGAGTAGATTAAGGGGTGGGGGCGAGAGCAGGAGGACAGGGTGAGGTTGAGGCTGGGGGTTCAGGGACAGTGGAGGGTGGGGTGAGCATGGGGATGGTGTTGGAGTTTAGCCACAGGCTAGGGGAGGTGCGGAGAAAGAGGCGGGTGGGGGGGCTGAATAATGGATTAGGTCAGAAGTTGGCACCCTCTGGCCCAGGGGCCCAAGACCATCCAGCCTACTGTTTCTCTTTTGAATCTTTAAAACGGGGATGAAACTCAAATACTATAAACTTAGCTGTACGCAAGTGGACAATTGCACAGCATTTAGTACATTCACAGTGTTGTGCAGTCATCAGAAATTCCCATCCTCCCAGACTGAAGGCAGAGGCTTTAACCCGCTGAGCCACCCAGGCGCCCCTACTTTTAATCTCTTTGGGACTCTCTCTCCTGTTTTCCACCGGGGCTGCTCTGTTTTACATGCTTGCTGACAGGACACGAGGGTTCTGATTTCCCCACATCCTCAACGCTTGCTGCCTTCTGGGGTTTTTGGTAGTAGCCCCCTTGATGATACGAGGTAGAATCCTCCTTTTTTAAAAAATCCTTAATGTTGTGCTTTTTTTTTTTTTAAATTAATCACACGTACGTATCCTGAAACTAGATCTGTGTTTGTAAATATATGTAACTAGTTGCTGGGCTTGCTTGTCATGGTCATACCCTGTGAAGAAGATGTGTAAGACTGATTTTTCCCCCGTCAACATCACACATCTAACATTCATTCACATCCTTTGTCAGAGAAGAGCTGCCCTCACTCCAGAGAGAAGGTCCCGTGCCCACAGGTGTGGCGTTGGCCATGAGCCTCAGTGGTTCCAAAGTCAGCCTGTTCGGTTCTCGGAGCACACCAAGCAGCAGGAGTGAGCCTCTGTCCCTAAGCCTCACGGGTGACAGGACGGAGACCACAGGCTGAGGGACATGGGACCAAGGCCTGAGCCCCTGGGGTTGCAAGCAACAAACAAGCCTGTCCCCTGGGTCAGGGAGTGAGCCGTGATGGAGAAGTCACGCTGTGTAGCCCACACATCTAGCTCTGGAAACTGCTTGGTCTCAGAGGAAAGAGAGGAAACCCTGAGCTGAGCGAGATTCCCTTTCTGCTCCCTGGTGGGATGGGGGCGCAAAGCAGAAATTAAATTCAGCTGTAGGGGCGCCCTGAGCGGCTAAGTCAGTTAAGCGTCTGACTCTTGGTTTTGGCTGGGGCTGTGATCTCAGGGGGTGTGGGTTTGAGCCCCATGTCCGGCTCTGTGCAGAATCTGCTTGAGAGTCTCTCTTCTTTTCCCTCTGCCCCTCCCACTTGTGCACTCTCTCTCTTTAATAAATAAACAAATCTTAAAAAATTTTAAATTCAACTGCAGAAAAATAAGGTTTTGTTCTTTGTGTGTTTATGAAATGAGATTCTCACCTGCTACATTAAAAAACAAAACAAAACAAAACAAAACAGGTAGGGACCAAAGTGGGACTGGGCAGGAGCTATCTGAGCACAGCCTTGGACTGATGGCCCAGAGAAAGGCTGGAGGTAGGATGAGGCGAGGGGGTGAGATCCTTAGTCCCAACCCGCTCCCCTTGGAGGAGGCCTAGGCAGGAATCCTGATTTATCAAACTGCATAAGACCTGGCAAGCCAGAACACCTCCAGGACAATATTCACATCACAGAACCGTGTCTGTCTCACTGCCAACAACCTTGCTGACGACGTTGACCTGAACCTACAGGATGAAAGTGTTACCCAGGGCAGTGACAGCCTTGTCAAGGGTAAGAAATGAGCCTGGTGACCAGGAACTCCACCCCCAGAGAAGAAGCAGATTGGTTTCTTCCCTGTTTTTTTTTTTTTTAAGATTTTATTTATTTATTTGACAGAGATCACAAGTAGGCAGAGAGGCAGGCAGAGAGAGAGAGAAGGGGAAGCAGGCTCCCCGCTGCACAGAGAGCCCGATGCGGGGCTCGATTCCAGGACCTTGGGATCATGACCTGAGCTGAAGGCAGAGGCTTTAACCCACTGAGCCACCCAGGCGCCCCATCTTCCCTGGTTTTTGAGGATCCAGCTTGGGGTCCAAGCACACCCCATCCCACCCCCAGTATCGTGTGATGGTCCCTCCTGCATCTGTCCTCCCTACACTTCTTGGATGAACAAAGCCCGACTAATTTTTGGGAATGATTTTGTGCCTTCCTATGTTGGCCAGAGGTGTTGGGGGACAGTGTGATTGATTCCTTCCTTCCTTCTTTCCTTCCTCTTGTATTTGTTTTAAAAAGATTTTATTTGAGGGGTGCCTGGGTGGCTCAGTTGGCTAAGCGGCTACATTCGGCTCAGGTCATGATCCCAGGGACCAGGGATCGAGACCTGTGTCGGGCTCCCTGCTCTGTGGAGAACCTGCTTCTCCCTCTGCCTGCCGTTCTGCCTACTTATGATCTCTCTATGTCAAATAAATAAAGAAAATCTTTATATTAAAAAAGAAGATTTGTCTGAGAGAGGGGCACCTGGGTGGCTCCGTTGGTTAAGTGTCTGCCTTCAGCTCGGGTCATGATCCCAGAGTGCTGGGATTGAGTCCTACGTTGGCTCCCTGCTCAGTGGGGAGCCTGCTTCTCCCTCTGCCTGCTGCTCCCCCTACTCTCTCTCTCTCTTTGACAAATAAATAAAATCTTATTAGAGAGAGAGAGAGAGCACGAGCAAGATGAAGGGCAGAGGGAGAAGCAGACTCCCTGTGGAGTGGGGGAGCCTGACCCCAACTCAGACCATGGGCTCAATCCCAGGACTCTGGGATCATGACTTGAGCCAAACGCAGATGCTTAACTGACCGAGCCACTCAGATGCCCCAGGACAGTGTGATTTCTGAGCGATTTCTTGCAGTGTTGGTTCCTCCCTCCAGGCTGGAAGGCAATCACCACCATCCCAGGAATTCTCAATACATTTTTATTACTTAAGCTGGGAAAAACACAACACAACACAACACAACACAACACAACACAACACAACACAACACAACACAACAGCCACACATGGGGCTGTAGGGTGAGTATGAGTGTGTCCTAAGTCTCTTGAGCTAAGAGCAGGAGCTGCCCCAAGTCCCATCAGATCCCGGCTCTCCCCGCTCTGCAATACCCCCTCACTCTGGGCCTCACTTTGCCCTTCTCCAAAGCTACCTGTGGACCAGTTGCGTTCGTGGGCGGGAAGTGTGTTCAACAGCATCTGCGAGTACTAAGGGGTCCATGAGTTTGTTGCCAATATTGGAATGCAAGAAAGCCACCACATGTCTGAGGCTGTGTGCTTTTGCTTTTTTTAATGTCTGCTGTTAATAAAATATTTTTACAGAGACCAAAAAGTCGGAATAGTGCAAAACATCTCAACACCATGCATTCATGACCACTTCTCGTTGGTTTTAAACATTTGTTCCAAGTCACATATTTACAGAGAGATGGGGGCGGGGCGTGGGTGGCATCTGTGCAGACACCGGACCAACGGGATGGAATTAAAACAAACAAACAAACAAACAAACAAACAAACAGCATTTTGAGTTCACATTTGCAATCACATGCTAAGAGAAGGTGTGTGGAGGAAGAACCCCCTCGACTGCGTGGCCAGGTTTGGGGGGCTTCAGGGGGCCGGGACCAGGGGTGCAAATAAGTCCCCCTGGCTGGATGGCCTGGGATGCATGGGGGTGGGGGTGCCCACTCCGCCGGTGACCGGTGCCTCAAGAGAGCCACTATGGTTAGGCGGGGGTTGGGGAATGGGGGAGGTCTTACTCGACACCGTCTACTTGATTTCTCTCTTTAAGAAAATAAAAGGCAAAGAGAAAAGCAACACGTGTCAGCGAAGACGACTTTGGTCCTTGACAGTTCTTAGGAAAGGATGTTCAGGGGGCAGATGGTGTCGTGATCCAAAACGACCCCCCAGTGAGCTCCCCTCCCGCTCCACTGGGGCAGCAGAGTTTTAGGGGACGACTCTGGGCTGTCCCTGCTCTGCCCCGCCCCTCGGTGTCCCCATCTACAAAATGAACAGCACAGGGTGTGGGGGACAGCAAGGTCTCTGAGGTCCCAAAGATTTCTAGTTGGGTGTTAAGTTTTTTGCATCTCTGATGGGGGCACGGTGAGGTTTCAGGCTCTGGGGCCTGAGAAGGATTGCGGGTCAAGGCCAGGCACCTGCTCGTTTCTCATAAATCCTTCTAGGATGGGCTGGTGAGAGCCAAAGAGAACAGTGGGTTCCTCTTCCTTCTAGACCCCCTACTTTTCTACCCATCTCTGAGTCTCTCTCCATCTCAAGGTTGCTCTGTGTCCCCACCCCCCACCGCCCAGAGACCCTCAAGATCTTCCTGGGCATGATCTCGCCCTCTTGATTTCTCCCCTTCTCTTTCTCTCTATCCTTCCCTCTTCTCTCATTGTGTCCTTACTCTGGGACACTGTCCCTTTTTGGGGAGTGGGGGCACAGGAAGAAGTGATCAGCTCTGTCCAAAATGCCCCTCAATGTCACAGCCCCCCTCCCTGACAAAGGGCCAACCCTACTTTATCCTTTCCCAGACCCGTGAAAATCTAGGGCATGTTCCTGGCATGAAATGAGGTCCGATACAACCCTGAGGCCCCACCAGGGCTCAGAAGTTCGGGCACCCCAGGTGAGGTGGTGAATGGCCTTGGGGAAACCCTGCTTCTCTCTGACGCTTGTTCTGATACAGGAACTTTCTAGTTCCAAAGGCTTCCAGGCCCTGAGACTCCTTTCCTGTCTCCTCATTGTCTGCTCTCACCCTCTCTCCACTCTGTGTTGTGTGACTCAGCAGCAGTCTTGCTGGAGCACGTTCTGTGTGCCCAGGTCTACGTGGGAGGGGAAGGTTGGTATGGACAGACATGGATAGACATGCATGTGAACCCCCCACCCCAAGACATAATTCTACTAGTCATACCCTCCCCATCATCCCCCTGTGCCCAGTCTGTACTTGGCGAATTTGGGCCTATCCAGAGGCCTCAGACCCTAGTTGGGGTAAATAGAGCATGTCACAGACAACTCCCACCCCCTGGCATCAGGGACAGTGGCTGGGGGAAGTTCTGAGGAGGAGCAGGGAGGGTTTTCTACAGGAGAGGATATTTGTGATGGGTTTTGAGGGATAAATAGGAGTTCTCTGGGGGAAAGAAGAGGGAGTAAATTTCCAAAACAGTTCTAGCCTGGGAGTCAGAAAAAGTCATTCAACAAATACTACCTAAAGCTCCCTCCATGTGTCTGGGCGGTGCTGGGGAAGTTTACAGACACACACACACACTCACTCACTCATTCACACACACGGGCAGGCCTTGACCAAAGACTCCCAAGGACTCTTGGAAATAAGTTGGCTCTCTCAGGCAGAAGCTCAGCTACCCCTTTTCCTGCTGGTCATCCATAAATATTTCTGGGTTCACCCCAGGTCATATTACCTCCCCTTAGGGGTGTTGCTGGTGTTCTCAACCTGAATCATCTATCCACCTCACTCCCACCTACCCCTGAAGGTGGTCTGAATTTAAAATCTGCCTCTCAGTCCATGCAATAGATTCTAAGCTCCCTCCTTGCCAACCCCCACCTGCCCCTGGCCCCAGCCCCCTCCCCCACCATCCTGTGGGAAAACTGGCATCTTAACCTCTGATTCAGAACCTTCTGGCATCTGAATCTGCCTAAAATCAGGGGACATAGAACACCTCCAGGTAACTTCTCTGAGAAAGTAGTGCCATTTCTTCCAGACTTGTTCACATACCAGGAAATCGTCAATATAAACATACAACTCTCAATGCCTAAGGTTTGCACAGGCCTCCTTAGAAATGCCAAACCCTTGGGCAGTGCACAATGTGGACAACTGTACCTAGTGGACTGGGGTTCATCTAAGGGGTGAGTTTGGTTTTTCTTTTTAATGTATCCTTCAGAAACCTTCTCAGGTATTAGTTTCAGTGTTCCCAAAGCACTTTGCCTCTCCCCCAAACTGCATTGGTCCATTCTCCATGGGGTGGCCCGAGGGAGCTTTTGAAACCTGACTTCCAGACTCTCCTAAGCTTTTAAATCTCCTGGGGCTCCCCAAATCTCTTAGCATAAAATAAAAACTCCCCAGGGCAGCACACAAGGCCCTGCCTGGTCTGACATCTCCACAGGGCTCCTGGACATCAACACCTCCTCCTTGTTGTCCCCCTCATCAGCCACATTGACCTTGCTGTGCTTCAAGCCTGCCCACCTCAGCCTTTGCACCTACTGTTCCCTCCACCTGGAGCTTTGTCTCTCTAGTGGGTGGTTCCTTCTCCTTTTTCACCTCCTCAGAAAGCCCTCCCTCTCTTTGCTGTCTGACACAGGCCCCATCACTCCAAGAGACCAGCTACTCCTCACCTTGTCCCTGTTTTAATTTTTTCCTAGTACAAGAGAATCTTGTACTTGTCAGTCTGGCAGAAAAAAAAAAAAATGGCACACAAGCACGCATCCAACATGGAAAAGCAGATTGAGGGCAAAGACAGGCCAGGACAAACTTTCCCAAAACGTTCTGCCTTTATGAACTACAGTGGGGAACTTGACTCTGGCCAGATTGCCCCACTATTGCCTCCTGGAGGAAAAGCTTTAGGCGGGCAGAGGTCCCACCTGGAGGTATCCTGTGGCACGATGTTTGAATGAATGAATAAGATTTTGGAGACTAAGCTCCAAGTATGTTTACATATTTGCACACACACACACACACACACACACACACACACACCTAGAGTTCCTGGTCTCTTTCTTGCCTGCCTGGAGAATTCTGGGAGAGGAAAAAGGGGTTCAGGGGATGCCTGGGTCCAGGGAATCCCAATCCTCTCTTTTTTTGGTGGGAAATCTAGAGTTCTCACAGAATCTCCCCATAGGGTCCCAGTGGAAAGGGTCAAGGGCAGGGGTTTTGCTGGGCAGCCAGACATGGGAGGGGGGGCAGTGGGGGTCTTGGCCCAGAACCCTCATCCCTTGTAAGGATTGGGGGAGGTCCCCTGAAGAGGGGTTAGCAGCAATGGGGAGCTGTGTCGGGTCACCCGATGTCAGCCCACCCTTAGATGGGGCACACAGGCCAAAGGGAGTAGTAGGGAGAGGGTGTGGCACTGGGATCTTCAGCAAAGTCTCATGGCACTGGGATCTTCAGCAAAGTCTCAAGCAGCTCTCTCGGCCTCAGTTTTGCCATCTCTTAAATGGGTAGGTTGAACTCTATGATATGAGATTGGGGTATGGTGGGGGAAAAGGAGAGGCAAACCCCCACAGGGAAGTGGGGGCAGCGCGGGTGCTTCAGAGCCGTCCACTCGGCCCCCAGGGTTTGGGCGCCCGAGGGCGCATGTGCTTTTGAAATCCCATCCTCCCCTCCTTCCCCGTGTATTTTTTGCACAAAACGAAAAGACACTCTGGTCCAACCTGGGCCCTCCAGCGAGCATCCTAGTGCCTCCAACCCCTAGGCCACCCCAGGGGGCTGCTCCAGGAAGCCCTGCCCCTCGCCCAGGGCCCGCCCCTTGAGGGAGCTGAGAGTTCCATACTTGGCAATTGGTCTTGGGCCCCACGGCTTGGGGACCCATCTTATGGCTTTTCCAGGGGACAGGAGGCAGGGCCTCCCCGTACCAGAGCCCCAGGATCTGGCCTCCTCCATAGGGGGCGGGACTTCCTCCCATCCCAGCTCCAAAGGTCCCCTAGGCGCTGGGGACTTGGCTTCTAGTAGGGGATGTGGCTTCTTCCTTCATAGCGCCCTAGGGCGTGGCCTCTTGAGGGGGCGGGGCGTCATCCGTTCACAATTCCCTAGAGGGGTGCGCTAAGTCAAGGGCGCAGGCGCAGCCAGCCCTCTGCACAGAGCCCGAAGACTCGCCCTCCGGGAGGTCCCAGCGCGCAGACGCCGCCCCGCCCCGTGCGCAGGCGCAGTGCTGCCCGCCCGCGTGCCCCGCACTAGGGCGCAGGCGCGGCACCGCCCTCCTCGGCGGAGCGCGTGTCCGACTTGAGCTTGACGAACTCCTTGGCGACCTCGTCATTGCTGCGCTGTGACAGGATGCGCAGCACCGTGAGGCCCGTGTCGTCCATATGGATGCGGCGGCCCAGTGGCAGCCAGCAGGCGGCACTCCCGCGCTGGGCCAGCTCTCGCAGCTGCAGTACGGCCAGCCCCACCGTGCGGTCCTCGCGCGCGAAGCAGTAGTCCTTGACGCACACCTGCAGCTCGTAGCACTCCGGGCCCACGTCCGCGCTCAGCGTGCTGGGGGACGGAGAGGGGTGAAGGGGTGGGGGAGAGGGGGCTGGGCGTAAGGACAGCCCCACCTGCCGGGCTCCCACGCCCCTACGGCTGACCCCGCCTCCGCGCCGGGCCACGCCCCCAGGCCACCCGAACTGGGGCACGCCCACATTTTCTTACCCACACCCCGGTTCCCCAGTAATCGCTGTCCTGTCTCTCCTTCCATCCTTCTCCACCCCACCCCACCTCTAACCGACAACGCCCCCCACCATCCCACTCCCAGCCCCCGGCCAAACCACATCCCCACCCAGGTGATGGTTCCCCGAGACTCCCTGGTTAGACCATGCTTCCACCGCGTGATATCTGCGTCCACACCTTTGGCCAGCTGAGCTGCTGTTCCCACCATCTTGTCCCAGATATCACACCCAGAAGTCCCTTTACCGGGCTCTCACCTGAATCCAAGTTCTCTCCTTGACGTGTCCCTTCCCCCATATTCCCTAGCTCTTCCTTCTTACCCCTAAGCCTCTCTCCACACGACCTGCTCTCATGCCTCACCATGAGTGACCCCCCCAACACACTCCAGCTTGCCTCCCCAACCCCCAAGCTAGGCCCCTAAGGCTGGGCTTGCCCCCAGGGGACCTGCCCTTGATGGGCCATGCCTACACTGCTCCCCAGAAACACCCTCCTTCACTGTATTTCCCAGCCCTCAAGTACTACCGCCCGCCGCAGGAAACCTCTGCCCCCCGACTAGACCAAGCCCCTGCTCCCAAGCATTTATTTCTTCAGGTATCCTACCACTCCAAAGTCCTTTGACCAAGTGCCCTATTCTTGTCCTCCCCCCTTACCCCTCTGCACTTCTGTCCCCCGAGAACACCCCCCAACATGTTCCTGCCCCGGTGAGATTTGCACCTAACCCAAATATGTGCCCACCACAAGCAATACCCTGATCAGACTTATTTGAGCTCCCCAGCTCATCTGCCCTTTGGACCCCTGATGCCCCATCTGGATAGAACCCCACCCTCATTCACTTGACAGGCATCCCTGGACCACACTCGGCTCCTGTCCCCTACCTGTGACTCCTCCAGCCCTGCCATGACAGCCTTCACAAGGCTCACTGCTCACTCCAGGAGACCAGCCCCCTGCCCCTGAGACCCTCACCCACACATTCCTTGCCCCATCATGGCCCCTCAGGGCCCTTACTAGACCAGAGTCTACAGCCCCGGAAATGGCCCTGCCCAACATTTCCCCTCTTCCCAGATTTCCCCTTTTCTTCACAAGCCTTCATCAACTTATATTACATTCATGGCCTCCCCTGGGAACTGCTTGTCTCCCAGAGTGGTTACACCCATCACCAATGTCACTCATGCACTAAGGTGCCTTCCTTCCAGTTCCCTCTCCTAGGATGTGACCCCTCTCATCCCTGTGCCAAGGAATCACTGGCCCACCAGACATCCCTCTTCTAGTAGACCTTTAGGTTCACCTAGCAGATGTCCCCTGCCCATGTTCCCCAAACCATTCTTAGACTCACAACTGGAAGCTCTCGTTGTACTTGGGGGCCCAGCTGTTGTTCTTGGATTTGGTTGCAAACTTGCGTTTCTTGTCGCTGAGCTGGGGCCCAATGATGTTGACCTCGATGAATGGCCGGAAAATGCCAGAAGTCTGCCACTTGAGGTCATTGGCAGCCACGACTGTTATGGGAAGTAGAGAATAAGGCTGTCAGGTCCCCTACTACACAGCTGTGGTTTTCAAAGCCTGTCTGAAAGAATACATTTCCTAGAACATTTCTATAGTGAAGTGTCGCTTTATGACTAAGTTCCAGCCAATGAAATTTTAGTGAAAGGAAGTGATGTGGACAAATTTCAGGTTGTGGCTTAAACTTTCTCCTTCTTTTAGCTGCAGGCTGAGATGCTGCTGGGTACTGAATTCTTTGGTACCCTATAGAGGAGGAAAGGTACCCTATTAGGGATGAAAGTGCAACAAAAGGGGTGCCTGGGTGGCTCAGTGGGTTAAGCCTCTGCCTTTGGCTCAGGTCATGATCTCAGGGTCCTGGGATTGAGCCCTGCATCAGGCTCTCTGCTCGGCTGGGAGCCTGCTTCCTCCCTCTCACTCTGCCTGCCTCTCTGCCTACTTGTGATCTCTCTCTCTCTCTCAAATAAATAAATAAAATCCTTAAAAAAAGAAAGAAAGAAAGAAAGAAAGAAAGTGCAACAAAAGATGGCAGGGGTGCCCAAATCTGTGAAGCCTCCAATGTCAGCTCTGGGCTGATTGTCTTTGGTTACCTCAGAGAAAATTTCATTCTATCTTGTTTAAGCCACTGTCATTTTAGGCCTTGGTTAAAACAGTTCAATCTGTGTTGTAATTAAAAAAAAAAAAAACCAACAAAACGAAGGCAGAGCTGAGAGATGGAGAAGGTGGAATTAAGTCCCATAACACTGAGTCTCTGGATCCAGCCATGCCTGAGGGTGAATTATTTCTGGAATGTTTAGTTTTATGAGACTTTTTTTTTTTAACGAAAAATGTTTTTCTTGCTTAAGCTAGTTTGAGTTTGGTTTCTGTCATAGGACCTAGTGAGACCTGGCAAAGGCACTCCCTCTCCCAACTCAGACTACTCACCTTTCACAGTGACCTTGTGTTCCCCAGTTCCTGGATGAGTGAAGAGCTCAACGTGGACTGAAACTTCACCCACAGGGTCTTCCACACCCGAGCCTGGGCGGGGTAGGGGAGGATGCTTGGCATGAGCTCCATTCTTCCCACCCACTCTAAGGGACCTGGACCACTTCCCATCTACCATGTGCTGGCGGCACCAGGTCATCAGCCATGACAGGGTGGCACTGAGGGTGGGGCTGTGATGGCAAGTGACCTTAGGAAGCCAAGAATGCTGGGTTCAGGCCTTTCACTACCTTGCTGCATGATCTCAGGTAGATCTCTTAACTTCTCTGAGCTTAATGCATCTGCCCTTGATTTTTCTCATTCCACTGACTGCCATGTTGTCAAAACTTAGTCTCCATCTTACACACCACTGTACACACCCTGGCTTCCTGGGTCTCATTTTCTCCTTTTGGTTGCACCAATGCCACACTCTTTAGGTTCTCTTCCTATGGACTAGCTGCTGCTTCTCACTCTTTTGTCACTGCCTCCTTCTCTTTCAATGGTCAAACTGTTGGGACTCCCTTCTTTGTCTTCACTCCCTCTCGAAGCACTCACACACTAGAAAATCCTACTGATTCTATCTTCAAAATACATTCAGAATCTGGCCCGCCTCCTTGGTTCCATCACGTTCCATCCCCCATCATCACATGCCTGGACTATTGCAGTAGCCCTCACCCTGTCTCCCAAATCCTCCTCTCAGCTTCTCTCCATACACCAGCTAGAGTAATCCTATTAGGTGAGCACACTTCCCTCCTCTACTCCAAACACTTCCATGGTTTCCGTCTCCTTCTGAAATAATCAAAGTCCTTTTGCAATGTCCCTCTCGAAGTGTCTTCACTATTACTTCTCCTGCCTCACCTCTGTCCACTCTCACCCTCACTCACTCTGCTCTGAGGAAGCCACACAGGCTTCCTCACTGTTTCTCCAAAACGCTGGTGATAACCTCATCCAGAGTCATCACTTCTTCTGAAGCGACAGCTTGTAGGGTTATCTTTATTTTCCCTGCCCCAACGCTATTCCTGTTTCAATAGAGAATCTCAAGTTTCCATTGAGAAATGGCCTCCAAGCCCACCTCAGATCTCGTGGCTCCATCTTGCACGAAATGAACCATGGCTGCCCAATCAGAGCATTCCCTGCCCTTAATTGCAGAGATTGGCTCAGGAATGGTCATGTGACACACACCGGGCCAGTCAGAGTTAGCCCTGGGACTTTAGCTGTAACTCTGAGGAAAGAGTCTGGTGCTAAGCTGGCAAGGCTGTCTGCCCAATGAGGGAAAAGCCTACATCACAGATGTCTCAACAGAGACCAGTAACCAATGACATTGTCAGAAACTCTGGATCCAGCTATTATTGATGTCAACACAGCCCTTAATCTTTCAGTTCCACAAATTCCCTTGTCTGCTTGGGTCTGGGTAAGGTGTGCTTCTGTTGTGGCCACCACAATGCCCTGATTGATGGGTTCTGATGGGGTCACTGAATGGGGCAGCTTAAAAGCTTTGTTCCTGTCTCTCTCTCTGTGGCTCTGGAAAGGGCATCCTGTGGGGCCTGGGGACCTGTGACCGCCAGCACCCCCGGGTTTCTTCCCTGCCCCTCAGGAAGCTCCCACACCTTGAGCACCCCATGCATGGAGGGGAGGAAGAGGGGGAGTCAGGGGTGGGTGTTCAAGGTTAATCCGGGTTACCTGGCACTGGGTGGGAAGTGACTGAGGCTCAGGGGACAGAGAGGTCTGGAGACCCCCATCACCCCACTACTGGGGCGTGCACCCCCCCAACCTCGCTGCCCACCCCAGGCCACCTTCCTTGTCATCTCAGGCTCTGGATCCCCCCTCCCCCCAACCAGTCACATGCTCAGCCTCACCTCCCCCCACCCCAAGGCTGATGCTTCAGCAAGCTCAATCCGGGCCAGACTGAGGGTGCCAGGGGGGGAGTTGGACAGTGGTGGGTGGGGTGAGGGGTCAGACCATGGCCAAAGCTAGTAAGAAGGGGGAGGAGGGCAATGCTGGGCGCCCCCATCCCGTGGTTTGCTGGCTCCAAGGGGAAGGATCTTTCCTGGGCCTCTCTGTACTTATCCCAATCCCACCCCTCCCCGAGTCCCTGGCCCCCCTGTAGGGGAAGGTTCCTTGGGCAAGTGGCTTAATCTCCTTTGAGACTCAGCTTCCTCATCTGTGGAAGGATGCACCGCCCTGTGGGGCAATTGGGAGAAATCTTTTCAAAAATCCTTGAGAAATGCTTCTTGGCACAAATGCTGGCTCAGAGTTAGAGCCTGAAAATTGATAGTTTTCTATGCCTGGAAGCACGACATCAGTAATAATAATAGTTAACAACAACAGCAACAATACACTTCCTGGGAGCTACTACATGTATTACAGGCCAAGAACTGCTCCAAATTTAATTCATCTAATCCTAAAAATAATCTTATGAATTAAGGCCCTTGACTGTTCCAGTTTTACAGATGGGAAAGCTGAGACTCAGGGAGGTGAGATAATCCTGCAGACGCCCAGCCACCAGAGTGGCGGAGCTGGGATCGGAGCCAACTGCGATCTGAGTCCACTCTTAACCGTGCAGGCGCTGTCCAGGGGACCCGGGATCTGGCTTAAGATGCACCCAGGAAGAAGCGGGTTCCGACTCGGATCGCTTCTCCTTCCCCACGTGGAACCAGCAAGCTGTCCTTCCCCCTCATCCACCTAGGCCCCCACAGCCAGTCTGGCCTGGGCCGAGCCCGGCAGGCCGGGGAGGCGGAAGGACGGGGCCTTTTACTAGCCGGGGCCGGGAGGGGCGCAGGCACCGGGCACCGGGCGCGGGCGGGCGGGTGGGCGGGCGGGCGGCGGAGGCACGTACCCTTCTCAGGATAAATGTCTTCACTAAGGGTAAACCTAGTCCCTTTTCCACCATGGACTAATCACAAGGGAAGGTGGAGAAAGGAGGGAAGGGAGGGGTGGGGAGAGACGAGCGAGCGAGAGGCGAGGATGGAGGGTGAGTGTGCGTGGCGGGGAGCAGGGGAGGCGCGGAGAGGGGGCAGCGAGTGAGAGGGAGGAGAAACAAGAGAGAGAGAAACGTCAGCGGCAGACGGACGGACAGACAGCCTCCCGCTCCGGGGGGACACCGGGGACACTAAAAGCAGCAGCTTGGACTGGAGGCCCGACGCCCAGGGAGGGCCCTAGGCCCTGGTCTGTCTGTGGGGGGAGGAGGTCGCTCCCCTGCCCCCCAGCTTCTGTTGGACGGCAGCTCTCCCTCCCACCCCACTGCTGGGTCGAGGCCAAACTTCTTTCCCTTGTCTTAGGACCAGTTTTGTATGGGGTCCTCACGGAGGGGAACGAGGACCCTGGAGTCCTGCTCTCCCCAGCCCCAGCTGCTGTGTGGAAACTCAGAGAGGGACAGGAGACAGAGGCAAGAGAAGAGACAGAGAAAGACAGAATTTGAGAAATGGAAACTCCCTTTCGGTCCACGCCTCCAGGTCGGGATCCCTCCCATTCCCGGGGCTGTCAATCATTCCTTTGCTGCATGACGTCATATGCCCCGCCCCCAAGATGTCCACCACTCCCTGAATCCAGTACTTCAAAGTCCCGTCCCTAGGAGCTGTCAATCACTCCCTGGTCCTGCTACAAAGAAGTCCAGTCCCACAGCTTTCAGTCACCTCCCGGCCCCGCGGTGTCACAGATTTTTCCCAGGAGATGCCAATCACCTCCTGGCCCAATGACGTCCCCACGAGTAGTCTTTCGCTCTTTGGCCGCGTGCCATCACGCAGTTCAGGTGCTCCCGGGAGCTGTCAATTGCCCGGGCCCATGTCACAGAGGAGGAGAGTCAGTGGCAGCCTCGCTGGCCAGGGGCTGGGTTGCCGCAGGCTGGCAGGCCGACGCTTACCCTGGGCCGCTTGTGTCTGCACGAAGGTCTTGATGAGCAGGTCCGTGGCCTGGGTGTAAAGGGACAGGGCGTAGCGCAGGGACTGCAGGTCTGGGCTCTTCTCCAGGAAGGTCTTCTTGAGGCCCACACCACCCGCGTGGAAGTATTGCTGTGGAGGACAAGGTGGGGAGAGGTGAGACTAGTTAGGCAGCCCCAATAACCCCTCCCCAACCCCGCTGCCCTTCAGTGGTGATGGGCTGGGAGGGGTGTCCTTCAGAACACCCCAGCCGTGCTCTGCTACTCCTCCACCTCCAACCCTGCCCCAAAGGCGATGGTGGGCTTCCAGCCCGTTCAAAATGATACCCATGCTTCTCGCCTCTCCTCAAGCCCTTTGTGGCCCCAATCCTGCAACCTCCCAGCCTTTTCTCTAAAGGTATTCCCTAGAACGTACCTGCCTCAGGGTCTTTGCACTTACTCTGCTCCCTGGTGGGACGCCCCCACCCCCTAAACAACTTCAAGCACCTTATTTTGCCCTAGCTGGTTCCTTTTCCTCCCTTGGTTAAGATCTCAAGGAACTTTCCTTGACCACCCTCCTGTTTCACTATAATTATTTCAGCAAAAATTCCCTTCAGAGTAGTTCTCATTTCATGGACACCACGGTGCCTTTCACTGAGTTCTTGCATGGGCTGGTCCTCTGCCTAGAATGCTTTGTTTGCTTTGCCTTGCAAACTCCTATGCATTCCTCAAGACCCACCTCCCACATGCCTTCTTTCTGAAAGCCCTCTCTTCTCCCTCCCTGGGCTCTCCCAGCTCCCATCCTTCCTTCTACCTTACCCTGGCCCCACAGAGCTGGGGCTGTCTGTGTCTGGCTGGACCCCTGAACCCAGGGCTCCTCAGGGCCCTGCCATCAGCCAGCCTGGAACTGACAGAAGCATCAGGGAGTCATCAGGGAGTATTTCTAAATTGGCTGAAGTAAGGTGGGTTCAAGCCTAGGTCCATGCCTACACCAGTCAAACCTTTTGCCTGCTCCACCTGGGATGGGACAGGGGTGGCACCTCTCACCTTGATGGTGTCCAGGGCCAGTTCAACTACTGCACACTGCTTCGGGGTCAAGCTCTTGGCTTCTTCTCGTACCATGTGGTCCTGGATGGATGGAGAGAGGGCCCAGGTAGGCAGACAGGCCCCACCTTAGGGATCTGCCTGGCTATGGGCCTCATCCCTGTAAAACTCTGACACATTCGGTAGTGGGTCTGTCTTTTCATCATTGTGTCCCTGGTACCTAACACATGACGGGCATGTGGCAGGGGCTCAATATTTGTTGAATAAATTATTTGTACCCTTGATCAAACTGTATCTGAGGCTGAGCTTTGCAGATCTTTCCAACACACTGGAGCAAATAAATCGGGCTTAAATCGGTCTGAGTAGGGTTTCTGTCCCTTGAACATGTCACCATTCTGCGACCTTTCCCCTAGGAAGATTCCCCACCCCAATCTTCCACCCTTGGCCTCACCTTGAGTTTAGACAGCTGACCCAGCTCTTTGGCTGCGTTGAAGATCATCTGGGTTCCCTGCAGGTAACAACAGTCACAGCCAAAGTGAGGGTGGGGGTCCTCCAGACCAATCCCCACAGTCCTACTGACACCTTAGCCTTGGACACCATCTTGGTTCTTGTCCAGAGGCTCTGGGCAAGGCAATGGTTGTGTCCCAGGGATAGAGGTCTGGAGCTCCCCTTCAGGAAGTGCTGAGGAGGAGGTGGTGACTTTGTCCCTGCAAATCCCAGTGTGGGCACACTACCCACCCTCTCACCTCCACCAGGACCCCAGGTTTATGGGACAGAGAAGAAAAAGAGTGGGCAGTGAGGAGCCACGGGTGCAGGGAGCTCTGGATGGTGTTTGTCAGTTTGGAACAGGTTTGCCGACCCAAAGTCAGGGGGCTTTAAGAAAACTATGGGATGGTCTCTGGTGACCCCACCACCACAACTCCTGGGGCCCAATGCCACTGTGGGAGAATTTCCCCAGTCATCTGGGTGGCTGTTAGTCTGACCCTGTAAAAGGAAGAATCCTCCCCACCAACACACACCTCAGTACCCATCCCCCACCCTACCCAAAACAGACACCAGCAAGATGGCATCCTAGTTATGGCTCCAATGAGCCGAGTGGGCCTGGGTTCAAATCCCAGCTCTGCTGTGTGGCCCTGAGCAAGTCACTTAACTCTCTGAACCTCAGCTTTCCTATCTAGTTGGGGAAAATCATATCCACTTCATGGTTTAGCTGGAGCTAAATGTGTATTTGTTCAATGTTCACTGTTATTATCATGGTTTCAAGGTCATGAGCAGTGCTGGGAGCAATGGTTGGCCTGGAAGCCATGAGTCCTGCCCCCCTCAATCACTTTGCTGAGTGACCTGAGGCATGTCCTTGGACTTTTCTGGGTCTGTTTCCTTCCCTAGTTAACAGGGGCACCTATACTAGCTTAGGGGCTAGGGTAGGCCTAAGTATCAGTGAGGTCCTGCATTTACTGGGCCCTGGGGTGGTCTGGGGACTAGGCAGGGAGGAGGGCCATTCACAGCTGGGATGCTTGGAATCACATTGACAGTCTACCAGCTGGCTAGTGGGAGCTTGTTATCCTGATGCTACAATATCCTTACCATCATCCTGGCTGTTGCTACTCTTTTGATTCCATGTCTGTGATTCCCTGAGGCTGTCCTGAGGCATAGCTACTTAGGAGCCCAGCTGTCTGGTCCTTGGTTTCCCCTGCCACCCCTCCTCCCCTCCTGCCTCCCCTCCCACCCACCAACCCTCACAAGCAAACCAGACAAACAAAGGAAGAAGAGACCACAGACAGGTTCACAGTGCGCCCCCAGACGGCACAGACCACAGAGGTGGAAGGAGGCATGGGGTGGGGAGGGGGTTGGGGGTGGGAGCCAGACAGACAGTGAGAGGCTGGTCTTACATCTGAGTGGCTTGGCAATTTCACCCTGCCCTGTGGAGAGAATCAGGTGGAGGTCAGAGTTTGGGTGGCTGTTGGGAGGATGCTCACTGGGGCTTCCCTGCCCCCTCTAAGCACAGTCCCGCTCCCCAGCCCACAAGCTGCCCCCCTAGGTCCTGAGCCTAACACTGGGTCCCCTCCCCAGCTAGGCATCTTCCCTTGTCTCCCACTGGGGCTCTGGCCAGACACCAGACTGCCAGGAGGCTACAACCAGCCCATCACCTGGGGACAGCCTGTCTAGGAATGGGGTGCCTTGGGAAGGGGGAGAAAAGAGAAAGAACTTGGGTTTCTCTCCTCTCCCAACCTCCAAGACTTTTCCCCAGCAGGCCTGACTCTAAAAGAAATGTACTTATAGGTGTCACAAGTTCCCTCAATGTAGAGACACACACCCAAGTATATCCACACAAGTGCAGAAAGTTCATACACACACACACCTGGATCAGCACACATACACACAGAAGAACTCACACATTAAAATATACACATGCACTCCCAAACATTTGCACATGTGTGCACAATCACACACATAAACTCACACACCCACCCCCACATGGATGCACTTACATGTATATGGTGCCTGGAACAGTGAATGTGCCCCCCCAAAGGGCTGGATGAGTGAGTAGGGAAGCCCTACAACCCATGTTCATGAAGCAGAGACCCCACTTGTGTGCTCACAGATATGATAGTTCCTGCATGAATGCACAGCAAGGGCAACTGTTCATGTATTGCCATAGCTTCCATCTCCTTACAACAAACACCCATTAGAACAATAAAAACAACACCAAAATCTACATGAAAAACAACACATATCTCAGTCCAGGGCAGTGGTCCAGTGTCTGGGCCCTTCTCGAAGCCACAGAATTCAGCTGAGCCCAGGGCTGAGAGAAGTGCTTTGGGTTTTGTTTTGAGAGGGTGGGAACTGTTTGCACACATGTTTGCTCACACGTGCACACACACTCCAAGCCCTGTCCCTGGAGAATCAACTCATTCTGACTTCTGGCTTTGTAGGACTTGTTAGGACACCTGCCTTTACCTATGATCCCCAGCTGACCTTCCTACCCATGCACATGAACACACACATGCACCAGACACCAGAGCTCAGGACCTCAACACAGATGAGGCCCTCATTACCTTTTCTAATCCCTTGCCATGTTTTCTCAAGAGGGTGCCCTGCAGAGACAATGTCACAGGGTGATCAACCTGGCAAGCCATGTGGGGTGGGAACCCAGGGTGATCACACATGTACTCATGGGGACAGGAGGTAAGGGGCATCTGTACTGCACAGGGGGCTGATTGCTGGGTTGCATGGGAGAATGTGTGCATACCTTATGACCATCTCTTAAAAAGCTATAAGAGAGTCAGAGAGATAGAAAAGAGAAAGAGAGAGGAGAAATAGAAATACATAGCCAGAGAGAAAGAAGAGAAGTCATTGCCAAAATATAACCCATTTACATTTACTGTATATATGAGGATCTTGCTTCTTGGGTCAACAGGAGATCAAACAGGCTTCAAATTCAGACAAACCTGAATTTGAAACCTGACTCTGTCATGTGTTTACTATGTGGCCTTGAGCAAGTGACTCCTCCTCTCTGAGCATCAGTTTTCCTCATCTGCAAAATGGGAATAATAATAATATCCACCTCACTTAAAGGGTTGTCTTGAAGGTGGGCTATAAGAGCAACTATGAGATCTAGCATACAAAGCATCACCAATAAATGTGGAATCCCTTTAGCTTCTTGCCCACAAACACAATGTCTGTTGTTGGGTATGCTGCCACCAAGTGGTTACAGCCAAAGATGCAGACTGCAGCTACCAAGGAGTGAGTTGAGCACTTACGAACTTTTGACAGGTGAAATCTTATAATAGCCTGTCTTGTCCACAAAGGGGGACTCTGAAGTGGTTTTATTGATCTCTGCCTACTATGTGTTTACATATTTCCACCAACAACAACAATATTAGCTCTAATTTAGTGAGCACTGCCACAGGTAGTCATAAGGATGAGCACTTTAATGCATCATCCCATTTGGTTCTCACAACAACCCTCAGAGAGTTACTGCAGTTAACCCCTTTTTCCAGACAAGGAAATAGAGATTGGGAGGTGAAGTGACTTCCCAAGGTCACAGAGAGTGTGGCTGGGCTGGGATTTGACGCCAAGTCTGCCTGTCACCAAAGTCACGAATACTGTTTCCCACCTGGGTGCCTGGGTGTGTGTCTGGGATTCATGTGGTCCTGTGATGGGAGTGGGAAGGCAGAGTTGGTGGTGGGGGGTCTGCGCTGAAGCTGAGTAGGGGGATCCGGGTGGTAAGAGCCTGTATTTTGGGTGGTTGCTAACAGTTCAGAGCCCAGAGGGGAGGAAGAGGGACTCTGTTGACTTTTAACCTTCTAGCTTTGGGGAGAGACCAATATCCTGATGGAGTCTGAGCATGGGAGTAAGGGTGAATTCCAACTAAAGAATGAGGTCAGATGTGAAGGTGCTGGGCTCAGGGTTTGGGGTTTGGGAGCAGGAAAGCACCTCTTCTGCACTTACAATGGGGCGGGGTGGGTGGGCGTGGCCTCCCTCCCACCAGGCCCCGCCCCCTCCCCATGCCCCGCCCCAGACAAACACAGGCACATCTAGGCGGGAAGTGGGACAGTGGGTGGGGGGCCGGTGGGTGAGGAGGGGGCAACTGGGTGGGGGTGGATGCAGCCACGCGATGGGCCGAGTCCAGACACAGAGCGGACGGACAGACAGACGGACAGAAGGGCCTCTACTTACGATCATCTGTCAGCCGCGATGGGGGCGGGGTGGTGGGGAGGGGGGAATAAGTCACCATGAGTCTCCCAGGAAGGCCAGGAAGGGGGTGGAGACGGCACCGAAGGGGGGACCCCGTGCCCCTGCCCAGCCCAGAGGAGACCAGCAGGTGACGGAGGTCCAAGGCCTCCCCCACCATGGTTGCCTCTTGGCACGTCCCCACCCTCCCCAAGCCTCCCCCACCCCATCCCCAGGAATGTCTTCTCACTCTGCTGTGCCATCAGCCTGTATGCCATTGCGGTCCTCAGGCCCCCACACCTCCCTGGAGGAACCCAAGCGCAGCCACACCCCTCCACAGATGTTCACCCAATCCCACCTGGAAGGCTGATCACTGGGGCACAAGATCTCTGAGCTTTTCCCAAAAGGGTTCCAGAGACATGGTCCTGATCCCTGGATGAATGCTGACCTCTGCTTTACCTCTCTGACTTTGGAAGCTGTGACCTCTGGCTGACCTCTAGGAGCCCTCTGTTCTATTGGTCTCTGATCTTCAAAGACCATGGTATCTCCCCTCCTTTTCTCTCGATAGACCCTAAGAGCCCTCTGATGAAACCACTGACCCTTATGACCTCTGTGATCCCCAAGCTGACCTCTTTATTTTCTGGGTGATCTCTAACCTTCCTATGACCTCTTGACCCACATGTGACCTCTATGTCCCTTAGACACCTCTTAACTCTACTTGACTTCTTTGACATTTACATATCTGAACCATGAAGGAATTCTTTGATTCTTTGATGACTTTTGGCCCATATGCAACCTCTCTGATCTTTGAATGGCCCCACTGACCTCTGAGCCCCAATGACTTTGGCATCAAGTTCTCTGGGCTCCCACAGGGGAGGTGGCCCAGGAATCCCCTATGGCCCCCTGTGGGCCTCACCGTCTGGTCAGTGAGGGGCGGCAGGACGATGGTCTTCTCCATGGTGTTCATGACCAGTTTCCATAACTCCTTTAGCACCCTTTTCAGCACCGTCTTCTCACAGATTTTGGCAAAGAGAGTCAGGCTGGAGGCAAGAGACAGGTCTGAGAGATAGCTCAGCTGGCCCTAACCTGAAGATTCCCTTTCCCTCAACAAATGGGCAAGGCAGGAAAATGCTTCATGGACACACAAGAAGGCACAGAGCCTGTACAGGGACCTCTAAATGGGGTCTGAGGAGACCCCATTGATCAGAATGGTTTATTGGGGCTATGATCTGTAACACACATTAAAAGTAAATGATGGCTGGACAGGTCAGCAGCGGCCAGGCTGGAAGGGGACTCAGCACCTGGGAGGAAGGCCTGGGCCTTAGTGTGAGGACAGTGGGGAGCCATGGAGTGCTCAAGAGAGACAGAGGCAGACTTTCCTGTTCGAAAGAACAGAGTGAGGGGTAAACTGGAATAGGAAGGCTAGAGACTAGGGACTGTGAGGGGACTGAGGCCATGTTCGGGCAAAAAGGAAGGGAATGGTGGGAAGAGGGCAAACTTGAGAGGGTAAACAACAAAGAATTCATGATTGGATGCATGGGGGTTGACAGAGACAGAGTCTCTGTCTCTGATGGATCCACCATGATCCATCCAGCAAATGACCCACCCATCCACCAAACTATCCCTCCCCCAACTTTCTTTAATGACCCCTCCATCTTTTTGCTTCCCCTGCCCTACTTCCTCCCTCCCAACCATCCTTCTACCCATCAATCCATCCATCCTCCATCCTCCCTCTCTCCCTTCTTTTCTTTCACTCATGCATCTATCCTCTCATCTACATTTCCATCCATTTATCTGTATTTCAGTTGATTGATCCATCCATCCATCCATCCATCCATCCATCCATCCATTCATCCATCCGTCCATCCAGTTATTCATCCATTCAAATACTTACCTAACTTCATCTACCCATCCATCTGTCCACCCATCCCTCCTTTTATCAATCTATCCTCCATCTAGCCTTCTAAGCATTTATCTTTTAATCTACCCATCAGTCTTCCCACCTATTTCTCATGTCATCTATCCATCCAACCACCATCCATTAACTCATACAAAAGGACTCACCAGTCCATCCAACCATTCACCCACCCATCTTTCCATCCCTTCATACCTCCACCCACACACCCATCCAAACCATCTAACCAGTAAACATGCCCTGAGTGTCCTCTCCAGGCCAGTCTCTAAGAGCCCCATCCCTAACCTCTTCTGGGTGTCCTAGTCTACCCAGCCTGGCTTACTTGCTGTCCAGCAGGTCCATAATGGGTTGTAGCACATTGTCAGCATCCTGGGCCACGCTGCTGCAGGCACTGGCTGGCACATTGCCCGTGCCCTTCACCTGGCTGAGGATGTCGCCCATCTGCTTGACACACTCCTCAATGTGTGGCTGGAAGCTGGGGGCACAGAGGGGAGGAACTCAGACCAGACTTTCCAGGCCTCCCAGAGAAAGGGCCAGAGGAGGCTTCAGAAGCTGACCGTGGACCTTGGTGTTTTATCCTGAGCATCAAGGAGCCATGACATATAACTGAACAGGGGAGGGAGTGGTGTATAATAGCTGAGTTGGGCACAGAGCTGAGACATTCACCTGTGCTGTTTATTTCGCTGCACAGTCCTACCCAGATGCTATTATTATCATCATCCCCACTTCGCAGATGAGTAAACTAAGGCTCAGAGAAGTTAAATAACTCACCCAAGGCTACATAGCTAGCAAGTGGTGAAGCCAGGATTGAACTCAGCTCTAACTCCAAGCCTGAAGTCTTCACCACTACATCTGCTGAGTCTCTGGATGCCCCAGGCTCACAGGTCTCGGGGCTGCCCCCTCCTGTCTGCTCCTAGCCCTGGAGGTGTCCCCACCTGGTAGCAAAGACCCGGCTGAGCTCATCCAAGACATTGTTGAGTTTCACCTGGAGCTCCTTCAAGATGTCACTGGCCTCAGCATCAAGCTGAGGAGGGAAAAAGGACATCAGGTTAGATTTACAGAGCATCCACATAAATGGGGCATTTTCCCACCCAACACAGGGAAAGAGATCCCAAGGGACTAGGGAGGAAACAGGCACAGAAGGTAGAGCTGCTTGCTTGGATTAGAGGGAGTGCTGAGATGGAATTCATCAGGGGACTGCAGGGATGGAGGGAAAGTGGCGACCCTGCGTGGGGCTCGCCTCACCTCCTTCCCTCCCATGGCTTCGAACATCTTCTCTAGCTGCACGCGGAGCTGCTGAGTATTGTTCATGAGGATGCAGGGCTAGGGATGCAAACATAGCAGGGAGTCAGGGCTCAGGACCCCTCCTCAAAGCCTCCCCCATCCACTGCCAGGGACCCCAGGATGGTTTCAGGGTCTGGGTCCAGAGGAGGGCCCCATAGGGTCATTGGGAAATGGAAGACTGCATTTGGGACCCAATTCCAAGAAATGTTGGGGTGGG
Source organism: Lutra lutra (assembly GCF_902655055.1). Classification (NCBI taxonomy): domain Eukaryota; kingdom Metazoa; phylum Chordata; class Mammalia; order Carnivora; family Mustelidae; genus Lutra; species Lutra lutra. The sequence goes on along the minus strand of NC_062278.1, from coordinate 210,065,998 downwards.
GGGCTGGTTTCTGGAGATTAGCAGAGGGAAATAGGGCTCAAGTAACTTCTCCAGGGTGGGCTGGGCTTCTTGGAATAGCAGGAAGAGGGGAGTTCCTGTCACATACCCACATTCTCCTACATGGGCTCAAAGCTTTGCGCACTTACATCCATACACCCTGAAGGCTTCATTCACAACAATCAGACAATGACACACTGAAGGCATGTGCCCTCACCTCCAGATCACCCCCGATACACGTAGTCAGGTACATGAATACACACAGTTAGACACACACAGATATAAGTATCAGGGCCCAGGGAAGGATGGAGACTTGGGGGTGCAGAGTAGGGCTGGGAGGGGACAGGATAGGGTCCCCCACAGGTCACCACTTTCTCCTTCTCCTTGGAGCAGTAGGAGGCGAAGTCCTTGGAGATGATGTCGGCATACTGGAGGAGCACATTACTGATGGTCTGGGGAGGACAAAGATAGGGAGTAAGAACAGGGGCTAGGGCTGGGCGGGTCCATCAAGAGCCACTAGTGAGATCAGGAATGAACCTGAATCCCTACGAGCACTCAAGATAGACCCCTTGAATGAGTGAATTCACCCAGGATGACCCTTACAACCAACAGGAGATACCACCAGGTAAAGATGATTATTTTATGTAGACCTAGCTCTTTCACAGAGCAACCAACCATCACATGAGCCCAGCTCCAAACACAAGCATGACTGAACCCCAGGTAGAATCCCAATTCCTACTTGCAGTCCTTAACTGCAACCCAGCCTCAAGCCAATTATCTGGAACCCTCAACCCCAGTAAGATGGTCCCAACTTCCAAACTCACCCCAAAGCCCACCCAAATTCTACATAAATCCCAACACTCACTCCTACCTCCATGCCAAACTGAATCTCATACTAATAGTAACCCTAAACCCAACCCCAATCTCAACCTTACCTTCAGCCTTGATTCCAGCTCCAAATTCATCTCCAACTTTAACCACAACCCTGACCTCAACCCCAGCCTCAACCCAAATGCTATCCCCAACCACAATCCAACACTGTTCTCAACCCCAACCCCAATCCCACTGATATCACCAACCCCAACTTTGACCTCAATCCCAAGTTTAACCCCAATCCTGTACCTTGACCCTAATCCCAGTTTCAATTGCAACCCCAGCCTTGACCCTATCCCAATCCCTCACCTGGACTCCATCCCTAACCCCACCTGCACTCCCGCACCTTGGCAAAGCGCCTCATATAGTGTCCCACGATCTGGGGGTCAGGGCACTCGAGTTTCTTGATGATCTCAAAGCTCTGGTTGAGCTGGGAGAAGACGTCCACCACAGAGCAGGAGAATAGGGCATGCTCTGAGGTCTGCTGGAACTGCAGTGAGAAAGAAGCCAGGAAGGAAGAGAGGGATCAGAACCAGACAGTCCCCAACATCTAACCCTCCTGCTTTCCATGGGGAGAACCAGAGACCAAATGCCCTGGGTGAGGCGAATAGTATGCAAGGATGACTAAGAGGTAGACACAGAGGAGACGAGGAAGGAGGGGCTCCCAGCTTGAACTTGCATTCATTTGTTGAATGAATAAAACACTTTCAACACTATGAACAAGATGAAGATGGTGGCCACCTTTCAGAGACTGGCTTCATCTCAAGGGCAATTTTTGACCCCATATTGGATCCCAATGGACCCCAGAGGGAGTGAGACCACTGTGAGCAGTTTAGGGGCTTGATCATGGGCCAGTCTCCTCACCCCATCCTTCTTGTCTCGTTCCAGGGCCCCGTGCAGGAAGTCCCGGGACACCTCCTCATTCTCGTCCAACCACTGTATGACAAAGGGCTCAAACCACCTGGAATAGAGAGCATGGGTGGGGGTCTTGCCACCTCTTGTCCCCTAACCCTCTGCTTTGCCTAGCTCTGAATGGTACTTGGGCAGGTCCTTCTCTCCCTTGAACTCACACTGTGTCCTTTGGGTGGGTACCCCCTGCTTTCCTACCCCACCAGCTCTCAGTTACTTCAGCCATGAAATAGACCTCGTGACACTGTCACGGCAAGCCTCATACTCGCAGGATTCATGGTTCAGATAAAATACCCATGGACAACTGGATTTCCTCTCTGGGACCCATTTACCTGTACAACAGAGGAGAATCTATCTCACAGTGCTGCTGTGAGCAGTGATTGACACAACACATAGTAGGTCCTTGGTCAATGGTGACCACCATCCTGCTCTCCAACGCAGCTCATGAGTCAGACAACCAGAGTTCAAATCCTGGCCCGATCACTTATTAAATGTTACCCTGGGCAAGCTCTTCAGCATTAAACTCTCCATTTTCTCATCCACAAAATGGAAATTATAATGCCCCCATCTTATAGAATTGTCAAAGGATAAATGAGAAAAAGCACTGCTCAGTGCAGTTCCTGATATTTAGACATATTAATTGTCCAGGCTATGGGAGCCCATAGTCCAATGGCTGAAAATAGAGAATGCCAGGATTGTACCCCACTATGCCCTTGGTGCCCAGAGAACTCTGAGTAGGTCAGCCCTCATCTCTGGGCCTCAGTCTAGCTGTCAGTGCTATGGTTCTGGCTTTGGGCAAGGGACTTACGCAGGGTACTCGGGCACGCGGTCCTTGAAGGCAGGAAGCTCTGCCACATACTCATTGTACAGCCACTTGACCTTGAAGTGTAGGTTCATGTAGTCAGCACTCTTGCACAGGCGATGCTTGTCATGCTCTGGTAGGGAGAGAATGAAAGTCTCCACCCTCTGTCTTGGCAGCACCAGCTCTCACCATCACGGTGTCCAACCTCAAGCTTGAGGTTCCAGGATGCTCACAGCCTTGCAGGGGATATTACTGAGGCACAGCTACCTGCTGTAGCCAGGATAGCAAACATGGAGATGGGGTACTCACCCTCCATGGCATACTTCATGTCCTGGGCAAACAGGTTCCACATCACTTCGGCACTGATTTTACCCACATTCAACTCCTGGGGAAACCTAATGAAAGTCATGGAAGTATGAAACCTTGGCAGAAGGAAGCAGGATGGCAAAGCCTGCTTTGGCCTTCCTAGCCCAGAGGGTAGTATGGGACAGACAGTTCTGGATTCAAGCTCCCCCAAAGCCACTGACTTTCTGAGTGACTCAACTGAAGCCCTGCTTCTCCTTGAGCCTCCACCTGTCTATCTCTCCATCTCCATCCCTTCATCCATTCATTCACCCAGTCATTCACCTTCCTACCCATCCATTCACTCACCCATCTGTCTATCCATCTATCCATCCAACCATTTCTCCATCCAACCAACTATCCATCCATTCCTTTATATGCCCATTCATCCTTCCACCAATCTATCCATTCATCCTTCCACCAATCTATCCATTCATCCACCTACTCATCCACTCACCCATCTCCCCATCCATCCATCTCTCCATCCAGTCAGCCATCTGTCCATTCCTTTACTACTCATTCATCCTTCCAACAATCTAACCATCCATCCACCTATTCACCCAACCATCTACCCATCTATCTGTTCATCTCCCCATTCAATCATATCTCCATCCATCTGCCTATACTTCCATCCACTCTTCAGTCCATCCATCCCAAATCCCCAATCTTAACTGAATATCTAACTAATCAAGAGATACTGGCACACCCAAGTTAGAAGCCCCTCTAGCACTCGGGGAAAATAAGACACAACAGTTCATTCAGTTAACAAAGATGAAAATTCTACAGACATATAAACCTACAAACCAAAACTGTGTACATACTCACACACAATTACACAATATACAATATTGTATATTGAAGTGCATTCCACAATTGTATGCATATACAATATACAATTAAACCCAAAGGCACAACTATACACAGAATTATACCCCCACAAAATATATAATGCAATTTAAATGTAAAACATTTAGTAGAGTATCTAGCACTTGATATCTAGAGTATCAAGTGAATACTTGAGCAACAGTGTCCATTGTTATTTATGAACCCACACACATAAACAAAATTATATACATATGTACACATTGTTATTCACACAAATCAACACATACAAAATACATATTTGATTATACCAGTGATTTTATACATACACACAATTTTATGTTTATGTTTACAAATTGTGCCCTATTTCATTTTGGCACAACCACACCTATAATTGCCTCCACACACACATCATTTTATGTGTAATTAGACATGATCACCTTTACACATAAAACACAAAAGTGTGCACACATACACACACACGATCACCTCCAGATAGTTAACTGCACAGATATACAACTCACTGGTTGAGGCAGGGAGTGTAGGAATTCTTGTCTTCCTCAATGATGGACACTATGAGAGTAATCAGCTTGGACCAGAAGTCAAGGTTCTTGATGCTGGGTCCCTGTTCCTCTGGGGGAACTTCTCCCTTCTTGGCCTACAGTGGGGAAGTGGAAACATTGGGCAATGGTGTCCATGGGTGGGCGCCTCAGTTAGTTCATTATTGGGGGGACAGGAGGTTAGTGAGGAAAGGGTCCCATTAACACATGGGTGGTTCAGGTAAGAGAGCTATATGAAAAGGAACTGAATTCATTAAACTGGCCCAAACAATTCATGTCCATGCAGCTCAACAAATCTTAATTAGACTCAACTCATAAAAGTGAATAGAACTGAATTTAGTTGAAAAAAACTGAAGCCCACTAAACCAAATGGAACTGAAATGAATGCCAATCAGGCCTATTTAGCTTAACAGATGGAGATTCTCAGAATTAATTCAATGAAACTGAACTTGGGCCAATTATACTGAATGTAGTAGAATTAAACTTAACTGGATTGAATTAAACTCAAATGAATTCAATTGGATTGAACCTAATCAACTCATCCAAAATCAACATTATCCTAAGTCAAAATAATGGAAATAAATTGACTTGAACTCAACCCAACTAACTTAATCTAATTCGACTCAACTGAGTTGTCAGTCCAGTCCAACTCTACCTACTCAACTGAACCTAACATACTCAGGCCAGTTCAATCCAACTCTAGCCAATCAGCGAAAACAAATGTAGCTAAATTCAACTGAAATGAACCTAACTCAACCAAACTCAAGTGAACTCAACTATATCTAACCCAACAACCCAGCTCATCCTCACTCAAGCTAAATCAACCCAGTCAAGAATAACTTCAATCAACTGAATATGAATAAATGGATTTTTATTAAGTGAAACCCAGTTTAATCCAATTCAGTTCTGCTCATCAACTAGCCAAGAGCAATTTTAAGTCACCTGTACAGAAATAAATGGAAATAAATTGTTTATAGTTGAACTAAACCCAACCCAATTTAATCTAGAGCACTTCAACCCAATTCAATTAAAAGTGACTTGATTTCGGGGCACCTGGATGGCTAAGTGGGTTGAGCCTCTGACTTCAGCTCAGGTCATGATCTCAGGGTCCTGGGATCGAGTCCCGCATCGGGCTCTCTGCTTGGCAGGGAGCCTGCTTTCTCCTCTCTCTCTCTGCCTGCCTATCTACCTACTTGTGATCTCTCTCTGTCAAATAAATAAATAAAATCTTAAAAAAAAAGTGACTTGATTTCAACTCAGGTTGACTTCAACTTGAAGTCAACTGAATGTAAATAAACAGAATGAAATAAAATATCACTAAAGTGAGCTTATGTGTTATCATCTATCAGAAGCCCAAGGTGAAGTAGGGCCACCTTAGCTCCCACAGTCTCCTGCAATTCCTCCATCCCAGAGCTAATCACCCTAGGTTATGAATTTCAGTGTATATATCTTTCCCTTCTAAAATGGTATGAACTCCTTGAAACCTTACTGACAATCCTGGCATTATGTGTGTAGATAAATAAACACATGTTGAAAGATCGCAAATAAATTGAATTGAAATGGCCCAAACTCAATTCTACTCAAGAAATTAAATTCAACTCAACATTTATTGAATAGTGATTGTATCCCAGGCAAACTGCATGCCAAACTCAACTAACTTTAACTAAAACTGAACTTATTGAATATCTATTGTATATCAGGTGCTAAACACTTACTTACATTTTATCTAAAGATAGTGTCTCATTAAATTTTCTCCTCAATTCTGAGATAAGGTTTTATAACCCCATTTTACAGAGGGAAATACTGAGACTCAGTTAAATCACTTGATAAGTGGCAGACCTGGGACTTAGGCCAAGGTCAGGTTGGTATCCCCTAGTCTATTCTGCTTTATCTGCGGTCCTCACCGGGTCTGTCTGGTACTCCCGACTATAGAGTTCATGACAATTGTTGAAGATGTACTCATACGTAGAGTTGAGGCAGGCTTTCACACAGTCTTTCACCACCTGGCTGGCTCGGGGTGGGCTCTGGAGTTCTTGCACCTAGAGGGAGGGAGGGAGGCACAAGTCCGCACAGCTGGAACAGGAGGTACCAGGAAGTGGCTACAAGTGGTTACGGGTTTAAGGAAATGTAGCAGTATAAAAGCAGAGGGTCATTGAGAAAGGGCACTACCTAGGAGAAACGTTACTTGATTAGGATCTAAGAGTGTTAGAAAATGCCTATTAGAGACTAATGGGACTGGGTCTCCTTCTTACCTTCATCCGAAAGAAGGTGATGCTGGTGAGAAGGTCCACAGTGGATTTGAGGTCCTGGAGTCTCTCTGGGCTGCTGGCTGGGAAGTTATTCTGTTGGAAGGGTGAAGAGAGGTGGGGTTATAGAAGAGGGTTGGGTGGGGAGAGACTGTTTTAGGGGAAAGGTAAGAGCCCCCCAAGTTTTAGGAAGTATGTCAGGGCCCATGAGAACACCTTGAAGCAACCAGGGGGTTCTAGTTGGATGCATATTGGGCAGGTGCAGCCCACATATGTGTACTCATGTCAAAGGCACACATTCCACATGTTAAAATGGGTCCTCCCATATGCACATGGGCTGGGAGCTCCCCCCTACGGGCACACATGTGTAGGAGCAGGCCAAGTCATCATGCATGTACTTCTCACCCGATACATGGAGAGGTCGATCCGCAGGGAGTTGTGCAGCTGGTCCAGGAGTTTGACAAAGCGCTCTTTCTGAGGAGGGAAGAGAGGGGGATGAATGGAAGCAGGGACATGGGGTTCAAGTGTAGCAGCTAAAGCTGGCTGCCATATTGGGTAAGTGCTTACTATACACTAAGTGCACCCCTATCTGAACTCTCGTAATATCTGTTTCCATTCTACAGAGGGGTAAACTGAGGCTTAGAGAGGGCAAGTGACTGGTACAAAGTAACACACTAAATCAGGTCCAGGTTGGAGACCAGGGAGTCACACGGGGTCTGACCAGCACAGGGTTGGGCTCTCCTTCCTCCCCCAGCCCCAGTCCCTGGGACTGACCCCGAAGTTGGAGGCAGCAAAGCGGTCAGAAGCGGATACGTTGGTGGAGGCGGTGGTGTGCGCATAGTAGGCATTGATGTTGGCGAGCAGGGTGCTCATGACGGCGGGCACCCCAGGACACATGTACTTGGAGGAGAGGCAGGCAAAGTGGCTGGTAGGAGGGAATGGGAGAAATTGGGCCTGGCATCCAGCCAGGACAGGCAGTGTTCCCCCCAGAACGCCTCCAAGACAGCATCTGTGGGTGGCTCCCTCTGACCCTCAAACCATTCCCTCTGGCTGATTGTGTCTTCCAAGTTTCTCTCTGTCTCCTCTCTGGGTTGCCCTATCTCTGCTCTACCTCTGACTCTCACCCCATCACTTCAGCTCCTAGAAATGGCACTTTTCCAACCTCCAGGGGATTACAGAATGCCCATCAAACCCACATCCTCTTTGGCTCCTTCTCCCAAGAACCCTTCCATTACTAGGTCTGCCAGTGTCCACTTGGTGGCCCTCTCACCCCAGTTTCCTGCACCTTGCCCTCACGTCCACCCCAGCCTGCAGCCTCACGTCATGGCTTGGTAGATGGACTCCACACCATAGCGCATGGCAAATTCATCCACAATCTCCTGGGCTGTCTCGTCATAGTAGACCTTCCAGGCGTCATCACCCTTGGCATCGGGGATCTTCACAACCCCATTGTTCTGCACATCCGTCACGAAGTGGAACAGGTTCTGCCACCAAGATGGAGAAGGCATCATGAAAAGTGCATCAAGACACAAGAGGTCAGAGATCCCAGGTCTGGGGAAGCTTACATCATCCATCCATTTATTCATTCATTTATTTGTCTGTTCTTTCATCCATCCACCACCTACCAATTCATTCAACTACCAAAAATTCCACCTAGCAAATCACCCATCCTTGTGACACTTCACCCACCTGGCCACCCATCCATTTACCTATCCACCTACTCATTCACTCATAGATCCAGCCACCCCAAAATCCACCTATCCACTCCTCTCTCCTTTCTTACATCCATCCATCCACCCATCTATCTAACCTTCCATCTGTCTGCTCATTCATTCATTCATCCACACACCCACCCATTCATCTACCCAAAATTTCATCCATGCACTAGTCCTCCCTTCTAATAATTCAACCACACATCCATCCATCCCCTATAACTACCCACAACTTAATCTGTCCATACAGCAATTCATCTATCTATTTATCTACCCATCAATTTATCCATCCATTCATCCATCATTCATCTTTCTACCCATCCACCTATCCATCTGCCCCCAAATTTACTCATCCACTCATCTCTACTTCCAACAGTTCAATCACATATCTGTCTGTCCAGTCACCCTTTTATCCACTCATTGTCTATTTGTCCATTCAATCATTTACTCATTCAATTAACTGAATTATCTCCAGGAACCTCCTGTTCAGGTCTAGAACAGATGGGAGACCTGGAGCTGTGTAGTGAGAGTCTGCCAGGAAGTCAGGGAGGGCTTCCCGAAGGAGGGGACCCTGAAGCTGGCTGGATGAGGAGGAGTTTTCCAGGCAGAACGAATGACATGGGGGACAGTCTTAGAGGCCCAGGGAGTGTGGATGGTGTGGCCGGAAAGAGGAAGGTAGAACTAGGGCAGGTAGGAATGGTAAGTGGAGGCAATTTGGGAAATCACAGTGAGCTCTGAAGGCAGGGAAGAGCACCGGGCCTCACCTCATGCAGACAAGTGTACTGGACATGGTACGGGGCCACCTTTTCCTCGCCTTTGATCTCCACACTGATGTGTAGCCGGATGGCACCTGATACAGCAGATTTGTCAGTCCGCTTGTCTGGAAAACAGAAATGGATGGCTGCATCAGAACTTTCCAACACAGCCTGAGGTATTTTAATGTATGCATGACTGTAGCCCTCCTGGACTCCCTGAGATTAAGACCTGGGTATCTTCTCAGATTGGTTCTTTAAGCTTGTGCCATTCCCATTAGCCTAGAACTTGCTAGGTCGTATCTCTTCCTTCAACTAGAACTCCAGACCTTGCTTCCAGTTAAATTCCCGAGTCTGCATCTTCCTCTTTAACCAGGAGCCCTAGGCCGTGTTTCTCCCTGAGACTGGGCTCCCAGGCCCTGCTTCCCCCATCAGATCAAGAGCTCAGAATCTATTCATCTTAGACAGGGTTCCTGGGTCTGTGCCTTTCTCCTCAAACTAGGATCCCCAGGTCTTGCTTCCTGCCCCATCAGATTGGGCCTTACAGCCCCCGCCTCCCCCATCAGATACAACTTTACATCGCCTGCCTTCCCCATCAGATTGGGCTTCGAGACTAATTCCTCCTGACACTCGTTCCCCAATTTGGCTCCCTGGGGTGCCCTCCCTGTCCCTTGCAGAACACCACCCATGCTCACCCAGGTTGTACCACACGTCCATCTCGCCGCTGAGTGTCCGCACCTCGATGATCGTCTGTCCCAGGAAGTCATCAGATTCCCTCTTAAATCGCTGCTTCACACGGGATTTGATGTCATCATCCTCATCCCAGACACGCACTTTGATTCGGTCTGAGGAGTTGTGACATTCACTGCAGGGCGGGGGGGAGGCGGAGGCTGGAGTCAGGTGGCAGCCACAGGCTGGTCTTGGAGCCCCTTCAGCTGCCCCAGCAGAAAGCTCCCCCTGGGGGGCCCAGGGGTTCAGCCAGGCACTTACAAGTGGAAATTTTCCTCCCACACAGGGTTCAGGTTCCCATAGATGGTTTTTGTCCGTTTCTTGGTCTTCCCAACCTGGACAGTGACATAGGGGTCACTGGATCCCGTCTTGTCCTTTGCCTGCAAGCCCTGGGCACAGACCACTGTAAAGACAAAGACAAAGACAAATAATGGCTCAAGGAGTTCGGTGGCTGAGAAGAGTTACTGCCACACACTCCAGGTTGCTTGCTGGAGACACCTGTGACATGGTCTGAGGGCTTTGTGTTGACCACAGGAGCCCCTGGGGACACCCACAAGACATGAAGGGCTTGCTAGAGAGTTAACACCCAGGGAGCCCTCAGCTGATTCAGAATGGGAAGGTGCCCCAGGGCCACCCCCTGGGTAGGGACATTCTATACATCGTTGTGAAATCTCCAGCAGGACTGAGCTTACGGTTGCTCAGGGAGTCACCTGCAGGGCTCCTTCCCTTCCCTACCTGCTCCCAGACTCATGCTCCACCTGCACTGGGGCTTCCTGGGGCCACCTCCTGGATACCCATTGCCCTGAAATCCTCATCCTGGGGTCTGCTTTCAGGGAAACTTGAATGAGTTTGGGCATGGATAAACACACGAAGGCCCCCACCCCTGGGTAGGACCACTCTGCTGTGTGAGCTCAACACTGTCCCCCAGTGGTCCCAGGGGGTGTGGGTGGGCACATGGGTCTGAGCCCCAGTTGTCCACAGCATTGCAGGATCATTGGCACCCTGTGTAGGGCTCCTTCCCTCCCAGTCTCACTTCCCAACTCCCACTTCTCTACTCTCAACTGGGTAGCATCACCCCACAAATAAACAATGTGCCCTCAACTCCTCTTCTTGGAGTCTGATTCTGGGGGCGGGAGGCACCAACCAAGACAGAGTGTCATGCACTCACATTTGGAGGCATACATGCCACTCGGGGAGCACCAATACACACATGGACATGGAAAAAACACGGACACACTCAAGTACACACGGCAAAAGGAAGAGCCATAGAAGGAAACACAGGGGGCTGAGAAGAAGGGGCCCTGTGGCCACCCCAACCCCTGCGGCCTCACCAGTGATGCTGATCTTGGCCGACCACTTGGATGTGCCGTCCAGCACGCTCTGCTTGACCGCCTTCATCTGCTGCGTATGCGCGGTCTTGGTCACGGCGAAGATCTCCTGGATGAGCTCGAAGATCTCGGGTTTGTTGCGCTCCCGGATCTTCATGCGGTCCTTGAGCACCATGATGATGTTCTGCGTCCGGTCCTCTGCCCCGTGCTTGGAGCTCTTCTCCGCGGCCCCTGTGGACGCAGACAGCAGTCACTGTCCAGAGCGCGCTCCCTCACCGCAGGGAGAAACCCAACTCCCATTCCAGAGCTTCCTCGGCTGTGGCCAAGGGTACTTGAAGCCGTGGGGGCTCAGGTGACTCACCCCCCGCAAAGCTAGAGCTGCTAAGAACTTTCTACCTGCTCTCTGAATCCTCCTACCCATTCACGCATCAGTCCCCACCAGTCTATGTGAGTCTCCTCCCCCTCTGAATCCGCATCTTCTGCCAAGACCTCGCCCGTTCTGACTCCTCCCCCCACGCTGAGCCCCCTCCTTCCCGAGCTAACCCTAGTCCTAACCCATTTTTCTCCAGGGGAACCGCTGACTCTCAGTAAGCCCATCCCTTGCACAGTTCAGCTAGTCCCTGAGTGCCGCGCCACCCCTTCTTGACCCTCTCACATCTCCTTTCCCCTCCTCTCGCCCCAACCCTCCGCCAAGGAGTCCCGCCTTGGTTCTCGCCCCGCCCAGCCCCCCACCTCCGCGGAGCCCTGCCCCTACCCGGAGCCCCGCCCCTGCCCGGAGCCCCGCCCCTCCAGCCCCGCGCTCACGCTGCAGGCAGTCTGCATTGAGCAGGTCCTGGCACTTCTCGTGGCACTTGACACCGCACTCGGTGCAGCGCATGCCCTGCCTTGCGATGCCCCACAGCAGCCCCTCGCACTCGTAGCAGTAGGTGGGCGTGGTGGCCGTCCACACCTCGAAGTTGTGCGGCGTCGTGCAGGAGATGGGATAGATTAAGGCTTGCAGGGTCTTCTTGTAAACGTGGTTTTTCTGAGGGGAAGGAGGGGGGAGGCATGGGGCGCTGTCCTGTCCCGCCCTCACCCCCTTGCTGAGTATAATACACCGTGGGACCACGGTTCCTGGGCACAGATCATGTCGGCAGGATGTTGCACAACCCAGTTCTGGAAACCAGATTATGGGGAGCTAGGAATGCCTGTCTCTGCCACACTCTCCCTTCCTCCTCCTCCTCCAGGAAGCCCCAGCCCAGCCCACCCCTCAACCGGTGCAAGGGGAGGGCCCCACGCACCAACTCCTCGTTGTTCAAAGTGCTGGAGGCCAAGGCCGAGGTGATGCCTGCTTTTCTGGACTGGACCAGGGACTGGGGCAGGGAAATCACCCAGGGAGTCACAGGGGTCGATTCACACCCATGGGGTTGTCACCACAAGCAGAATCCACAGCCACCAGCCACGGATTGAAGCCACAGCCACGAATAGGAAACAGGTCACAGCAGCAGGAGCAGAGCCAGCAAAGAATTGGAAAGTGACAGAGACTCTGGGTTAGAAGGGACCCTGGAAGGTGTACAGCCTCACACCCCTGACTCACCCCCCTCCCCACCAGACTCAGGAGCTGCACTTGGCATGATCTCCAGCCACTCCAGGAACCAAGGTCAGGAGTCACCTGCTCTCTCCCCTATCCATAAACTGCAGGGTCATTCTCCCCAGAACCCATGGGTTGGGGCCAGTTGAAAGATCCTAGTTGTTGGGGCGGGGGGTGGTTCCTGGAGAAGAGACAGAGACTAGAAGCTGAGGTCACCATCACTCACCATGGCCTGAAGTGTCCATGCAGCAGGCAGGGTAGAAATCAGATTACATTAGTCCCAGAGAACACCTTGCCAGCTCCCAGTCCCAGGTCTGCCATGGGCAGTTGTGCAGATTGAGCACTGCTTATGGCAGACCTGCTCTGCGGGGGGAGGAGAGGGCACAGGCGCTCACCAGGTCGCTCACAAGTGGAATGGGCTTCCTCTTGCGGATGTCTGGCATGCTGTCAATGATGATGAGGCCACCTCCAGGGCTGCAAGACATACACAGGGATGTCAAGGGCCCAGGCTTCCCCACTTCCTCCAACACGCATCACTTGAGGCCCGGACATCACTTGCTCTCCTTGGGTATTAAAGGTTGAATTGTGTTTCCCAAAAAGATACATTTAAGTCCTAGCCCCCTCGAACCTCAGAATGCGCCCTTATTTAGAAATAGTGTCATTGGGGTTCCTGGGTGGCTCAGTGAGTCAAGCCTCTGCCTTCGGCTCAGGTCATGATCCCAGGGTCCTGGGATTGAGCCCTGCATCGGGCTCTCTGCTCTGCAGGGAGCCTGCTTCCCCCTCTCTCTGCCTGCCTGCTTCTCTCTCTCTGTCAAATAAATAAAATCTTAAAAAAAAAAAGATTTTGGGACGCCTGGGTGGCTCAGTTGGTTGGACGACTGCCTTCGGCTCAGGGCATGATCCTGGGAGTCCCGGGATCGAGTCCCGCATTGGGCTCCCAGCTCCATGGGGAGTCTGCTTCTCTCTCTGACCTTCTCCTCGCTCATGCTCTCTCTCACGGTCTCTCTCTCAAATGAATAAATAAAATCTTAAAAAAAAAGATTTTATTTATCTACTCGTCAGAGAGAGAGATTACAAGTAGGCAGAGAGGCAGGCAGAGAGAGAGAGGGGAGGAAGCAGGCTCCCTGCAGAGCAGAGAGCCCGATGCGGGGCTCAATCCCAGGACCCTGGGATCATGACCTGAGCCGAAGGCAGAGGCTTTAACCCACTGAGCCACCCAGGCACCCCGGTAAATAAAATCTTTTTAAAAAGAACAAAAGAAAGAAATATGGTCATCACAGATATAATTAGTTAAGATGAGGTCACACTAGATTAGGTGGGCCCCTTTATAAAAGAGAGACAGCAATGTGACAAGAGGCAGAGTTTAGAGTGACACATCTACAAACCAAGGAATCCTGAGGATTGTCAGCAAGTACTAGCAGCTAGCAAGGCAAGGACAGGATCTCCCCTACAGGTATCGGAGGGAGTAGGGGCCAGCCAGCAACTTGATTTTGGATTTCTGACCTCCGGAACTGTAGAAGAATCTATTTCTGTTGTTTTAAGCTAACCGTTTGTGGTAGTTTGTTATAGTGGCCCTGGGGAATGAAGATACTAGATGTCAGTTTCCTCATCTGGGAAATGGGGAGATGATGCTGTTGCCTACGTTTAATGAAAATTTGAATTAAGCAAAACTAAATAATATACTAAGATATTCATGAAACCTTTCCTTTTGTTCAAAATTGGAAATAGATATGTATATTTAAAATCTATTCTGGGGATGCCTAGATAGCTCAGTTGGCTAAGCATCTGCCTTTGACTCAGTCATGATCCCCGGACTCTGGGATCTAGCTTGCTCAGCCGGGAGCCTGCTTCTCGCTCTGCCTGTCCCCTCCACTAGTGCTCTCGCTCTCAAATAAATAAAATCTTTAAAAAAAAATAAAATCTATTCTGGAATGGGGCACCTGGGTGGCTCAGTCAGTTAGGTGTCTGCCTTCAGCTCAGGTCATGATCCTAGAGTCTCAGAATCGAGCCCCATGTCGGGGTACCTGCTTGGCAGGGAGTCTGCTTGTCCCTCTTTCCCTGCTCATGCTCTCTCTCTCTCTCTTGGATAAGTAAATAAAGTCTTGGGGAACCTGGGTGGCTCAGTCATTAAGTATCTGCCTTCGGCTTGAGTCGTGATCCCAGGATCCTGGGATCGAGTCCCACATCGGGCTCTCTGCTCAGCGAGGAGACTGCTTCCCTTCCTCTCTCTCTCTCTCTGCCTGCCTCTCTGCCTATTTGTAATCTCTGTCTGTCAAAAAAATAAATAAAATCTTTAAAAAAAAAAGCTGATGGGAAGAGAGGAACTGGAAATCTAGGCTATGGCTTCTTGGCAGTGTTGGCGTGGCTGGTGGATCTGAAGGAGCTCTGTGCCCTGTACGAATTCACTTTACTGAGAGCTGCTCTCATCTCAAAGAGGGTTCAGGTGTGGCTCCTCCCCAGAAGCTTCTCATTGTCCAATGAGAGAGATGCCTGGCAGCCAATGACTCCTGACAAGCCCTGGGATGCTATTCATATGCTCCAGCAGGCAGAGGTGTGCTGATTCCTGAACTACACCCGTGCCTGGCTGCTTCCCGGGCCTGGCCCTGCCCGCCTCACAGATTTCTCTTAAGGGCACTTCCTGCATAAAGCACGCGTACATCCCCGTGTCAGTCCCTGCGTCCTGGGCTCCCCACCCAGGACACCTGCTCATCTGGGAGCGACAGCTTCTGTCTTCATGCCTCTGTGTGCAAGGGACGTGTAAGGGAAGGCAGTCACCTTCCTGCTGGTATTTTTAAAACATTAGTGGAATTTTAAAAATATCTTTTACATATTCTAACCTCACCACTCAGACGCTGAAGGAAAAGAAAGCCCCGAAAATTAGAAACTTAAAAAATTAGATACGGCAACTTGCTCCATGTAAGACCAAATAATTATCATTAGAGAGCCAGTAGCCACAGCAATAATCTGAGATATTTAAAAACAGAATCAAGGTGCGCCTGGGTGGCTCAGTCGGTTAAGCATCTGCCTTCAGCTCAGGTCATGATCCCAGGATCCTGGGACTGAGCCCCATATTGGGCTCCCTGCTTGGCGGGGAGCTTGTTTCCTTCCTCTTCCCTCCACTTGTGCTCTCTCTCACTCGTTATGTCACTCTCAAATAAATAAAATCTTTAAAAATAAATAAATAAATAAATAAATAAATAAAATGAAAACAGAATCAAAGCAAAAAAAAAAAATCACTCCAGGATTACAGAGGTGTACTACAGGAAATAGACTTTTTTTTTTTAAAGATTTTATTTATTTATTTGACAGAGAGAGATCACAAGTAGACAGAGAGGCAGGCAGAAAGAGGGAGGGAAGCAGGCTCCCTGCGGAGCAGAGAGCCCGATGCGGGACTAGATCTCAGGACCCTGAGACCATGACCTGAGCCAAAGGCAGCAGCTTAACCCACTGAGCCACCCAGGCGCCCTAGACTTTTCCTTTATCCTGCATTTATTTCTAGTCGGGGGAGGGGGAGGGTGCGGGGGGAGGGGAATGGTCTTGAATAAAGCAAGCAGCTGGGACAAGGCATGTACCTCTTTGGATTCAATTCCCCACCTGTAAAATAGGGTTAGCAGGCCTCCTGGGTTTGTTGTAAGGATTCCATGTGTTACTACCTTTGGTTTCTGTCTGGGGTTACATGATTTCACCCGATCTGTCACTCGCTCTCTCCCGCCTCTAAATGGAATCCCCTGGGGACACCTGGGTGGCTCAGTCAGTTAAGTGTCTGCCTTCGGCTCAAGTCATGATCCCAGGGTCCTGGGATTGAGTCCCACATAGGCCTCCCTGTTCAGGGAGGAGCCCACTTCTCCCTCTGCCTGCCGTTCCCACTGTTTGTGCTCTCTCTCTCTCTCTGACAAATAAACAAATAAAATCTTAAATATATAAATAAATGGAACCCCTTGCTTCCCTCACGGGGCTGAGGCTATGATGTAAAGCAGCCTCAAGCTCTAGGTTCAAAACTTCCTCCTACCCCTACAATTCCGTTACTCACCCGCCTTTGAACCATAGGGATTTAGACATCTCTCCCTCTCCTCGGGCCTGTGGGACAGACAGAGAGATACGGTCATTGTGAGAGAGCCTCTCCCCAGGGTAGGGTAGGCTCCCCACCTCTTTTGTGCTCATGCTCTATAGTCCTGGGATTCTCACAGGCTGGTTCAAACCCTCATAAGGTTCTGTCCTTCACCCAGCCTCACCTTCTCATCTGATCTTGTACCCCAGGGCCTTTGCCTGAGCTGTGCTAGCTCGTTGTATGCCCTCCCACCTATTGCACCCAACCAGCCTCTATTCGTCATTTGGATCTCAGGGCAGACCCGGGGTTGACACACCCATCTCCGATTCAACTAAAGGGTGGCATGGTGGGCAAAGATTGGAGAGGGTCCAGCCCTCTCTTCGGAAGTATTATTGATGTATTTTGCATATCACTTCTCCTTAAGTGTCTCCTCCTCCAGGGAGTCTTCCTGATGGTCGTGGATTAGTTTTATGCTCCTATGAAACCCAGAGAGTCTGCCCATATTTATTTATTTACTTTTTGTTCTATGGCTGGTTCCATTATAAGAGTAGCTGCTGTTTTTTTTTTTTTTCATCTAATTTGCTGATTTAGTGAAAGTTATTCAATAGACATTACGCTGCATATTCTTTTCTACCCTTTACCTTTAGAATCATGTGGTGGAGTACTTCGTTAAAAATAAAATAGAATTCCATTTTAAAACATAAGAAATTTGATTTGAAGTTTCTGCGGCTCTGATGTGTGACGGTCTAGGACTTTGGGAATTTGGTTTAGGATCTCCTATTGCCAGCCTCACCCCAGTTTGGAAGGGCCACTTGCACAAGGGCACTGCTCTGTCCCCAGCCTAGGGTGGCTTGAGCAATTGACGAGGTAAATGAATGGCCTCAATCCTGCTGCCCTCTGAACAGCCATCCTGACCCTAATGCCAACCTATCTTTCACTTAATTTCTTCTCTGACCAGACCTCAGAACTTTCCCCAGCCCTGACACTGTTACCCAATGCTATCCCAGGCATGATTCCTCCCCCTAACACCAATTTTAACCCTGACCTCTGATCTCTGACTGCTGCCCTAACTCTGACCTCTAGCCCTATCCCCATCCCTAACCTCTACCCCTACCCATGAACTTGACCCCCGACATGGTTATACCCATGACCTAGCTCCAGGTTCCGGCTCACCTCTCCTTCTTACCCCCCTCAATATTCCGGGCTGCCATGGGGGAGACTGGGCTGGACCTTGGTGGGGCCAGTTGGTTGGGGAAGAGGACAGGCAGGCACGGGTGAGAACAGAGAACGGCCCTTCCGGAGACAGATGAAGCCAAGGTGTAGCTAGGGCCAGAGAGGGGTCCTTTTGGACAGGGGCTGGGCGGGGAACGGCGGGGGGAGGACAGAGAAGAGTGTGGGTGGGGCCAAGTTGGTGTGGGCGGAGCCATGAAAAAACCAGGATATACGAAGGTGCAGAGAAGGTGGAGTGGGCGCTGGAGTGGGCGTGGCCAAGCTGTCCTTGGGCGTGTCGTGGCTCGTATGGGCGGGGCCTGGGAACTGGCCGCGGGTGGGAGGGGAACGGGAGCGGCGGGGAGGTACGCAGTCTGGTCCCGGCACGGGTGTGGGCGGGACATGGGCCTGACCAGGCAAGTGGCGGCTTTCACTCACCTCCTGCAGCTGCAGACGCACTTTGTTGAAGGCTCGAAGCCAGTTGGCCTTGGCCCGGGACATGGAGTCCTGACCCTCCTGGCCTTCCTCATCCTCTCGTCGCCTGAAACTGAGGCAAGGGATGTCATGAGGCTCCAGGGCCGGCCCTCCCTTGACCCCCAGTCCTTGGAGTGACGTCAGGCCCTCCGTGGACTCTCTGGCCCTTCAGAGACACAACGGCCCATCTGTACCCCCTCTGATGGCATCAGTGTCCCTTCTGCTTCCCCAGCCACGACCTTGTGACAAACTCCCCTCCATTCCCCAGGTCCATGCTGACCCCATCACGGCACCACTGACCCCGTGACAGCCCTGTGGTCCCTTCCCCTTACCTCTCCTCAGACTTGGGGGGTTCAGGCTCAGGTGCCCGCTCAGTTGTGGGCACCTCCTCCGGGGCGGCTGGCTCAGGGGCTGCCTTGGCCATGTCGTGGGCCTCAGCAGGTACAGCTGGAGCCTTCTCCTCCTTCTCCAACGCGGCCAGTGGGAGGCTGACACGCTTAAAGTCTTTGGGCTCAGCCACTGCCACCTCTTCCCGCTGGGTGTAGCTGCCAATGTCATCAGGCACTTCCTCCTCCTCCTCCAGCTCCTCCTCCTCCTCAGGCAGCTCCTCCTCCTCCTCCAGGAAGTCCTCCAGGTCCTCATCCAGCTCCTCATCTAGTTCTTCATCCAGCTCCTCCTCATCCTGGTCCCAGCGTGGGGAGTCCTTGTGGTAGCTGACCGAGCTGTGGCAGGAGTGGTAGGAGTCCCGGTCCCGTTCGTCCTCCATCTCAGAGCCCTGTAGACTCTGCTCGTCCGGGTCGAAGTCCTCGCTCAGCTGAGAGCTGCCCTGGCTCAGTTCCCCCGAAGAGGCATAGCGGCTACTGCCGGTGGGGCTGTGGGAACCAGCTGGGGCTCAGCGGCGGAGGCACAGAGCCACTGCTGGACCCAGCCCCAGTCACACAGTTTCCAACACCCAGTCATTCACTCAGTATTGGTTAAGTCCCTACCGGGCATCACATTCTGCCCTACGGACCCGGGAAACACAGTCATGAATGGAAAAAACAAAAATCTCGGCT
The DNA here is from genome assembly GCF_902655055.1 of Lutra lutra. Taxonomy (NCBI): domain Eukaryota; kingdom Metazoa; phylum Chordata; class Mammalia; order Carnivora; family Mustelidae; genus Lutra; species Lutra lutra. The sequence continues at coordinate 210,046,570 of NC_062278.1, read as the reverse complement.
TTCCGGGCCATTTCCGGTCTGGAGACACAGGCAGGAAACTCGATGGATGCCATTAGTGATCACTGATGACCTACTGGGCGTCACTCCTGTCCATGCATCGTGGAGGCTGCAAATGCTCCTTTCATGTGCTGGGGACCCCAGTTAGTGCCCTTATCTCCAGCCTTTGGAGACTTAGTGTTCCTGAAACTTGAACATGGCCACGCCTGGCTCTTGATGACCCCGGGTCCCACGCCTCTCTGCCTCCACTCCTTGCTTCAACCTCCATTCACAGCCAACCCTGCCGGGGGTCTCCCCAGCTCCGCCTTGAAAACTCGTGCAAAATGCATCCATTTCCTTGCACCCTGGGCTCCACCCTCATCCAGGCTCCGCAGCCTCTACCAGGTGCAGCCCCACCGTCCTATCCCCAACACTACTCGCTTCCCACGGAAGCCATAGAGGGACTCCTTCAAGTCATAAATGCGATTACATACCTCCCTGTTCCAAACCCTACTATAGCTTTTTAGAGCCCTTGGAATAAAGTCTGTGCCATGTGGCACACCCAGACTACACCCAGTGTGGCCCAAACCCTCCAGCCTCCCCACCTCATCTCCCTACAAGCTCCCTTCTCTCCCCGTGCTCCAGCCACATTAGCTTTCCCACTGTTCCTCCAAAATCTTATACTCTTGCCCACCTCTGGGCAAAATCCTTTGGTGCCCAATGAAATGTCCCTTCTTTGAGTGAGTTTCCCCCACCCTCTGGCCAAGTCAGGTCTTTATATGCTCCTAATATGCCCCCCTGGATCGTGCTGGGCATGACTAGGAAGAAATCTCTCTCTGCCTGGGGGCGGGCAGCATGACACATGGGCCACCCCTCATCCCCCTTATAATCATTCACTCAGTCACTCAACAAACATCATGCCTTGCCTTAAATACTTCCTCCACTCTCAGTGACTGCAACCCCTTTCCCCAGGCAGCTCCAGGGATGCTGTAGCAACCAAAATGGGGGTTTCTCCCTCTAGCCAACGTTTGCTGGTTTATGACTTTAGTTGATTGCTTTTTGGTGCCCATCCCTATAGATGGAAGGAGGCAGGTGGGGGATCAGCAGGTATTACTTGGGTGGAAAGGACTCCAAAGTCCCACTGCTGATGAATACCTCTGAAGTCCAGCCCAGCACATTCTGGGGCCCCTGGTAAGAGGGCAACCTGGGACAGGGATCCCAACATGGTTCTGGAAGTGTCCACTTGCAAACTCAGGCACCACATACATTGTCCCAGGCTTGGCTTTGGGGCCATCCTCCCATCCTGGCTCTGACATACTGAGTCCCAACACAATTCTTACCCCATTCAGATGCTTCCCCTGGCTCCCGTGCCCCCGAGTTAGCCACCCGAGGGCCTGCACCATCTGGCACCTTGCACCTCCCCAATCCGTGGCTGAGCCATTTCCTCTGCCTTGGACTCATTTATCCTACAAGGGCCATCTCCCAGGCACCTTCCTCCAGGAATCCCTCCCTACCCTTCCCCACTCCTAGAGTATCCAGTCCAATCCCTCCTTACAGCCAAGCCCCAACCTGTGGAATGGAATGTCTGTGTCTGGCTCTGTATCCCTAGCCTTTTGGATCACCCAGCACTAGGCAGCATAGCCATAGGATGCCCGGGGAGTGTGGCTTGAGTCACTCTCAGGGGAATGCAGGCCATTTCTGCTTCTGCATCCTCTCCTCCTTCTGAAAGCTCTCCCCTCATCCCTGTGTGGCCTGACCACAGCACGAGGGGAGGAGACTCCTCTTTCTCCAACACCCCCCATTCTATTCCAGGAATGCTCACAGTAGACAGACTCCTCCAACCAAACACTTCCTGGCATTTTCTCTGGGTCTGATGCTATGGTCACTCCTCAGCTCATTTTCTCCAAGAGAGGACTTTTCCTTCTTCTAAAAGAGTTAATAGTTTATTAATATTTGATATCTTTTACTCTCAGCTGTTTCCAACACATTGAAACTTTGTTCCCGTAATCCCATGAAGCTACCTTGAGTATGCAAATGAAGGCAAGTGTTTCATGAAGGAGATGTATTCTTCCGGGAACAAATATTTAGGGAAAACCAAAAATCACACCAGGCCACTGCTTTGTATCCAGTAGGTTCCCATAAACACTAGTCCTTATGACTTACCAGCTGTGTGACCTCAAACAAGTGACTTAACCTCTCTGTGCTTTGATTCCCTGTCTACCAAGTGGGACCAATAGTATTCTCACCCAGAGAATAAAATGAGATGATGAAGGGAAGGTGCCGGTCCAGCGCCAGATGCATGGTTAGCTCCAACTGCTATTATTTGTGCCTTGTATCTAACAGTCCCAGTGTAGCACTTACAGATACCACTCTAAGTGCTTTACAAATATTCAGTCTGCTCAATATCATGTTTGCCATCGTTCTGTTTGGAAACCAGGGCTGGGGTCATCGGGACTGCGAGGAAGGACGGCAGGCACAAGGGTCAGCCTCTGAGGCTTGAGGACCAGCACCCTGTACAGGGCAGTGGCATGGCTTGTGAGGACCAGGGGACCCACCTAGGGGACAGATATGGGACAGCCTACTTTCAAGGTATAGCTCCTGTGTCACCTTGCCCATGGCCACCAGTCAGAAACACAGAGTGGGGCCATTAGGGAGGACCGGGCAGCACCATGGCAGGACCATGAACCAGCTGCTTACTGGGCTCCTTTCAATGTCACTATGCCTCACCCACCCTCATGAATGCCCGTCTCTTCCCCTACCCACAGTTCCCCTGCCCAGTTAGAGAGTACACAGAAACCAGGTCCCTTAAAGGGAGCGCCAAGGCACCCCCATATTTTGGGGGCACCTCTCAGGATCCTCCTGACTTATCCCTCTTCCTTCAGCCAAAGCAGATCCCCTTTTACCAAGCTTGGGAAATTTTCTTATAAGATCAAGGGTAAAGAAAGGACCCTATTACCTAAAAGAAAGTACAGATGCTGCTTTCCTAGACCCACTGACCTCCCCCTCCAGCTCGCCCAAGTCCCCTACTCCTCTCTCCACTCTGGGACTCACAGCCATGTACACGCACATGCACACACACGGATCCCTTTCTCCAGGGTCACACACCTGAGGGCCCGTGGCTCGGAGAACTCCTCATAACTGTGCATGGAGTCACTGTAGGATTCCCGGGAACCCAGGGGTGGTGGACGGACAGAATACTGGTGGACTGAGGCATTGGGCTGGGATGTAGTGTAATAAGGTGGTGGGATGCTGTTGCTTGTCTCGCTGCGATAGTCACTGTCACGGTCATCCACTGCACTATCAGGGTCATCATCTAGAAGAGAGAGGAGGGGAGGGAAGAGAGTGAGGAGGGGAGGGAGAGAAAGCACACCATGGAGGCCAACGCAGTCTCTCAGACTTCTCAGACTAGGGAGTCTTCACTGGCTGCTAACCCAAAAAGAGGAATCTTTGCCAGAATGAATGAAGGATCTTGGGCCATGTTAATAGAAGCAGAGGCATTATGATAAGGGAGGCGAAAACCTTGCTTTGCCAGTCAGACTGGGTTCATAGTTGGGGGTCCAGAGTAGGTCCTACAATATGAGGAGGACAAGGACAAATTGGAGGGTGTCCTTCAGCTCAAATGTGAAAATGGACTTTGCTAAAGTCCAGGCTTTCTGAAAACAAGATGAGTTTTTCCATCAGGCAGTGAGTCACACAAACACTCCGGGGGATGTTTAGAGGGCGATCAGGAGGACAAGGTGGAGTATAAATTTCCTTTAACACTCAGAGATTTCATGATGTCCGAGGATGCGGATCCTAGATCTGAACTCACATGTGTCGGAACAAAGAAGCGGCTCTGACAGATATTGTAGCCCTCAAAAAGGATTAGATTCTTAGGTAGGAAAGATCACCACACACTCAGAATCTTCACTAAAATGCAACAGAGTGGAATTGCTGAACTTCAGGTGTTTTATTAGAATTGAAGGACGTTTTCATTTGGTTTGTTTTCCTTGATAAAAAGGGGACAGTATGGAAGGATGTTAGATTGTGGTGGGATGGGAGAGACTCAATTTATTTAGAAAGCAACACGAGGGTCACCTGGGTGGCTCAGTCACTTAAGTGTCTCACCCTTGATTTTGGATCAGGTCATGAACTTGGGGTCATGAGATGGAGCCCAGTCTGGCTCTGCGCTCAGTGGGGAGTCTGCGTAAAATTCTTTCCTTCTGCCCCTCCTCATCCTCGCCTGCATGCAGGCATACCTGCGCATGCTCTCTCTCCTTCTCTCAATAAAATAAAATAAAATAGAAAGCAACACTCGAAAACAAATGGGCTGCAAAAATAAATAAATAAATAAATAAATAAATCAAAACCCTGACTGGGTGGCTTATGGCTCTTGTCCGTGGCATCAACTTACTGGTCACATTAGTTGCCAAAGGGGTGGTCTGCCCCTTTTTATCCTTGTAAGGTTTTTTTGCTTATTTCCCAGTTGTTTGTATGTTTTTCTTGCTGTATTATTTTAACCTTCTAATTTTTTTCCAACTAATCGTGTCCGTTTCTATATATTTGACAAATAGGTCCATTTTTTAAAATGTGGTAAACTGTTGAAAAAATTAATTTCACCCTTCACATAGAAAGCTAGTTGGATTCATTCTCAAACCTATTTTGCCTTTTGAGAAACCTTAACTTCATTTTCAGCTAGCAAAGCCAGCCTCCCCAAGGTAATTCTGACTTCCTGGTTTCTCAGCTGACTTGGGCCACTGTGACCTACAGGCTTTTTATCCTGTCCCCATCATCTGTGGCCGCCATCCGATTGATGTGTTGTGCGCCACCAGTGCTGCCATTTTAGGCAGAAGCAGATGTGAATTTCCACGGCTCAGATCTGCAGGCATCAGGGTGTAACTGTGAGGCCATGAAAGCGGGGGGTCTGAAACCCAGACAGTCCCCCAAGGGAACTCCGGACAATTTGTCAGTGTCACCAAATTGCTCCTTTGACCAACTCGTTTTCTACCCAATTACCTGGGTAGATAGTCTTAAGCCAAACGGGCATTCTTTCTACCAAACTGTCCTTGACTGAGCCAAGGTGTTTCCAACCAAACTGCATGGGGCTGTGGGCGTGTTAGCCAAATTATTAGTTTTTTTCTGACAAACTGTCTTGTTTTGGGGCAAATTGCTTCCTACTGGATTCTTTCTGCTTTCACCCAGACTCTGCTTTTTACCAAATAGTTCTTGACCAAATTGCCTGATTCCCAATAAGCATTTCCAGCCACTCTGGTTTTAACGAAATGACCCAACTGTCATAATTTTCAGCTTTTGCCAAATTGGTTTCAGCCAAAAATGTGCTTGTTTTTGACTGCATTGTTTGTTTGTGGCAAACTGTTTGTTAACCAAGAATTCTTGTTTGCCAAATGCCTATTTGGGCCAAATTGGCTTTTGACAAGTTGTTTTGGATCAAAGTATCTGTAAGCAGTTTCCCTGGTCCTGAAGGGAAGGCATAGTGGAAGTTGTCCATTAGGATCTGAGCACCCAGTGGGCGGGGCAGAGGGAAGGAGGTAGATTCATGCTCAGGCTAGAAGACTAGATTTTCCTGGAAGGGGCAGGACATGGGGAAAATGAGTTTATTGCTCAGGGAATAAATGAACATCGAGTTGCGTGGGGGGGGGGCGGTGAGGGTTACTTATTTCCTTCAACCGGGGGTTAGATTGGAGGAAGATGGTGGGGAACTCTGGAAGCTGAGGTCTCTGGAATGATAAGTGCCTGGGGGCTCCTGCCCAGCTGCTTCTTCTGAGAACCTCTCACCCCATACCTACCACTGCCAAGTAACATTGGGGCCCATTTCCAGGTGGAGGAGGAAGATGGGGAGACAAAAAGAGGAAGGAGTCACAGGAGAGGAGATGACATTATACATGGGGAACAGGGGGGAAGGGTCACAGTGCCCAGCTGGAGACAGGCAGATCTCTGGTCTAAGGGCCCACTCCTCCCAGCTGAGTCTGTCCACCCCAATAATGGTGCCCACTCCCCACCAAACAGAGCAGGACCCTCAAGACAGACGTTAATGTCAAGGGACAGGAGGGCACAGGAAGGGCCTTGCGAGTCCTCAGGCCCCAGTGTGTCCGTCATAGGCTCCCTGCGTCCTTGGTGGTGAGGCGGGGGCCTCAGGGTGGCCAAGGCACCCACCTCCCCATGGCCTCCCAGAACATCAAGCTGAGTACTTACTCTGCTGCTCACCCCAGCCAAAATAATTCCAGTTGCCTACAAAGAGAAGGGGCAGAGATAATAAAAGGGAGCAGGCAGATGGGGGGCATGGGGAGGGGGACTCCCCCATCCTCCTCATTTTCCCCATCTCCTCCTCCCACCCCAGGACCCCGATCCCCTCCTGCCCTGAGTATCTTCTCAGAATATCACTTTAATCACTGACATTTGTGACACCTTTGATCATCACCTTGGGAGGAAGGCGGGATATCCCCATTTTTCACAGAGGCCATAAGTTCAGCCAGGAAGTAATAAAGGGGGCACTTTGGCCCAGGGTTTTCTGACTCTGAACTCTGGAGTAAGCACTCCCCACTCTTTCCCTCCCCCTTCTGGAATACAAGGAAAGAAACACTGAACTAGAAACCTAAACTTTGAAACACCACTGATGGGTGGGTTTTAATCATTCTGCTCATTTTACAGGTGAAGAAACAGGGCTCAGAGAGGTAGAGTGAGCAGCCTAAAGTCACACAGCCTCTGAGGACCAGGGAGAGAACCACATCTTCCCTCATCCCCTCATCCTCAGCACATGGCATCTTGGAAAAGTGCCTTGGACCGGAATCCTGTCTCCTCTGACACTTGGCTGCCTCCTCCAAGAAATGGCGGTGACGAAACATTTTCAAGAGAACTTGGAGGTAAGTGCTGGCGGTAGGTCTCCATTCCCAAATTGAACCCAATCCTCAGGTCAGTCCACCTGCCCAGGTGTTTGTTCTTAGTCATCTGCTCCTGCCTCCACTTGTCTGACACCGTCCCCCCCCAGTCCTTCAGTGACCCCATTCACCAGTGGGGGGTTAGTAGTTTCTTAGGGCAGTGATGACCCCTCCCCAAGTAGGGAAGTCAGAGGACTTTCTCAATAGCACCCCCAAATTAGTGTGGAAATGGGGCTCCCAACTGCAGTCCCCCAGCCCTTCCACCCACCGGGCTCCATCATTACCATCCTGGGCATATGGGGTTTGACAATGGATATAGGGGAGACTGTGAGAAGGGATGAAAGGGGGAGGGGGAAGCAGATGGAAAAGGAGAAAGAGGTCGAAAGGTGGGGTCAAAATGTCAGGTGGGGCTCTGCCCTGAGACTATATGATTTGTCACTTCCTCCCCACTCCAGGGGACTCAGAGGGCGCTTTTAGGGGACAGACATCTCCTTGGCCCATGCAGAACTGGCCTGGGTGTTTCTGAGTATCCACAGGGCCAAGAAGGATAAACACTCCCGAGAAATTCAGCCTTAGTGGAGAGGCGGTAATCAGAGGAACGTAACCAACATTGTCCATAGACGCAGAGCAGCGGAAAGAAAAGCAAAGCTGGAGCCCCTCAGACCTTGAGTTCAAATCCTAGCTCTGTCTCCTGCTGGGTGTGTGACCTTGGGCAAGTCACTTCTCCTCTTGGGCCTCAGTTTCTCTATCTAAGAAAATGGGCAGAGGAAAAAACCTTCATCCATTGTATGTGTGCCTGTTGTATCTGTGTTAACAAGATTGTTTACACCACCAGACTGTAGGCTGCTTTGGGGGAATGCGGTCTGTGGGGGCCCCAGGAAAGTTTGTCAAATGAGCTATAGGTCCTCATTCAGGATCTGATGAATGGAATTAAAGGGTCTGCAAAGTGTTTTCCAAATCTCTAGTAGACTCTCTTGTGCCTTTCCAAGCCCTCAGAGTGAGGGCACTGTCAAATGCCCTCTTTCAAAGAGAGGGACTCTGCAGATCAGAAAGGGACACCGGCATGCCTGTGACCCCACAGCAAGGCAAGACTCACATCCAAGCCCTGGATCTTTTCTTTCCACAGAACCACGAGCAAATACTGTGTGTTCTTAGGATCTGTTCTTCTGGGTGGGGGGGGGGGTGGCCTGTTACACAGGACAGCCATGGGTAGGGGAAGGAAGAGGTTTCATTTGATGCCCAGGGAGGAATTGAGAGGTACTTACAACACTGGTTGCTGGGGACAGGGAGAGGCTTGTCTTGTTCATCTTGGAATGAATACTGAGAAGGAGGGAAGGAGAGAGAGTTCCTCTCAGGAGGGGCCAGAAGCCAGACGACCAAGGTGGTCCTCTGCTCTGTTCCATCCTGACTACCCCTGCCTCCCAAATCACTCTGTCTGCAGGAGAAGGATACAGATGTCCACAAAAAAAGACAGACGCGCGTTCGCGCACGCGCACACAGACACACAGACACACACACACACACACAGAGACACAGAAACAGAGAGAAACAGGAACAGAAAAAGAAAGAAACACAGATAAGGGAAAGAAACAAGTATAAGTGGAAGAAAGAGAGAGCAGTGGGGGGAACTGAGGCAAGGAGCAGAAGAAAGATCAGGAGGGATGAGGTTGGACAAAATCTATTATAATGTGAGGGTTGCCTTTTGGCACTCCACCTCTCACTAAAGAGAGCTTTGGTCTCACCTGCTTTTTCTTCTCAGCCTTCGCCTTCAAAGGCTGCCCTCTGACCCCCGCTGGGTCTTTGCACTGTGATGATACAAAGCCAAGAAGAAGGGGGTTGCCATGGAAGAACAGGGGCATAGAGACCAAACTGGTGGGGGAGAACTTTGAAAAGTCCAAAAGTATGAACCAAGCAGCTGAGGGGTGTGGGGCAGAGAACGGAGGTGAGGGCTGCTGCGGGGCCCCGTGTCTCCTTGGGGGTATCTGGCAAGGGCAGGACTCCAGCGGATTGAAAGCGTTTCATCATTGGTGGACTGTGTGTTCTTTGATGTCCTCCGTGCTTTGAGAAGGCACCAAATGAGGCTCTGATTTTGTCCAGTTAGAGACACAGAGGCAGATAAGTGGAGAGCAAAACAGAGACAGAAAGCAGAGGACGTGGGGAGACAGAGGGAGGGACAAGCACAAGAAGAACAGAGCCCCCCCTCCAATGCTTACCTCATCCTGGTCCCGCATGGCATTCAGCTGCTCCAGCTTCTTGGCCCAGTAGCGTGCCTCCTCCTCTGGGATGTCTGGAAGCAGAGCCCTGGCTGTGAGTCTGGAACCCCTCCCTGCCCCTCCGCCTCCAGCCAGGGCAGCCTGCTGGTCTATGGGCTGGTTTCACGGGGGCGGAGGAAGAGGAAGGGAAGACAATGTGGTGTCCCATTCCCCCGCCCCAGAGCTGCCTTGGGAATGAATGGAAGATGAGAGAGGAGATGCCTCCTAGCATTTGAAGGGTGGAGAAGCCATGGGTTCTTGGAAAAATGCTGTGGAGAGAACTGAGCTGCTTCCAAGAGAAGAAGAGAGGCCTCTCTGTGTCTCTGCTGTTTTGCTCTACATGTCTCTTTGTCTCTGTTTGCTTCTCCTCCTATCTCCAGCTCACCCTGTGGTCTAAGACCTCACCAAGGACCAGCCCCGGTCAGTTCAGACCCAACTCCTATGGATCAAGGAGCATTTGCTGGCCCTTGGTGACCTGGGGGGGCTGTGGTGTGCTCTGCACGTGACAGGTGCCTGCCCTTCTGACTCGCTGCAGCTGGGACACTCTGTCTTCCAGGGACGGAAACTTCATCCTCAGAAGGAAGGGCAGTCTGAACCCACCCAGTCCTGGCCATTCCCCTGGGGCTGGTGAGGGTCCTTTGTCCCCCCACCCCACACTCACCTAAAGGCAGCTCGAAGCGGGTGTCAAGGAGGATGCGGTGGAACGTGGGGTCCTTGGTGCCACAGATCTCACTGTCCGCCATGATGACCTGAGAGTCCAGTGTCAGCCACTCTCCGGGGCCCTCCTGGGGATTGGGGCGGGGTGACAGTGTCCAAAGTGATGCAGGGTGGAGCAGGGATCTGCTACATGCTGACCAGCAGTCCCCCGACTCTCACAGAAGATGCCCTTCCCCTCATCTCACCCTCACCCCAAGAGCAAGGGTCATGCCCACACGTTACAGACAAGGAAACAGAGAGAAGGTTCCGGTCCAAGGCAACATGGTGGGTCCAAGAAACCCAGAGGCAGGGACCCAGAGAGCAGGCCCTGTGGGGCCAGGCAGGGGTGGTCCCAAGTTTGCACAGCTACGCCTCATCTGTCATGGGCAGATGAGAGAACTCCCCACCGAAAGTGAACAAACCAGTGCTGCGGTCGCAGGGGACAGAGCATGACACACTAACCTCCAACCTGGAGAGGTCAGGACAGAGCCAGGGGTGGGGTGGGGTGGGGCTGGGGTATTCAGAGGGAAGTTAGGGAAGTTTCCAGGAGGAGAGGCCATGGGGGCTGAGCTTAGAGGGTGATGGAAGGGATACTTGAAGCCCAGGGAACAGCACATGCGAAGGTTCAGAGACCATCTTTGGGGCCTACAAGGGGTGGAAGTTGGAGAGGGGCAGGGGAGATGAGCTGGCAATGTAAGCGAGTGCCATCAGGAAGGCATCCCAAAGGAGATGAGCGGGGATGGCAAGGAACGGTCCTAGGGTGGTTAAGATCCCGGTGGGCTCAGCATGAAGGGTCTGAGTGGAAGGGGTGAGATGTAAGGCCAGGAGGCGAGGGAGGAGGCCAAGGTTATTATCGAGTACCTTCAGGACTGTTGTAGCCTTCTCCCAGCACAGAGTGCTAATTACCCATAATAACCCTTCTCCTTTCTTCCATAGAAATACATTAGCAGCAGAGCCCAGGACTGTGCAGCTTAAGACTACATTTCCCAGGCAGCTAAGTGTCCACGTGACTAAGTTCTAGCCAATAGGATGTGAGTGAAGTGCTGTGAGCAGCTTCCAGGTTAGGCCCTTAACCGAGAGGGTGAGCCCCCTCCCTTGCCACATTTTCTTCCCTTGTTGGCAATGCAGATGTAATGGGGATCCTCCAGCAGCCATCCTGGGCTGCTTTCTCCCTAGAAAGGCAGAGCAACAAGATGGAAGGAGTTCAGACCCTGGTGATTTTGGAACCACCGTCACAAACGTTGTTGGGGGAGAGAGATACACGTTCATCTTGTGAAGGCCACTGGCCTCTGGGCTCCTCCAAGGCACTCCTCCCCAGCCCTTGGCCCTCCACTCACTTCGTTGGACTGGCGGATGGTCCGCAGGGGAATCCACACGGTGCCCACCATGGTGTCCCAGATGAGACCCTTGTTCCACACCTCCACTGTCAGCCCCAAATCCAGGCGGTTAATCTCGCTGTGGAGAGAGGGGAGGGGCATGATGGGGTAAGAATGAGGGAGTAAAGTCTTAGAAAGTTCAGTTCACCTGCCTTAGGACACACAGCCAACTGGAATTCAAATCCAGGCCTGGGTGAGTCCTACCAGGAAGGTAACACAGTGGTTCTTGTTTTACAGAAGGGAAACTGAGGCCAAAGGGTTAAGTTACATGCTCAGGGTATCATAGCAGAACCAGGATTACAAGTTGGGAAGGAAGGAGTGGGGAAATACATCACACATCTCTTGTATCGCCAACTCCCTTGGCCCTTCCTTGAGCCCTCAGACCCCGAGAGTACTTGCTAAGTGAGGAAGAGGCTCAGACACCCTCTGTGGCTCCTTATTACCCCACGATGAGGGTATTCAGGATGTCTCCATCCTTCCCAGGGTCATCTCTATTCAATCATATGGGGACATGCATGAGAACATGAATAATACCATCTCTAGGCACTTTCCTTGCAGGACTCACCCTGAAATATGCAGATTTGGGGGAAATCCTTGGTGAATGTCCAGCTCACTGAATTTACCAATTTACCAAAGATTTATCTTAATGAATGTTCTCCTGGCATATAGCTGTGACCTGGTCATTCAGTAATAGGCTTTCAGGGAGTTGGGGACTACCCTGTCTCTTCCCTTCACATCTTCCCTAGAATTGTAGGGCCAGCTCCTCCCCTCTTTCCCCAAACTCCTCCGTTTCAAGATCCTGACTCTGAGTTCTCTCATGGCCTCCATCACCGCTAGTCCGCAGCCAAGCACTGCTCAGGAATTTGAGGGCTGTGTGTGTTCATATATCAGCTCTGCCAAGTGTAGGCTGTGTGACACTGAGCAAGTGGTTTGGCCTTTCTGGTCCTCTGTTTCTTCTTCTGTAAAATGAGGAGTAGATTAGCACTCTCCCTCTCAGGGCTGTGGGGAAAACGGATTTAAACAAAGTCTTAGAAGAGGGCATAAAACATGTTGTTGGTCATCATCAGAGAAGATGGGAAGTAATATGAGGCCCTGAGTGGCTCCAGGTTGAGGGGAGGGTCCAGGTCTTGAATTCTTTCAGTTGTTAGGCAAATACTTATTGAGCTACCTGCTGTGTGCCAGGCCTTGTCCTTGGCATGGGGGTGGGACTCACAGTGGAGACAGAGACCAACTGGGACCCACCCTCCTAGAGCTCACAGTCCGCAACCAGGAACCAGAAATGTGTCAAGAAATCACACAAATGACTAAAGTGATATTTGGTGGCTAGGCCTAAAATTACTCTCCAATGGCAGCTTGGGGATGGTGGTCAAGGAGGGCTTCCCTAAGGAGGTGACTCAATGGAGATTCGGAGGACGGAGAAGGACCCTGCTGGAGGGAGTGGGGAGGAGAGAAGAGCAAGCGAAAAGGTCCTGGATGGGAAAAAGCTGGACATGTTGGGGGAATGGTCCAGAGGTGGAGGTGGCTGGGGCAGGTGAGCCAGGAGTGATGGAGGGAGATACTGGCAGGTCACAGGGGCCAGGCCTGGAAAGAGGGTGTTGTGGAGAGAAGTGTGGGTTTTGTTCTGAGGTTCACAAGCCATGAGCCACGGGCAAGTTTTGAGAGTGACAGGATGTGATTTGCAGTTTTAAAAATATCCCCCTGGCTGCCTGGAGGAGAACAGATTGCTGGGAGGCAGGAGGCGGGCAGCAGCAGGAGGCCAGGGGCGGAGGCTGGCGGGCAGCAGGGACTTGGCTGGTGGCCATGGAGATAAAGGGAAGCAACTGGATTTAGGAAGGGCTTTGGAGGCAATGCTAATGGCCGGACATGGGGCCGAGGGAGGAGGGAGTGGATGCCCAGACGACATGCAAGTGTCCGGCTCTGCTCTGTGGGACCAGGGAGGTGCCAGGCCATGCTAGCCCAGTCACTGCAGACTCACAACATGAAATCCTGCTCCCAGCTGGGTTGGCTGCCCCGCACAGCGATGGTCGTGCTCTTGACATTCTGCACTTTCAGGGTCACGTACGTGTTGAATTTCTCTGTGGTGGTGAGAGTGGAGGTCAACATAGGGGTTCGGGGACCCCCTGTGCCCATTCTCAAGCTCTAGATGACCCTGCTGTGATCCCCCAGGGTCTCCGTGTATTTGGGGCCTCAGTCCAATAACGAGGTCAAATAAACTGAGCTGTTTCTGTGCTTAAACCCCAGAGTCCCTCCCCGCCAGTCCCGCAGAGCCCAAGGGAAGGGTCTTGGTAAAAGGAGATGTGGAATTTTGGGATGCCTAATCTTGCAGCTTAGAAATTACTGGGTACAATAGCTTTGGGTTTTTAGCTGGGAAGACTGAGGCCCCAGATAGTGGAACAAAATTGGCAGTAGGAAACTCTCTTCACTTCTCTGAGCCTCACTTTTCCCACCTGTAGACAGATCTAAGTATCCCCACCCTGTCTCTTAGGGTCCTGGGAAGGGCCCCTGAGTCAAGGTGAACACCACCTCCATTGGATTCTCCAGGAGATGGCTGGGGAGACTTTGGGATTGCAGGCCAAGTCTGACACTCTGTGACGCTCAGCAGACATGCAGCCCAAGTCCCCTATCACTGGCTCAGACCCCCTCCGCTATCTCTCCAAGACACAGACAGACAACACAGGACAGGACAGGAATAGAGGGCACTTACCTTGAGCACCATCAAACTTGGCTTTTTTGACTGTGGAGAGAGACAAAGAAAGGGAAGGGAGACGGGTAGAGAGTAGGGAGAAGGGAGAGACAGAGACACAGAGAGACACACCAAAATAGAAATGTAACAAGAGAGACAGAGAGGAGAGAGACACAGAAAGAGCGAGCCAAAGAGGAAGGGCAAAGATAGAGAGCGAAAGAGACAGATCAAGAGACCAAACAGAAAACAGAAACAAAAGCAAGATCAAAAGATGAGATCAGAGACAGAGACAAAGAGACAAGGAGACAAAGAGAAACAGGAAGGAGAGGAGGGAGGCAGGGATGAGAGGGAGAGAAAGAAGCCATCAGACAGATGAGTACAAGCAGACCTAGGGGTTGAAGGAAATTTGGATCCTGGGCATAATTTCTGTCCCTCATCCCTCCCCATCAAACTCATGCAAAGCTCCCCCACCTCCAGCTGTGCTTTTACCCACAATTGAACAGGATTCAAAAGAAGGAGCTGAGCAGGGGATAGGAGGGGCCTCCCACAGGAAGCCCTCCAGGATTGCAGCAAGACAGAACAGTTGGGGAAGGAGAGAGGGATAGAGAGAGGAGAAAGACAATCTCCAATGATTCCCTCCATCTGTCAGGCTAGTGAGACTTCTACCCCAATTATCTAGCTCAGTCTGTCCTATCAAATGCTCCAGGGGTTTGAAGTCTAATATTCAAAGGGGACTGGGCAAGATGGAACAGAACAGTCCAGAGAGTTGGCTCCAGAGTGCCCACATAGCTTGTCCAGCCCAACTTGTTTATGAAAGGTGAAACCCAAATATACATCAGGGTCCCATGTGGTCCAGTCTCTTTATGTTTCACATCAACTCACAGTGACTTGAAGCAATTCCACTCTCTACTGGCTTTTCTCACAGGATATTAAACTTACTTTCAACATCTCTCGTACCCTGCAGTTGCCCCCACCATCCTTCTCTACCATTCACTCTCTGTCTCCACCCAAAACCAGCTCCCAAACTGAGCTCTTTCTCCTGCTTTCTACAGTTCTGCCTTTCTCCTTTTCAATGAACATTTTTGTTTGTGTAGGCAGTACAGGCACATTTTACAAAATCCATGGCATACAATGAGAATAAGGCTCTTTTCTACCCCAGTCCTCACGATCCCATCTGGTGCAATCCATGTTACTAGTTGCTTGTAGTGCTAGAGATAGACGGTTTCTGATTCGGCGATTGTGTGCGTGTGTACATTATTTTATTTTCTACACAAATGGCAGCTTTCTACACCCTCTATAGAAACTTTCTGTCTCTCAGTGCATCTTGAAGAGTATGTGCTTGTAAGTTGAAGGATAAATTCCTAGAAACAAACTTGTGTTTCTATCTTTTCTTTTCTTTTGAGAGTCAAGTTCAGCCCTTTTCTGGGAAAATGCCATGGCCTCCCATCTTGGGTTCATATCTCTGTCCTCATCACTTGAGTTTCTGTCTTGCAAAAGCACCCAAATGGAAAAAAAAAAAAAGCACCCAAATGAAACCAGAGAAGAGAGAATTCCCATCAAGGGTGAGGGACATGGAGTAGTTCTAAACACTTGCCATAAATACTGTTTGTTCCTGTTGTAGACAGACGGTGAAAGTGTCTGGTGGGCGGGGGGGTGGGGGGGGAATTGTAGCTCAGAAGTACTAAGTGAGCTCCCTAGAGTTACAGAGCAAGAGAGAGAATGATTATCTTCCTATGCCAATGCCAACCCTCCAAGAAAACCGAAACTTTAAATGCAAATGGGTTGTGCATTGTACTTATCACACCTGGGTTTGGGTTTGGGAGGTTAGAATACAGACAAAGCCCTTGGCTGGACATTGGGAGCAATGAGCACCATTTCAGCATGGAGTCAGGTGGATCCAGGTTCAGCTTACAGTGCTGTGTGAACCTGGGCAAGTGAATCCCCCTCTCTGGACCTCCGCCTCTTTCTTTCTGTTTTTCTAGATCTGGCCTTCTCTCTGTTTTTTATCTTTGTGTCTCTGTCTCCCTTTCTCCCACACCCCTAAATTAGTCACCGTGTGCTATCTTTCTCACCTCCTCATTCAAGGCACATAACTTCACATGTAAAGGCCCCTCTCCTGAAGACATGCTCAGCTTCTGTCCCACTGGCCCCCTCTCATACCCTCAGCCTCACTCAGCCCATAGGGAGCTCAACTTCCTGCCTCTCACCCCTGGGACTGAGTGAAGCTCAGGGACACTTAGGAATATACCTAGCAGGAGCTACAGACCTCCCTCCTAGGGGAGCTCCTGCTTGCACACCTGGCGACTGTGAAGCTGGGAGTGGAGATGATGCAGAGGCAGGGGCAGGGCAGGGAAGAAGAATGGTAAAAGAGTCACAGACAGGCTGAGAAAGGCATGCACACATGGAGGGATCAACATG
This sequence comes from Lutra lutra, assembly GCF_902655055.1. Taxonomy (NCBI): domain Eukaryota; kingdom Metazoa; phylum Chordata; class Mammalia; order Carnivora; family Mustelidae; genus Lutra; species Lutra lutra. The sequence goes on along the minus strand of NC_062278.1, from coordinate 210,030,294 downwards.
GGGAAAGAAAGAGAAGCAGAGAGGAGGGGCTAGACAACAAGTCATGAGAGTCAGAGACAGAGACTCAGAGACACAGAAAAAGAGAGACACAGATGTCCACCAGGGAGGGCCAGCAAAAAGAAGAGGCAGAGTTGGAAGGGAAGGGTTGGAGGGAGAGATGAGGGCCTGATTATTGTCTAGCCAGGCTGGCCTGGGCCCTGGTCTGCAGCTCCTGCTCTGTATCCTTTTTTACAGACCAGGGGCAGGGCTCAGAGAGGAGGCTAATCATCTAAGGTCTGTCCTCCATCCTCTCTTCCTGGTGGGGGATGGAACGTCTCTGTTTCCCTCCTCTTGGTTCTGTTTGTCTTCCTTCCCTTCTCCATCTGTCTCTGTCTCTTTCATTCCCCACTCCCTCAGATTACCCACTTTCCTCCTCCTTAAGCCTCAGTGGGCCAGAGGGTAGTGAGCTCAGTTGGGGCCCACTGGCAGTGGAGTGATATTGGGGGATGCTCTACCTGAGGCCAGGGCCCGGCTCCCAGGCTCCTTCAGTGAGTCCAGAATGAAGACCTCAATGTGTTCATCACTGGGAACTCAGAGGGAGGAGGGGGAAACTCAGAAAGAAATTAGGAATCAAGAAGGGGGCTCAGAGTGGAGAGGAGCACTCAGAGGGGAAATGGGGTATGGGGCAGGGGGTGGAGGAGAGAGGACTAAGGAAGAAAGCTCCAGAGCTGGAGGAAGGTCTTGGTGGGGGAGGGGACTCAGGAAGGCAGAGGAGCAGATGTCATCAGAGGTGGGGCTCAGAAGAGGAGGGGACTCAGGCAGGGGCTGGTGGGGCTCGGAAAAGGGACCAAGTCCATCTCCTTCCGTCTTTCCAGGCAGTAAATGGTCCGAGTCACTGTCACCTTCACCACCACAGTCATCACATCTCTGCCCTGCCACTTTCCCCCTGCTCGCTGGCGCTGCTGGAACTCGAGCTGGAGCCGAGCTGCAGTATCGGGGTCACCGGGGCGGAAGCACCACTCCTCTCCTGCCGGCTCCTGGTCACACGCACAAGGCTATTTATAAAGTGGGCACAGAGGGTGTGGGCGATGCGACAGCTGGGAGTGGCGGGTGGAGGAGGTGCCCACTGCCCTCCCCTCTGACAGGCCAGCAGGAGACACTGCCTCACAACTGTCAGCAGCCTGCACGGCCCTTGGGGGCCCCATCAGCCCTGACTGATTAATGTAGTTACATAGGCAGATGCTGGCCAGGGCAGAATCAGTGGTGGTGGGAGCTGGGGCTCAGGCTGGGGACTCCTATAGGCTCTGCCAGGCTCTGGACCTCTGTTTCTGCATCTGGAAAATGGAGCGAAGTAGGGCCTTCTCCCCTTCCTCTTCCTCCTATATTCCCTTCTCTTCCTGCTCCCCTTTCTTTTTCATCATTTTTAGAATTGGCCTTATTATACTGTCATGACCAATATTTTTATAATTACCATTACCAATATCATTACTATTTGTATTATTTGGTGAACCTGAATTCTAATTGAGACAAATTGCAGTCTTTGGGCACCTCCTCCATGACCTTCCAGGCCTGGAGTGGGGGCAGGTGAGGAGTAGATGCCAACCATCAAGGGAAGTGCCTGAAAGCCCCTCTTCAGGAGATGCTTACTGGGTGTCAGAAGACACTACAAGATGGAGAAAGAGGGAAGGGAAACGAAGAATTCAGAAATCGATTTTAAGATGTTTGGTGGTTTTATATGTGATGTTGATGGCCTACATGAGCCTTGTGGTAAGGACACTGGCCCCACTGGCTTTCAACTGGGAGAGAGGGCTTTCACCCTCCATTGACAGAAATAAGCCAGAGCCTGATAGAAGACTTCGGTGTAAAACATAAACACACCAAGAGCCTTAACAGGGATTTCTGTCTGTATTTTTGCCAGGGGCTGCCACTTAGAACTAAGCCTGACATATAGTAGGTGCTCATTAAATTGTGTTCAATGAAGTAATAACAGAATTTCCTCCTCCAGCAGCCCTGTCCTAGGATCAGCTCCTTCAGCACAGGCGGGCGCTGTCCATGGTGTGGAGGGTGCTGTTCCTGCTCTGTCCACGGTGCTGAACCCCTGTCCCTGCCCAATTACCTCCAATGAACTTGGACGTCTTTTTACATCCTGTATACTACTGAGACCTCCTCAGGCCCGAGAACGCAGTGAGCTCTCAGGAAATGTCCTACACCCACGGAAAGCTTTTAGTCCCCATTAATAAAAACACCATCATCGATTTTTCCTGTCATCGGCTCACACTTACAGACCCTTTCCACAGATGAGGCATAGTGCCAAAGGCTCTGCGTGCCTCATATCACTGGAGTTCTAGCAAACCTAGGCAGTGGGTACTGTTAATGTGTCCATTCTACAGATGGGCACACTGAGGAATGAAGAGGATAAAGGGCTTGCCAGGAAGTGGTGGTTTTAGGGATTCGAACCCAGGCCTGGTGGACTAGGGATGTCCTGGTTGGCACCTCACAGAGGAACCCCATTGTATGTGGGAAGAAAGTGAGGTACAAGTTAGGGAAGGGGCTAAGATTGCACTCCTGAAGATGAATCAGAGCCAACCCCGGAGAGCATCTTATGAGTACAGTGAGAGCAAAGACCCAGATACAAACTCCCCTGGATACATGGTATCAGAAACAAGGTAGCCAGGAGCAGAGGGGTTTATGGAGGCTTCCTGGGAGAGGAGCAGAGGAAAAGCCACAATGAATCAGGAAGAAGTGACACATCTCTTTATTGAGTGGTTGAAGGAAGAAGGTGATCCCAGGAAGATTCTCATCCCATGAAAGGGACTTGGCTTCCCTTCCTCCAAGAAGAGGCTCAACTTTTGCCCCCAAGTCCCAGTAGGCTGTGGAGTCAGATAGCTACATTTCTGGCTCTGTGGCACTAAGCAAGTTGTTGAACCTCCCTGAGGCTTAGTTTGCCTCATCTGTAAAGTGGGTTTCTGTGAGGATTACAGAAAGCAGTGGGCAAAAAGTCCTCAACACCATACTTGAAGAATGCCGGATAAATGGGGCTTGTTGTTGATATTATTAGTTTATGAATTTGCTAATTGTATGCAATATTCATTCATGAAATATTTATGGAGCCTTTAAAAACATTGAGTGGCCTGGCAAAATGTTGTAAGGTACATAAGAAGCTCTAGACCTGAATACTCACGACCATGATTTTGAATGTGCTGTTCCCTCCACCTAGAGCACCATTTCCCTTCTGCTTAGCTCCCCCTCATCTTCGGAGACCTGGAGACAGGCAAATGGATGTGGGGGGGGGGGCTGGGGGTAAAGACAGGCTTCCCAAAGGAAGAGAGCCCGGGATACCACCTTCCGTGACTCCCTCAGCCCTTCCCTGTTCCTCCCACTCTGACTCCACCAACATGAGGCCAGAATAGCGCTGGGTCTCCAGGAACAGTGCCTGGAATAGAATAAGTGCTCAGCTAATGCTTGCTGATTAAATAAATGAATGAATTCATGAAGGAACCAGGTAGTACTTGGCAGCCTCAGGACTCTACCAAGCCCTAGCAAGTGGATTGTGGGGGGAAGAGGGGCATTGGGACTCCACAAAGATAAAGAAATGAGAGGGGGCAGAGGCAAGACTTATATTAGGTGGTGTCCTATGTCCTGCTTTCAGGTATGTATGCAAGAGTTGGCATGTGTGTGTGTTTGCATGTGTATCTGTTAGTGTTACCAGGGCAGGCAGGTGTGTATATATGTACATATGTGTATGGAAGGACATGTGCTTACTTGTACCATCTGAATTCAGGTGATGATCTGTACATATGTGTCAGGGAGTACAGTGTGACTGTATGTGGGACATGCTAGTATGTGTGAGTTTAGGTACATGAGGACTTACAGGTGATAATGTCAATTAGAAACATATGTTGTGTGTGTATGGATGTGTGTGTTATACAGTTGTATATGGAATATACAATATGGAAAGTGTATTTGTTTACTTGTGTGTACTCACCAGCATTCACCTGCTGGAAGGGGCTGCTTTGAATGTCCAGGCAAGTGTCTCCATGCGTGTACGCATGTAGCCTTGGCATGTGCTCATGTGTACACATGTGTGTTTCTTGAGATTGGGGTCCTAACAGGTATACCTAGGTATGTGCCTGTATGTCAGGGCATGAGTGGATCTTTATGTGACATGGATATTGTGACCATGCATCAAGCATGTTTGGATACACACATGTCTGTGTACATGCATGTGGACACACTTGCCTATATTTCAGGGGCCATGCCTACGTGGCAGAGTGGCTGTGTCCCATATACATGTGTGTGTTCACACACACACATATGAATGTGCACATGTGTCCATAAGTGTACATTCACAGGCATGTGGACTTCATGGTGCTTTGATGGATCCTGGGCATTACTGTTGACACAGACTGTCTGTGTATGAGTGTTTCAGTGCATGTGTGTACAGATGTAGGCAAACATGAGTGGACCTCTGGTTGAAGGTATAGGAATTTCCTCATCTCCAAGGATGAGCTCAGACCCACGGAAAGCCCTCCCAGCCTAGCTCCACTGCTCCCTTCCCCCCTCTCCCCTCCCATTCAACCCCTCATCCCCCGGCCTCCCCACTCTGGGCATCACTCCCCCCAGTATTTCACCCTGTCTCCATTTATCCTGGTCTCCCCCTCTGCCTCTCTCTTTCTCTCTCAGTGTTATTCCACTCACCATACATCTCAGGGCTTTACTTCCCACCCCACCCATAGCCCTGCCCCTCCCACCAACACCCCTCCACTCTGCTGGTGATTCCCTTCCTGTAAGTTCCACAGAATCATCCAATATAATTCTTCCCCCAGGCCTCTGTTTCTGGAAGCCTCACCCTTCTTATTGCCCCCCCCTTCACACCACCTCTGCAGTCCAGCCTCCAGTTTGCGTCAGAGTTAATGGTGAGATTTCCCCCACCACCACCACACACACAACTAGGCAAACCTTCTTGCAGAACACAACTTGGAGGATGTGAGGCAGGATAAGGTGGGGTTGGGAGGAGCAGAGAAGAGAATCAGCCAGGAACACTCACATTGACCCCCTCCTCCAGTACCAGATGCCGCCCCCCACCTCCTGGCCCCAGTTTTAGACTACTTAGAGGAGGGGAAGAGGCCAGTAGGGGGGTTGGACATTCACCTTCGACTTCCTTTAGGCCTAGCCCCTGGCGGTTCCAGGGGATCCTCTGCACCTTCCCACTCCCTTAACTCCTTAGGTCAGGGGGTAGTTGGCTTTTGATCTATGGGCCTTTCTGTCACCATCAGGTACAGTTGGGGAAGAGCTCAGAGAAAGCAGGTCCCTGCCCCTTTAAGAACACCCGCGTCCACGCCTGCCCAGCCCCGCGCGACAGCACTCTGGAAGTCGCCGCGCGGCAGGGAGCGGGCAGGGCAGGGTTTGTGAATGGAGCGACAGAGGGGGAGGGGAGGAGGGGGGAGGGGCGGCGGGGGCGGTTCCCAGTTCTGGGCCTGTTCACTGGGGTCCAGGCGGAAGCCGGTGTTCAGCTGTCTGTCTCTTTCTCTCTCACATACACAGCACAATTCCTGCTGCCTAAGGTCTCTCGAAGCCTGACATCTCAGGCCTGACCAACACACTTCCCTGACCTCAGCCTTCTTGGAGGGAGTAGGTGTGAGTGAGGGGGGTGGACCCCAGTCCTTGAAACCCAAGGATGAGACCTCTATAAGACTTGAGCCCCTATTCGTCATAACCACCGCCGCCCAAGGTCTCCCAGAGCCTGAGTTCTTAGCAGGAATGCTCAGGACACACGAATCCTGACGGGCTGGGTCTGCCCCCAACCCAGAAGTCCGGGGCAACGATCATGTCCCTCCTGTGTCTCTCCCCCTCCCCAACCCCAACGCAGAGCGTGGGCCTGGGCGTGGGCCTCGGTGCAGATGGCGTTTGGGCCCCAAAATAGCTCCACCCCACCTCTCCCTACCTCGCTTCGGCGCAAAGTGGGTGAGGTGAGGATGCTGGAAGGGGTGCAGACCTGCACTGCACCCTCGAGGGGTCGGCTCCCTATGGGGAAGGCCGGTTACGCGTTTTGGTTTCGGAGTGCTGGAGGGGGTGGGGAGTGGGGAGGCCCTCAGGCGATTCCCCCAGCCCCAACTCGGGAGTCCAAAGAGTTAACGCGAAAAGCTCCCCCAGACCCTAGTCACAACCCTCCTAGGACGTAGGGAAGGGTCTTCCCCAGCCCCTTCCCAGGACTTTTTACACCCAAGGCTGGGAGATTCCTAGAGCTCACCGTTGTCTTGATAGTTAAACCCCCTTACCCAAATCTTACATGCTCAGGTCTTGGAGACCCCTCCCTCTGCACTCCTTTTCGAATTCCGAGGCTACTTCACGTTCCTGAGAACCCACAGCCAGTTCACTGCACAGGACTCCTTCCAAGTACCTTACACGATTCATTCGAACTACCCAGCCCAGCCCAGCCCCTTCCACACCTAATGACCTGGTCTACACAGACTCCCCAGTCCAGATTAGGGAGTCAGATAGAGCCCCAGGTCCCTGCTGGCGTCCACAAGGGCCTCCGCGTTCAGCCACGTCCGTACGACCCCCAGCAGTGGCCATCAGGACCCCCTGAGAACGCAGCTACATCTGCACGGGTCACCCCCTCAGGCGCCCTGATGTGTCTACAAGGGCTGGCTCCCCTCTCAAAAGTCCAGCCGCGTGTACTCGAGTCACCCCCTCAGAAATCCAGCCGCATCCACACGGACCCCGAGCCCCGTCCGGGTCCACACGGGTCCCCAGCCCCGCAGCCTTGCCTCCTACCTCCAACGCAAAGAAGAGACATGTCTCCGAGGTCGCCGGCGGGCCGGCTCTGTTAGGTAGAGCTTAGCGGCCCCTGGACTAGGGCATGGCCGGGGCTGCAGCCCGCGCTCAGCTCACGCCGGGGCCCGGCCTGTGCCGCCGGCCATCTTGGTTCAGCACCGGGGGTGCGGACAGCTCCTGACGTGGTGCTGATGTGGGGCTGGCGGGCGGAGCCCAGGGACGCCTGATGGGGCGGGGGCGCTGCAGGCTTGGGGGAGCTTTAAAGGGCCGGAGCCGGGTGAGGGTTCCCCGCCCCCAGGGCTTCCCTACCAGAGGGACAGAGAGCAGTCCTACTCAGGTTCCCTACTGGTTCTCTGTTTTCATCTCTCCTGGAATCGCTCTGTGGGTTCTCTGGCTCTCTCTTGAGTTCTTTGCTGTCTCTCTGCTTTCCCTCTATTCTTCTGTCTCTATGTCTGTGTCTCTCATTGCCTGTTTCTCTATCTCTTTCTCCCCCTGTGTCTCTCTGTTCCTCTTTTTGTCTCCTTGTCTCTTTTGGTCATGTGTCTCCCTCTGAGCCTCTCTCTGTCCAGTCTGTGTCTTTACCACTCCCTGTCTAGGTCTCCTTCTGAGTATCTGTTTCACTCTTTAAGCCACTCAGCCTGTGGATTTTTGCACACGTTCAGACTGGATCCCATCCTTCACTCCCTTGTGTAACTGGCAAACTCCTATTCATCCATCAATACCCGGTTTGAACATCCCTTCTTCCAGGAAGACTTCTCTGACTTCCCCACACGGACCCTACCCTCTGAACTTCCTCAGCCACCAACTCTTCCCCTGACTCAGCCCTCACTCCAACACATCTCTGCTCTCCAGGGCTCCCCACTTACCAAGCTGGGGCATTCCCTGTGGGTCAAGTTCCTACAAACCTGTTTACTTTGTACCTCCAGTGTCTAGAACAGCACTAGAAGCTGAGCTCCACAGAATCCCCTGCTCCCAGCACACATGAAGGAATTTCATAAACACAGAATGTACAGGGAGTTAGTTGCAAGTGAGGTCTGTGCTTAAAACCCGACTCTGACTCTGATCTCAAGCATGATCTTGGGCAAGTCATGTAACCACTCTATGCCTCATTTTCCCAATCTGTAGAATGGGAACAATAACAGGTCTTGCCTCACAGAATTGCAGATGTTATGTAAGCTAACAGCTGAAAGAACTTGGAATAGTAATGTATATTATTGTAACTCTCATTGCTTTTCCAATTTTTATTACATACTGATCAGCCCTAGGTAAGGCATAAAAGGCAGCAATGATAGGCTTGAGTAAAGACCATTACCACCACAGTGGAAGACCCCATGGGCCTTTCCCCTACCTCATTGTCCCTCCCTTCAGAAAGAAGAACTACCTAAATTTTCTTTTTCATCCTCCTACTTTTCTTTCCAGTTTTACCACATATTTATCAACAAACAATACACTGTTTTGTTTTGTGCGGTTGGGGACTTTATGTAACTAGAATAAAATGATCACATATTTTACTAATTTGTTTGGTCAACCTGATTCTGATATTCACCTACATTTCTGCGTGTGCTCAAATATATGCATTTTTTTTCACAGCTCTACGGTATCCTCTTGGTTTACTATACCTTTGATTATTTATCTACTTTCCAGTTGGTGGACCTTAAGATTGCTTCCACTTTGAGTTTATTCCAAAAAAAAAAAAACCCCACTAACTTTTATAGTCATTCTCAGAAATGTAGGCTGGTGCACATGGTAAGATGGCTGGATTGTAGGACACCCACATGCTCAGCTGCACGAGATAGCATCAGATTGTCTTTTGACATGCCTCCAACTATTTTTATCACACTCACACCATATAAGCATTCAGTTGCTCCACACCCTGATCAACACTTGGACAACTCCCAGTTTTTGAATCATGCCAAACTGAAGGGGGAGAACTGGTGCCTCATTTTGGTTTGATTTGCTTTCTTACTGCTCATGAGGGGGAACTTTTCATGTGATTATTGGTTTCTTCTTAGGATGCAATGCTTCAAGTTTTTTTATCCACTTTTAAAAAGATTTTATTTATTTATTTTAGAGAGAGAGCACACACATGTGAGGGGGAGAAGGGCAGAGGGAGAAAGAGAATCTCAAGTAGATTCCCCAGTGAGCAGGGAGCCCAGCGATGTAGGGCTCAATCTCACAACCCTAAGATCATGACCTGAGCTGAAATCACAAGTAGGACACCCAATCAACTGAGCCACCCAGATGCCCCAATAGTTACATTTTTTAAAAAGTGAATAAAAAAGGTGGGGCGCCTGGGTGGCTCAGTGGGTTAAAGCCTCTGCCTTCAGCTCAGGTTATGATCCCAAGGTCCTGGGATCAAACCCCGCATTGGGCTTCCTTCTCAGCAGGGAGCCTACTTCCCTTTCTCTCTCTCTGTCTGTCTCTCTGCCTACTTATGATCTCTGTCTGTCACATAAATTAAAAAAAAATCTTAAAAAGAAAAGAACAAAAAAGGGCATGTGGGTGGCTCAGTTGGTTAAGAGTCTGATTCTTGATTTTGGCTCAGGTCCTGATCTCAGGGTCATGATATTGAGCCCTGCATTGCTGGGCTCTGCGTTCAGCAGGGAGTCTAATTGAGATTCTCTCTCTCCCTCTCCCTTTACCCCTCCCCCCTCATATGAATTCTCTCTCTCTAAAATAGATAATCTTTTAAAAATAAATAAATAAAATGTGACTGTCATTTCCTACTGGTGTGGCTCTTTAACCATATTAAATATGAATCCTTTGTTGGTTTAATGTGTGTTGTTTAAAAAAATCTCCAATTTTGTAGCTTGTTTTCATTCTACTTAGGAATCATTTTCTGAACAGAATCTCTTAAATTTTTAAATAAACTTTTTATTTTTACTTTTTTTTAAAGATTTTTAAAATTTATTTATTTGACAGACAGAGATCACAAGTAGGCAGAGAAGCAGGCAGAGAGAGAGAGGAGGAAGCAGGCTCCCCGCTGAGCAGAGAGCCCTATGCGGGGCTCGATCCCAGGACCCTGGGATCATGACCTGAGCTGAAGGCAGAGGCTTTAACCCATTGAGCCACCCAGGCGCCCCTAAACTTTTTATTTTGAAAAAATTTTAGATATACAGAAAGTTGTAAAGGCACTGAGCTGTGAAAAGGTACAGAGTGTTTTTATATACTCTTCACCTAGCTTGCCCTAATCTTAACATCTAACATGTACTTACTTCCAGGATATACATTTCAAAAGAAAAATATTTACATTGGCACTTATTATTAACTAAATTGCAAACTTTATATTCCACTAGTTTTTCCACTAATGTTCTCTTGCTAGTCGATGATCCACTCCAGGACCTACACTGCATTTAGTCATTTTTTCTCCTTGATCTCCGCCTAAATGTGAGACCAATGTGATAGTACACTGTGATAAACTGATAAACGTGAGTTTCTTAGTCTTTCCTTATTATTCATGACCTCGACACATTTAAAGAGTATTCATTAGGCGTTTTGCCAAAAGTCCCTCGATTTGGGTTATCTTGATGTTTTCTCATTATTAGACTGGGGTTATGGGCTTTGGGGGGAAGATCACAGAGATGGGGTTTCCTTATTGTCACCAGAGATCCCTGATACCCACGTGACATCACAGGGGATTTTAACTTTGATCATCTGGGTAACATGTTGTCTGCCAAGTTTATCCACTGTCAAGTTATTATTTTTCTCCTTCCCTACTCTGCTCCTTATAAACAAATCACTAAGCCCAGCCCACTCTCAAAATAAGGGAATTATGCTCCACCTCGAGTATCTAGGAAACTCTTTGTTTTAAAATCCTTTTTTTAGGGACGCCTGGGTGGCTCAGTTGGTTGGACGACTGCCTTCGGCTCAGGTCATGATCCTGGGGTCCCGGGATCGAGTCCCACATCGGGCTCCCAGCTCCATGGGGAGTCTGCTTCTCCTCTGACCTTCTCCTTGCTCATGCTGTCTCTCACTGTCTCTCTCTCAAATAAATAAATAAAATCTTTAAAAAAAATCCTTTTTTTATTGCTGCAAAATACACATACCAAAATTTACCATTTTAACCATTTTAAAATGTACAATTCAGTGGCATTTTTTACATTCACAATGTTGGGCAACCACTAGTTCTTTTTTTTTTTTCAAGATTTATTCATTTATTTACTTGACAGACAGAGATCACAAGTGGGCAGAGAGGCAGGCAGAGAGAAAGGAAGGGAAGCAGGCTCCCTGCTAACCAGAGAGCCCGAAGTGGGGCTTGATCCCACGAACCTGAGATCATGACCTGAGCCGAAGGCAGAGGCTTTAATACACTGAGCTACCCAGGCGCCCCACAACCACTAGTTCTATCTAGTAATATAACTCTTCCATCACCCCAAAAGAAAACCTGTCCCCCTTTGCAGTCACTCTCCATCTCCTCTCTCCCAACCCCTGGAAACCACCAATCTTCTTTCTGGGTCTATGGATTTACTTTAAAATTCTTCAACTTAATCTATCTTTCCCTTCACAGTAAAGAAAATAAGACACTTTTATTTCCTCCTTACCAATTCTTAGACCTTTCATTTACTTTTCCTGCCTTATAGTGCAGGCCAGTACCTTCAGTACCATCTCAGACACCATGGTAATTGACATCCTGGCCTTGTCTGCCCATCTTAAAGGGAACATTGCAATATTCACCACTAAATATATATGCTGGAGGTTTTTGGTTGTGTTTTTTTAAGATTTTATTTATTTATGTATTTATTTGAGAGCGCATGAGAGCGTGGGTGAGAGGGAGAAGGAGAGATAATCTGAAGCAGACTTAGCACCGAGCACAGAGCCCCTCTGCTGGGGGCTCTGATTTCCACCACTGGGAGATAGCAACAGAGCCGAAAGCGAGAGTCAGACGCCTAACCTACTGAGCCACCCAGGCGCCCCCTGCTGGACGTTTTTTTTTAACAGAAAATCAAGTCAAAGAGTTCCACTTCTATTTCCAGTTTGCTAGAATTTTTTGCTTGTGTCACACATGAGTGATAAATTTTAGCAGTTACATTCCATGAATCAATTGGAATTCCTATATAAGTTTTCTTGTTTAATCTGTTAATGTGAATTACAGTCTCTCAATATTTGATGTGCATTGGTCTCTCTTGTTCCCTTTTACCCACAGGTCATCTCCCTCTATCTGCCAAAGCCTCTGATAAACTGATCACTCAGATTCAATTAATTTTTAAGCCCCAGTGTCCTATTTTGCCCCCACCAACAGCTCTGCTAATTCCAAAGCTATTTATTTGAGCTACCCCAACCCTCCATTTAATTATGCCATGCTGCTTCTATCTTTCTCTTACACTCTCTTCTCTTCAGCTCCCTCTTTCCCTGGCTCCTCTTCCTATGCATATACACTCAAGTCTTCTGCAAACTCATCCTCACCCTCTGTCTTTCCATCTCTCTTTTCTTGGCTTTTGATGTTTCACTCTCTTTACCATCCTATGTAATCCACAAAGAAGTCATTGAAAGACAAATAATGGGAGATAGTACACAGACTGGTGAGAAGTACAAGTCCTCCCCTGCCAAGCACACACACGAGTAGAGACCCCCACACACCAAACATGAGCATGTGTGCGCGTACCCGCGCGCACGCGCGCGCGCACACACACGTCCCATCCAATGAGCTCCTGGCAATTCCCAGGGGCCCAAACTTGCCCATCTCCTATGCCAAGGGTTAGATGAGAAAGCTCCCCCTCCACAGCACCTACTGAACTCAGCTTTTTAATGGGGAATGGGCAGAGCTTCTTCCAGGGCATTCCTGGTAGAGGACAAGGTGAGCGCCAATGCTGTGAGGCTGTACCTATTGCCAGACCTACTTGCGGCCCTCAAGCCAGTGATCATAAAGAGAAGTCAATGAGGACAATTTGGTTTATCGCTCATAAAATAGGGATTAAAAAGGTAATTACTTCCTAGAGAGCTAATGGGACGCGGGCAGTGCTGGCCCTTTGCAAGTTCCCAGCCCTGACCTGGGGGCTCTAGTGAGGGACTACCGGGAAGAAGTAAGGAGAGATGAGATAGGTCCAGAGGGAGTAGGGGCGGGGCTCCAGGCTCGGAGGCGGAGCTCAGTCCAAAGTCTCCAGAGTAACCAGCAGGTGGCAGCACTGGGCCAAAGGGCAATCCCTAGGCTGAGGGCCACCTGCAGGCAGGCAGAAACCTTCTCTAGCGGAGCCTGGCACTGCGCAGAATTCTACAAATGCTCACTCATTTAATCCTCTTAACCGATTTTACAGAGAGGGAAACAGAGCCAAAATGTGAGCCACGTGCCCAAGGTCAAGCAGGTGAATGGCAGAGTTGGGATTCAAATCCCAGCAGCCCGCTGGGGTCCTTAATCCCTGTACTCCCAAATCCCCTACAATGATAGTTTAAAACAAAACAAGAACTCCTTCTCAATTATTGGGCTCTTCCTGTGTACCTTAGATGCCATCCCCCCAGGTAGGTACAATCATGTCCATTTTACAGATGAGGAAAACGGAAGCACAAAGAAATGACTCTGGGAGCCAAGGTAGTTCTATGTCCAATGTGAGAATGCCAAGAGTACATGAGGCTTATCCGCTGTTTACCCTGGGTCCAGCTCAGGGGAGGGATCAGTAGGAACCTAACGCCTCTGCCCTCTCTAGCTTCCAGTTCCCTGCTGTCCCCACTGCCCCCAAACAAGTCCCTCACTGTGCCCCAGTCCAGGGCTGCACCCTCATTCATGCCACCCCTTTGAATCTTGCTTCCCCGCTACAGATCGACTGGAGACTGGTGGACTTGAACCCAGATGTGGCGGGGTGGGGTGGTGGTAATGGGTGGCTAAGAACATTCGACAGGGGACCGTCAGGCTGTCACTTTGACAAGTGGGAAAACTGCAGATCAGAGATGCCCCAGTATTTGCCCAAGGTATTCAGGCAGTGTATGGCACAGCTGGACTTGAACTCAGGGCTTCGGCCTCTCATGCTTCTAGGACTACCACTGAGGCACTGTCAGGCAGGGCTGTGTCAACCCCTCATGCCCAGAGCTCCCAAGTACTCCAGAGTCCTATGAAAATGTTGCGACTCAGATATACACACACTGATTTAGAATGCAAAAGGAGAACAGCAAAGCCCAAATGAATCAATGTTTAATTATGTTCAGGAACAGGATGTCAGCTTTACTGGGGTTAAAATCAATGCATCAGAAAACAGGTCTGTGGGGTTGGATGTGGGCTCCATGGGAAGACCCCAGCTGGGTCACTGCCAGCTGTCTACTCAAGTGAGCTACCTGTGGCCAGTCGATTTCCAAAGTAAGACGATAAATTACAAGAATAGATAACCAGGTGCGAGTTTAGCACGGGCGGAGCTGGATTTTGCTTCATGCTGTAAATCATTTAATATCACAGAGACCCTACTGGGCGGAGGCTGTTATGATGGGGGTTCAAGCATTGGGGAAACTGAGGCACAGGGCAGTCACACAACTCGGAAGGGACATAGTTGGGATTTAACACCAGTAGACTTGGGTTCTGCGCCCTTGACCCTTGTGTCATCCTCGACTTTGCATTTCCCGACCCGGTCATTAGTGGGATAGGAGATTCGAGTACAATGGTGACTGTTTGACTTGGTTCCGGTCTGGACCTAAGGACATGGCGCTGCCTGGGGTTGGGAAGATGGCTCAGGACCCATCTTTGTCCCCTCTAACCAGCTTCCAAGACTGCAAGCCATCCAAGCAGGTCACCTCTTGCTCAAGTACATCTATCAAGCGGAATAATGAATGAATGAATGAATCCGGTATTAAAACTTAGGGAGCCCTTGGCTCCCTGAAGCACCACTTCAGGGTCCTCTGCAAAACCCAGGGACCTAAACCCGTACAACCAGCCACCTCCCTTCCACCCGCTCTCACTCTACGGACTGCCCTGAGGCGGAGTTGGGGAGTGGCCTGAGGGAGAGGAAGGGGCGGGAACTTGTCTCCTGAGCTACCATTGGGTGTCGGTAACGCTGTCCCGTCCAATCCGTCTTGGAGGTGGGGTTTAGGCGGATCCAGTGCAGGTGGGAGTAGAGGGGAGGAAATCGCCATTTCTGGCGTCTTTGCGTTAATTGGGTGGGGTTGCTGGAGGAGCAGCAGTCCTCGCAGAGGACTGGATTATAAACAAACAAAATGCAGCCTCTCCCACTCACAACTCCCCTCCTCCCCGTGCCACATCTTGACGATTTTGCAGACGGAACTGATGGCAAGCTGGCCACCACCTGGAACGGGCTGCTCTTGGCTAAGTGCTCACGAGCCCAGCCCCTGAAACTGAGGGCATCTGGATTCAAATCCTAGGTCTGCCACGTGCTGTGTGATCCAGGGCATGTCACTTACCCTGTCAATTCCTGTTTCCTTACCTGTACAATGGAATGGGGTAGTGACTTGCGTTAATCTTATAAAATGCTTGGAACCAGCTCATGGTCGTTTTTTATAGTTTGTGTTCCATGTCCCCTCTGCTCCCACACTCTCCATGGGTCCCCACCATGGCCCTCAGTCTAAAATCCACAAATCTTCCTGTGACCCGGAGGCCTGTGTGACCCAACCCCCACTAGCCTCCCCAGCTATACCCTCTTGCATTTCCCAGTCAAGCCACCCAGCCATTCTGTGGGCTTGTACTCTTCCAACACACCCAGTCTGTTCTGGCCTCAGAGCCTTTGCACATGCTGTTCTCCCCCACAGGAAGTGCTCTTCCTCCTCCAGGTGCTCCTTTCCCTGTCCCATACTTGTACTCAACTCCTTCTCCCTCAAGTCCTGCCTCAAGTGCTGCTTCCCCCAGGAAGTCCTCCTAGATCTCTCCAGATCTGGTTGGGACCTCCCTGCTCCATTCACAGGTCTCAAATGTCTCAATTGCATGGCCCTCCATCCACAAGCAACAATTCAATGCTCCTCCATTACCACTACACCACCAGGCCCAGAGGGAGGGGTTAGTTGTTTTTCCTTCCAAATATATCACCTGGGGAAACTGACACTGCATTGCTGGGAAGTGGCTTGGACCAGGCCCAAGCATCTCTTTGAGGCAGAATCATGCCATCGTGGCCTCATTTAACCCAAGGAATACATTCCAAAGCAAAAACCATTCAGCACCTGTTGCTTCTGCTCTGGAGGAGGGAATTGGAGACACAGGCTCCTCCCAGGAGACTCCTGCTGGCCCCATATTCCTCTCCTCCAGGGCATACTTATGCTCCACCTCTCCTTGCCCCTCATCCATGACTTTTTGGGGAATCTGTGTGGTTCTGACTCCCCCAGCCTGGGGACTCCTTGGGAACTGGCTAGGGTGAGTTTGGCAGAAGAGGATTTGGCTGGAGGTGTTTGTTGAATTAATGAATACATCATCTGTCTGATGAACTCCTATGCACTCTTCAAAACCCTAGCTCCAATGTCCCTTTTTTGAGGATACCTTCTCTCTCTCCCCAGTCAAAGCCCTTACTCCTCTACTCGCAATTCTTCCAGCTCCTGAACCCACCCTCCAGCTCAACCCTAACTCCCCAGGGCTAGGGGACATCCATGGACAGCTCTTCCTCCTTACTGAGGTCTCCTTGGGAACCAGGACTGAGACCTCTTAGGGGCACAGGAGAGTTATCAGGAAGTGTTTCCGGAGGGGATGAATGAACAGACGAATGATGAATGAGTATTGCAGGGCCTGGAGTCAGATATCCTGGGTTCACATCCTGGTCAGGGTGCTGAACACCGAATCTGCCCCTTGACTTCTCCCAATCTCTCTTGCCCACTTATTAAATGTGTTTACTCAGAGATTTTGTCCTAAATCGTTGCAAGGGTGAAATTAACTAATATATAAAGCATACAGCCTCGGGGACCTCAGGCTCCTTCAATCCCAGACTGGGAGTGATGCACACCCAGGACCAACAGTTTTGTTCCCCTCCCCAGCACTGAGAACTAGTGTTCTCAACACACATGCTTAATGGATGTTGACAGATGTACTGCATTGGTGAGAGGGGTAGAGGATGGACAGGAAAAAAAGCAAATATTGAAAAGGCTAAAATCAAAGTGTTGCTGAGGATGGATGGACCTCACAGACCACTTGGGAAAGCAGTCCAGCCATCTCTTACCCCATCTCCTGGCCATCCCACCCCTAGGCATTTATGGGGGGAGGGGGGAGAATGAGGTATAGTCACCAAAAGACATGTACAAAAAAGGCTCAAAACAGCTTCATCCACTATAGCCCAAATGTCCACCGACAGGTGAAAGGGACAAACGGTATAAAGCTGGTACCCAGAGCTTTTAATAACAAGAATAGTAACGACGATGATGATAAAATCCAGGTCTTTTCAAGGACGTGAAGGCATTGGAATCCTCATACGTTGCTGACGGGAATGTGAAATGGTGCAGCCGCCGTGGAAAACGGGTCTGGCAGCTCTTCAAAAAACTAAACATAGAATTACCACGTGACTCAGAGATTCCACTCCTAGGCATACACGCAAGGGAATGGAGAGCTGGTATTCAGCAAAAACTTGTGCACGAATGTTCCCAGCAGCACTAGTCACAATAGCAAAAAGGTACAAATCACCCAAAAGTCCACCAATGGTGGAATGGATAAACCAGGAATGTCAGGAATAAAGGAGTCGTATGTGGATACAATATGCATGCACCTTGAAAACAATATGCTGAATGATGGAAGCCTGATAGAAATGGCCAGATAGTGTATGAAATGTCCAGGACGGATTTATAGTGACAGAAAGTAGAATACTGGTTGCCAGGGGCTTGGGGGAGGGGAATGGGGAGTGATGGCTAATGGGAATGCAAGAGTTCCAGAGCTAGTGTCAGTGAAGGTGCCGAGACATTGTGAACTGGAGGTACTATGTGTCACTGAATGACATACTTTAAAGTGGTTAAAATAAGTTATGTGTTATATGTATTTTACTGCAACATTAAAAAAATGGAACCAGAGACTACTACCTCGCCATGAAAAGGAGTAACACCTGCTCCTCGCCAAAAGAGAAGCAGGATCCAAGGGTGGACACCCTCTGTGATCCCATTTATGCGAAGTTCAGAACCAGGTAAAACTCACCTATAATGATAGAGGTCGGGGCAGTGGTTGGCTTGAGGGAGGGGAGCGTCAGCTGGGAAGTCCAAGCGACTGCCAGGAGCTGGGCATGTCCTAGATCCTGACCAAAGGGTCATCGTCCTTGTCAATTTCCATGTTAGACATTTGTGAACTTGCCCATGCCTTATGTTAAACCTCAAGAAAAACGTTAAAAAAAGAAAAGAAAAGAAAAGAATTGCCAGGGTAGGAAAACAAAGGTGTCCAGCAGTCTTGAGGGCTAAGGTTTCCATTTCCCCCCACAAATGCTGTCATCTGATCCCTCTAGGGATGGATGACCTTGAAAGAGGCATGGAGCTGGGTGTAGACAAAGGCAAAAGGACAGTGACCTAAGTCTGGTGCCTGGGATCTCAGAAATAATGCCCCAGATGCTTCATAGCTGGGGAGATGCTCCTCACATTTCCCATTTGGGGGTCATCCACCTGGGTGACACTCTGGGACAGAAAAACCTCAGGACTCCAGAACGCTGAGAACATCAGCCCCCAGAGTCCTTGGGGATGACCTTTCCTCCCAAATCAGACAGCCTGGTGGAGAACATGCTCACACTTCAGGGCCCTTTAAGACAAACTAGAATTAATAGCCACAATCATAACTCACACCCTTGGGCAGGAAGGAGGAGAACAGATTTTGGTCAGAAGGTCCTGGATTCAAGTCCACTCAACCAATAAATACACATAAAAGAATCAATGAATAAATGAATGGTGGACAAACAGGCTTTTCACCCTCATTTCACAAGCCTTTATCATGCATTTCCAGGATACTCAGCCATGTGTTACAAAAGGTCAGGGCTCCAGAGAAGCCTCTGCCTGGCCCTGCCTCCAACTGAGCTCCCAGACTGATAGGTGAGATAGAGCCTGACATTGACACTCCCATTCCTATTATTGCTCATAGCAATAATGCAAGAAATCACATGCAGCCAGGACACAGGGGAGAGAGCTAAAAAGGAGGGACCGGGATAGAGGAAGAATGCCAGGGCTAAAAAGGGAGAGAGGAAGTGGAGTACTAGGACGTTAGCACGTGGCCAGCAACTGACCAGGGAGGAAGTTGGGCTGAACAACCCTAGATAATGAAGGATAGCAGGAGGCCAATCCTGTTTCCCAGGACTTTTCATTTCTGTCTTGTATGCCTCCAGAGATAGAGACCTCACTCCCAAGAGAGACAACCCAGCCCTTCCTGGGCACAGGCAACCTTCAAAAAGTTTGATGCAATGTAATTTTTAAAGTAGCGGCCACCATAGTTTAAAGGGTTGAATGAGGGATGATGCCTGGGTGGCTCAGTTAGTTAAGCATGTGCCTTCGGCTCAGGTCATGATCCCAGGTTCTGGGATCAAGCCCTGCTTGGGGGAGCGGGGGGGGGGGGGGGTGTCACTGCTCAGTGGGGAGTCTGCTTCTCCCTCTCCCTCTGCCCCTCCCCCTGCCTGTGCACACACTCTTTCTCTTTCTCAAATAAATAAATAAAATCGTTTAAAAAAGAAAAGGGTTGAATGAGATTGTTTGGGGAAGGAGGGGTACCCATGTGAGACTGGCAGTCAGTGCCTGCCACAGGCTGGACCTAGAATCAGACTCACTTGGGTTCATTTCTGTTCTATCACTTAAGGGGCTGATAACCTCATTTCTCCAAGCCTCAGTTTCCTCTCTGAAGTGGCCATAATAACATTACCTACCTCATAGATTTATTCGATGAGCTAATGGAGTAAAATGTCTGGCACATAGGTGCCAGCATGTTATCCTGCTTCAGGACCCAGTGGGCTCCGGAATGTGTTGCAAACACAAACGTACTTTCCTACCTCTAAAATTCTACACATGCTCTGATTTCTGCTTCATATGCTCTTGCCCCACCACTCATACCTGGCAAACTCCTACACATCCCTTAAAGCCCTAGCTATAAGATAACTTTCTTTTCTCTGTTCAAGCCCTGACCCAGGGACCTATAAGCATGTATGGGACCTGGTTCTGACTGGGCCCACTGTGATGTGGTAAGTTCTCATAGAGCACGTGGTAGGCATGCAGTCAAAGCTTGTTGAATGAATGGATGGATGGATGGGCAGACGGACGAAGGAATGATCACTTGGGAAGGGGTGGCCATGGTGGCGATCCAAGAGTCAGCCAACCACTTAAGGGCTCGATCCCCAGCTCCGGAAACCTGAAGGGGTCGACCGTGGCAGATGAGGGGCGAGGAGGCTTCCGGGCGGGGTCTTCAGTTCTTCCGGTTTGGCCCCTTTAAGGGGCGGGGTCAGCGGGGTGGGCGCTCGGAGCGTCAGTGCGGCGCGAAGATGGCGGCGGCGGTGGTGGGTCCCGGGGCGACTCAATCGCCGAGCTCGCTGCTGCTCGTGGTGGGCGGCGAGTGCGGGTGCTCGGGGCTGCTTGCCTATGTGCTGGAGGAGCTCGAACGAGGTCGGGCCGGCCTGGGGGCGCGGGGTGCGGGAGGCGGGCGCGGTCGCTCGTCTCGGCCCGAGGGCCGGGGGGTGGGGCGGCCGGGTTGGGGGCGGGGAGGGGATAGGATTGGGGGGCGGCGAGATCCTAGGGCCGGGAAGCTCGGTCCTCCTCACCGTTAGGCGCATGGCGCGGGTTGAGGCCTTCGGTGCCCACGGAGAAGGCGGTGCCCGGGCCTGGGTTGGGCTGGGCTGCCCCGCCCCGACCGGGGTGCAGACCAGGGACGGGACGCCGGGCCGGGGCTTTGGGACTTGCGTGATTGGGCAACAACGGACGACGGCTCTGCTTCCCGCCAGACTGGCAGGCCGAAGGGAGGGTGGGGTCACCTCGAAGTCACCGGTCTTAGTATCCTGGACGTTCTGGAAGGAGGAACAGGGGTGCGGAGGCTGGGCCAGGAGCCCGGGGGCCCACTTTCCGTTGCACCACAAGGAGCTTGCTAATTGGGGTGTGGGCGGTCGCGGCCTGCCCAGGGGATTTGGCATCTGGGGAGGTGAGTCATAGGTGCACCTGCAAAGTTCACCTGCAGCCACTTGGCACGGTGGAACCGGCGGGCGTGGTGCACCCCGCACCGTGTTTGGAGGGCATTCATTCCTCCCCCACCCAATCAGATGGACAGGGCTTGCGGTCTGGCTCCTGTAAAATGGGAGGGCAGCACACACTTCGGCTCTCATGCTTGGGAATGTCGTCCTCTATGCCTGGGTCCTCCTGCCCCCTCTCCCCCCCACCCATGTGCTGGGATAGTGTGGGGACCACAGGCAGGTTCAGCTCTGCTTTCACAGGGCCAACAGTCTGGTAGGGGGATGGACCCAAGGTGGGCGAGGAGATGGAACAAGTTTTAAGCTCACCTGCTGTCAAGAGTGTTCAGAACGGTGCGAACGGCTGAGGACCTGAATGGTAGAAGCAGAGGGAAAGGCCTCCTGAGAGTGGGAGCAGCTGGTGCAAAGGCCAAGCCGTGGGAGTGTGTCTGGACGGTTGTAGAAGCTGTGAGACCAGTGGTGGGGGTGAGGGCGATGATGGAGGGGACCAAGTGACTGTTTAGGAGGTGGGAGCATTCTTGTTGATGTTGATTCTTCTCTTTGAAATGCTGAGTTATGCTTTGGGTTCCTTGAAACGATGCAGAAAATCCAAGGGCACTTTGAGTGGTTCTGAGTCTCCGGGCTCTTGCATTGGGGGGCAAGTGGAGGGGAGGGGCTGGGATTGTTCCCACTTCCCAGATACTGGTTATTAAATTGTTCTCAGAGCCTGGGAGCCCAGCTGAGTCCTACCTCACTTCTCCTACCCCCCCTCCCTCACAACAGGCATCCGGTCCTGGGACATTGACCCTGGCATTTGCAGCCTTGATGAGCAGCTCAAGGTTTTTGTGTCCCGGCACTCTGCCACCTTCTCCAGCATTGTGAAAGGTGAGACTGGAGACCCTGCATGCCGGAGTTGCTCCCCTTCCATGCATGAGCTAGTCATGTGTTCTCTGAGTGCCAGCTATGTGCCAGGCATGGGGGGGGCGGTCAGGTATGGCTATAAATAGCAGTAATAATACAGCTGCGATCTATAGCATGCAGAGCGGGGCGGGCCCTGACCCAGCTCCAGCCAGCTTACTCCAGCTGTGCACCAGGCAGGAGCTTGTATTTTTGTTCCCATTTTGCAGATGAAGCAGTTGAGGGGTGGGGGACAGGGCAACCTCCAAGGGTGGGTTCTTTGGATCAGAGGCATCTGGGGCTGATGTGTCAAGGGGAGGGAAGGGCCCAGGCAAAGTGAGAAGATACTTGGAAAGCGAGGGGCTGCAAAATGGTCTTGGAAGGTGGAGTGTGGGCCCCCCTGTGGCAGGGACTGTGCCTGGCTCATGGCCGTGTCCCCCATACAGGGCTGAATGCACAGTAGGTGCGCAATAGATGGGAAGCTGGGAAAGGAGCAAGATCAAGGAAAGGGTCAGATGCCTGGGCTAGCCCCACAGAGCCCGGGTGACCCATCGCACGGAGCAGCTGATGGCCGGGTTCCAGGTGTCACCCGAGGCCCCTCTTGCCTCAGCCAGCACATTGAGTCAGCCCCAGGCTGCTGCAGGAGGGGAAGGAAGTGTCCTTCGCCTCATTGTCCTGGCCGTTCCTGGTGGCTTCCTGACCCCTCGCAGGACTGAGGGGGGCGGGGGCTGGAAATCCCGTCTGCTCTGTGTGACTGCGGCAGCTACTTCCTCTCTGTATGC
This sequence comes from Lutra lutra, assembly GCF_902655055.1. Taxonomy (NCBI): domain Eukaryota; kingdom Metazoa; phylum Chordata; class Mammalia; order Carnivora; family Mustelidae; genus Lutra; species Lutra lutra. Next base: position 210,007,853 of record NC_062278.1, on the reverse strand, counting down.
CTTGGTTTCCCCACTGGAATGGGGCAATATCCGTACATGATGATAAGCCTGTGATAAACTGATAAAAGGTTGACCAGTGCCACAAGGTCCCCAGCCTCAGGCCTGGTGCTCCATTTTTGAAACATCTGGGATCTGGGGGGCAGACCAGGTTCAGATTCCAGAATCACCTCCACTCCCCTCTTCATGACCCAGGAGGCCTCCCTGCCCCCATGCTCCCCCATGCTCCTCTATGCTTCCCTATGCTCCCCTCACTCTGGCCTCACCTGCCACTTCCTGATCTTCAGACAGTCCTGCCTCAGAGCCCTTGCCCGTGTCTGCCCTCTTCCTGGTGTACCTCCTTGGCCCTCGCTGGGCTCAGGCTTCTTGCCTATAAAATGGGGGTGACAGCCTTATCCCCCATAGGGCTGACTGCTGTGAATTGGGGCCGGCGAGTAGTGGAGGCCTGTTGTCACTGTTGTTTCCAGTGTGAGGCCTGCCAAGGCAGGTTTCCTATTCTTACCTCATCCTGACCTGAAGCTCGACCATGTGCCTGTTGATCCTCAGATAACCCGCTGGCTAGGGTTCCTGGGAAGCAGAGTCCTGGAGGGGCTTGTGGCTGCCTGGAGTCACACAGGGAGGCAGGGTTCGACCCCAGGACACCCTGGCCCCGCACACACTGCGCAGCCCCAAACTCACTGCGCCCAATTCTCCCACAGGCCAGCGGAGCCTGCACCACCGCGGAGACACCCTGGAGACCCTGGTCCTCCTGAACCCATCAGACAAGTCTCTGTGTGACGAGGTAGGGAACAGTCTGGGAATCTGCTGGGACTGGCGCCATCCCAAGTCCTGCCTTCCTGTGGCCCTGGCTTTATGCTGTTTGAAATCCTCTTGACACCCACTAGCATCGCCCCCTCCTCTAGGAAGCCTCCCTGGAAGGCCTCAGCTGTAGCTTATTCCTTCCTCAGGGGTGTTGGTGGGAGTGGGTGAAGTCAGGAAAAACTGGAGTTTGGGAGGAAGGAATGAGCAGGGAACATCTGGGGGCAGGAAGGTAGGACTTGACTGGTGCTTGCGTCTCGTGCCTCCCTCCTGGCTGGGCCCCCAGAGTTGTCTGAATTGATTTCTTAATATCTCCAGCTTATGGATGTCTGTGTCTTTCTCCCTGTTATCCATGGGAAAGATGAACAAGATAGAGCCCCAGGACACTCCTCTAGAGACCCTTGTATGGGTTCATTCTTCTGATCAAAAACGCTCCATTTTGTTCCCTCGAGGAGTTCTGAAGGAGATAGAGTCAGACACAGAAATCCTCCTTCCCTTGGCACTGGGGCTGGGCCAGAGAGAGAAGTGGGCTGGAGGGAGTCCAGAAAGGTGGGCTTCTTGGAAGAGGAGGCACTGGACCCTGGCTTTAGGTTGAGCGACAGGAGTTTGGGGTGGGGTGCAGGGCTCCAGCTTCCCGTTGAGCACCAGGGCAGGGACGGGGTGCAGTGGTTAGATGCAGATTTGGGGTTGGAGGCCATTCGGTTGGGGTGGGGTGGGGTGTGCAGGCTTTGTCACTGCACAGAGTAGGGGCTTTAACCGTCTCCCCTTCCTCAGCTCCGGAATCTTCTGCTTGACCCTGCCCCTCACAAGCTGCTGGTGCTGGCTGGGCCCTGCTTGGAAGAGACAGGGGAACTGCTGCTCCAAACGGGGGGATTTTCACTCCGCCACTTCCTCCAGGTCCTAGGGGACAAAGAGGTAAGCCACCTCCTCCTCATCCTGCTTCCCCTGGCTCGTCCCCATCGGGCTCTGTGGCTCTAGTGACCTGTTCCCGCCACCCACTACAGTGTGTGATTTGAGGCTAGGCCTGTAGATCAGCAGACCTCCCAGAGACTTCAAGTGACACCCAAGGTGCTAGGTCCCAGGAGGGTAGGGTCCTTTCTAGAGTCCTTAGTCTGGATGGGACAAATGAGCAAAACTATCTGGTAAACCACCTTTTCACATTGAGAGTGATGTAACAGTGGTTGAGATAAGAAGCAGATATGGAGGTAGAGGGCACAGAAGGTCTTGTTGGAGGAAGCTGTGCTGTAGGAAAAGAACAAGTACAAAGGCCCTGGGGTAGGGAGAGTAAGAGAAAGGGTGGGAGAGGGAAGCAGGTGGTAAGGCAAGACCATACATTTCTTTCGACCATGGGAAGGGCTGGGTTTTGTCCCAAGGGTGACCGGGTTGGGCAAGGGATTCTCCCAGGCCCAGGATGCAGGATGGGAGTGTCCTGGCTTAGTTTTCCCAGGGGCTGCTTCTAACTGTTACCCGCTTTCGCAGATCCGGGATCTCCTGGCATCTACACCCCCACCTGCAGACCTGCCCAAGCTCACCATCACCTGCCCGACCTTTGGCGACTGGGCCCAGCTGGCGCCTGAAGTGCTCGGCCTCCACAGTGCGCTCCAGCTGCGATGGAACCCACCTGTGCAGCTGCCAGCATCTGAGGGCCTGCGCGAGTTTCTGGAGTATGTGGCTGAGTCCCTGGAGCCGCCATCTCCCTTTGACCTACTCGAGCCACCCGCATCTGTGGGCTTCCTCAGGCTCGCCCGGCCCTGCTGCTATATCTTCCCCGGTGGCCTCGGTGACGCCGCCTTCTTTGCCGTCAACGGCTTCACCGTGTTGGTCAATGGGGGCTCCAACCCCAAGTCAAGTTTTTGGAAGCTGGTGAGGCACCTGGACCGGGTGGACGCGGTGCTGGTGACCCACGCGGGCGCCGACAGCCTCCCAGGCCTCAACAGTCTGCTGCGGCGCAAGCTGGCAGAGCGCGAGGAGGCGGCGGCCGATGGGGGCTCGGGGGACGACCGGCTTCGCAGGCTCATCTCCCCCAACCTAGGGGTCGTGTTCCTCAATGCCCGTGTTGCCGCCTCGCGGCTGGTGAGTGGTGAGGACGAGGCGGAGCTGGCCCTCAGCCTCTTGGCCCGGCTGGGCATCACACCCCTGACTCTGAACCGTGGGCCGCTCCCGGCCGAGCCCACTGTGCTCTTTCAGAAGATGGGTGTGGGACGGCTGGACATGTATGTGCTGCACCCGCCCGCGGCTGGTGCCGAGCGCACACTGGCCTCCGTGTGCGCCCTGCTGGTGTGGCACCCTGCCGGCCCCACGGAGAAGGTGGTGCGTGTGCTCTTCCCTGGCTGCACCCCGCCCACCCGCCTCCTGGACGGCCTGGTCCGCCTGCAGCACTTGGGGTTCCTGCGGGAACCCGTGGTGACCCCCCAGGACTTGCTGGGACCTCGACGAGCCGAGAGCAAGGAAAGCGTGGGCTCCCGGGACAGCTCGAGAAGAGAAGGCCGGACAACAGCACCCAGCAGGCCAGCCCAGGAGCGCCCTGGGGTGGCCCGGAAGGACCCGCCTCGGGTTGAGGTCCCCCGCAAGGCAGAGAAAGAAGCCAGGGTCCCCCGAGAGGTGAAGAAGGACCCCAAGCCAAGTGCCCCTCGGACCCAGCCCGGGGAGGTCCGCCGGGTGGCCTCTGCTTCAGTCAGCGTGAAGAAGGCAGGGGCCCCAGCAGCTCCCCGACCCCGCCGAGCACCCAATGTCCCTCGCCCAGGTGTCCCAACGGCGGTGAATGGGCCCCGCAGCCCCCCCAGCTTCCGGTGTGGAGAGGCCAGCCCCCCGACAGAGCCCTGCAGTTCCCCAGCGCCCCAGCTGGTGGCTACACCCAGCCAGGAGAGCAGCCTGGAGCTGGAGCTGGGGTTGAGCCCGGCTGGGGAGGATGGCAGCGCCTTGGAGGAGAAGACGCTGGAGCTTCTGCTGGATGCCAGCACCCCCCGGCCACGTACACCCTCGCCTACTGCAGCCCAGCAGGGCCCAGCAGAGAGCAGTGGGCGGCTATCGCTGAGCCCGCTGCGTGGTGGGGAGGCGGGGCCTGATGCCTCACCCACTGTGACCACGCCCTCGCTGCCCGCCGAGGTGGGCTCTCCACACTCCACGGAGGTAGACGAGTCCCTGTCCGTGTCCTTCGAGCAGGTGCTGCCTCCGCCGCCACCTGCCAGTGCAGGCGAGGCTGGGCTGAGCCTCCCACTCCGAGGCCCCCGGGTCCGGCGATCAGCCTCCCCACACGACGTGGACCTGTGCCTGGTGTCACCCTGTGAGTTTGAGCACCGGAAGGCTGTGCCCGTGGCGCCGGCACCTGCCTCCCCCGGCAGCTCTGATAGCAGTGCTCGGTCCCAGGAGCGGGCTGGAGCATCAGGGGCAGAGGAGACGCCCCCCACATCTGTCAGCGAGTCCCTGCCCACCCTGTCCGACTCGGACCCCCTGCCTGCCGCCCCTGGGACTGCAGACTCAGACGAGGACATGGAGGGCTTTGGGGTCCCTCGCCGTGACCCACTGCCCGAGCCCCTCAAGTTCCCCCCGCCGCTGCCCACCCCACCCAGCATCTGCATGGTAGACCCTGAGATGCTGCCCCCCGAACAGGCCCGGCCGGCAGAGGGCCTCAGCCGTACCCGGAAGTCCCTGGCTCGCACTAACCCCAGCACGGCAGCCTCCAAAGCCACTCCAGCTGCCACTGCCAAGACCAAGGGACCGGCTGGTGGAGACCGAGCCAGTCGGCCGCTCAGCGCCCGGAGCGAGCCCAGTGACAAGGGAGGTCGGGCACCCCTGTCCAGAAAGTCCTCAGTCCCCAAGGCGGCCACTCGGGGCCCATCTGGTAAGTACCCAAGACCCAGGGTCCTACAGCGGGTTAGTAGCCCAAGTCTTTGTTCCCTCCCTGCTGTGTGGCCTTAGCCATACCTACCCCCTCTCTGGACCTCTGATTCTCATATAACACGGAAGTTCTGGCTCGCTGTTGAGGCATGTCTACTTCCGAGGCATTTAAGCAGTGCCGTTGGTGCAAACAGAAGTGAGCGGATCTGTCCTCATGAACTTGCTGGGGCCACGGTGAGTAAGAAGAAACAGCTGAAATTAATTTTAATAGCACATTTAACCCCTTTGTATGGAGATTTCCAAGCCCATCGAACCACCAGATTCAATGCTGGGCTGGGAGGACTCAATATACAGACTTCCTTGTGGCTGAACTATATTAATGCAAAAGCGAATGGAACAGAATCAGCGAGGGTAAGGGCGTGGGGTTCCTTGGGGCAAAACCAGGCATAGGCTTCTAGAGCTGCCTCCTAGCGTAGTAGTCACACCAGGTGCCTTAATGCTGGAGCAGCGAGCCTCGGTGACCCGTGGGAGTTGGCGCCTCCCTGGGAGGCTCATTAGAGACGGAGTGCCCAGGGTTTCTGACGGGGGCTGGTCACGTTGGCCCCCTCTGCCTGACACACACCCAAATTCCGGGCTCCTCAGGGAGGGGGAAGCAGGGGTTCAGGAGCTGTGGTGCTGCAAGACCCGTGGGCGCAGCGGGCCACTCTTGTCGCACAGGCAGTGGGGACCTTTCTGAGATCTATTTTCCCCAGACTCCAGCCAGGGGCCACCCTGTAAGTCACCTCTGAGGCCGGCAGTCTTGTGTACGCCATGGTAACTTTTCTCCCAGTTTTCCTTAGTTGTGAAATGTACGCGACGTGACCTCACCTTAGCCGTGCCAAAGTGCACAGTTCAGGGTCAAGCACATTCGCGTTGTTGTGCAACCATCACCAGGGTCCCTGTTTATCTTGCAAAACCGAAACTTTGTCCCTATTAAATACTAACTCCTGTTCCTCCTCTCCCAGTCCCCGGCACCCACCACTCATTCGTTCTACTTTCTGTTTCTATGGCTCCCAACGACACTAGGGATCTTGCGTAAGGAAAATCATACAGTGTTTATCTTACTTCACTTAGTAGAGTGTCTCCGTGGTTCATCTGTGCTGTAGCCTGGGTTATAACTTTCTTCCCTCTTTTTTTTTTTTTTTTTTTTTTTTTTGGTTAAGAATTTCCTTTCTTTTTTTTTTTTTTTTTAATTTTTTTATTTTTTCAGCATAACAGTATTCATTAATTTTTGCACCACACCCAGTGCTCCATGCAATCTGTGCCCTCCACAATACCCACCACCTGGTGCCCCCAACCTCCCACCCCCCATGGAATTTCCTTTCTTTTTAAGGTTGAATATTACTCTGCTACGTGGATGTACCATATTTTGTTTATTCATTTACCTGCTGATGGACACCTGAGTTGTTTCCGCTTTTTGGCTACTGTGGAATCACGTTGCCGTGAACACGGTTGGACGGATATCTTTTGGAGATCTTGCTTGCAATTCTTTTGGGTATATTCCCGGAAGAAGGATTGCTGGATCATACGGCAGTTTTATTTTTGATTTATTGATTTATTTATTTATTTATTTATTTATTTTTCGAGGAACTGCCATACTGTTTTCCACAGCAGCTGCACCATGTTAGACTCCCACCAACAGTGCAGAAAAGTTCCAGTTTCTCCACATCCTTGCCAACACTGCTTTCTGTATTTTTCTGATTGTGGCGGCGTGATGGGTGTGAGGTAGTATCTCACGGTGGTTTTGATTTGCATTTCCCTAATTAGTGAGCACCTTTTTCCTGTACTGTCAGCCATACCACTTATATATCTTTTTTGGAGAAATGTCTGTTCTGTTCAGGTCTTTTTTTTTTTTTCTTTAAAGATTTTATTTATTTATTTGACAGACAGAGATCACAAGTAGGCAGAGACACAGAGGAAGCAGGCTCCCTGCCCAGCAGAGCCCGATGTGGGGCTCAATCCCAGGACCCTGAGACCATGACCCAAGCCGGAGGCATAGGCTTTAACACACTGAGCCACCCAGGCACCCCTGTTCAGGTCTTTTGCCCCTTTTTGAATCTGGTTGTCTTGTTGTTGTTGGGTTATGGGAGTTCTGCATATGTTCTGTACGGTAATCCTTTATCAGATATATGATTTGCAAATATTTTCTTCCATTCTGTGTGTTGCTTTTTTGTTGACAGTGCTCTTTGCACGGAAGTTTATAATTTTCATGAGGTCCGGTTTGCCTTTTCTTTTTTCCCCTCTGTGCTTTTGATGTCCTATCCAAAAAAATCATTGCCAAATTCAGTCTCGTGAAGCTTTTGCTTTGTTCTAAGAGTTCTGTGGTTTTAGTTCTTATATTTTGCTCCTTGATGATTTGAGTTAATTTTTTGCCTGTAGTGCTAAATAAGGGTTCAACTTCATTCTCTTCCATCTGGACATCCAGTTTTGCTAGCACCAGTCTTGGCATTCTTGTCAAACATCATTTCACCATATATATGAGGATCTATTTCTGGGCTCTCCGTTCCCTTGGCCTGTTACGTATCTATCTTTCGTCAGTACCACACTGTCTTGATTGGTATCCCTTTTCCATGAATTTATAAATCAGGAAGTGTGAGTCCTCCAAACTTCATTCTTCAGTATTGTCTTGCCTTCTGGAATCCCTTAAGATTCCATAGGAGTTTTAGGGTAAATTTTTCTATTTCTCTAAAAGGCCATCACTGGCACTTGGCCCGTGACAGCATTGAATCCATAGGTCATTTTAGGTAGTGCCAGCAGCTCAGTGGATAGTAAGTCTCCCAGTCTACAAATACGGTATGTCTTTCTGTGAATTTCTATGACTTTTTTCATTTCTTTCGGAAGTGTTTTGTAGTTTTTGTATATTTTATTTTCTTGGTTAAGTTAATTTCTAAGTATTTTATTCTTTCTTGATACTATTGTAAATGGAATTGTTAATTTCCTTTTTAGGTTGTTCACTATTAGCATATAGGAGCATAACTGATTTGTTTGTTGATTTTGTTATCCAGCTACTTTGCTGGATTTGTTTATTCTAGTAGATGGGGTGTGTGTGTGTGTGTGTGTGTGTGTGTGTGCGCGCGCGTGTGCGCTCACGCATCAGTTGAGTTTTCTACACATAAGAGCATATCCTCTGTGAACAGAGATAACTTTAAGGTATCCAGCACTGTGTTGACTAGAAGTGGCAAAAGCCAACATTTCTTGCCATGTCGTTGTTCTTAGGAAAAAAGCTTATAGTCTTTCACCAAGTGTGACATGAGCTGTGGGTTTCTCATGTATAGCTTGTATTACATTGAGACAGTTTCTTGCTACTCCTAATTTGCTGAGGGTTTTTGTCATGAAAGGGTGTTGAATTTTGTCTAATGCCTTTTCTGTAACAATTGAAATTATTGTGGTTTTTTTTGTTTTTTTTTTGTTTTGTTTTTTTTTTGGTTCATTCTGTTAATCTGATGTACTGTGTTGATTTTTCTCTTATTTTAAGATTTTGTTTTTAAGGGGCACCTGGGTGGCTCAGTCAATTAAGCACCTATCTTTGGTTCAGGTCATCATCCCAGGGTCCTGGGATTGAGCCCTGCATCAGGCTCCGTGCTCAGCAGGAGCCTGCTTCTCACTTCCTCTGCTGCTCCCCCACCCCTGCTGTGCTTTTTCACTCTCACTCTCTCAAAAAAATAAATAAATTCTTAAAAACAAACAAAAAAAGATTTTATTTTCAAGTAATCTCTACACCCAACATGGGCCTACATTGATTTTTCTTTTCTTTTCTTTCTTCTTTTTTTTTTTTCCTTTTTGATGTGTTGAACCATGTATCCCAGGGATAAATCCTGCGTGATCACAGTGTCTGATCCTTTTAATATGCTGCTGAATTTGGCTTGCTAATATTTGTCGAAGATTTTTGCATCAAGGTTAATAAGAGATATTGGTCTGTAGTTTTCTTCATAATGTCTTTGACCTTGGTATCACTGGCCTCGTGAATGAATTAGATGTGTTCCCTGTTCTTTAGTGGTTTTGGTAAAGTTTGAGATGGATCGATGTTAGTTCTCCTTTAAATGTTTGGTGGAAACTTAGTGAAGCCAAGAAGGGTTTTAATTACTGATTCGGTCTCCTTACTAACAATGAATCTGTTCAGCTTTTCTGTTTCTTTGTGATTTGGTCTTGGTAGGTTTCGTGTTTCTAGGAATCTGTGTAATTTTCTCTAGGTCATCCAGTTTGTTGGTTGTACAGCTGTTCACAATACTCATAATGCTTTTTGTCTGTAGAGTCGGTAGTAGTGTCCCCACTTTTACTTCTGAGTCTTTGCTCTTTTTTCTTAGTTTAGCTAAAGGGCTGTCAAGAACCAACTTTTGCTTTTGTTGATTATCTTTTGTGTTTTTCTAGTCTCAATTTTTAAAATCTCTGCTTTTCTCTTTACCTTTTTTTTTTGGCTAGCTTTCCTTTTGTTCTTTTTCTAGTTCCTTGGGGTGAAAGGTTGTCACATTGAGATCTTTTTTTTTTTTTTTTTAAGATTTTATTTATTTGGCAGAGAGAGAGAGATCACAAGTGGGCAGAGAGGCAGGCAGAGAGTGGGGGAAGCAGTCTCCCCGCCGAGCAGAGAGCCCGGTGTGGGGATTGATCCCAGGACCCTGAGAATCATGACCTGAGCTAAAGACAGAGGCTCAACCCACTGAGCCACCCAGGCATCCCAAAAGATCTTCTTTTTTAATATAAACATTTTTAGGTATAAACTTTTCCTTTATCTCTGCTTTCTCTCAAAGGGATTCCCTCTTTGTCTTTCAGCAGTCAGATTATAGTGGGTCTCACTGTGGATCTCTTTGAGGTCATCCCACTTGGAATTTGTTGAGCTTTTTGGACGTTCATATTAACACCTTTGATCAACTGTGGAAAGTTTGGGGCCGTTATTTCTTCAAAGAGTCATTCTGCTCTTTTCTGTCCTGGGACTCCATGTGCGTGTTGGCCCTTTTAATGGGGTCCTACAAGTCCCTGAAGCTGCTGCTCACTTTCTTCCGTCATCTCTCCGCCTTCCTCGGACTTGATAATTGTTCTCATCCTATCATCAAAAATCACTGTTGGAATCATGAATTGAATTCCTCTGGTGAATTTTCATTTCAGTTATTGTACTTTTCAGCTACAGAATTTCTTTTGGGTTTATTTCTGTGTTTTCTCTGTCCTCAGTGACATTTGTTTCGTTTGTGCAACGTTGTCTTGCATGTCTTCCTTTCTTTCTGAGAGCATCTTTAAGACCGTTGCTTTCAAGTTCTTGTCCAGTAAGCCTGCCATCGGGCCTTTCTGGTTTCCGTTGATTTTTTTTTCCTTTTTTTCCCTTTGAATAGGCTGTACTTCTCCTGTTTCTTTTTATGCCTTGTGGTTGTTGCTGTTGCTGGAAACTGGACATTCAGATATAATAGTGTGTTAACTCCAGAGATCCAGATCTCCCCCTTCCCCAGGGGGAGGTTTACATGGCTTCTCTGGTTAATGCTGGGTGCTGCTTCCGTGCTGGAGGTCAGTCTGCAGGGGAATGGAGAGTCTTCTCAAGTCCTCTCTGAGCCTGTACCTTTCTCCTACGTGTGTGAGGACTACGCTAAATCCCCTGTATACAAAGTGGTTTTTGTTTTTTTATTAAGTTTTTTATTTTAATGCCAATCTAGTTAACATTCGGTGTTACATCAGTTTCAGGTGTACGATAACAGTGATTCAGCGCAGTGGCTTTTGAATGACTTAGTCCTTGCATGTCTGGCTCCCAAAAGGGGGAAAGAAAAAAGCGAAAAAGGAAGGGAGGTGGGAGGGAGAAAAGGAGAGAATATGTTCCCAGTCTCTCAGTCTCCTGTAAGTCGGGCAACGTAAGTTGGGGAGGGACTACCGGCGCGACTGTCCTGTCCTCTGGGTCAAAAGGCAGATTCCCGCCGTTTCCTGCTGCACCGTCATCCCCGAGTCCTGCTGAGTTCACTCTGTCCTACCTCCCGCTCTATCAGAATATTCCAGCGTGTCATCGATATGAAAAATTACGAGCTAGTTCTGCTTCCTGTTGCCACACCAGGTCCTGGATGCCTGGGGGCGCCTGGGTGGCTCAGTTAAGCGTCTGTCTGTGGCTCAGGTCATGATCTTGGGGTCCTGGGATCGAGTCCCATATCAGGTTCCTTGCTCAGCTGGGAGCCTGCTTCGCCTGCCACTCCCTCTACCTCTGCCTGCCACTCCCTCTACTCGTGCTTATGCTCTCTCTCTCCAAAATAAATAAATCTTTAAAAAAAAAGAAAAAAGCCCTGGGTGCTCGCATGTGTTTTGCAGCCCCTGCTCGTCTCAGCGCGTGCCTGCCACATTGCAGTGGTTGGTGACACCGCAGAAGGACCCAGGGGCTCATGGGAGAGCAGTGATGATGGCTGGCAGTGATCATAGCTCAAGCTCGTGTCCCTGAGTGCTTGCTCACCTGTTCCAGGTGCCTGGGTGTCCCTGACCGTGGCTCTGGCTTCTCTCGACCCGTGGCCTTTCGTTGGCTCCTAGCCTCAGTGCCCACCTGAGCTGCCACTTCTTACCCTTGTTGGGCACATTCCAAGGGAGGCACCTGAGGAGCCCTTGTGAGATTTGGAAGGTCAAGGGTCCCCAGCACGGTGGCAGGTGGCTCCCTGGGCCTGTGGGGCTGGGCTAGCACCTGGAGGCTGGGAGTCCTCCAAGGCCCGGTCTGCCGGGCCATTTGGCCACTTGGGGTCTCCTCCTACCACCTTGGACAGACGGACCCTCTGTGCTAGTGTCCGTGAACTGCGCCTTAAAAGAGCCAGAATATGAACGTTTTCAGCTCTGCAGGCCAGATGGCCTCTGTCCCAACAACTCAACTCTGCGCCGTAGCAGAAGAACAGCCGAGGACGTAACCGGACGGGTGTCTGGTAGAACTGCATGGACGACAGCAGGCGGTGCGGAGGGCCCCGCTCTGTCCCTGTCCCGCTCCCCTACGGCTTCCCTTCGCTCTTCTGCCTCCATGGCTCCTCTCTCCCGTGAGCCTCCCGTCGCCATAGGGGCTTCTCTTCCTGAGTCTTAAGATCCTCACCGCCGCTGTTCCCAGCAGTGAGTGAGGGGTGCTGCGTCCCCAGAGCTGGGGGAGTCATTCATTCTGCAAATGCCTTGGCAGCCCTCTGGACCCACACGCTGAGCTGGGCGGTGTGTGTGATCATAGGGTGCCAAGCATCTGGCCGCTTTCCTGGGCCTCACGTCCAGGTGTGTCCTCAGTCAGTTGCTTATGAGACACACTGAGGACTGGGGGCCTCATCCCCCTTCACCGAGACTCTGGATTCAAGGCCATGGATGAGGCTCTGAGAGCCATGCCACGTCCTGGCTCTTTCTCTTGTAGTTCTGTCCCTCCCACACCCACTCTGTCTTCCCATTGCCCTTGGCGGCAGGGATTTTCGTCTCTCTTGCTTACTGCTGTGTTTCCAGTGCATATTGGCCAGGAAGGCTCGATAAAGGCCACTTGAGTAGTTGAACAGGTGGATGCTGCAGAAGCAGCACATTGTTCTAGGTACCGGTTGCTTTGGGAGCCGAAGCTCTAATACCTCCTCTTCCAGGAAGCCATCCCTGGTTGCCCCGTCCTACCCTCCTTACCTTTGGCCCTGGGTATCTGCACCCAGGGACTAGCCCCTGAGGATATGACCAGGGGTATCTGCAGAGCTCACTGAGTAACTGTCCACACCAGAGAGAGCTTATCAACTATAAGATAGAACGGGCCTTCTTCTGAGGAGGGAACCACTTGGAGAGGTGTAGGGGAAGCTGGGGCTCGGCTCCTTCCTGGATCCAGGAGCTCAGGACTGACATCGTCCTTTTCACCTGCAGGGTCAGCTGGCAGCCGACCAGGTGGGTCGGCAGCCCCTCCTGGCTCCCCCGTCTACCTTGACCTGGCCTACCTGCCCAGCGGGAGCAGCGCCCGGCTGCTGGACGAGGAGTTCTTCCGGCGGGTGCGTGCGCTCTGCTACGTCATCAGTGGCCAGGACCAGCGTAAGGAAGAGGGCATGCGGGCTGTCCTGGACGCCCTCCTGGCCGGCAAGCAGCAGTGGGACCGTGACCTCCAGGTGCGTGACTACTCCAGGGCCTCAGGCAGTCTTGGCAGAAGGTTGGGTCCACGCCTCCTGCAACCTTCCCGTTGAACGTCATCTTATGAGGTTTGTGCGACCCTCAGCCATCTGCAGAGGGAGTGGGGCTCAGAGAGACTCAGCTGTGCCCCCAGGGCCACGGAAGTGAACGCAGGCGCGGAGGCCCCCCTGCTCCCAGACTCTGTTCCTGCTGCGTCCACCTGGTCTGTCAGCAGCAGCCTGGGGGCGGCGCTGGGTGGGGAGGAACAGGCGGGGTGTCCCTGCGGCTGACCAATTGGAATGTGGAGCCTTTGGGCTGCATTTGTCCTCAGAGGAAGCCTTGAGGCAGAGCCTTGGAGCAGGAGACAGGTTTGGGTGGAAGCAGGAGCTTCCTGGCCCTCGTGCTGCCTGTGAGCGGGCTGGCACCCAGCCTGGAGGGAGCCCCGCAGCCTGGAGGGAGCCTGGAGGGAGGGTCCCAGGCGCAGGTCAGGGCGGTGGAGCAAACCTAACTGGTGCAGGGGAGGAGCTGGAGGGAGGCCTGGCGTCTTGTGTCGTGAGAGGCTCCCTTCCCCTGGGTGCTGCAGAGAAGAGGAGGGACTTCAGGGCTGGGCTGGCCCCCAGCTACAGACATCTGGGTAGGGGAGAAGGGAAGCCGAGCAAACATGCTCAGAGGAGGAGGGCCTGAGGTGCTGGAGTGGAGCTGGGGCCCGGGCCAGGAGGGCCAAGGGTGCTTCCCCTCACCTCCGGGCCGTCTGTCCCACCCGCAGGTGACCCTGATCCCCACCTTCGACTCGGTGGCGATGCATGAGTGGTACGAGGAGACGCACGCACGGCACCAGGCTCTGGGCATCACCGTGCTGGGCAGCAACAGCACCGTGTCCATGCAGGACGAGGCTTTCCCCGCCTGCAAGGTGGAGTTCTAGCCCCGTGCCCGCCACCCAGTCCCTCAGCCCGGAGTCGACCACTGCCTGAGAGTCCCCCGCATCAGAAATAAACCAGGTACCCCACTCGGCTGTAGCCTTCGTTCCTTCTGCTGACAGGAGACTTGGTGGCATCCGGGGGTGTCATTGCCATTCTGCCGGCCTCCCAGTTCAGGGGCAGCCGCAGGAGCCCCCAGGTGAGGCACGCTCCGGCCTCCATGTTGCGGATGGAAGGACACAGGCCCAGGGGTGGGTGGGCCTCTTGGGCAGGGACCACCAGCGGCTGCTGTGTGCTGCCGACGGTGAGGGGCTGACTTTCCCAGTGGGGAAGCTGGTTCCCCTGGGTAGCTGCTGGACCTCCATCACACGCGTGGGTCTGTGACTGGGTGAGATTTGAATCCAAGGCTCTAAGCTCCAAACCTGGGAAAACAGTTTCCTCTCCATTTCTAGAGACAATCGATGTCATGGCAAGAGAGTCCCACGCGACAGAGAGGTCTTAAGAATCGGAAACCCAAAGGTTACAAGACCTCAATTCCTGAAAGATCCCCCTTCCTTGCCCACCCCCTGCCCGTGTGGGGAGACCTAGAACTTAACGTTAGAGAAGGTGCCACGTGCACTGGCTTAGACAGCAACCCAGAAAGCATGCATCTGTCCTGTCACCCGATGTCCGTGAGTGGGACTGAGTAGAGATGGAATTAAGTGAAGGATCTTGGGATTATCTGGATGGGCCCTAAATCCAATGACAGTTGTCCTCGTAAGAGACAAAAGAGGTGACACTGAGAGAGGAAGGCCACATGGAGATGGAGGCAGAGCCTGTGGCCCTCACTGGAGCCTCCCGAAGCTGGGAGTGGTGAGGGGTGGTCCCCCCCCTAGAATTTTCTAAAGGAACATTGATTTCAGAGCTCAGCCTCCAGAAGTGCATGAGAAGGAACTGCTGTTGTGCTTTATGATGGCGGCCCCGGAGGAGGCGGTCAGCACGGGCTCCCTTCCCTGGCTGCGGTGGCCCGAGTCAGCACTTGCGGCTGCGGTGGGTCTTCCCGAGGACTCGCTTGCTTCTCACGGCCCTGGAGCCGGGAGTCGGGGTGCCGGCTCGGTCGGGCTCTGGTGAGGAGGCGTCCTGGCTAGGACTCCTGGCCGCCTCCTGGCCCTGTGCTCATGTGGAGAGGGAGGGGGCTTGGGGGCGTGTTCTCTCACACCCCCTTCCTAGGAGAGCACGAATCCCATTGCGAGCCCCCCCTTCCACTACCTGATGCTCCCCCAGAACCCCCGTGTTCGCAGACACCATCGCGATGGGGAGTGGGGCTTAAACATTGGAATTGGGGGGAGGGGGCTTGAACTGGTTAGATCTCAGCCAGTCAGTGTCCAGTGTCTGGTTGGCCTGGCCCTTGTGGTTGCTCCCCCTTCGGCAACAACCATCAGAAAACTGAAAAAAATAAAGGTTTCTTACTGACAGGACCTGGAGACTGCAGGGTGACATCCCCCCCACCCCCCGCGCCACACAGTGAGAGGGCGGGGAACAGACACGGGGCCATGTGGTCACTGGTTGGGCTCTGCTTCTGTTGGGGTCCAGGATGGGAGCCTGGGGTTCCCAGGGCTCGTTGCTTCGTGCTGACCCTAAACCACGGGAGTGGGAATTTAAAGCGCCAGAAGGGGAAAAAACAAGTGGTCCCAAAGGGCCGGTTCTTAAAACCAACCAAGGGACGCCTGGGTGGCTCAGTGGGTTAAGCGTCTGCTTCAGCTCGGGCCATGACCCCGGGGTCCTGGGATCGAGCCCTGTGTTGGGCTGCTTGCTCAGCTGGGAGCCGGCTTCTTTCTGTCAAATAAACAAATAAATAAATAAAATCTTAAAGAAAGAAAGGGAAACCAAGACCTGTCAAACAGGGGAGCCTCGGTGCAGGGAGACCTGCCTGGCTCTTTATCTACCCGTGTGGCTGGCAAATAGGTTTATTCCAGACGCCCCAAAGGGCACACGGTTCATTCCAGAGCGGGCAGCATGGCAGCAGGCGGGTTGGTGTGGGGGACCTGACTATCCTTGTGGGAGCCGCTGAACCGCTGTCAGGCTGTCCTCGTGTGGGATATTGGGGCTTGACGGGGCCAGGCCGTCGGGAAATGCAGAGGGCATCAGGAGAGCCCACCCCAGAGCCCAGAGAGGGGGGGGGGTCAGGACTCAGCAGGGTGCCGTGGGTGATGTCAGGGCCCAGCTCAGAGTGCTGCATCCCCGGGAAAGGGGGAGCAGCGGTCTGCGGGGAGCTGCTCAGCACCTGGGACCTGGATCTGCGACCCTGCACCCACTTGGTTGTTGCTGTACCCGCCTATCACCCACTCACAGGAAAGGGGGTACGGGTGTCGCGCCCAGCCGGTATGTGGTGTGGGGACGGTCAGACCTGCTACTTCTGCTGCCAGGCACGCAGGCTATGGCCCCTTGCCGGCTTTTTCCTGTTGCTAGGTAAGGGGGGCGCTTCTCAGCCCCGGGTCATAGGGTGGGTCACTGTGCATATGTGAGGCCACGTGGCCGGAGGTTTCACTGCGGCCAAATGTTGAGTGACAGGTGCTGCCTCCCCTTCTCATTTCACTTGTTTTATTACCAGGTTTTCTAAAATGTGTTTATCCGTAATTGGCTGCTTCGACTGTTTTCTTACATGTGTATCTTTTTCTCATTTATATATCATATATTCTGTTTTTTAAACATACTTTTTAGGAACTACTAGGTGGCTTAGTTGGTTAAGCGTCTGCCTGCAGCTCAGGTCATGATTCCAAGGTCCTGGGATCGAGCCCTGCATCGGGCTTCTTGCTCAGTGGGGAGCCTGCTCCTCCTGCCTGCTGCTCCCCTGCTTGTGCGTGTGCTCTCTCTCTCTCTCTCTCTGACAAATAAAGTCTTTTAAAAAGGGGCGCCTCGGTGGCTCAGTGGGTTAAAGCCTCTGCTTTCGGCTCAGGTCATGTTCCCAGGGTCCTGGAATCAAGCCCCACATCGGGCTCTCTGCTCGGCAGGGAGCCTGCTTCCTCCTCTCTCTCTGCCTGCCTCTCTGCCTACCTGTGATCTCTCTCTGTCAAATAAATAAATAAAACCTTTTAAAAAACACACTTTAAAAATTTTTCAGTTGTATTAAAAAACATCTTAACATTTACCACCTTAACCATTAAGCTTTTTTTTTTTTTTTTTTTTTTTTTTTTTTTTTATCATTAACAGTGCTTTTATTTACAAAGAATTATTTTTATTTGGTTGTTTGGAAAACCATTAAGCTTTTTGTGGTGAGCTTTTTTTTCTTTTTTTACCAGATGGACCTCTCAATTTCATGAGCACTTTTTCTGTAAACATTTTATTTTTATGGTTTTCAAACCACCATTTTTAAATGCCGCTTTCTTTTCATGCTTTGAGAGGCCGTGTTCTTGCAGCTGGCACAGATTCTCCCGTGCTTGTTTTTTTTTCTCTCTCTGCTTATAATTTTAACTTTTATTTTTATCCATCTAGGCCTTATTTAGGGATGAAGAGAGATGGAGGGGTTGCCCCAGCCCAAAGAGCCAGTGGATGGTCCCCAGGCTGGGTACAGATTTGAAATGCTCCCTCCTCCCTATTGAGTTAAGACCCTAGTGTGCTGGCGTCTGTTTTTTGCATCTGCTCTAATCCGTCACCGGCTTTCCTGGTCCTCTCCTGGCTCTTTCCCTGGTGTAGTCCTGTGTGTCTTAATAGCTACTCAGCAGGTTCTTTCTCCTTAATTTTAATTTTTTCCTCCAGCTGCTTTCACATGCTCACTCTTTTTGGAGTTCTAGAATGTCCACGGAGGGGGCCCAAGCACATGCTGTAAGACGTTCAGGGGCGCCTGGCTGGGTTAGTTGGTAGAGCAGGTGGCTCTTGATCTCAGGGTTGTGAGTTTGAGCCCCACGTTGGGTGTGGAGATGACGTAAAAAAAAAATCCTAAAAAAAAAAAATTTCTGCTTTTGGCCCGATAGTAGACTAGATTCTCAAACTGATCCTCCCAGAAAATCAATGAAAATTGCTGGATAAAAATGAGTTAAGTCTTGATTACTGTGTCTGTGAGCAACCAGAGGGTAAGGAGCTGTCAGAGACCAAAATGTCAGCCTAGGCAGGAGCCCCAGGAAGGAAGCAGCTTCTGTGTTAGACAAGGCGGGTTTGGTCTTCTGTCTTCTTGGGCCTTCAGTATGGTGGCTCTGTTAAGACCTCAAAGGGTGAAGTCAAAATCAAAATAAGATTTTCCCAGGAATGGAAAGGAAACTTGGTTATCTCTAGCCTGGCTGTAGGGAGGAAGAGGGGGTAGAATCTAGCCTGGTGTACGGTGACCTTGCTGGAGTGTGCAACTCCCAGCGTTCCTTGCGTGGCCAGAGGCCTCCATTGAACAAAATGGTCTAAAGCTGTCCAGGGTGATGATGACCGTGGAGGTCTGCTGGATGAGCCCTCAGCCCCAGCCTTGAACTCCCCCAGTCCCATCCCAGGAACTGCGAATGAGCCAGCATCAAAGTCACAGTGTGTCCTTGTGTGTGGGAGCCAGGGGACACAAGGCAGCAGAGACCTCCAATGTCGGCATCATCAGACCCAGAACCGGTGTGTTTAATCCTGAAGTGTGAAGAACAAGACATTAGTGGAAGAGCCGAATAGAAATAAGAGAAATTAGTAGATGGTGGAGACTTTGAACACTGGACATGGCCGACAGTGGATTTGAGCTAGTCGAAGAGAAAACTGGTGAGCTAGAAGATGGAGTGCAGTGAATTTCCCAAACACGGGAAGAAAAGGGAGGTTAAGAGATGGAGAGAGAGCAGAGGCAAACTCTGAAGAGGATGAAGGTGGAGAACTTTCCAGAATGGATGAGAGACACCAATTTACCAGGTTTCAGAAAGCCAGCCACATAAGCAAGGTATATTAAAAAACAGCTGATTCAGGACTGAAAACCACAGGCAGCAAGGAAATCGAGAATGACGTTGGAGAGCCTTCTCAGTCCCACGGCCCAGAACTCAGGACCCAGGGAGGCTGGGAGAGGCTCTGAGAGAAAACAGCAGCCCAGAGATGCTTACACAACAGAAATATCTTTTGAGAAGGACAGAGAAGGGAAGGCCCTCGCTGAACAAAATGCTGAGGGAGCTGTTTAGGGCAGAAAGAAAATGAACCAGGGAGGCAGGTTGACATGCAGGAGGAGACAGCAGAAAGGTGGGAAATGCAACTGAAGGAACACCACCTTCATTAGCAAGAACTGTAAAGTCCACTGTGTAGGATTAAAGTCCCAATTACATGAGACAACAAGGGCAAAAAATAGTTGAGTAAGGTTTTAAAATCTGTGTATAGGCCAGTCTCATTTTACTGCGTTTCTACAAATCGAAGGCAACTCTGTTGAGCACGTCTACCAGTGCCATTTTTCAAACAGCAGATGCTCACTCTGTCTCTGTCACATTTTGGTAATTCTTGGCAATATTTCAAACTCTTATTCTATTTGTTAGTGATCCGTGGCTACAACTCTGAAAGCTCAAATGACGTTTAGCATTTGTTAGCAATAAAGTATTTTTAATTAAGGTATGTGTGTTGTTTAGACGTAACGCTATTGCATGGTTAATGGACTACATATGGTGCAAATGTAACTTTTACAGTCAATGGGAGGCCACAGATTCATTTGTTTGGCTTTATTGGAATATTTGCTTTATTGTGGTCAGTATCTGGACCTGAACCCACAGTATCTCTGAGCTGTGCCTATATTGTTTGAGGAGAGTGGGACATAGTACTCGGTTGAGTGGAGTAGAAGATATTAATAGTCATGGTAAATACTAAGAGAATAGAACTAGTCTATAACTTCCAAACTGTTAGGGGGCAAAAATTGGAGTGAAAAATGATCCAGAATAATTCTTCCATAGCAAAGGAGGTCCCAGTAGCCCAAAATAAGATCATGGAAATACATACAATTTGCCAGCAATTACAATAAATGTAAATGGTCAAGCTAAAGGACAAAAGGTAGACTGTTACCTTTTTTTAATTCAAAATTTGAAGCTATCTATAGGAAATATCTAAACATGTATGCTTAGATGCTGAAAATTTTAAGGGATGAGAAAAACCTGGCAAATAAGAAAGCTGATCTACATTAATAAAATTATATTGTATATTTTTAGAAATAAGGATTATCAAATTAGAGCTTTTATTTTTTTAAAGATTTTATTTATTTATTAGAGAGAGAGAGAGACAGCATAAGCGGGAGGGGGGGGCAGAGGGAGAAGCAGACTCCCCGCTGAGCAGGAAGCCCCAAATGGGGCTCAATTCCAGGACCCTGAGTTTATGATGTGAGCCCAAAGCAGCCACTTAACCAACTGAGCCACCCAGGCGCCCCTCAAATTAGAGCTTTTAATTCACAAGGAAGATAGAGTCTAAACTTCTTTGCAGCTAATAATGGGGCCTCAAAATAAAGTTAAGAACCACTGGAGGATAAGTTTATCTTTTTTTTTTAAACACTATTAGTAGGTTTTCTAACACTGATTTATCCTTACATTCCTAGGAAGAACTCCACTTTGTATTTTTATTTTAATAAACGGGGGTGGGGTGGGTCTGGGTTTTGCCCTTAATACCAGGTGGATCTTTCCCTGCCCTTCTGATTCTGATGTTGCTGTGTTTCTCAACACTGTCACTCCGCTCAGCATTACAGGGCTCCTACCACCTAGAACATCAGGTGGCGAGGCGGGATGGGAACAGGGTGAATCAGGCAGGGGTTCTTAAGGGCTTAACTACCAGGAAGTGACATCCCATTTCTCTCATTTCATTGACCAAAGCAGGTCACGTGACTGCCTGATTCAGGAGCTGAGAGGTGCACTCCTCCCTTGTACCTGGAGGGAGAAGAATCAGAAATGATGAAAATCAGCTCATTACTGACAAGTGCCCCCAGCAAAGACAGTTTTGTCTCGGTCAGGGTTTGGCAAACTTTTTCTGTAGAGCCAGACAGTGAATTTTTTTCAGTGTCATGGGCCCTGTGCTCTCAGTTCGGACAACTCTGCCGTTGGAGCTGAACACAGATGGAAAAGACTGGATTCCAGTAACACTGCACGAGCTTACTGCTACTCGACTACTGCTGTAGGCTCGATTTGAACTGTGGGCTGCGACTTGCCAGCTCGGCTCCCCGTCTAGGGCATTTATAGCTGGAAGGCCTTGGCCCTAGGGTCTCCCTCTTCTCCTCTCCTGCTTTCTCCTCTTCGTATTTTTTTTTCCTCTCTCTGTCTACTTCCTCCCTCTCCCCCAATCCCTCCTGACAGCTGTCTGGCCCAGCCTCTGCCTGAGTGCGCACTAAAAATATCCCCACAGCAGCCGAAGCACCTGGGGGCCCTGCCTGGAGCATGCGCCGGGAGCCGGCTATGCGACCTTGGCCCGGGCACCCCCTCTGCGCAGCCAGCTCACGGGCAGCCCCTCCCTGATACCCCGAGCCGGAGCCACAGCTGCCTCCTGATTTTGCCATGTTCCTGCAACATTTAGATCACACTTAAGGCCTCTGCACCCACGGTGTCCTCTCCCTGGGATGCCCACCAGCCGGCCACGCATCAGCCAGCATTCTGGGTGCCGCCTTCATGGGGCAAACGGGCAAGCGGGGGAGTCACACTGGAGGCTACAACAACCCACAGTGTCGGGTGGGGATTGGGGGGGGAGCACGGTGCCAGAGGAGGATCCACGTGCCGCTTGGGGGTGAGAAAAGGCCCCATGAGGAAGCAGAGGATTAAGCCACTGTTGGGGGAAGAGGGAGAGCACACCTGGCAGGGGACCCACAGAGGCCCAGGCTTGGTCTTTTAAAGGAACCGAAAGAAGACTGGTAATATTGAAGCTCCCCAAGGGGAGGCTGCGGGATGGGGCCAGCCCTCTAGCTGCGCAGACACCCCGCTGAGCAGCTGGGACTTTCCCTTCAAGGGGCTGGGGGTGGGGCAGGGGAGGCTGGGGGGCTTTTCTGGGAAGAACCGAGCTCTTAGGAGGTAATGGTGGAGGAGGGGAGGGTTGCCTCTCCCTGTAAGAACAGTTCGATAAGCTCTCATCTTCCAGGCCCCACCTGCTAGGGCCCCTCCTCCAAGAAGCCCTCCCTGTTCTCCCTCTGATTCTGACCTACTCCCCCCACCCCCACTTTTGGCTCTTCCTGAACTGCTCCCTTTAAAATGCCACCCTGTCCACCAGCAAGTCACCCTCCTCTTTCCTTCTAGTCTGTAATAGTCTGGGTCACTGCCAGGACAGGTCAAGGCCGGCACCCACCTACACAGAGTATGTGCCTTCCCCCACCTGGCACATAGTAGGTGCTCAGGAAATGGTTGTACTGCTGGTGACCTGAGGGATGTTACTTATCCTCTCTGTGCACTCCCAGACCCTCCCTCCCCCCCATCTCAGAAATAAGAAAATTGGCCTGGACCCCCAGGTTTCCTTCCGCAGAACAAAGAGTTCTGCATCCCATACTCCCCATCCCCTCAGCATTGTTTTAGGATCTGAGGTCAAGGTGGGTGGGCGCTTTGGCACCAGTGAACCTGAGTTAATTCTTGTCTCTGACATATCTTTGGTGTGTGACTTCAGAGAGTAGCTTCTTGTCCCCAAGACTCAGTACCCTGTCCTATAAAATAAGAATCACCACTGCCACCCCCTTCCTCCTGGCTGGGGCTTGGGGGAGATGTGTACGGTGAGTGTAAATACACTTGGTCCATATGAGAGTGGTGCCAGGGCCCCCACGAGGCTTCCAGCCTTTTGGGGGAAGGGATGACTCCCAGCCATGCCCTAACCCTGGGGCGGGGTGGGGGGGGGTCAGCATTGGACTGGAAGGAAGCCTGACCAGGGCTTCTGTGTAGGAACTAAGAGTCGAGTTAATGGTCAGATGTAGAGCTGGGAGGGGAGCACTGCAGCCAAGGGAACAACAGGGGCAAAGGCCCTGAGGTGGGATTGATTTTGTCAGGTCAGCAGTGAGCCGGCAGGGAGAGACGAGGACAGGGCTGTACACAGTGTCCGGGTGCACAGGCCTGGAGGGCTGTGGGAGGGCGTGGTGTCTTTACTGAGGGTGCCAAGCCCTACAGGAGGGTTTGGAGCTGGGGAGAAAGTTGATCCATCCCTGTCTGAAACCCTCACCATGGGCCCAGGTAGACATCCTGGATCCACCGTAGTGTGCACTGGAATGGAGCAATTAAGTTAACGGGGTGGGTGGAGGGTGGGAGCCAGGTTTTTCACTTTGGGGTGGAGGTTCTAGACAGGCAAGGGGAGGAGGCTAGAAGAATCCATTTGCTAATGGATGAGGTGTAGAGACGTCTGCATGAATTCATGTGTAACTTAATTCAGATGCAGACCGTTAAGTGTGGAGCTATTGTTACGTGTGGAGCTATTTACAGGTCTGTGTATATATGCAGGTAATAGACACATTTTGTGTCCTTGCTGTCAGCTGTGAGGCCTAGAAACAATGATCCGAAGTAGCAAGCAGCACACGAATGCCCCGATCTCAGTTTGTGTTAGCGCAGCAGTGTTCCTCTGATCTCTGCAGAATATGTTCCAACATCCCCGGTGGAGGGGTGCCTGGGTGGCTCAGTCATAAAGCGTCTGCCTTCAGCTCAGGTCCTGATCCTGGAGTCCCAAGATCGAGTCCCACACCAGGCTCCCTGCTCAGCGGGGAGTCTGCTTCTCCCTCTGACCCTCCTCCTGCTTGTGCACTCTCTCTCAAATAAACAAAATCTTTTCTTTTTTTTTTTTTTAAAGATTTTATTTGACAGCAGGAGAGCACAGGCCAGGGGAGCAGCAGGCAGAGGCAGAGAGAGAAGCAGCCCCCACTGCTGAGCAGGGAGCCCGACAAGGGGCTCGATCCCAGGACCCTGGAATTTTGATCCGGGCCGAAGACAGCTGCTTAACCAATTGAGCCACCCAGGCGCCCCAGTAAATAAAATCTGAGAGAAAAAAAAAAAAAAAAGATCCCCAGCGGATGCCTGAAACCAGGGAGAGCCCTGAATCCTGTATTAATACTATGATTTTTCCTATACATACCTATGCTAAAGTTTAATTTAGAAATTAGGCACATTATGACATTAATATTATAATAGAAGTTATGTGAATGTGGTCTGTCTCTCAAATTCTCATCTTGTGTACTCACCCTTCTTGTGATGATGGGAGATGATAAAATGCCTACGTGAGGACATGGAGCAAGGTGAATGACTTGGGCTTTGTGACATAGCGTGAGGCTGCTGTTGACCTTCTGACCGTATGTCAGAAGCGCTATCATCTGTGTCTGGAGTGCGGGTGACCACACTGTGCAAAAGGGGAGACAACTGTATTCTCCGGCAAAAGGCTGCTTCTTGGAGAAAAGGCTGATTCTAGGACTGGAGCAGGAAATATAGGAGACGAGCATGAAGCATTTCGTAAAGACAAAGTAAGGAGGTGCTAAGAGGGGAAAACCACGGATGTGATGGGGTAGTGTCAAAAAGCCCTGAGAACCAACCCAGTAGCCTCTGATGGCCAAAGCTGAAATCACTTGAGTAGGAAAATCAATAAAGTGAGATCAGATTTTAACCCAAAGTATAAAATAAATATCCACGAATCCAGACTGATGTGAATGATAACAGGGAGATGAGAGGAATTCAAAATAATTTGTGCAGGGGGGAAGCCTGACTCCCGATCCCTTCAGCATGTATGGGCTGTGCGTGGTAACTTCCTTCCGCCAGGCAAAGCACCAGAACCCCGGGAAGAGAGTGACTTTGCGGTGGAGACACCCGACAGAGGCCACCTCAGCCAGGTGATCCAGGTGAACGTCACTGTGAAGAGTCAGGCTGATGGCATGTGCCCTGGACTTGATGTGACAAGCAGGCTGCTTCACCTCTGTGTTCCTCCCTAAAGCTGTCACCCCCAGGCCAGCCTCGAAAAAACACGAGACAGGGGCGCCTGGGTGGCTCAGCAATTAAGTGTCTGCCTTCGGTTCAGGTCACGATCCCAGGATCCTGGGATCTAGTCCCGCATCAGGCTCCCTGCTGGGCGGGAAGCCTGCTTCTCCCTCTCCCACTCCTCCTGCTTGTGTTCCCTCTCTCACTGTGTCTCTCTGCCCACACCTGACCGGTTCTCAACATTGCCCCAGTCATCCACAGCAAGAAAATCTGAGAAACTCTCCGCCCAGAGGAGTCTCAGGAGGCCTGAGGACTGTATGTAACGTGCAGTCTGGACGCAGAGAAAGGGTATTAGGGAAAACAGAGAAAATCTGAATAATGCATGGACTTTAATAACAATGTCCTGGAAGCACCTGGAGGGCTCAGTCGGTTGGGCGTCTGCCTTTGGCTCAGGTCATGATCCTGGGGTCCTGGGATCGAGCCCCGCATCGCGCTCTCTGCTCCACGGAGGGCCTGCTTCTCCCTCTGCCTGCTGCTCCTCCTGTCAAATAAATAAAATCTTAAAAATAAATAAAAATAAAATATAATGTCCCAGTATCAGTTCACTCATTGTAACAAATGTTCCATATTAATGTAAGGTGTTAATAATAGGGGAAGTTAGGTGTGGGATACACAGGAATTCTGTCCTATCTTCACAATAATTCTGTAAATCAAAAACAGCTCTAAAATAAATCATTTATTAAAAAAAAAAGTCTATAATTGCCATGGGAGCAGAGACTTTTCTGGGCAGCGGTGGAGGCAACAAGAGGTCCAACTAAGAAGCCAAGACAGCCTGTAGGCCTGGCCTTGGGCCATGGAGGGGGATACAGGTAAATGGACAAAGTGGTGTGTTTTGGAGACACGGCATCAGCAGGACCAACGTGGAAGACGGGAAAAGAAGACTGTGGGACTCCAGAGGCCCATGCTCCTGGGCTGCCCTTGCTAAGCAGTGGACAACAGTGGAGAAGCAGGCCTGGGACGGGGAGGTCACCCCAGTGTTCCAATGGAGGGTTGAATGGCAGGAGCGTTGTGTAAATCTCATTTATGGGGGCCCAGGTGAGGGAGATGGAAGCTTTTCTGATTTGTGACAAGACAGCATTCTTGGGGTATTTCTTCCCAGTCCTGGGGCCAGATCCCAAGACTGCCTTCAAGGATGTGGACTTGCTGTGTGGCCTCCTGGCAAGTTCTTGTCTTCCCGGTGTCTGTTTCTCCACCTGTAAAATGGGAATCGATAACATCCCGCCCACAAGTTTTGGGGTGGGGGGGACAGCACATGAGCCCAGTTTAGTGCCTGGCACACAGTGGGACCTCAATAAACTGTAATCAACCCTTCCTCCTCCCCCTGGGTCTCAGGTGGCGGAATATGAGCCTGCTACTTTAACTTATGCAAATACACTGCGGGTGGTGGAAGGAGGGGTAATAAAAAGCCTGGTTTCTGGATCAACCAATCAGCTCGCGGGACTGAAGGAGCTTCTAAATGGCCCAATGGCTGGCCGCGCGTACTCCAAGCCCGCCCCTGCCTCCGGGAGGCGTCTTGTGGGTGGGGACTCCCCACGCCACGCCCCGAGGGCGGAGCCAGGAGGCAGCCGCGCCGCAACCGCGGAGGTAGGGGCGGGGCGGGCTCGGGTGTCAGAGACCGAGCCGCAGGTGGCGGCGGGCGCGGGGCTCCGCCAGAGCTCGGGAGGTGAGTGCTGTCCCCGGGACCCCCCCCCATACCCTGGTCCGCGCAGCCCTTCATGCACACCGCGCCCGGTAGCCCCGGAGGCCACTGGGGGCAAAGGCGCGGCGGGGCACGAGGGATGGCAAACTGGGGGTGGGGGGCTGCGCGGTGGGCCCCCCGGCCTCCCAGCGGCCATCGTCGACGGTCTTTGGAGGGAGATAGGGACCCCTCTCCACTTCCCCCGTCTCCTGGCCTAGAACCAGAGCGTGCAGGAGGGTGGCTATGACGTGAGACCCCTCCCCAAATCCCTTTATTCTAAGCCTGGATCTGGGTGTAGGTTCCAGGGTTCAAAAAATGGGGGTGCCGCTCTCCCTCCAGTCTGGGACCCAGGACAGCCGAAGTGGAAACCACTCTCAATTTCCCTCTTTCCAGTTCTGGTCTGCAGACCCCTGAGGACCAAGATGGAAGGACCCCCTTCCCTTTTTTCTCCACTGTGAACCCTGATCAGCCTGGAGGAGTTGCTGGGGGTCCCCGGGCCTCTCTTCTAGACTGCTCTGTCCCAATTTCTTCCTGCCAGGATGAGGTGGGGGGGTGTTTTACTGGCATCTTTGGCAGGGACCCCCAAAGTTGGAATTCTGGGGAGGGGGCCAATGTTGGGCCCCTTGCCTGACAGGGCCTGGCCAGGCCAGGCCTGAAAGGGCCCGGAGCATGGACTTGGGGGTGGTCCCTGCCTCAGTGGGGGGTGGGCAGCAGCATCTGTTCTTGGGGATTAAAATAAATCGAGGTAAATTAGGATCTTGCGGGAGGCTGGCTGCGAGTGGGGTGCGGAGGAGGGTTGTGGGGTGGGCGGCCCCTCCATCTGTCTCGAAGCTGGGAGTTGCCTGCCCCAGCCGCAGTGGGGACCAGGAGGCAGCTTTGATGGACCTGCCTCACTGGTGACCTTGGGCAGGTGACAGCACCTCTGTGAGCCTCGGTGTTCTCCTTTGAAAATGGGGATGAGGGCTTCAGAAGCTGTATTCTACAGATTCTGAAACCCACACACCCATCATATGCCAAACTCTAACTGCCCCCTTCGCTTAAGCTGTCAGTGGCTTGGGGGTGAGAGGGCAGTGGGTTTGGAGACCCCCCCTGACTTGCCTTGCTGGCCTCCGAGCCTCAGTTTACTGCACT
This sequence comes from Lutra lutra, assembly GCF_902655055.1. Classification (NCBI taxonomy): domain Eukaryota; kingdom Metazoa; phylum Chordata; class Mammalia; order Carnivora; family Mustelidae; genus Lutra; species Lutra lutra. The sequence goes on along the minus strand of NC_062278.1, from coordinate 209,980,557 downwards.
GCAAAATGGATTCGTGGTCACTCTGGCCTTGCTGGAAAGGCTATTCTCCCAGACAGTAAGACACATGACCAAGCTGCAATGGTTGAAACAGGGGCTCCACTACCCTGGTCTTACCAGTGGGACTGCCTGGGGCACACCCTGACCCATATATTGTCACCCACGCCAGGAGCGAGCCAGTTCCTGGGTGGGGTCGAGGGTAGGAGGAGGTCGAAGCCACCAGGCCAGCCTATCCCGACTCTGCAGTGGGCACAGGGGTGAGTTCTGACACCCCCAGGTTCAAATGGATTCTTCCCATGTGTGGCTTTGCCTCCCCGGGCCTTGGTGTATTCTTCTATGGAATGGGCTGGATCCCCCTCGGAAGATCAGAGGAGATGTGGGAAGATGGGTGCCCTGTAAATACAGACATGGTCATTAAAACAGTAATTACAATATCAGTGATCGTAAATGGGGTCACAGCTGACCGGGAGCAGGGAGGAGAGAGAGGAGTTGGCCAGGGTGTTGCCAGCCGTGTCTCTAGAGCCCGGCAATTAGGTACACAGTTGGTGCTCAATAAGTGTTTGCCAAATAGATGACAAAGAGGGAGGTGCCTAGTTGGGGAGGATGGAAAAATTCCTGAGCTTGACAGCCTGGTCACTGTGTGACCTGGGGCATGTGCCTCAGTTTCCCCATGGGGGTGAGGGCCGAGATGAGACACTGCCTCAAAGTGCCACTGTAAGAATCAAGCCAGACTGTGTAAAGGTCACTCACTGGTACCTGGGCCTAGAAGAGAGGAGGCTCATGAGAGGACAGGTCATTGAAACAGCATGGCCAAGAGGCTGGCTAGTGCCTGGGAAGGAAGAGAAAAATCTCAGACTAGCCCCACTGTGCACAGGCTGGAGTCTGGGGGAAGTAAAATGTCAGGGACTGTTTCACAGGACCCTGGAGGCGCCGAGGTCAGGGGAGGCCCAAGGTCACAGCACGCAAGGTCAGGGGCTCTGGACAGGTGGCTTAGAGCCAGGGAGCTCTGCCGTCTTTGCTGACTCCATCCCTGTGTTGTTCTGTCTGCTCCCTGGGCCTGCTCACATGCTCCACCCGGTGCAGAGCTGTGGGTTTTTGGGATTTGGTGCTGGGGAAGCAGGATCTCCAGGCAGTGCCTGGGCCTGGTGTCAGGCACCCCCTGGAGGACTCTCCTCTGGTCTGGGCAGCTGACAGCCTGCTGTGTGACCTTGGGCAAGTCCCTGTCCATCTTTGGGCTCTGCCCTGGTGCTCTGGAGGCCCAGAGTCCTGGGTTTGAGCCAAACGATTTTCTCCATCAGATACAGAGGCGACTGTGTCTTGGACATAACATTTTCAGAGGCCCATGATGAGCTTTGGGGTAAAGGAATACATTTTAATACAGAATATTAATATATTCATCTCTGTGCCAATGTAATTTGTAACATATAGTTTAAATGCTTTTTTTTTTTTAATTAGAGGAAGGGGGCCCATGAAAGTTTTCATGCAGCCCTAGGTTTGAGTCTCGGCTATAAAGACATGAGCCTATCCACTCCCCTCTCTGAGCCTCGGTTCCCCCTCCGTGAAGCAGGAATCCTTAACCTACCCCCAGGGGTGGTGGGATGTGGAAAAGGTTAGCCCGGGACAGACGCTGTTTGTCGCCTGCTATTATTTCATCATTGTCATCATGATTATTATTTGCTAGGTCCCAGGCTGGGGGCCCCAGGCTCAGGTGCCTCAGTTTACCTATCCGTGGCCAGCCCAGTTCCCAGGAAGTCCCAGGGGTGCTGGCCTGGTGGGGGAGGTGAGATGGCAGTTGGGCGGTAGGCGGGGCACGGTAAGCTTCCTGTCCCCCACGCACACAGGCCTCCGCCGGGTTGGTGCTCACGGAAGTGGCAAGGGCCACGTGGCCATCCCCTGGTGCCCACCCCGTCTGTGAGGGGCCCCAGCTCTACTCGCTGCCCCATCTGGTGAGTTCCAGCCCTGTCTGGAGGCCCCCATTGCCCTTCCTTGCTCCTCTCAGGAACAGAAGCCTCCCCCCTCCCCACCCCCTGCCTGGCTGGGGTTTCCGAGGGAAGCAGCAGGTGTCATTTCCTGGGCCGGGCAGGAACCTGTGGGGGGGAGGGGGGAGCCACTCTTCGCTCTGGCCCCCTGCCCTCCATTAAGGTTCTGAGTGATGGGGCTGGCCGTGGAGCAATAGAGGGGACACGGAGACCCAGAGCCACCTGCAGTGGTTCCAAACAGAAATTCTTTGGCAGACAGACCAGGGACAAAATCACAGTGACCTCAGGTCAGTGAGTTACTTCTCTGTGCCTCAGTTTCCTCATTGGTAAAGGTGGGACTGGACCCATGGTGTGGCTATGAAGGATGAATGAGCTGGTACCTGTTGGGGGGTGTTGGCTACAGTGCCGCACACATACTGACTTTCAGTATATAGTGGGGGAGGGGCCGTCTACCAGAGTTGTGAAAACAGTAGTGAGATCCCCGGTTTCTGGGGAACTTGGGCCCACTGGCTCTTCAGATCCTCTAAGAAGCATCTTCCTGCAGAACTTTCCTTACCTGTGTGGTCCAATATGGCAGCCACCAGCCCCGTGAGGCTACTAAGCCCTGGAGCAAGGTTGGTCCCACTGAGGGGGTGGGGGGTTCATGGTATTTAATTTTACTTAGTTTAAAATTAAGTCAGCACATGAGATTAGTGGTTCCCATATTGGTCAGCGCAGCTCTAAGGGATTTGGATATTCTTAGGGCCTAAATCCTGGCCAGAAATGAAGACATGAGATGGGAATTGAGGGCTTTTCCCCCTTCGGTTGTCAGCACAGCATGCCCTCCCCCCACACACCAGAGTTTCTTCAGGGACAGGGTCAGTGACAGTTTTCTCAGGGGCCCCAACATCACACAGCCCAGGGTGGTCATTGGGAATATTTGTGGAATCAAATAATTTTTTGCCTGGTGAACTCCTATTCATGCTTCAACCCCCCAACTCCCATGCCCACTCCTTTGGTCCAGGCTCCCACAGCCCCTTCTTCCATTTGGCCCAGCCCTGAGCCTGCAAGGCTGGTATGTCTGCATCTAGCTCTATGCCCCTAAACTGGGGGCTCCTCAGGGACCAGACCCAGGAGTGAATCATCTCACAGACTCTGACATTGTCCGTGTCTTATGGATACACATTGGTTGCTGGCTAACTTATAGAAGTCAACGAACCTGGGGCTAGAGGACAATGGTTCAAATTAAACTCACTTTCAAGATTAGGTAAACGGAGGCTCAGTGAAGGCAGCCTTGTCCGACGTCCTTGCTTGGTCCTTTCCTTGTGAGACCCAAGGAGTTTTCCCATTTATGGTCACCAGTCCTGTCCCTGCTGCCACTGTGCCTCCAGGGCTCCCAGCTGCTGCTGAGCTGCCCGAGGGGTCATGAATTATGGATGAGGCCTGTGGGCTCCTGTGACAAGCCCAGCCTCTAGAACGTGCCAAGGACACCAAGTGTCCCTCCCTTGCCAGGCGGCTTGGCCCAGCCCCCTCTGCAGGGAGGCCTGGATTCCCCCAGCAAGACCCCTTCTAGGCATTCCCTCTTGTTTTGCAGATGGGGAAACTGAGGCACAGAGCTGGATAGAGTGACTCAGATATCAGGTGAACACTGGCTTCTGGGAGTCAGGGTTGGGACTCATTGGGTCACCATTGCCAGATGGGTCATCATGGTGAGGGGTAAGCTCTCCGTTCCAGGAGTGTGCATGGAGGGGGGACTGTTGTAGAGGGATCGGGGAGATCCCAAGGGATCCTTGGGGACACTTCAGGGACCCCAACCCCCATCTGGCTGATCACAGTCCCAGTGCCCATCTCTCAGCAGACCCTTTCCCCACAGGAGCTGCCCAGCGTGGAGCTGAGTGCTCTGGTCTTGATTCAGCTTGCCCAGGGTGCAAATCTACTGGCATTTCCTGTCTCTGTGACCTTGGCAAGTGGCTTCCCCTCTATGGGGGTGGAGGGGAGGGTCTCGGTTTTCCCATCTGTGAGATTTTCTGCTTAGGCTGGAGCTCATCCAGTACTCTGCCCCCCAGTGAACTCTTATTTGAGCTTGAAAACCCCAACTCCCATGCCCCTTCCTCTGGACTAGGGTCCCCAGCCCCTATTCCTCTATCCAGTCCAACTCTGACCCCATAGAACTTGGGGCATCTATATCCAGATCTGTCCCCCTAGAATGGGGGCTACTTGGGGGCCAGGGCTGGGGATGAATCGTCTCACGGGCCCTGGCATGCTCCCAACTTTGGGGCTTTTAGTTCCTCCTCCATCCTCTCTCTTCCTCCTCCATGGGGAGGACAATTGGAATTTCCCCTCCTTAGACCCAAGCTGGTCATAGCTTTAGATTTGCTTCTCTCTTTGGACAGGCACTAAACAGGAGCCTGTGGGGGTCTCCACAGAGGGCATCAGGATGTCGTATTTTGGGGAGCATTTTTGGGTAAGTAAGACCCACTTTTATTTAGATGGGGGCTTCTGGAAGGGCTATGGGGCCTTTTATGGAGATGAGGGGACTTGGCGGCTCAGGGGCAGAGCCTTGGACAGGTGAAGGTTCTGTGACTCATAGAAATTAAAGTGGGAGGAGTCAGGCTGTGTTTGAATCTACACCCTCCCACTTCATGGGCCTTGTGACCTTAAGCAAGTCACAGCTTGAACAATGGGGAGACTAAGGCCCAGAGTAGGATTCTTTTATTTCAAATTGCCCGGTGAGACAATGCAGCATCAGGGCTCCAAGCTGGGCCAGAGTGAACTTCCAGGATCCAGGGTCATTTCAGCCAGGGAATTTCCACATCTTTCCCATACTGGAGAGTTGGGGGTTTTCTTGACTTGGCCCCTAGTGGCCGCCTCACCCCTCTGCCTTCCGGTCTGAGGAACACATACTGTGACCCAAGAGGGCTGAGACAAACTTGTTTTCATTCATTCATTCATTCATTCATTCCCTCCCTGCCACTACCACTCCACACCCAACCAACTGTGGAAGGTGCCATGAAGCCCCCAAGAGGCTGACTCTGACCCCAAGGAGCTTGCAATCTGGGAGACATAGAGCCAGTCAGAAGTCTTTAGCCTTCCAGGGTCAGGGCTGGGCTCAGCCTTGGGGGCAACCAGAGGAGGGGTCAGGAAACGGAGCTATGTTTCCTCTGGGCTTTGAGGGCTGAGATTTTCCAAGATGTAAGAAAGGCATTTCAGCAGGGGGAATAGCCTGAGCGAAAGCCCAGAAGTGTGACACGAGTGACCAGTTGAGGGCACAAGGACTCCTCTTACAGGCCCAGGCGAATGGAGAGCCACAGAGGATGTATGAACTGAAGGGTCTAGGAAGGACCAGGGCTGTAAGCCCCTTCCCCAATTGGGCCCTGAGCTTGCATGAGAAGAAGCCTGTTGCTAGGCAACTGGTTGCCCCTGGCAACAGGCCTGTTCCCTCCCTTTCTCCCTCCCCAGCTGGGGCTCCTCTTACTGCCACTTGTTTTCTTAAAGGGGCCTCACCCCCTTGCCACCTGCAGGGAAGGCTGTGGGGCGAGGGCAGAAGGGGGATGGGGCCTGACCTCCACCTTCTGCCCAAGGGTCAGATTCCCTGGATTTGTCTCTGAATGTGTGACCCCAGCAAGGGGTGCTCCTCTCTGAGCCCCCTTTTGGTGCCTCTAGGTAAGAGGGGTTGACTATTCGATGATCAATTTGTTGCCCACGTTTTGGAACCCTGACAACGGCACCTACATTTATTTTAAAATCTGTTTAATGGCGTGAGGCACCTACATTTATTTTAAATTCTTTTTAATTGCATAAGGCATGCAAGCTTGCTGCAGAAAATTCAGATCAGCAGAGAGAAAATAGAAGCCACCCACAGCACACTCCCCACCCAAAGATAGCCTGGTGCAGAGTGGATAAGGGCTTTGAGTTGAGGATTTGATCTGGGCTCTGCTGAGAGCCCTTGGGCAAGTGATTTTGTGCCAGCAAGCCTCAGTTTTCCCACCTGAGAAAGGGGATGAATTTCCTGTTTCCCTAGGTCTCAGGGAGTATCCTGGGATGTCTGTCACTGGCAATGTTTCTTTTAATCAATTGTTTGTATTGGTGACTCTTTAGCTGGGTGGCACTGGTGCCCTGGCTGGCCTGAAGGAGGTTCCAGTTAGGGGACATCAAGCTGGATAGGATGCCCGCATCCTGCTGGGCCAAGGCAGGAGACCTTGAGGGTACTGGGGAGCCATGGGGGAAGTATGAGCAGGAGAGGATACGATCAAGCTGTGTTAGAAAGATCCCTCTGGGGCTGGCATAGGGGCGAGACTGGAGTCCAGAGGTTCTGATAAGAGACACAGACCCAAGACAGCCCCTCCTAAGACCCTCGCTGCCAGCACAGCCTGAGAGAGGCAGATACCACTGGGGGCCTTGCCAGGTCTGGGAAACAGGCCAGTGGTTGGCTCCAAGTCAGCCCCAGATGCTGGCCTGGGCGGCAGTGCCTGGTGCAGCCTTACCCGAGGATCCCCTGGGTGGGGTTGGGGGGTTGGCACTGGGTCTGTTTGCTGAGCCCTCACCATGGTGCCGGAAGCCCTGGGTTCAGCACTGTCCCAGCGTCATCTCACAAGACCCTTCAGAGGTGGGTACTGTCATTGGCCCCCTTTGTCAGATGAGGAGACCAAGGCTCAGAGAGGGGAAGTCACCAGCTCAAAATGACCCAATGTATAAAAGGAGGCTCTGACACATATTCCTGGGGAGCTAGAAGGAGCAACCCTGAACATTCAGGAAAGTGAGGGTCTGAGATAATTCTTGAAGGGGGTGGGCCTGGAAATGATCCTTGAGAGGTGGAAGGATTTGGATGGGTGGGAAGAGATGTAGCCTGGTGAGCTGGTTTGCATGAACAGCCTAGGCAAATGTACTGTGGTAGGAAGGCACAGCCTATCTTTGCACTCCTTGCCATTTTATGGCGAGGCCAAGAGGACTCTGGGAGATGAGGTTGGAAAGACAATTTCAAGCTAAAGGCTTTACACTTAAGTAGCTGGTGGGAAATAGGGAGCTATCAACGATTCTAGAATGAGGCATGACCTTTGGGAGATTTGAGCTTCAGGCTGGGTTGGGTCTGCCTGTCTGAGCCTCGTTTCTCCATTTATGCAGCAAGAGGCGTTATCTTGTTATGACTTCTAGTTTCAGCCTTCTGGTTTCCAGGTAAGTGAGAGGGTAAACTCAGCAGGTTGGAGGAAGATGGAGGAAACCACTATTAATCACTTCAGTGATTTGTGTTGGACGTTAAATAATGCTAGATTGCCCCACAAGCATCTTCTTTTGGTCCTACTCACAAGGCCCTGTTTGGTGCTAAGATGTCTCCAGTTCCCCAGCTGATCTCCCTTTTTGATGAACAGCTCAGTGTTCAGACGTGATGCCTTTCACATGTCACAGGATCTGGCTGGGATAAAAACAGTTGTTGCCTTATTTTTCCCTATTCCTTTCATTATGGCATCAGGTCCAGGGCTTCCAATTAGAATAGTGGTAAGAGTTGCCTTTTTAAGTCAACATATTTGTGAAGAAATGAGCAAAGTTAACACAAAATGTTAACTAATACCATTAATCAGCAAAAACTAGGGTTGCCTTTGGGAATTTGGGGAACCCTGATGTGGATCACCTTGGTGTTTACTTCATCTTCATATGAATGGTGGATGACTTCCCTGTCCCATCTTGACATGAAGCCACTAAAACTTCAGAGAGGGACAGTAACTTGCTCAGATCACACAGCACAGTCCTTGTGTCCCCCACCATGATGACCCCAGGACTGGGAGGAAAGAGGTTTGGTGGGAGGCACCCGGATAGAGGCACTCTTCCCAAAAGCCCTAGGTGACAGCAGAATAGCTCATTTGTTCATTTATTCCACAAACTCCAATCCCCTTTTTGGCCTCACCCTATACTGGACATTGCTGGGTCCCGAGAGAGGCATCAGACCCAGACTGTGCTCTAGGGGGTCTCAGAGAGGGTGTTTCTATGTTAAAGGGAAACACAAAACAGCGACTTAACCAAGAAGGGTTATATTGGCTCACAAAGGTGAAATGTTGTAGGGAAATGCGGCTTTCAGGCTTGGTTTGTTCCAGTAACTCGACTCAACGTACTTTTTATTCAGACTCCATCAGGTTCAGCTTCTTTCCCAGTATCATGGTTTCCACGTGACTTCCAATATCTTCTATGCTCCCATAATTCCTCATTTATGGAAAGGCGCAGACAGAAAAGCTGGGTAAGAGATTGACTGAGACAGAAACAGAGGCAGAAAGACACAGAGAAACATAGAGAGACAATGAAACAAAGGAACAGAGACACCCCGCGGAAGAGAACATCTCTCCCTCAACCATGGGACAAAACCTCCAGGCTTCTCTCTGATTGGGCCAACGTAAGGCCCATGAACCAATCCTTGTGACCAAGGGGATAGGCCACAGGCTGATTGGCTCAGACCTGAAGCAATCCCTGCTGCCAAGGGGTTGGGCTTCTGCTGGTTGGCTCCTCCGGCCACGCCCCCGTTGCTAAGCAACCATGAGGTCTCCTCCAGCCCTTTACTCAGTCTCCGCCCCCATCCCCTGCAGGGTGAGAAGAACCATGGCTTTGAGGTCCTGTACCACAGCGTGAAGCAGGGGCCTATCTCCACCAAGGAGCTGGCCGACTTCATCCGGGAGAGGTGAGGTCCCCACGTTCCGCCCACCCCTGGCCACGCCCCATAGTCCCCCGCAGCCTCCCCTACCTCGTGGCTCCGCCCTGGCTCCTCCACACCTCTCCCCTGCCCAAGCCACTACAGCCACTCCACACCCAACCTGCTTGAACGTCCTGGAAACCAGGGGTTCTCAGCACTGTCAGCCCCAATGCCCGCCTGTCAACCATTCTCAGGTTTCTGACGCCTCCTCCTGAAGAGATGAGATGACCTACTTACAAGGGGAATTTTGAAAACTCAGTTTCATACGATAGAACACATGTATGATGAAGTCATCTCCATTCTGGACCATAACTGCTCCAACATCCATATCCCAGAAAACATAATACATTCAAACTGTCAGACAGCCTTCTGCATCCTGGCCGCTCACTAGCTGAATGCCCATTAAATCCAAGCAGAGTTCAAAAGATTATAACCAGGTTTTTCTCTCTGTGGCTGTTTCGCAAGACCTGTCCAAGCTGTACAGGACAGAGGCATCATTTTGAGAGCTACTGCTCAGACATTTGAGATAAGGAAACTGAGACCCAGGGGGATGGAGTGTCTCCCAAGGAGGCCCAGAACCTTCTGCATCTTTTCTCTGTTCTACTCAGGGCCACCATCGAGGAGACCTACTCAAAGGCAATGGCGAAACTTTCCAAACTGGCCAGCAATGGGACCCCCATGGGGTGAGTAGGCTGGAGCTGTGGGGGGAGGTCACCGAGGCTGGGGTCCTGGGGTATCAGGAGCCCACTCTTGGGTGGACATCTCTTCACACAAGTGATATGTAGACTAGGGAGTCAACCCTCCCCAACTTAAGGGGCTCAATAGACAGATGGGAATGTAATTCATTCATTCACTTACTACCTCATTCATTCATTCAACTCGTATTTACTGAGTACTTGCTATGTCCCGGGTGACATTCCAGGTACTCGAGACACAGCAGCAATCAAGACAGATAAAGCCCCCAGTCCCCTTCATGCCATGTTCATGCCATGTTATCTGTGGGGTGTGTGGCAAAACAGGTGTTAACTACAAATATGAACAAAAGTCCTTTCCTAGAGTGAAAAGCTTCAGGAAGAGGATGAAATAGGAGCGTGAGAGGTCAGGTGCTTCCTCTGGCGTTGGGCTTGGTTCCATGAGCTGAGACCTTAGTAATGAGATGGAGCCAGCTACAGGGGTATCTGGATCAGAGACCTGGGAAAGCAGCTCAGCCAGTGCAAAGGCCCTGAGGCATCCATAGATTCTGCATGTTCAAGGAAGAGCAAAGAGGCTGGCATGGCTGCAGGGCCTGGGTGCCCTTGAGTATCAGCTAGGGCCTGGAGTCCAGAGTGAGGACTCTAGGGCCTTGGGGCCTGGGTTTAAATTCCAGCTCTGATAATTCATTTCCAAAGGGGCCTTGGGTGAGTTGTGGAGGCTCCTATGCCTCTGTTTCCCTATCCGTCCCAGGCCTGCCTTGTAGTTGTGGTGCAGGTGCTTAGCAGGGTCTGGGCACAGTAGGTGCCTCTCTGAGGGGACCCTGGGGAGTTGGGGCTGATGGACCCTGGGTGTGCCCTGTTTCCAGGACCTTCGCCCCGCTCTGGGAGGTCTTCCGCGTCTCCTCAGACAAGCTGGCACTCTGTCATCTGGAGCTGACCCGGAAGCTACAGGACCTCATCAAGGATGTGCTCCGCTACGGCGAGGAGCAGCTCAAATTGCACAAAAAGGTGTGTGCTGGGGGGCACTGCGCAGCCAGGTGGAGGGGGGATGGCAGCGGCTGGAAAGATCTGGGAACTTCTGGGGCTTTTGACCTTCCTGCTCCTGGTGTGTTCCTCTGAGAAGTCTGTCAATTCCACATCAAACCCAGACTCCCACATACCTGAGTACCCTCAAATTTTCATACTCAAAACTCTGGACCAGGGCTCTGCAAACGATGGGCCACAGACCAAATCCGGCCTGGTTTTGTAGAGCCTGAGAGCTAAGAATGGTTTTTACATTTTTAAATGGTTTGTGGCAGGGGGGTAGGGTGCGGCGCAGGGGGAATCAAAAGAAGAAGAAGATTTCATGGCAGGTAAAAATTACATGACCCTGTGCTTGCTTCGGCAGCACACATATTAAAAATTACATGACCCTTGGATTTCAGTGCCAATAAATAAAGTGTTTTTTTTGGCCCAGAGCCATACCTATTGCTGTTTAAAAAGGGAGTTGGGGGCGCCTGGATGGCTTAGTTAAGTGTCTGCCTTGGGCTCAGGTCATGATCCCAGGGTCCTGGGTTTGAGCCCCGCATGGTCTCCCTGCTCAGCAGAGCCTGCTTCTCCCTCTCCCACTCCCCCTGCTTGTGCTCCCTCTCTTGCTGTCAAATAAATAAGTAAAATCTTTGGGGCACCTGGGTAGCTCAGTGGGTTAAAGCCTCTGCCTTCGGCTCAGGTCATGATCCCAGGGTCCTGGGATCGAGCCCCGCATTGGACTCTCTGCTCAGCAGGGAGCCTGCTTCCCCCCTCTCTCTGGCTGCCTCTGCCTACTTGTATTCTCTGTCAAATAAAGAAATAAAATCTTTAAAAAATAAATAAGTAAATAAAGTCTTTTTTTCTTAAGATTTTATTTAGTTATTTGACAGAGATCACAAGTAGGCAGAGAGGCAGGCAGAGAGAGAGGGAGAAGCAGGCTCCCCGTTGAGCAGAGAAGCCCGATGTGGGGCTCGATCCCAGGACCCTGGGATCATGACCTGAGCCGAAGGCAGAGGCTTTAACCCACTGAGCCACCCAGGTGCCCCAGTAAATAAAGTCTTTAAAAAGAGAGAGAGAGATCATGACCTGAGTCAAAATCAAGAGTCAAACTCTTAATTCACTGAGCCACCCAGGCATCCCTACCATGATTTTTTTAAACTGGGGGACAAGGAGGGGGCACCCAGTATGGAGGCTACTTTAAAAAAAACTGGGGACAAGGGAGTTTTCTGTGGGTTGATACAGAATAATTTTGGAAATAGATTATTAAGCTGAAAAAGCTGAGTTAAACAGACATTGTGCCTATTTGTCATAAAAAAATAGGCTAGAACAAACACATTTGCTTGTCTATGTGCCGATTATTTCTAGAGACCTATCGTCTCCCAGGCAGAGGCCTGGGAGGCTGGGGATCAGGGAGTGGCTAGTTTTTCCTGAGCTCATCCCTTAAAACTTTCTGCAGTAGGAACGCTGTGTAAATATTTCCTATTCAAAGAGCTAAAAGTTTTGAAATTAATAGGATACTCATAAAAGGTACTCCGTGGGATCAGGAACCCCACAGAGTGTTTGGGAAGCTCAGAATTTCACGTTGTGCCCCTGTGGTCTGCTCAGGTCGTGCCCCTCGGAGCGGTGCGGTGCGGGCTTCAGGTGCTACCCGCGCTCCCCCTTTCCCACCCCTGCAGTGCAAAGAGGAAGCCGTGGGTACCCTGGATGCTGTGCAGGTCCTCGCAGGTGTCAGCCAGCTCCTGCCCAAGTCCCGGGAGAACTACCTGAACCGCTGCATGGACCAGGAGCGGCTGCGGAGGGAGAACACCAGCCAGAAGGAGATGGACAAGGTGGGCACACCCATCATAGGTCCCCAGCTGCCCTGCGCCCTCGCAGGTCCAAGCAATGTGCCCAGGGGTGGTGGGGCTGCCTTTGGGAGTATGAGAACATAACCCAGAGCATTGACCATCGAACCTTCATCACACCCTGGGCGCACCAAGAAGTCTACCTGGTGGATGATGGGTCCCTGGGGGGTGAAGAAATGCCCCATGTGTCCCCTCCCACTCCTATCTCCTCCCTCTGCCTCGTAGGCAGAGACAAAGACCAAGAAGGCAGCACAGAGCCTGCGGCGCTCAGTGGAGAAGTACAACTCTGCCCGCGCTGACTTTGAGCAGAAGATGCTAGATTCGGCTCTGGTAAGAACCAGGCATCACACACCGTCCTTGGCCCAGGATCTATGGGCCTCAGAAGTCTAGGACCTCTGAAACCCTCAACTCCCAGGAGCCTTAGAATCACAGGTTTCAAGCCATAGGATTCTAGAGCCAGTTAGCTATTGGGATTGTTGTTGGCATTGTTATTTCAAAAGCCAAACCTTTTTGTGCTTCAGTCCCTCCATCTGCAAAATGGGAATAGCGATAGTACCTGCTTCATGGAGTTTTTGTGGAGATTAAACGAGGCCCTACATGGGAAGTTTTCAGACTAGTACTAGGTGCCTAGAAACCATTTTAGAAGGTATTATTAATTCTATTATTATTTAAAAATTTGTTTGTCTGTTTGAGGGAGAGGGGCAAAGGGAGAGGGAGGAAAAGAGTCTCAAGCCATCTCCACACTCAATGTGGAGCCCAACAGGAGGCTCGATCTCAGGACCCTGAGACCATGACCTGAGCCAAATACAAGATTTGGATGCTGAACCGACTGAGCCACCCACATGCCCCTATTTCTATTTTTATTGACAAGGTTTTTGGACAGGGTAAGACAGGGTTTATTTATTTATTTTTTAAAGATTTTATTTATTCATTTGACAGAAAGAGAGATCGCAAGGAGGCAGACAGGCAGGCAGAGAGAGAGGGGGAAGCAGGCTCCCCACTGAGCAGAGAGCCCAATGCGGGGCTCAATCCCAGGACCCTGAGATCATGACCTGAGCCAAAGGCAGAGGCTTTAACCCACTGTGCCACCCAGGTGTCCCTAGGGCAGGGTTTAGAAGCTGAGAGTCTACTGACAGTTCATGGTGGAGGAAAGACCTGGGTTCTGTTCCAGCCTCCATTCTGTACTGGCTCTGTCACCCCTTTTTTTTTTTTTTTAAACTCTCTCTCTCTCTCTTTCTTTCTTTTTTTTTTTTTTACTTGTTTATTTGTCAGAGAGAGTGAGAGAGGAACACAAGCAGAGGGAATGGGAGAGGGAGATGCAGACTTCCCGTTGAGCAAGGACTCTGACACAGGGCTCTATCCGAGGACCCTGGATCATGACCCAAGCTGAAGGCAGATCTGGCTTAATGACTGAGCCACCCAGGCGCCCCAGCTATGTAACCTTTGTATGAGACATTATACTTCTCTGGGACTGTGTCTACCCAAATGTATAAAAAAGCAGATTGGAATCTCAGGATTAGGAACCAGATTTTTTTTTTCTCCTGATTTTGCAACTGATAGAGAGTTGTAAATGAAAGAAACCTTCATTCGAACTGTCAAGGAAGATTTATTTATAAGTTCAGGGAACTGACAAGTTTGAGGGGAGAGCTTTAGGTCGGGCTGGATCAAGTTACTCAAGTGGTGTTGGCAGGAAGTTGTGCCTCTCTGCTTTTCGAGTCTGTTTTTCTCCTTAGGGGCTTCACTCCCAAGTAGAGATGCCCTCCTGGGTGTGTATAGGGGTGTGTGTGCGTATGTGTGTGCTTGTGCGTGTGTGCACAGCAAAGTGGTCACCGGCACCCCCACGTGAATCCCACCAACTCACTGACTCAGGGCATAAAAGTATCTAATTTCCCCTAGTCTAAGCCGAAGTCCCAGGTTAAGATGCTCCTTGGGGCTTCCCACACCTGTCACTGAGACCAGGGGGCTGGAACATTCTGATTGGCCAGGCTGGGTCACCTGGCCACCCCTGGTGGCCTCCATCTTCCCACTTCCCTCTCCCCTCCCGACTCAGCGCTTCCAAGCCATGGAGGAGACCCACCTGCGGCACATGAAGGCACTGCTAGGCTCCTATGCCCATTCGGTGGAGGACACCCATGTGCAGATTGGGCAGGTGAGTGGCACCCAGGGTGGGAGGCAGAGCAAAGGATACCAGGCAAGGGGCCCTGGCTGTGTCTGGTTACACACTTCCTTTACCTGGTCCAGGTGCATGAGGAGTTTAAGCAGAACATCGAGAATGTCAGCGTGGAGATGCTCCTGAGAAAGTTTGCAGAGAGCAAGGGCACAGGCCGAGAGAAACCTGGTAAGTTGGGGCATCTGTGGGCGTTGGCTCTGGGGCCACAGCTGCAGGGAAAGAACAAGACTCAGGGCACCTGGGGGGCTCAGCCAGCTAAGCATCTGCCTTCGGCTCAGGTCATGATCCCGGGCTTCTAGGATTGAGCCCTGTGTTGGGCTCTGGGCTCAGCGGGGAGCCTGCTTCTCCCTCTTGCTCTCCCTCTGCTGCTCCCCCTGCTTGTTTTTCCTCTCACTCTCTTTTCATGTCAAATAAATAAATTAAATCCTAAAAAAAAGAAAAAAAAAAAAAAAGGAACAACACTCAAGAAGCAGGGGACTGAACTTTCCTGCACCTTGGTGTCCTCATCAGAAAAATGGGCTGATGGCAAATTCAATTCTGCAGCCCACACGGGAAAAGGATTTGATGTCCCATTTTTTTTTAAGTATATTTTAATTATCTCTACACCCTACATGGGGCTCCAACCATGACCCCAAGATCAAGAGTCACATGCTCTTCCAACTGAGCCAGCCAGCAGTCCTTTGGTGCCCCATCTTGTATGTAAATCTCTTACAACCAGGTATGGGAGAGGCCTTGAATGCCAACTGTTCATACTTTACCCTGAGGGCCTGAGGGAGCCATTGAGGATTATTGAGCAAAGGGCCAATTTGAAAAAAATGTCCAGATGAGGGGTCGGGGAAGGATTGAGCGCAAAACTTTTGGGGTCAGATCTGGGTCTGGGTCTTTTCATCATTGCTTGCTGTGTGACGTTGGATGCTTATCTTGACTTCTCTCTGTTTCTTCATCTCTGTTTCTTCATCTGTAAATTGGGGATGATAATAATCCACATCTAATGAAGTTATGAATATTTAGTAATTTGATGCAGGTAAAGGGAAAACTGAAAAAATTAAAAAATTAAAAAATAAAGGGCGAACTGTGTCCCTAACATACAGGAGGCATTCAATAAATGCTGGTATACAGTTTCTGTCCCCAAGTCAACCACAAACAACTATCTTTAATCCTTCCTGTCTCTGTAAGTCGGCCCTAGCCCAGGTTGTATCTCCTGGTGTGGGGCCTCACTTTGCTTTTCATTGGCCCCAGATCTGTCATACCCTGCTCCTGCTCATATACCCTCCCTGGCTCCCCATCACCTTTGAAGAGAGTCCCAACCCTTCATCTTGGCACTGAGGTTCAGCCCACTGCACAGACTCATTGTCCATCCCCTGACCCACTCAAGTGCCTGTGAGAATTGCTAGAAATAGAAAAAGTAACTCAGGCATCATCCCCTCCGGTCCATCCCACAGTGGGACCAGAACCCATGGCCCACCCCCTTATGACTATCTCTGGGGCTTGTTCAGCATCTCAGCTTGTGTGCTGGATCCTGACTGGCCTTGAGCTCAGACCCAGGTACCATCGCGACTCCCAGAGTACGCTGCTCTCCTGCCCAGGCCGGGTCTCCCAGCCAGGCTGAGTTTCTCAATCTCTTCTATCTCAGGGCCTCTGGATTTTGAGACATACAGCGCAGCTGCCCTGCAGGAAGGCAAGTACGTCTGGGCCTGGGTGCCCAGGCTGGACGGTGGGGTTGAGCGAGGCAGATCTGAAAGGGAAGGGGGCACCCCCAGGGCTCAGCGGCACTCCCCTCATCTGTTCTCAGCAATGAAACGTTTGCGGGGAGCCAAGGCCTTTCGCCTCCCAGGACTGAGCCGGCGGGAGCGGGAGCCACCTGCAGCCGTGTGAGGAAGCACCCCCCTGCCCAGCCCTGGCCCAGGCTAGCCTGGGATCCCTTCCCCCTTCCCAGGCTAGCCTATCCTAGAGGTTCCCTGCAGAGGGTACCCCAGGAGAACCTCTATCCCAGGCTAGCTCAATATTCCCACTGCCCAACCTAGTCCAAAATTCTTCCTTTGCCACGGCTAGCCCTATCATTTCCCTGCCAAGGCTAGCCCCTACACCCCCTACTTTTTCAAGCCAGCCCTCCGTACTAGTTCCAGGGTTCCTCCCCTGCCAAGCTGTTTGAGAACACCCTGAGCTCAGTTAACTGCAGACTCAGTGCCCCACACCCCCACCCCAGGCAAACCCCTGGGTCCCATCACTGGGGGACTAGCTGAGGACAACATCGCAGCCCAAGGGCCATGTCCACTGTTGGGCGTTGGGGGCGTGCAGATGAAATGGGAGAGCTGACCTGAACATCTCTTTCTCCACCTCCAGAGACTCCCTGGAGCCCGATTCAGGGGTGAGTACCATGGGAGGGGCCAGGCAGGGCTGCACCTGGGAGGGGTTCGGTCTCACCTCGGGCTCCCAAGCCTGGAAGCCAAGCCTGGAGCTCAAGGGGCTTCATCTCATCTCGGCTGCAAACTCCCATGAGCCGTGTAGGACGGACTAGCATCCCCACTTAGCTTCAATTTGCGGGTTCAGTCTCACCACCTCAGGATAGGCAATGGTGTACTCTGTTCCCTCAAGAGCCTGGCCTCCCCAGGGAAAGCGGTTGTTGCCATCGGGGCTGTTTTCAGGGTGCAGAGGTGGGAGGGGGCGTGGCGGGGTGAGCGGGGAGGTCCTGTAGCCTGGAGCCTGACTCACTGCTTATACCCCTAGACGTGTCCAGAGGTGGATGAAGAAGGTTTCACTGTCCGGCCTGATGTGACCCAGAACAATATCCTCCTGGTGCCCCTGGGGTTGGGGGGACAACTGTCGGCACAGCAGGGACAAAGCTCGGCCCACAGGAATCCTTCTCTATGTCCCTCCTGCGGGGAGCCTGCGGTGTAGACAGAGCAGAATCAAATAAAGACACCTGCCTTGTGGGGTCCGGGCTGAGCAAGAAGGAGTGAGGGGCAACCCAGAGGACTTCCTAGAGGATGAGGGGCCAGTGTTGGGGTTTAGCATCTGAATGAGAGTTTGGGGTTTGCTTGTGCAAAGACTTGGAGCAAAAACACCGTCGGGCAAGGCCAGGGTGACAAGTAGGGAGAGACGGGATCCTGTAGGGCCTTGAAGGGTGTGAGTAGGAAGGGGCGGGTTTGAGGGCTGAGCCGAGGGAGACCCCCATGCTGTGATCAGCTTGGCCCCTTGACTGTTGTGCACGCACGGTGGAGCCCGCCCGCTTTTCCTCCAGTGACTCGGACTTCGATGATGAGGAACCCCGCAAGTTCTATGTGCATATCAAGCCCGCACCTGCCCGGGCCCCCGCCTGCAGCCCCGAGGTGGCTGCTGCCCAACTCAGGGCCACGGCCGGCAGCCTCATCCTTCCTCCTGCCCCAGGGGTGAGGCATGGGAGGGGTGTTCTGGGTTTGGGCAGGTGGGGCTGGCGGGATGCACCTGGCCTGATGCCACCCACTTTGTCCACAGGGCACCATGAAACGCCACTCTGCACGTGAGCAGCCTGTTAAGGGGTCTTCGGTTTGGGGAGGAGCACGTGGAGGGGAGGCTGGGCCTGGAGCGTGAGTGCGGGGTTGAATCCCAGCTCTGCTGTGTGATTTGGGGCAGGCTCCTTACCCATTCTGACCCTCAGTCTCTTCCAGAAAATGGGGTCATTATGTGAATTAAATGAGAGCTGAAGGAAGGAGCTGGGGCCGGGAAAGAAGCCAAAACCTGGAGACAGATTGGCTTGGGCTCAGACTGCTCTCTGCCTGATTTGCTGGTCACCTTGGGCGGCTGGCTGGATGGCCCCAAGCCTTAGTCTCTTGTTCTGTGCCAGCGGGGGTGAAGGGGTGGGTGGGTGGAAGGGAACAGTAGACAGGGTGACAGGAAGGCTCAGGGAAGTACATCTCTTGTAGGGGATGCTGCCAAGAAACCACAGAGGCCTCGATCTGCCCCGAGAGCCAGCAGGTGGGTCCTACAGGGGTGGGACATCCGGCCAGCATTGAGTGGGGAGGTGGGGGTCACCCCAACTCCTCTCTCCTCCTCTCAGACTGGCAGGGAGCTGAGAGTATGCTGTTTTTGAGGAACCACTTATTCATTCAGTGAACATTTATTGAGCACCTGTTGTGTACTCGTGCTACTCTGAGTTCATAAACATATGCCCAAGACAGGTCTTCCTTCTCAGATTTGCACTGTAGTGGCTCAGATTTTAGGAACAGCAAATAAGTTAGAGTATGTTCCAGACTTCCAGGTGCTGTGAAGAGATAGAGCGGGCGATGTGGTGGAAGGTACCAGTGGGCAGCTTCAGCTGAGAAAGCAGAGGCTGCTCTGCGGTGGGGGGCAGGGGGACTTTGAGCTGAGCCTCAAAGAGAGCAGGATGTGACCTCAGGGAGAGACGGGGACACTGGGAGCTCAGGAGTAAGAACGGCCTTGTGCAAAGGCCCTGAGGGGGGAGGAGGCATAGGAAAGACAGAACCCATCCCTCCTGTCCACTTCGTCCACAGCTGTGCTGAGAAGCTGCAGTCAGATGAACAGTTTTCCAAGAACCTCTTTGGGCCGCCCCTAGAGTCGGCCTTTGACCACGAAGACTTCACAGGTGATGGGGGCTTTAGGGACACAGGCTTGGCTAGCAGGAGGCTGGGTGGGGCCATTGCCAGGGTAGACGGGAGGGTGGGCCAGGCGGGAGGGAGCATTTGGGGGTCCTGTGTGGGTCACTGAGAATGCAGACTGGTCAATGGGATGGTGGGCGGAGCCACAGCGTGAGTGGGCGAGGCCTTTGTAGTAGTGTAAGCGACTGTGGGTGGATGGGCGGAGCACCAGTGGAGATGGAAGCGACCAGAGGGCGTGGCCTGAGGGGGGGTGAGGCTTTGAGTGGGCGTGGCCCGCAGGAGGAAGGACGGGGCCTCCATGTGGGCGGGGTCTGGAGCTGGCACCACCACCCCCGCCCCCCCCTCCAGGCTCCAGCAGCCTCGGCTTCACCTCCAGCCCCTCACCTTTCTCCTCCTCGTCGCCCGAGAATGTGGAGGACTCCGGCCTGGACTCGCCATCCCACGTGGCGCCTGGCCCCTCCCCGGATTCCTGGGTCCCCCGCCCGGGCACCCCACAGAGCCCACCTAGCTATAGGGCGCCGGCCTCCGAGTCAAGGGGGACACGGTCCCTGCCAGCATCGGACTCGCCACAGCCCCTCGCCCCATCCCCGGGTCCCTGGGGGCTGGAGGCTGTGGCTGGACGAGGTGAGTCCAGGAGTTAGAGTTATCAGAGCCCTGGGTGGGGAAGACTGAGCGCCTGCTCAGTCCAGGGCCTGAGCGGGGTACTGGGGACACAGCCCAGAACCCTCACCCTTGCAGGGACAATAATAAGATGGCTATTTAAAAAGGTGAAGGTGGCAGGTGCCTGGTGAGGGCTCAGAAGTTTGGAACCTCCCTGAGGAGTGATCTCTGAGCTAAGATTTGATAGAAGTGAGGAAGGAGCCATTTAGATGTGGGGGAGCGGGGCCTACACACACACACACACACACACACACACACACACACACGCAGGAGGCAGGTCCTATGCAAAGGCCCTGGGGTGGTAGCGGACTAGGCCAGGTGAGGCTGGAACAGAGTGATGACAGGGAAAAGGAGAGAGCGGAGGGAGATGGGTCCAAGCAGGGCCTGGTAGTTTCTGGGAGTGATGTGAGTGTTACCCCTGGCAAGGGCTGAGCCACAGAGCAGAGGGCTGTGAGCAGAGCAAGGGCCCGTGACTCAGATTTCGGGAGCTCTCTATCCACCTGGGAGATGGGAGCTGGAGACCAGGGAGGTGGGAGAGCCCAGGGAAGTCGTGATGGGGTAACAGCTGGGGACAAGGGGGCATGCAGACACAAGGTGGGGGAGGGGCGGGGATGGTAGGGGTGGGGGTGGGAGGATCAGGGTGGAGTGCTTGAGGGCAGCCGGGCATTCTTCCAGGGAGGGGCAGAGGGCCTGGGAATGTGGGGCAGAAGTAGCTGGAGTGGGGGCATGTTGACACTGGGCCTTTAGATGTCAGGTGGCCAGTAGAGCCTAAGTTCAGGGGAGGCCAGATTGGAGCATCCCATGGGCAGCTGTGTGAAGCAGGAAGGGAGGGCGCCCATGAGAGGAGAGGGCCCAAGGTGAGCTGGAGCAGGGCTGCAGGTTGGGAGGAAGAGGTGAGTTGGGGGAAGGGGGAGTCTGAATCAGTGGGCCGTGACCCCATGAGGTCCCTGGCAGTGGCGACAGGGGTGCTTGGCATCATCCTTGATTAGAGAAAGAGCCCTCTGGGAGCTGGATCAAGGGAGGCCCCCCGGGGAGTAAGTGTCGAACATGCGTGCAGATAGTCAAGTGGGGTTGTTTGAGCTTCCCTGTAGAATTGGGGTTCTCCACAAGGCCAGTTCTGCCCCCTAGGGGGCACTAGACAATGTCACCCCTGATCTTGGATTGTCACCACTAGGGGGATGGGCACTAGAGATACTTGGCAGGTGGAGGCCCGGAATGCGGGTCAGCACTGCACAGTGCACAGGACGGCCCCCCAGAAACTGTCCGGGTCCCCGGTGTCAGCAGTGCTGTTGAGAAGCCCTGGGGTAGAGAGGAGCACCCGTGGGGTGTAGGTGGGAGGAGACGGGGCCGAGCAAGCATCCGTAGATGGAGCAGAACGGGGCACCTGAGTGTTAGGTAGTGATTAGTGATCTTAGCGGGTGAGGCCAGAGCCAGAGGCTGCGTCATACTCGCAGAGAGGATGAAGGTCACGGAATCACTGATGTTGGATAAAAACCCTCTGCCCCTGCCCCCCCACCCCGGGGCCATTCCCCTCCCACCCCCAACCTCCACAGCACCCAGCTCTGGCCCACGTATCCCCAGGAATCCCTTATTGGGCCATCAGTCTGGTGCCTGGGAGGCTCAGGGCCGCGGATGACCTCTGCAGTCCTGGCCGGCACTCTCTCTGCAGCCCCAAGACTTCAGACCCAGGGGGTCTCCCCCAGATAAGCCCGACTGCCAGTTTTGGGGAGAAATTCCTTCTCTGGGAAGGCCTGAGAGGCCCATGGCAGCATCTCGGCTGTACAACTGTCTGTCTCTCGCTCCCTCCCCAGACCTGGTGCCCGGGCCTGCTGACCCTGCAGCCAGAGAGGGCCTGGCAGCGCCCCCCCGGAGAGCCCGCGCCAGGAAGGTGTCCTGCCCACTCACGCGCAGCAACGGCGACCTGGTAGGGTGAGGGGTCGCGGCTGGAGCCGGGCCTGGGGCGGGGGGCACCTCTGGTGGGGGCGGGCAGCATCAGGGCACTGCTCCCAGGCGATACAGCCTGGCCTGTCTCCCTCCCCAGTCCCGGTCTCTGAGCCCCTCCCCACTGGGCTCCTCCACCACCAGCACCCTTTCGGACCGGGCCAGCTTCTCATCACAGACGGCACACGGTATGGTGCGGCAGCCCTGGGCCCCTTTCTGGGCCTCGCTCTCACCCTCTCTGGCCTGGGTGGGTGGCTAAGTGAGGCATTGGAGGCCCTGCTGGCAGAAGGTGGGTTCTGGAGCCTGGGACCTGTGCCCACTGTGTCCCTATTCCCTCCCCCCAGCCCTACCAGGAGTCTCCCGGGGACCCAGCCCTGTGGTCCTGGGCTCCCAGGATGCCCTGCCTGTAGCTACCGCCTTCACTGAATATGTCCACGCCTACTTTCGAGGCCATAACCCCAGGTACATAGTGATGGGGGGACAGTGTCGACAAGGGCAGGGACAAACAGGGCTCTCTGGGGCCTCTGGATCTAGGTTTCAGGAGAGACAGACTTGAGGTGTGTTTCTTGACCTGCTTTACCACGGACGGGCCTGGAACTCTGAGCCAAGCAACCAGGCCCCTGTCATGAGGGCAGTGGGAACCACAGAGGGTGTTAGAGCAGGGCGAGGCCTCGTTGTAAGCACAGGTTAGAGCAGCTCCTCTGAGGTCGCTCTGCACATCACACTGAAGGGAGCGGGACCAGAGGCCAGGCCCTTGGAAGGCTGGGTCAGGGGTGAGTTGAGGGGCCAGGAATAATCTGAGAGCAGCGCCAAGCAGGGAAGACCTTAAGATCAAACCACAAATAGGCCTGAAACCCAAGGTCACAACAGTTCTAGAACTGAATGTTTTGCTTTGAGCTTCCTGGTGGCCTAGGGGTGAAGAGAGTTAGGGACTGGGCTCCTTAAGCCCAGTGTGGTTTCTTCCTGGTGCCTGGATTGCTGTCCAGGCAAGGACACGAGGAGGAGACGTTGGGAGTAAGAATGCTGGGCACGGTCAGGGCCTCGCTGCTTCTGCAGGGCTCGGGAGCCTCTGGCTGTGGTGGGGCCAGGAGAGAGGGGAGGATGAGGTGCTGGCAGGGCCTGGAGCCAACACCGGGTCTCCTCACTCCCCTACCCCCCAGCTGCCTGGCTCGAGTAACCGGCGAGCTGACCATGACCTTCCCGGCTGGCATCGTGCGTGTGTTCAGCGGGACCCCGCCCCCACCTGTCCTCAGCTTCCGCCTCGTGCACACGTCCGCCATTGAGCACTTCCAGCCCAATGCCGACCTGCTCTTCAGGTACTGTAGGAGGAGTGGTGCGAGGTCAGAGGCAGGGGGTCCCAGAGGCTGGTGGGGTCCGGGAGCTCCCTGCCTGTGAATTCCAGCTCTGTCTCCCCGTATGTGCTGTGCTGGCCCTGGGCAAATCACTCTCCCTTCCTGATTTCACTGTACTCTTCTTCTTCACTACCCCCCAACCCCCCCAACCCCCTGTCGGGGGCGGGGCGGGGGTGAGGGGTGGAGGCATGCTTTACTGGGCCCAAGGTGAGCCAGGCAGTTCGCCTCTAGGAAGCCCATGGCGTAGGTCGGATGCAGGGGGGACTTGGGTCTCCCAAGGGCTAGGGTGATTATTGCCGGTCTTTGTAGTGACCCCTCCCAGAGCGACCCCGAGACCAAAGACTTCTGGCTCAACATGGCAGCCCTGACCGAGGCCCTGCAGCGCCAGGCAGAGCAGAATCCGGCCGCCTCCTACTACAACGTGGTTTTGCTGCGGTACCAGGTGGGCCACGGGGAGGGGACAGGGCAGAGGGTTTGGGGAAGGGCTCAGGGCCAGGCAGGGTGAGCAGGCAGCAGACTAGGAGGCCAGGGGTAAAGAAAGAGTTCGTTGGGGCAGGGGTGTGGGGAGGGTGTATGTAGTTAGTGGGGTTAGGAGCTAGCTTCAGTTCGTGGGGGACTATTATGTAAATTAGGAGAGGCTCCATCCCAGCAGCCCGAGGGGCACCTGGCCTACCCTTTTGGAAGGAGGCGCTCTCCTGCCCTCTGCTGGAAACGTGGTGTCCTACACACTCTGATCGAAACTGGGAAAGAGGGAAGGCGCTCCAAGGAGTGGTGCAGGCAGTGGAGAGACTTCGAGGCTGGGTCTGAGGGGGTGTGGAAGAGTGCCTGGCGCAGCAGGGCAGCAGGACAGGACGGCCTAAGCTGTGTCCCCTGTCGTGTTCTTGCTGCTCCCAGTTCTCCCGCCCGGGGCCCCAGTCTGTGCCCCTACAGCTGAGCGCCCACTGGCAGTGCGGGGCCACCCTCACTCAGGTCTCGGTGGAGTACAGCTACCGGCCCGGTGCCACGGCGGTGCCCACACCGCTCACCAACGTCCAGATCCTACTGCCTGTCGGGGAGCCTGTGACCAACATTCGCCTACAGCCGGCCGCCACCTGGTGAGGGCGTGCAGGAGGCCGAAGGAGGCTCTGCGGTGACCCTAAAACCCTCCCAGACCTCTCCTTGATGCAGCAGCTGAAGGGTCCACCGTAGGTCTGACCATTCAGTCATGAGCGCCCCTTGCTTAGAGCTAAGGGGGACGTTATTAGCAGTAATAATACTGGACACCAAGAGCCTGCCTGTGTGTCAGGCGTGTTCCACGTGCTCTACATACATGGACTGGCCCAGGGCTTTTAACAAACCCTTAAGGTGGGGACCGCTGTCATTCCATTTGTGGACAGGGAACTGAGGCAGAGGGAGCCTAAGTCAATTATCTGCTGTCACACCAGGATTTGAACCCAGCCACCCACTTTCTGCCCTGGGCTCTTAGTCCCCCCACGTTGCCTTTGTTTTGTACAAAAAGTAGAACCTGCCACAAAGAAGCCAGATTTGAAGGACAAAATGCATTATCTAAAAATGCTGCAAGGCTGTGGGGTCCTCAGGGGCCAGCTCTCCATACCCCACATCCATTTTACAGATGGGGAAACTGAGGCAAGGGAGAGGACCTGGCTTGCTGGGGTCAGTGAGCTGAGAGGTGACCCAGCTGGGACCCTCACCTCCCAGTGTCCTCTCTGGGAGAGACCTGACCAAGCTTTTCTTGATGCCAGGAATCTGGAGGAGAAGCGACTCCTTTGGAAGCTACCAGATGTGTCTGAAGCAGGGGGTGAGTTATGGTTGTGCATGAAAAATCACAGGGGGTTTTGGGTGGGAGGAGCTTGTTTAAAATGGGGGAGAATTGGGGATGTGCCGGGGAGAAGTGTAGAGAGGGAGGAAGCTTTATTAAAAGGGCTTTAGCAGAGCTGTGGGAGAGGAAATCTGGGGGCAGCCACAGCAGGTACAAAGGCCCTGCAGCAGAACTCTTTGGTAATTTACACATGACCCCCAAGGAGCCAAAGGAAAATGGTACAGGGTCTCAAGAGGAGGTCCGGAAGAGACAGATAGGGGCCACAGATCAAAGGGCTTGGGAAGCACCCAGGTCCCAGTGGGACTGAGGGTGGGGCTGGGGCATTGCTGACCTCAGGCCTCCCCAGGCTCTGGCCACCTATCCGCCAGCTGGGAGCCATGCTCAGGCTCCAGCACACCCAGCCCTGTGGCCGCTCAGTTCACTAGCGAAGGGACCACTCTGTCGGGCGTGGACCTGGAGCTGGTGGGCAGTGGCTACCGCATGTCGCTGGTGAAGAGGAGGTTTGCCACAGGTACTCCCCCTGCCTCCCCCTGTCCTGCCACTGACCACCTCTGAAGCCAGGACTGTGCCAGGCCCTGAGCCCCACCCCCTGCTTCTGCCAGGGTGCAGGGCGTGGGGGCGGGAGGGGGGCGGGGGACAATGTTGGGGAAGGCTGGTGGGGGTTGGGCCCTGGAGGCCCCTGATGGTGGGCACAAGTGGGGAGGGTCAAAGGACCCCCGTAGGGCGTCCTCGTGGGGACCCAAGGCAGGGAGCTGAAGGTACACAGCCACACTGCCCCCACCCCATTCTCCTGGGGCTGCTGGCACCCGTGGGGTGTTTGAAGGAAGATCCGGAGATCTCAGGGTAGGGGCAAGGGATGCCCCTCCCTTCGTCTCACAGGTACCACCCCTGCAGGGATGTACCTGGTAAGCTGCTGAGCCAGCAGAGGCCCCCAGCTCTGCACTGAGTCCTGGTGCTCGCTGACTGACCCCTGCCTTCCTGCCGGACCCTGGGATCCCACCCCGGCCTCCCTCGGGGCCCTGACTCCATGGGGAGGAGCCCCACACCCAGCCTGGCAGAGCCGGGGCAGGGGGGTCACTCCTGCTCAAGCCAATTCCCACGTGGGTCCTTGGACTTTTAATGTTCTTTGAATAAACTTTATTTTCTAATAAAATAAGGAAGCCTTGTCCTGCTCCAGGAAATTTCCTTCACATCACCAGAGAGGAGAGGAAGACAGATGTGTGGGGAAGATGTAAGATCCCTAACGTCCCCCATCTCCCCCGCCTTCCCCCCACTAGCCTGTGCAGGGTGGCACCAGGGGCGAGAAAAAGCCAGACACGGACACCCCAAGCTCCACGGACATCCGAGCTCTGTGGGCTTAGCGCTGAGCTGGTGGAAGCGACAAGGACTAGAGGAATCCAGAGCAGGAGTCAGACGCTTCCTAAGGAGAAGACATTATGAATAGGGCTCTGAAGTATGAGTAAGAGTTTGTGAGATGGGGGTGGGCATCCCAGGCGAAGGAATAGGGAGCTATGAGATTTGAGAGAAATCTATTAATCCACAAACATTGATTGACTACCTGTGGCAGCTGGGACATGGCTGTGAGCAGGACAGAGCTCTTGGAAGCCGTGAGGCTATGAAGCCAGAAGGCCTGGGTTTAGAGCCCGCTTGGCCACCAGGGGCTGTATGACTTTGAGCGAGTGACTCAACCTCTCTGGCCTCAGTTTCCTCATCTCCAACTCACCTCACCTGGGGGTCTGTCAGGAGGTTGCATACCTTGGAGAGCACCTGATGCAAAAGGAGCCCCCAGCAGTGGGAAGCCAGGGTCGGGGGGCAGGGGGGTTTGTGCGGACAAGGGATGGCCTGAGTGGGGCCCAGGACAGGTGAGGCAACCAGCACACTCTGGTGGGAAGCAGCTCTGAGCTCAGTGGACAGTCCTAGATCCCAATGGACATGTGAGGACCCTGAGCCCCACGAGGGTGCCCGAGCACCAAGCCAGGGCCAGGTGGAGCTGGGGTGGTGGGGGGTGAGGGAGCAGGCAGCAGGATTTGACCTTCACTCTAATCCTCCCACTCTGTCCTCCAAAGACAGAAGAGCTCATGGGGGGTCAGGGAGAGGGTCTGGCCGTGCCTCAGTTTCCTCATCTGGGAAATGGGGGGGAGATCCTCTACCTGGGAGGTGTCTGGGAAGCATCCACAGTGCACGTCAACACTGCCTGCGTGAACAAAGAGGGTGGTCCAGGCAGCGAGCCCCTGCCCCCCCCCCACCCCTGCACGCTCGCTTTCCTGCCTGGAAAAGATCCAGTGCAAGGACCCGGGAGCCAGCCGAGGTGGGTCCCCCCTTCCCCACCCTGCTTGCAGGGGGCCTCAGCTCCTCAGCTGTAATGTCAGATCAGCTGTGGTTCCCTGAGCTCGTGGGCCCATAAAGGAGCCGGAATCACACATCTGAGCCAGTGGGAGTGCGCCCTCCATCCTAAGTCTGCACGTGTGTGTGCCTATGTGCGTGCCCGGGGACCTCCGTGCCTCCAAGGCGGTCCCTGTACCTGCCCTAGGGGGCTGAGTGGCTGGGGTGTACCTCCCTGCCATGGGCCACTGTATGACAGGACACAGTCTTATCGGTCCACCACATCCTAGTGGCTTTAATTTGCCTTTCTTCAGGTCACAGGTGAGGTCAGGTACATTTTAAAACACAGAAGGCATTTCCTAGCTGTGGCGCTCTAATGGCCAGGCCTCCCGGAGCTGGTGTGACTCGTGTCTTTCTCTGGAGGACTATTCCCAGGAAGGGAGAGTCCCAACAGAGAGGACGGGACCCCCGCCTAACTGGCCAGTCGTGGGCTGGCAGGCTGTCTGGTGGTGGCTTGCGATGCCCTGGTCTCCTCCTATGCCTGGGAAGCTCCCAGACCTCCGTTTGGGGCACGAAGCAATGAGGCCACTCGCCTCGGAGGCCACCCCCCGTTGGTGGACAGCCTTGTTGGGTTTTCTTTTTTTAATTGAGAGGAAATTCAATTAAAGTGACAGGAAATGAACCACTGAAAGTGATCAATTCGGTGGCACATGACGCATTCACCGTGCTGTGAGGGGACCACCTCTGTCTGGTTCCAGAACTTTGCCATCACCCCAGAAGGAGACCCCCATCCCCATCAGCTTCCACTCCCTCTGCCCCTCCCCCAGCCCCTGGCAACCACCCACCTGTCTACTTCCGGTCTTTATAAACTCACCTTTCCTGGACTTTTCATATAAATGCAATCATGCACCATGTAGCATTTTGTGTCTGGGTTCTTTTACTCCCCAGCATGTCAGTGCTTTATTTCTTGTTATGGCCGAGCAAGAGTCCACTGTAGGTGTCATTAACCTTAAATTTAAACAGCCAGTTATCTTACCACCAAAACGGGTTTCTTTGGGAAGAGCAGGGGAGCCACAATTTGGGACGTGCAGGCTGCATGTTCATGTTCAATAAACAAAGGAGAGGCGCGTTATTTTATGAGAAGGAGGAAGTTGGGAGGGCTCGTTTTGAATTAAAGTCTGTCGGAGAGAAGCAGGAGTTCAGGGTGATGATGGTTCGTCATTGGCTGAGTTACTGGGGTAGTCAGTTTCTTGTAGGAGATGCCGTGTCCTGTTTCCTGTTGGGGTCTGTAGATCATGATTCTTTCCTTGTTGAGAATTCTTCCTTTGGGGCTTTGACACTTCTCCTGTTGCGGAAAATAATCAGACCTACCAGAAACCAAGTGCACTCCGAGAAGTAGGAGAACTCGGATTTATTTTATGCCGGCAGACTCAGATGAGCTCGAGCTCCAGGTTCTGGGCCCCTGGCAACGGAGTTATAGGGATTTTATAGGGTGCTGCAGGCAGTCAGGTTCCAAGGGCTATGCTGACTGCTGGTAGGTAGGTTTAAACTGGGGAGGTGGGGGCGGCTTTAGGCGAGAACAGTAGAGCAGGGAGCCTATGGCGGGAAGCCTGTTTACAGAAGCAGAAACAGCTGGTTATCATTTGCTCCCAATAGGGGGCTTCTGGTTATCTCTTGCTTATTATTAGTAATTTTCCATCTTCTGGGGCCCCCTGGCCTGGCCTCTGGGGGTAATGTTCCTCTTCACTTCCTATAATTGACGTTGAGAGATAGGACTCCTCTACTCACTTTTTGTGAGGTCTCTCTTTATTAATTTTCACATTTCCCCATTTGAATCAAGCTCTTTCTTCAAAGGCAAGAGTGGGGTTTTCTTGGAGCGGGTGGGTGGCTCTGTTGGTTAAGCATCCAACTCTTGATCTCAGCTCAGGTCATGATCTCAGGGTCATGATATCGAGCCCCACATCCAGGTTTTGTGCTCAGAGGGGCATCTGCTTCTCTTTCTCTCTCCCTCTCTCTCTCTCTCTCTCACACACTCTCCCTCTCTCTCTCTTTCTCTCTCTCTCTCTAAATAAGTAAATCTTAAAGGTCAGGTCTTCTTAGTTCAGAGACTTTGTATCCCTTGATGTCAGGAAGGCTCTTTTCTGGATGCCATGCCCCATAACTACCCAAAGGTCAATTACACAGAATAGAAAACCACCGAGGTCACATTGTAGAAGCAAGAGTGGGTCTCAGGAGAACACTCGGGCATTTCCCATATGTGGTCCATATTTATCAAGATTGTAAGCACTGGAGATCATCTTAGTGGGTACATCATTTTTACAAAGGTTTGACAGGCAGCAGTTACAGAAATCAAAAGTAACAACTCCAAACCGTATGGTGGTTCTAAACCAGGACCCTAGATCTGAGAGTTGCCAACTAAAAATATTGATTGGCGCTAATCCAGATGGGAGAAACATTCTCTCAATGGAGCCAAACCCGGAGTCACATTCACAGAAGTCCCTGATTAAAGGGGCCATGACAGCAGAATCCTGACTACCACTGGAGTGCCCTGAGGAATCATTTGGGGAAAATTGGGGATATGCATTTGGGAAGATACAGTGCAGGCATAAACCAGAGGTAGTAGCTAATGAATTTTTGGCAAAACAGCAACACTTCAAACACATATTAAATGGTACCACTGGGTGCCTGGGTGGCTCAGTTGGTTGGGCGACTGCCTTCAGCTCAGGTCATGATCCTGGAGTCCCAGGATCGAGTCCTGTGTCGGGGTCCCTACTCAGCGAGGAGTCTGCTTCTCCCTCTGACCCTCCCCCGTCTCATGCTCTCTCTCTCTCTCTCTCAAATAAATAAATAAAATCTTTAAATAAAAATAATAAATAGATGTACTGTTACCTCCAAAGAACTGTTTGGAAACAAATGCTCTCAAATAACACAGCCTGCAAGTTTGCAAATTCTGACACCGTGAAGTCAGTTAACAGTTCACATGAAAGAAAAGACTTTGGTGAATTTTTAAAAATTTTTTTTAGACTTTATTTACTTATTTGAGAAGGAGAGACACAGCAAGAGAGGGAACACAAACAGGAGGAGTGGGAGAGGGAGAAGGCTTTCTGCTGAGCAGAGAGCCTGTTGCAGGGCTCGATCCCAGGACTTCGGGATCATGACTCGAGCCTAAGGCAGACGCTTAACTGAGCGACCCAGGCATCCTGACTTTGGTGAATTCTGAACCTTCTAACCCTTCAGAAAAAGCAAGTGAGGAGCACCTGGGTAGTTCAGGTCATGATCCCAGGGTCCTCGGATCAAGTCCCACATCGGGCTCCCTGCTCGGTGTTGGGGGGGGCGGTCGTCTGCTTCTCCCTCTCCGTCTCCCTCTGTGCTCTCCCTCTCTCTCAAATGAATAAATAAAATTGGGGCGCCTGGGTGGCACAGTGGGTTAAGCCTGTGCCTTCAGCTCAGGTCATGATCTTAGGGTCCTGGGATCAAGCCCCACATGGGGCTCTCTGCTCGGCGGGGTGCCTACTTGTGATCTCTGTCAAATAAATAAATAAAATCTTTAAAAAATTAAAATTAAAAAATGAATAAATAGAGGCGCCTGGGTGGCTCAGTGGGTTGGGCCTCTGCCTTCAGCTCAGGTCATGTTCTCAGAGTCCTGGGATCGAGCCCCGCATCGGGCTCTCTGCTCTGGCGGGGAGCCTGCTTCCCCCCACTCTCTGCCTGCCTCTCTGACTACTTGTGATTTCTGTCTGTCAAATAAATAAATAAAATGTTAAAAAAACAAAAACAAAACAAAACAAAAAAATGAATAAATAAAATCTAAAAGAAGAAAAAGCAAGTGAAAACTTAATTTGTCACTGGATCATTATGAAACCATTTATGAAGGTCCATTTTCAAAAGAAGAGGTTTCCCCCTTTTCACAAGGGCTTCAGAAATGCAGACGAGGGCACTGTCTCTTCATGAAATAAAGGAAAAACATCAGTCCGGCTTGCACCAAACATGCTGGGGAAGCTGCCTTGGCAGATGGCATCAGCTTCAGTTCTGGGAAATCTTTACTTACTCGTCACCACGTGGCAAACAGACCCATCGAGGGTTTGGTGTTTTCTTTAGATCTGTCATGTGAATCCAAGAGTCTGTTCTCCGGACTTTGGTGGCATGAGGATGGTTAGCGGTGCCTGAGGAGGTCCTATCAAGCGAGGTTGAAGGGAGCCTTTCTGGAGGGTTCTTTTCCAATAGATGAGATCACCAGCATGCAAGGTATGATGCTTGAGGTCATCTCACGCCCCCCCAGGAAGTGTACTCTGAAAAGATTGTTCTGCTAAAGCATTTTAAAAAAAAAGATTTTATTTATTTATTTATTTGACAGAGACAAGTGAGAGAGGGAGCACGAGCAGGGCGAGTGGGAGATGGAGAAACAGGCTTCCCGATGAGCAGGGAGCCTGATGCAGGGCTCGATCCCAGGTCTTCGGGATCATGACCGGAGCCAAAGGCAGATGCCTAATGACTGAGCAACGCAGCCTCCCCTAAAGCATTTTTTTTTTAAGAGAAAGAGAGACAGTGCAGGAGTGGAGGAGGACAGGCAAAGGGAGAGGGAGAGGGAGAAAATCTCAAGCAGGCTCCAAGCTCAGTGCAGAGCCCAACTCGGGGTGGTAATCCCGCAATCCTGAGATTGTGACCTGAGTTGAGAACGAGAGTCAGATGCTTAACCTACTGACCCACCCAGGCAGCCCTAGCATGGTTATTTTTTCATCCAAGCAATTAGGTCTTTACAATATTGAAGTCTATCTCCTTTATCAACTGTAGGGCAAAAGAGGCAGGAGTCAAGAGAGCATCCTATGACCATCTCAGGGGTGAGAGTCTAGGAGTTCCAATGGGAGCGCAACAGAGATTTCAAAAGACCGATGGGAATGCTTTCAGCCAAGGCATTTGGAGGGTCTCTACAAATTCTGTGGTCCTAAGCAGTCTCTTTTTCCTTTTTTTAAAAAAACTGAGCTCTACAGACAACGTGAGGCTTGAACTCATGACCCTGAAATCCAGAGTCACATGGTCTACAGACTCAGCCAGCCAGGCACCCCTTAAGTTGAGCCTTAATGAGGCTGTCAGTGTGCTCTGACTAACCCTGAGATCTGGGGACGGTATATGCCCCATGAACATAAAGCCAGCCCCATGGCAGGCTTATCCAAGCTCCTGCCTGGTTAAAATGGGTTCCCTGATCGCTAGGAAGTTCCAGAGGAGTTCCTGGGAGAGACAATCTTTTCTAAACCAATTTTTAGCCACAGAAGAGACAGTGGCCTGTCTACGAGGGAAAGCTTCAGTCCGGTGAGAAATATACAAACCATGACTAAAACGGATTTATACCCACGAGACAAGGAAGCTCTAGGAAATCCATTTGTGCAAACAGGTTTCCCAGGACTGTAGTTTGAAGAGGTGAGATGAGCTAAGTAAGTACTTGTTGTGGCCTTATTACTATGTCCCCACCAACATGGGCTCAGCGATGCTCTCACTGTGTCAGCAGACCAATGGGTTAATACATATACAGCAGTAAGTACTGGGACTTTTACTAGGTAGGGCTGAACTGTTATTTGATCCAAACCAGAGTTCTCTCTTTTTATCAAACCAACAATTATTATTAGATTTCCGAATATTGTTTTTCCTTTTCTGGGGCCAGTTATTGGATGCCTCTGTTCAGTTTTGGGGTTTTTTTGGGGGGGGGCAGCATTTCTCTCTTTCTTTCTTTTTTTTTTTTAAAGATTTTATTTATTTATTTGACAGATGGAGATCACAAGTAGGCAGAGAGGTAGGCAGTGAAAGAGGAGGAAGCAGGCTCCCTGCTCAGCAGGGAGCCCGATGTGGGGCTTGATCCCAGGACCCTGGGATCGTTAACCCACTGAGCCACACAGGCACCCCGGTTTTTTGTTTTTGTTTTGTTTTGTTTTTTTTCCAAATTATCATTTGGGAGAATGTCTCTCTGGACCATGACAGAGGTTTGACAATTGGCTTCCCAGAGAGCAGCATTTGGGGCAGAAATATCAGTAAGATGGTGTATTTTGGCCTCCAGGGAGATGAGTCTGGGGTGCCCGGGAATCTTACTAATGGCCAGAGCAACCGGCAAAATATGGCGTCTAATACATTTTGGACTTAGGAGCCGTTTTGAATTGTACTCCTGTTGGAGGGAAGGGAACTTTGCTGGTTCTAGAACATCCCAAAGTTATGGGCTACCCCGAAGGCGTCCTGACATATGTATGGATGTAAATGTTTGCAGTTTTGCCCTTGGCCAAAAATACAAGGAGGGACTCCGTGAGACAATTTCTTCAGTGGCCTTAGCTCAAAAGGCAGTGGCCGGAAATGGCTCTGTGGCCAGCGGGATGTCCCCCAGGCTTCGGGTATGGCTGTCGGCTCTAATACCCTCTGGGTGGATGACGGTCCCTGGGATGAGGGAAGAGAAGGCAAGCTGAGGGCAAAGTGTAAGGTGACACCCCTCGGATCCCCACCCCCACAGGTGGGGGATGTGTGACATTCCTCAGGCACTCCAGGCTGCCCTAAAACTAAGGGAAGGGAAAAGAAAGAGTTAACTAATATTTTCCTCCAGGAAGCCCCCAACTGTCTTAAGGTTCGCGCTTTACTAGAGGGGAAAAAAGACTTGAACTTGACAATAGCCAGTCCCCCAGGATCCTGAGAGCCCTCTTTAGCATATAAAAAAAATCCTTTTGAAAACCTCCCTTTTTCCTGACCTCCCACAGCTCCGAAGTACATAATCAGTCCCTCACAACCCAGGACAACATCTTTTTCTGCTCACAGATCCCAGATCCCGTCCCCCTGCTTTAATAAAATCACCTCCTTACACAAAAGACGTCCCAAGGATTCTTTCTTGACCGTCGGACCTCACCAGCATCACCCGTATTGCTGGATGAGTAGACTAAGGGCACTCCCGTCCCCCTCGCAAATAAACATGCAAAAAATTAAGTAGATAATGAGGATGACCTAGGGCAAGGGGCTTTTTTTTCTTTTAAGATTTTATTTATTTATTTGACAGAAAGAGAGATCACAAGCTGGCAGAGAGGCAGGCAGAGAGAGAGGGGGAAGCAGACTCACCGCAGAGCAGGGAGCCTGATGTGGGACTCGATCCCAGGACCCTGAGACCATAACCTGAGCAGAGGCAGAGGCTTAACCCATTGAGCCACCCAGGGGCCCGGCAAGGGGCTTTAATAGGCTTTTCTTTAAAGCCTCAAAGTCTATGTCACCCCTGTCTTTCCAAACAATAGGGTTAGGGCTATCATATTTTATTTTATATTAAAGATTTTATTTATTTATTTGACGAGAGATAGAGAGAGAGAGAGATAACGAGTGCACACAAGCAGGGGGAGCAGGAGAGGGAAAAGCAGGCTTCCCCACGGAGCAGGAAGTCCAATGCCCAACGTGCCCTGGGAGTTAGGCTGATTATCAGTTGGAGACTTTGTCCATAAAGAGGAT
Source organism: Lutra lutra (assembly GCF_902655055.1). Lineage (NCBI taxonomy): Eukaryota > Metazoa > Chordata > Mammalia > Carnivora > Mustelidae > Lutra > Lutra lutra. Next base: position 209,946,068 of record NC_062278.1, on the reverse strand, counting down.
AGTAGGGACGCCTGGGTGGCTCAGCTGGTTAAGCGGCTGCCTTCGGCTCAGGTCATGATCCCAGCATCCTGGGATTGAGTCCCACATCGGGCTCCTTGCTCGGCAGGGAACCTGCTTCTCCCTCTGCCTCTGCCTGCCTCTCGGCCTACTTGTGATCTCTCTCTCTCTCTGACAAATAAATAAATAAAATCTTTAAAAAAAAAAAAGGATAGTAGCTGATCCCATAGGGACAAACGATTAGGGTCCACAGACTCGGCTATCGTGTGGTCAGAGAGCAAATAAAAGATATCAAAGGTTTGGGGCCCCTGGGTGGCATAGACTGCTGAGTGTCTGACTTTTGAGTTCGACTGAGGTCATGATCTCAGGATCTTGAGATCAAGACACAGAGAGATGCATTCCCAAACTGGAGAGGTGGTTCTCTGAGTCAATTAAGAGGGGAACCACCCCGCTGCTGGGAATTAGAAGGGCATCAGAAAGGCTTGATAGGAGGCAGAATGCACCTGGGACACTTACATTGGTAACAATCTTTTTTCTAATATTCTAGCCCTCGGCAATAATAGAAAATAGGGGTGTTGGGGGAACCTTCATTTGCTGGAGTTGAAAATTGAGAATTGGGGTGCCTGGGTGGCTCAGTTGTTAAGCGTCTGCCTTGGGCTCAGGTCAGGATCCCAGGGTCTTAGGATGGAGCCCCGTGTGGGGTTCCCTGCCCAGCCGGGAGCCTGCTTCTCCCTCTGCCTGCAGCTCCCCCTGCCTGCACTCTCTCTCTGTCAAATAAAATAAATAAAATCTTTTAAAAAATAAGAGAAAAAATTTAGAATTAACGGACTTCCCTCTAGGTGACTGATCTAAGATGCAAGCGAACTAGTTTGACAAATTCACTAAATCTGGAATGGAGATAGTTTCCCATTCCGTCGTGGTCCTTTTAACTAGAAGGAGAAAGATCCTGGTTCAGCCCATTAATTTAACAAAGAGTTAAAATGCTACCCAGGTGGATTCAACATCTAAAAGAGGACCAGGGGGGCGCCTGGGTGACTCAGTGGGTTAAAGCCTCTGCCTTTGGCTCAGGTCATGATCTCAGGGTCCTGGGATCGAGCCCCACATTGGACTCTCTGCTCAGCAGGGAGCCTGCTTCTCTCTCTCTCTCTCCCTGCCTCTCTGCCTACTTGTGATCTCTCTCTCTCTGTCAAATAAATAAATAAAATCTTTAAAAAAAAATAAAAGAGGACCAGGTTTGTCTTTATTTTTTTAAAGATTTTGTTTATTTATTTGAGAAAGTGAGAGAGAGCACAAGCATGAGCACGGTGGTGGGGAGTGTGGGGGTGGTGGCCAGAGTCGAGCCGGGAAGCCTGATGTGCCTCCCAGGACCCCGAGGTCATGACCTGAGCCCAAGGCAGACACTTAATCCACTAAACCACCCAGGTGCCCCCAGAATTTTCTTTAAAGACAATTTGAAATTGACTCTAATGGTCATGAATTAGTTGACCAGGCTTTTGTGTGTGAGCCTGAACTTTGTTCCACAAGCTGCCAGAGTTGCTCAGTTGAGATTTCCAGCAAGCGCTTAGCATCTAGCCAAAAGAGAGGAGTCTGTTTCTCTAAATCCCTTTCAGGTTGTTCTATTCTGGCTAGTTTACCCAGTGTTTGGCCTGGCCCTCACCAACAAGCAGGTGTCCTAATTGGTTTAAATCCCAGAAGCCAGCTTGGTAAGTTTGAATAACCAGGTTAAATTCTTCAGCAGACCAATGGGGGTCCTCAGTCGCCTTAGGAAACTGACTAGCTCACAGTTCAGCCTTAGTCCCGGGAACTGTAAGAAATTTGGGGTTTCTTTTGTTCCTCAGAATACTAACCTTAAAAAGGCAGGGGTGTGTGTGTGTGTGTTTTAAAGATTTTATTTATTTACTTTTGAGAGAGAGGTCATAAATAGGCAGAACAGCAGGCAGAGGGAGAGGGGGAAGCAAGCTTCCCAAAGCTGAATTTGATCCCAGGACCCTGTGATCATGACCCGAGCCAAAGGTAGACAGACGCTTAACCGACTGAGCCACCCAGTGCCCTGAGGTTTTCCTCTATTAATTTTTTTTAAATTTTATTTATTTATTTGACACAGAGAGATCACAAGTAGGCAGAGAGGCAGGCAGAGAGAGAGGAAGGGAAGCAGGATCCCCGCTGAGCAGAGAGCCCGATGCGGGACTTGATCCCAGGACCCTGAGATCATGACCAGAGCCGAAGGCAGCGGCTTAACCCTCTGAGCCACTCAGGCGCCCTCCTCTATTAATTTTCATGGAGTACACACCACACTTTGTTCATCCATTCATCTATTGATGGACACTTGGGTTGTTTCCACCTTTTGGCTTTGATGAACAGTGCTGCCATGAACGGCGTGTACAAGGATTTGTCCGAACCCCTGTTTTCAATTCTCTTGGGTAGATACCTGGGTCATAAGATACTTCTAACCCAAATTTGAACCCAGGCCCTCTAGCACCATAATCTGCCCTGGGAGATTTTGGAGCCCCTCCTGCTTCTGTGCTTTCACCTTCTGACCTGGCAGGCCTCAGTTTCCTCCATTGAGCAGGGCTGGGTGTGCCCCAACTCACTTCCTCCACCATCACTCTGAATGCATCATGAGAGTAGGGTAAGTTTCCAGGGCAAACAGTGGTAGGAAGTGCCTGTTGTGGAGAGGATGAGAGGGACACTCCCTCCAGATCAGACTGTTGGTTCCAGCTCCTTGTGGGGCCCATAAACTCAGGAGTGTGGCAGTGCCCACAAGGCAGGGAGGAACTTAAGCTGAAGCCTGAGCAGTGTCCCCCTTTGGGGGGGTGGGGCGTGGAGAATTGACTTCAACAGGCTCCCAAGTTCAGCATTTTTCATGGCAAGAAATTGTGTGCACCTGCTGTTGCTTCCACCTGAAATGCCCATGTTGGGCGTAGTGACATTTGATGCAATCGCCCTTCATACCCACAGAGTATAGATCGTGCCCTTGCCCCGTGTTGACCCTGCTCCCCTGACCTCTCCACTGGGGAGAGATTAGGGCTTAGATCCTCCATTTTACACAGGAAGAAACTGAGGCACACCCAGGACCCACCCCTTTTCCTCTGGAAGAAGTAGGGATGGGGGAGGAGGCAGGCAGTAACTAGAAACACCAGGAGGTTCACATCTATGGATCTGGATCCCCCCCACCCCACCCCAGACCTCCTGACCCTAACACGTCTAGACTAGAAATTTCTAGAGACTCAGAAGCAACACGGGGCAGGATCCGAATCTTCAACAACCCCAACCGGCAAAAGCTTCATATCTGACTTCCAACTTCCAGAACCTTTCCCATCCGGAGGGCTGTGGGCTCGGGACGGGTTTTAGGGATTCATCCTGGATTCATCCTGCCTCCCTGCTCCCCCTCCAATCATTTCTTCAGCAAACACACTTTAGATCAACCCCGCAAAGGGCTCCGCGCCAGGGGATGGGAAGGCGCTGCTCGCACATCTCCAGCCGCTGGGAGCTCACGCCCCAGCCTCTGGGGTGGAGTGAGCCCCAAGAGGTGAAGAGGAAAGCTGCGGTGGGAGCTGGTCCGCAGAGGTGAGGGGGCGGGGTCGAGAAGGGAAGAAGGGAGCGGTGGGCGGGGTGAACTTCTACTGGGCCACTGAGAAGCTCAGCGGGTTTGGAGAAGGGGGCCTGGCAGGAGGTAAGGCCAGGAGGAGGAGGAGGCAGAAAGGAGCCAGACCTGGGTGGGGGCTCACGCTCAGATGAAACTTTCCACCTGCTCGCAGCCCAGAAGAGCTGAGATAAGAGGTCGGAGGCTGGGCCGTCGCTTGGGGTGAGTGTTGGGGGCCCCTGAGGCGGAGGGGAGGGGAGGAGAGGATCGGGGTTCCAGGGAAACCCCGGCAGGTCCCTGGGGTCCGGTCTCCGCCGCGTCTACCCCCAAGATGCCGGGAGATCCTGGAGCGGCGGGTCTCAGAAACCCCGTTGCCCTCGCCCATCGGCAATAGTAGTTGCCAGCATTTCCAAGGCGGGCTCGAGCCCGGCATGGAAGGAAGTCGCTCCCGGTACCGTCCGGTCGCTGCGACGGAGACGTCTCTGGACCCCTGCCCCTACGCCACTACGCCCGCCTCTTAGGCTAGGGCGGAATCAGGATGGAGAAGTGGAGGGTGCTGTCTGCTCTCCTGCCGTTACTGTTACTGCTGTTCGCGTGGAGTTGGTTAGCGCGCTGACTGGGAAGATCCGGCAGAAACAGCACCCTGGTCTCCTCAGGTTGGCTTTTGTATTGAATCCAGGGGACCACTACTGACCCCCAGTCTTGCCGGGTGCTGGGCCAACGTTCCTACCTGGGGACCTCAGCTCATGGCTTCCCCTGGGGTTCAGTTTCGCCCCCTGTTCAGCCGTGGTAGGGCTGTGTGGCTCCGTCAGCGTGCTCCTGGATTTTGAACATGCCTCAGTTTCCCTTCCCTGACTAGTACAGTGACCCAGCTTCCAGGAGGGTGCCTGAGATGTTCAGCCGGTGGAAGCTTTTATGGGGGGGGGACCTCAAGTAAGTGACTTTGGGTCTCTGAGCTCCTGTTTCCCTCTGGGTCAAGGGGGACTTGTACCTGACTGTCTGTGCCTCTTAGTGGGTGCACAGGGAAGGACAGCTGTCACCATAACTATATTAATAATCATCATTATTGTATCACCAGCCACCATTCCAGGTTCCTGACCAACTTTCCCTCTGGGTCAGAGTTTTTGGTTTTTTTCCCCATGGTCACTTTTCATATGGGGAAACTGAGCTCCCCCACTGCCCCACCCCACCGGAGCCTCCCGTAGTCCAGATCTGGGCCCAGGGGTAGCTGCCCAGATTTGGGGCTAAATCTGGGACTACAACTTTCTTCCACAGCCCTGTTGGTTCCTAAGGCGGTCACCCTGCCAGGCAGGGCTGAGGAGTCTAGAGAAAGAGGGGTGGACCCTGGGACAAGCAGCTGGTTCCCCACTTGACCCAGATGACCAGGTTATGTTTGTTCATCCCCGCCCACCCCTACGCCTAGGGTGTGGTGATTCCTGCCAGGTACTGGGTGTGGGAGGACCAAGAAGGGGCCTTGGAGCACGAACTTCAAGGAGCTCGAGGATTTCAGACAGGTTTCTTTGACCCAGGAACCCAGGGGCAGGACTGGTCGGCCCTAGGGAAGTAGGAAAGACGTCAACTGGGCGGTTTCTCTTCTAGCCATTGCCTCTAAGGGCCCAGAGTGGGGCAGCAACTTGTCCCCACCCCCATGGTGAGAGGAGACCCATTGTGGTCCTTCCTCCTGCTGAAAGCCTGGCTCGGCTTGATTGCTTCCTCCCCATGATGAGGAGCTCACTACCAATATAGCAAACTGAAGGAAGCCCCCCCCCTTACCACCACCAGGTGGTGGTTAAAGGCAGAAATTGGGCTCCCATTTGACCTCCTTGAATAAGTTCCTTGGATGAGCTCTCTGTGCCTCAGTTTCCCTATCCATAAAAAAAAAAAAAAGAGGCTAACAAAGCTCAGGTGTGATGGGTAGAGGAGCAGCTGGCCGAAAGACCACACACAGGACTGCCAGGTTAACTTTAATCCTGATGAGTCAGCTCATTCTTGGTGTTTATCTTTACAAGAGAGAAATAATGTAAAGGGGCAGGGCCCCAGCACAAGGCCTGGAGGAGGGCTCCGAGCAGTGTGAAGGTGTGGGTGTCGTTCAGGCGTCCCCACAGACAGAGCCCAGGAGACCTCAGTTTCTCCAGCTGGGAAATGAGTCCAGATATGCCCTTTGGAGGCTCAGCAAAGGCTGGGTCTGGCATTTAGTTAGGGGCTTCCGTCGGGCCCCAGATCCCCACCTAGACCCATCCCAGGTACCGTGAGCAGTTTCTGAGGAGGTGGGCTCCCCGGGGTCAGTTCCTTCAAATGAGTTAAACTTGATGAGCCCTGGGAACTAGAAACAGAAGTCAAAGGTCTAAAGGCCATGTATCACCCCATCCTTACCCCCGCCCCACCTTCTTCCACAACCCTGGGGCCCCAGGGCCTATCTTTGCATAAAATCAGCTTGTGCCTTCAGCTCAGGTCATGATCCCAGGGTTCTGGGATTGAGCCCCACATGGGGCTCTCTGCTCAGCGGGAAGCCTGCTTCACCCTCTCCCACTCCTCCTGCTTGTGTTCCCTCTCTCGCTGTCTCTCTCTCTCTGTCAAAAAATAAAATCTTTAAAAAAAAAGAAAAAAAAGGGGCGCCTGGGTGGCTCAGTGGGTTAAGCCGCTGCCTTCAGCTCAGGTCATGATCCCAGGTCCTGGGTTCGAGCCCCACATCGGGCTTTCTGCTCAGCAGGGAGCCTGCTTCCTCCTCTCTCTCTGCCTGCCTCTCTGCCTACTTGTGATTTCTCTCTGTCAAATAAATAAATAAAATCTTTAAAAAAAAAAAAAAAAAGAAAAAGAAAAAAAAAGAATCAGCTTGCTCACCCCAGGGTCTAGCCAGAAGGAATTATCTTGACTGGGCTTTTTCCGTTTCTCTCTCTCTCTTTTTTTCCCCTTCCGTTTATAAAAGGAGCTTATGATCCTTGCCAAAAGAGACCAGCCCAACATTACTGGCAGGCATAGCTGGTACGAACAGGTGAGGGATCACCCTTGGGTCCAGCAGGTTGGGGTTCAAATCCTAGCAAGCGCTCTCGGCCTCAGTCGGCTGTGGGACCCATGTTGTGGAGCAGGGGGGCTCTGCCTTTCTGCACCCAGCTCACCCACCTGGTAACTGAAGACCAGCCCTGTCCACCAAGGCTCACTGAATCACAGGGCTTGTCTACAGGCCAGGGGCTCACACCCTCTTCTGCAGCACACCTTCTCCCCAAAACTGTCTTATTCACTGTCTCTCTGTCCCACCCCTGTTAGTACATCAGCTCCGGGAGCACAGGCCTTTCTTGCAGACATTCTAGGCTGCGTACCCAGAACCTAGACCAGGGCATGGCCCCCAGTAGAGTCTAGGCGCTCAGCGCTGGCTCAGAGCAGTCATGAACATGCGTGACAATGGTCACTGACATTGATGTTATTGTCACCATTGGCATATTGTCCGTGTGTGCTTTGGAGAAAAGGCCAGCGTATGGTCCTATGGCCTTTCTCAGGACTCAGGTTGTCATGTGTGCAAATGGGCTTCTCCAGTCACCCCCATCCCTCCCCTTGCCTTTTGGAGGTTGCAGAATGTTCCATGCTTGCCCCGTTCGAAATCCCAGCTGCGGGCTCTCGGGAAGTACAGAGCCAGGAAGACCACAGCGATGCTGATATTCAGCACCTCCTGGAAGAATCGGGAGCTGGCCACTGACCGGCTTTGCATGAGGATGCTGTGGCCCAGAGCGGGTCGGCCACTTGTCCCAGGCCCCGCCGATGGTCAGTAGGCAGGTCGGGGTCCCTCCTGGGAGCTGCAGCAGCGACCTCAAGGGCATCAGCTCGCAGTCTTCCCCGCTGCTGGGTCAAGGGACATGAGCCCTCGTTTTCGTGATTTCAAAACCGAGACCCAGGGACCGGGTCCACTGGGGTCCCTGGAGCTGGAAGTGGGGTCGGGAGGGGTACGCGGGTGGGTCTGTGTCTAAGGGGCCAGGAGAGTGACTGGGGACTCACCCTCTCCGAGTCTCACTTCCTCATCTGGAAAATACGAGTGTCCTGCGGGATATCGCCTCGACTTGATGGGAGCCTCCACGTCCCGCGGGCAGGCCTGCCATGGTCTCGTGCTAGCGCAGAGTGGGCGGGGCACATCTGGGCTCTGAGGGGTGAGCAGGTCGGGGACGCACCAGGCCTTCGTTGTCAACGGGGGGTATAGGCGGAAGATGTAGGATCCGAATCCTGTCGCTAATGAATTCTGTTGCGTGCTTGGCCCCTCTGTACCTCTAGTACCTCATTAATTTTCAGTGAATCTGGGGCCTCTGGGGGCTCAGTCGGTTCAGCATCTGCCTTCGGCTCAGGTTATGGTCCCGGGGTCCTGGGATCGAGCCCTGCACTGGGCTCCCTGCTTGGCGGGGTATCTGCTTCTCCCTCTGCCCCTTCCCCCGCCCTTGCGTGTTCTCTCTCAAATAAAATCTTAAAAAAAAAAAAAAATACCCAGTGAATCCTTAATATTCAGTGCTGTGTGTTTGCAGGGAAGATGGATAGTCAGTGACAGTACGTTGGTGTCTTGGGGTGGTTGGGTGGCCTGTTCACCTTCACCGTGATGACGTTCGTTCATGCATCACGAATGTGCCTTTCCACTCCTCCTTGTTGCTGATAAACTATTTCGTGTGCGTGCTGGGTGCCTTCTGAATATTTAGCCCGTCATTAACAGTATTTGCTGACGTCGGGCTTCTTGCTCATTAAATGCACGGTTTTCCAGTGGTGTGGTTGTTTGGCTCTTCAGGGCATGAGTACCTCTTGGTCCTGTATCAGCCGCACACACACATTTGCTAACTGACCACGACTGAAGGGCCGGCATCCTGCGAGGCCCGCAGGGCCCCGGATGGGTTGTCAGCAGCTGTCATTGGCAGTGGGTTTGGGCTGAAATGAGGCACGAGGAAGTCACTAATATGTGGGTCATCATTCGTAGGTTTCCCTTGTTCCACAAGCACCGGCAAGTGTCATATGGGGATGGGGACATGGCTGTAGGGGACAAGATCCTTGACCCCACCTCGGGGGCTCCAGGCCAGTGGGGGAGATAAACAGGAGGGAAGTGAGTGGATTTCCTGTGTGCAGTGGTGGTGAGAGCTGCAGAGAAAACCAGAGCCAAGCCAGAGTGTTTTAGGTGGGAGGTCAAGGCCCTTCTACAAAGACCCTGCGGTGGGGGGAGTACAGTCTGTTGAGCTGCTAACTGTGGCTTTTGGCTCTGCTTGTGATCTCAGGGTCGTGAGATTGAGCCCTGCATGGGCTCTGCACTCAGGGAAGAGTCTGCTTGAGATTCTGTCTCTCCCTCTCCCTCGGCCTCTGCCCCTCACATGCTCCCACATATGCGTGCACATGCACTCTCTCTCAAATAAGTAAATGCTGGGGGGGGGAACAATAAAAAAGCAACATTAGATTGAGCCTAAAGATCAAAGAGAATCGGGGAAGAGCAGGAGTCTGACAGGTGCAAAGGCCCTGTGGCAGGACTGAAAGAAGCTGAAAAGTCTGGAGTGGCTGGAGCAGACCAGCTGGGGCAGAGGTCATTGGGGGAGGGGAAGCAGGGGCTGAGAGATCCCACACCTGGCAGCCACAGCCCAGGGAGAGGCTCTTGGGTCTTGAACATCATGAAACAGATGGCTTTTATGTGTATGTTAGCGGAAGCAGGTGATGGCGAAATTGCACAGGTGTATGGAAAGCAAATAGGTGGGAACAGGATCAGCTGGTCTGGCAGTGAGGGCACCTTGGAGTCAGCCTGGTTGTCCCTGAACTGTGACTCTGTCCACAGCCATTGTGTCTGATCTGGAGAGAGAAACATTGAGGAGACCCTGCCTCGTGCAAGCAATATAAGGAAGTATTTCTCAAACCCCTGTTGGGCCTTCCTGGTTCCCTTGCCATTGTGTCCCCACAGCTCTGGCCTGGACACCACACCTGGGTCACCACTGCCCTGTAACATCCCATGGGAAAGGCTCACAGGCTTCTCGGTCTGTTCCTCCTGGTCCTTCCTTCTCCATTGTCCCCCCGTCCCGGGGGCTTTAAACACCTATGACCACCTTCATTCTATTTCCTAAACCCACCTCCTTCCCTGCACCTCGCTGACCAGCTCCTGTCCAGGCCCCCAAATACTTCTGGCTGCTTTCCTGCCCCAGCCTCTACACCTGCCCTGATTGTCCTTATCCACTCCGTGGCCACAAAGGGCTTCTTAAAAGCATACATCAATCTTCTCCCTCCCCTGCTCACGCACCTTCCATGGCTCCCGTTGCTTCTCTTGTGCAACATAAGAGGTTCTGGGTCTGCTCTAGTTCCTCCCCACCCAGTCCCCTGGCATGGACTCACAACCCACATCCTCTCCCTCCTGTCCTCTTGCTGCAGCCACATTGGTCCCCTGTCTCTGCCTCCAGCCCTTTACATTTGTGGTCTGGCCCTTTGCAACTATGCTCTTCTGGGCCTTTGAACTTGTCGTTCCCTCTGCCTAGAATGCCCTTTCCCCAGTGCTCTGCTAATTCCTCACCATCCCTCAGGATGTCCCCAGGCTGGTCAGGTCCCCCCACTATGGACCGTTCCTTCTCAACAGTGTTTACCACGTTACTATGAAACTAATCACTTCTTCCTGTATTGACGTTGTCAGGGAGGGACTGATCTCGTCATGCCTGTTCATAGATTCACTCGCCAGCGTGCTCTGAGATGGCCTGGTGGCAGAATGTTGGCTGACCTGGGCCCCTGGTTTGTGTCCTTTGTGAGATGTGTAAGTGCATGGTTCCTTGTGACAGATTCTGGAAGGCTCTGAGTTCTGGTTGGGGAATCCCCCAGAAACTCCACACCATGGGAAGGATAGGGTAGACAGACTGACGGACCCCACTCATTGGGGTCCTGGGTTCCAGTCTGATTTATGCTGAGTCTCAGTAGCCCTGTCTGTAAGCAGGGACTCTGGGGACACTGAAGGAGCCAGTATGATGAGCCAAGGTCACCGAGGGGTTGCCACATGGCCAGTGTGTGCTAAGCCCTTTGACACACAATCCCGTGACCCCATGGTATGTGTGTGCGTGTGTGTGTTGAGGTCTCAGCACTCCCATGTCCTGATGAGGAACTAGACGGCAAAGGGGAAGTGACTGCTCAAGGTTTCAGGGCAAAGAGGAACCATTCATTCAGCAACAAATCTGACTTTTCCCATCCCTGCTCACATACCTTCTATGGCTTCCCCTGACCTCCAGGAGACAGTCCCACTTCTCAGTCTGGAGTTCAAGGTCTTTACTAGCCAGTCACTAGCCTCCGAAATCACCCCCTCTCCAAATTCTGCTTTTCATCAAAATAAACTACGGGTGATCCCTTAGAATAGGCCTTGTTCGCTTTCCCTCCACGCCTTTGCATTTGCTCTTGCCTTGACCTGAACTCCTCTGCATCCGTCAAAGCCTTGGCTTCAGTATCCTAGTCCCTTCTTCTGGCCCAGCTCTGATCCCATGCGTGTCTGGATTGGTCTCCCCCAGATTGGGAGCTTCTGGGGGTCCAGGCCCAGGGTTGAGGATTTTCAGGTTCCCCAGACCTATTTGTTGAATGAATGAGTGAGTGAGTGAGTAGTTTCTTATTATGTGCGTTTTGGGAGAAGAGCTGCTGAGACCCTTCTCGGGACTAAAGGACCTGGAGACAAAGCAGGTTGTTTCTGTGGTGATGTGAGGCACCCCTGCGCCGCCCCCCTGAAACAACTCCCCATCTATGAATCAAAGCTGGTGATTTCCCCAGAGATATTCCAAACCCACAGACTTCACCGAGCGAGATGCCATTTGGGCTTCCGCAAATCGAGTCGTTCTGCCCAGTGAGAACTGGAGACGGTGGACAGCAGAATCTTAGATGCGGTCAGGGAATCAGACCCAAGCTGCGAGGAGCTTCTCATCAACTCCCTCGCCCAAGCAAAGACCCCAGAGTCACTTGCTCCTGCTCAGTTGCTTGGAGGAAATAATACCGAGAAGCTTCCCCTTCTTGGTGGAGCTGAGCCTCCAAGACCCTTCCCTTGCAGACAGTAAGAACCATAAGGACAGATCAGTGACTACCTAGGGCCTGGGCCACAGCCCACAGAGACACCCAGCAGGATTTTACTTATTTATTTGCCAGAGGGAGAGAGAGAGAAAGAGAGTACAAGTACACACGCAGCGGGAGAAGCAGGCTCCCTGCTGAGCAGGCAGCCCACCATGGAATTCCATCCCAGGACCCTGAGATCATGAACTGAGCCAAAATCAGACACCCAACCGACTGAGCCACCCAGCGCCCTCCCAGAAGTTTTTTCTTATGCCTGTCCAGTGTGAGATTTTATGAGGATAGCAACATGACCTGCTTGAGGGTTTAAGGGGTTATGAGTTAAGAAGGGCCTTGATGGACGGTAAAGGGATGGGGATCTTGGATGCATTAATAGAGGTCTAGTATAGGGAGGAGGAAAAGGGAACCTTTTTTCCCTGCCTCCAGCTTGAGCTCTCAGACGCAAATTAGGAACCTCAGGGGGTTTGGAGAGTAGAGTAGCAGAATCCCTCCATTTAATTTTTTTTTAGATTTATTTATTTATTAGAGAACACAGAGGAACAGGAAGAAGCAGACTCCCTGCTGAGCAGGGAGCCTGATGCGGGGCTCCATCCCAGGGCCCTGGGATCATGACCTGAGCTGAAGACAAATGCTTAACCAACTGAGCCACCCGGGCACCCCAGAATCCCTCCATTTAGAGAAACCTGAGACCTGGGAGAGAAAGTTAGGAATGCTGGTAGCCAACAAAGGGCAAGTGTTCCATATGCAAAGAGTTCTTATAAATAAACAAGAAAGGAAAATGCAAGAAAAAGAACATCTATTAATGGAACTAATTAAAACCAAATGGTGACCCCAAGAGGTTCTTTTTTGCCCTGATACCCTGGTAAGAGTCATTCAGTCATTTCAGTTCTTCTCATACCTCCCCCTCCCCAAAGCCCGAGTTTGGCTGAGTTATAAATATTCGTATTTGCGGAAGTATCTTCCTTTGTTCTGAAACTCTTGTTTGGGCCTTACAAAACACATTTCCAATGAACTGGTCCTTGGCCACTTAAGTTTAATTTTCTATTTAATAGATGTTTAGGGATGCCTGGCTGGTTCAGTAGTTTGGGCATCTGCCTTCTGCTCCAATCATCATCTCAGGGTCCAGGGATCAAGTTCCACTTCGGGCTCCTTGCTCAGTGGGGAGCCTGCTTCTCCCTCTGCCTGCTTTGTGCTTCCCTGCTTTGTGCTCTCTCTCCCTCTCTGGCAAATAAATAAAATATTTAAAAATAATAATAGTTGTATGATAAATATTTAAATAATATACAAATAAGGAGTCTCCTAAATACTTCATATGATGAATTTATACAAACCATATCAAGAGCTTTTGTTCGATCCTGATTTTTCTTTTCTCATCTTCCCTTGTTTTGAGTTCTCTCTTCCGGATTTCTGTGTTGGTTTAGAGCAGGATATCTCAAGCTTGACAATGTTGACATTTGGGGCTGGATTGTCCTAAGGTAGGGCTATCCTGTGTCATCTAGAATGTTAATTTAAGCAGCATCACTGGCCTTGTTAATGACATTAGCAGTACAATACCTCTACCCTACCCAAATCAGGACGGCCAAAAATGTCTCAGGACATTGCCAAGTATTTCCTGGAGGACAGAATCACCTGTTTGAAGATCCCGGATTTAGGCTCCAAACTGCAGATGGGGAGAAGGGTGAATCATTCTAAAATGTTACGGGTTCTGGGGCACCTGGGTGCCTCAGTAAGTTAAAGCCTTCAACTTCAGCTCAGGTCATGATCTCAGGATTGGGGCTCCGTGCTCCGTGGGGAGTCCGCTTGTCCCACTCCCTCTGCCTCTACCCCTGCCCATGTGTGCACACACCCGCACGCGCTCTCGCTCTTAAATAAATAAAATGTTTTAAATAAATAAATAAAAAGTTTACCGATCATTCATGAGAGTGTTTCTTGCCCAGGAGTTCAGTTCTGAGGTATGCCATTGTTTTACGGGATCTATGAGTCTCCGGCCACAGGTGTGGCCCAAGAGAACACAGTGGCATTTTTAGTCTGATTTATGGTGACATCGTCTTTCTGTTATAGCTTGTGTGTGGTTTTCCTAACCTTGAAGCTCGGCGATCTGCCCGGTTTGCCCGGGAACACTCCTTTCCCTGGTGTCCGTCCTGGACTCAGTCCTCTCCTCAGCTCAGGAAAATACCCTTCAAGAATTCAGGGCGTTCTCATTGCATTCACAGTTTCACGCCAAGATTATTTGCATTTTCGGGTCTCCCAGACCTGTCCTCCAGCAGACGAAGCCCCAGGGCGGGCAGCTCAACCGGGATGTCCCAGGAACGAGACAGGCCCTATGCCTCCCGCATACAGGGTTCTGACACTGCTTAGTCTCTGCTGGCTCATTGCACCTGCTGTTCCCCGCCCCTGGGACCTTTCACCCAGACCTCAGCCCTGAATGGCTCTTCTGTGCCATTCACATCCAGCTTAAATGTCATCCAGACCTCAAAATCCAACTGCCACCCATCTACATTTCCTCCTGTGGCTTTCGTCACCTTGTATCATTTCTTTACTTCTTTTTTTTTTTTTTTTTTAAGATTTTATTCATTTGACAGAGAGAGACGGCGAGAGAGGGAACACAAGCAGGGGGAGTGGAGAGGGAGAAGCAGGCTTCCCGCTGAGCAAGGAGTCCGACGTGGGGCTCAATCCCAGGACCCTGGAATCATGACCCGAGCTGAAGGCAGACGCCCAATGACTGAGCCCCCCAGGCGCCCCACCTCCTATCATTTCATTGAGGTTTTAATTAATGCTTGTTGCCTCTTCAGGGTGTGGCTTTCATAATGGAGACATTTAGGTATCCCTGGGTCCGCAGAAAACCAACATCCTTTCAGCAGTCCTCTGATGCACATTCGTGCCTCGGATGTGCCGAGCACGGTTCCGGGGCCTGGGGATAACCTGGTAAACGAGACACGTCGCAGGGAGCTCAAGTTCGGGTGGGGGAGATGAAGGTGAAACAAGACATGGTAAAAGTTTTTGTCATGTATTTTAGGAGGGGAGAGGTGCTGTGGGAGGAAAAAAATGTACAACAGGGTTGGGGATCAGGGAACTATTGTGTCCTGAGGACTCCCTCCTGAGAAAGAGACATTGGAGGAAAGACGAGAAGTGAGGGAGGGAACCATGCCCACATCTGGGGAAGAGTATTCCAATCAGAGGGAAGAGCCTGTGCAAAAGGCCTGAGGCAGGATCATGCCCAGTGTGCTTGAGGCTAAAATCCCCACAACAGCACTCTTACATGGGGTTAATTCTCCCCGTCCACGTGGAGGCTCAGAGAGGTCAAACTTCTTTCCCAACGTCACACAGCGGTAGGATCTGAGCCCTGTCTCTGGAAGACAGCTCACTGGAGAGACTTGGCCAGGCAGTGTTCAGTGACAGCAGTGGGTGTGCTGGGGAAATGGCCTCATGGGTCCAGGAGAAAAGCCCTATTCCCACCTCTGGATGGAAATGGGAAGCCATTCTCTTCTTTGCTTCCAGGCAGTAGCTGGGTGGGGTTGCCTGGGGAGGAAAGAGCCTTCCAGAACCCACTGACCAGGTCACCTTTTCCAGGTGCCAGCAGGAAGAACAGAGAGACCCCAGAAGAGCACAGACCTCCCACGGCAGCCCGAGGTAAGCTTGAGCTGCACATATATGTTCCATAAATCCTTGTGGCATGCCCCCTCGGCGCCATATGCTGGCAGCTCCCTTCCTGCTTGCACAATCCTGGGAGCTGGAGATGGCTCAGATGCCCCCTTTTACACTCGAGGAAACCGAGGCCCAGGGTATGGAGGGCACACAGCCAGAAGGTGATGGAATTGGGATCGAAACCCAGGAACTGGGGCGCCTCGGTGGCTCAGTGGGTTAAAGCCTCTGCCTTTGGCCCAGGTCATGATCCCAGGGTCCTGGGATCAAGCCCCGCATCGGGCTGTCTGCTCCGCAGGGAGCCTGCTTCATCTTCTCTCTCTCTCTCTCTCTCTGCCTGCCTCTCTGCCTACTTGTGATCTCTGTCTGTCAAATAAATAAATAAAATCTTTAAAAAAAAAAAAAAGAAACCCAGGAACTGGGCTCTAGAGTCTGCACCTGTCTGGGTGAGTCAGTAAGTATTTGAGAATGGCTAAGTCCTGCCTTGGGTCTAATCCACTACTTGCCTGTGCTAGAAAACAGACCTTCAGGCATAGGGCTGAGAAACAGTGCAGACACTGCCTCTCCAGACAAAAGGACATTAAGGGAATCCAGGGAAGCCGGGGAAAGGGACCCTGGAAGGCAGACCAAGGGCTCTGCCTGGATATGGGGAAGGAAAGCTTCTAGGAGGAGGTGACATTAGAGCTGGGGTTTTGAAAGATGAATACGAGTTTGCCAGAGAAAACCTTAATGAATTTACTTTTATTCATAAATTTTATTTGTTCAAACACTCCCTGCTTCCCCCATGTGTCTGCCTCCTGCTGGGCCATGCCAGGACCCTCAAGAAGCCCCCAGTCTTAGAAAGACAAAGCTAAATGCGCACACCCCCACAGGGATCAAGCCTGAGCCAGAGGGGTAGATGGAACTAGAGGTGCCAAACAGAACCAGTAGCATTCCTGAGGGGTTCAAGAGAACTTCCCAGAGAATGATCATTTAAGACTTTTTTTTTTTTGAAAGATTTTATCTATTTACTTGACAGAAAGAGAGAGAGATCACAAGCAGTGAAAACAGCAGGCAGAGAGAGGGGGGGAAGCAGGCTCCCCGCAGAGCAGAGAGCCTGAAGCAGGGCTCGATCCCAGGACCCTGAGATCATATGACCTGAGCCGAAGGTAGAGGCTTAACCCACTGAGCCACCCAGGTGCCCCTAAGATGGGTTTTAAAGCACAAATAGGAGTTTGGCAAGGAAGACAGCTCTGTTTGAAACCTGCGGGGCCTAAGGGATCTGTGGGGAGCCAGGGGCCATGCTCAGGTCACAGGGCCATCAAAAACAGGCACAAAGAGTGGATGATGGTTTGGATCAGCATTCCAGAAGCTTGGAGCTTCCTGGAAGGGCAGGGGGAAAAGGGAAGCAGGAAAGATCCAGTAGCGATCAGTGATAACGGAGCAGTTCTTGGCCTCCTTGGGGGAGGCTCCCGGACCATCTCAGAGGCAGGGACATGAAGAGAACCAGATTGAAAGGATGGATTCTGGGCACGTGGAGCCTGGGAGGCTCGCCTTGGCGTCTCCATGCCTCAGTCCTCTCTGTAAGTACTTAATCCCCAGCAGGGCCTGGGCAACTGTCAGAGCCAACAAGGGCTAAGCAGGTTGGAGGAGGTTGGGGGGTGCGGGGAGGGCCAGATAGGCAGGGGGATACATTTCAATCCTGCACGGACCTTAGCACCTAGGGGCTAGAGGCCAGGTGTTGGGGTCCGCCAGGAGCTCAGGGAAAGTGCTCGGCCCATCCCGGCTCTTCAGTGCCTGTTATACTCCTCACAGGAACCACCCCAGCCGACCAGGATGAGGTGTCGCCGGTGCCGGGTGACCAAATCGGGCCTGGCTGTAGCCCTGAGCATCTTCACGCTCCTTGTCTTCCTCCTCTTCAGTCCGCACGCCTCGCCACCCACCTTCCAGAGCCTGGAGGAGCCCCAGGGCCACGCAGTGGCTCTGCCCTGGCCGGCTCCGCCTTCCCACCCACCGCCCAACCCCTGCCTGCCCAACACCTCCGCTGCTGCCCTGCCGAGCTTCGCGGGGCTGCCGCAGCATGTGCGCTACTTCCTGCTGTATAAACACTGCCGCGAATTCCAGCTGCTGCAAGACGTGCGGCCAGACAAGTGCGCGCAACCTGTCTTCCTGCTGCTGGTCATCAAGTCCTCGCCCAGAAATTACGAGCGCCGGGAGCTGGTGCGGCACACCTGGGGCCGCGAGCGCCTGGTGAAGGGCGTCCCGCTGCGCCTCATCTTCCTGGTGGGCACGGCCCCTGACCCCCTGGAGGCCCGCAAGGTCAACCGGCTGCTGGCGATGGAGGCGCGGGCTCACGGTGACATCCTGCAGTGGGACTTCCATGACTCCTTCTTCAACCTCACGCTCAAACAGGTGGGCCAGCGAGGGGGGTTGGGGGACTGTCCGCCAGTCAGGGCCACCCATCCTTCCCGCCCGCTCCCCATCACCTCCTCTGATGGGGCCCAGGGAACCAGACGTCCCCCCCCCATCCCACCCCCCCACCCCCCCCCACCCCCGTTGTCCTGGTGGTGGTCTGAAGTCTTCTAACTGGGGGTGGGGACAGGAGCGGGGGCGGGGCGGGGTGGGTGGCGGGCAGGAAGAAAGGGCCTGAGGATACAAGGCCAGCTTCCAGAACCAGGACCTGGGTTTGAATTCAGGCTCTGCCTCCTACTTGCTGTTTGCCTTTGATAATCATTTACCTCTCTGTGCTCGCTTCTTCCTGGTCAGGGAGGAAACCGCCGGCGTCTGAGGGCTTCCGGAGGGTTTTCAGGAGGTTATTTACAAGGCCCCGGAAGAGCTCCTGTAATCTGTGTGGGTCGAGGAGCAGTGGACAGGACCACTTTGTTTATTTCTTTTTTTTTTTTTAATTTTTTTTTTTTTTTATTCATTTGACAGAGAGAGAGAGAGATCACAAGTAGGCAGAGAGGCAGGCAGAAAGAGAGGGAAGCAGGCTCCCTGCTGAGCAGAGAGCCCGATGTGGGGCTGGATCCCAGGACCCTGAGATCATGACCTGAGCTGAAGGCAGAGGCTTAACCCACTGAGCCACCCAGGTGCCCCATGTTTATTTCTTTTTTTTTTTTTTTTTTTTTTTTTTTTTTTTTTTTTTTGACAGAGAGAGATCACAAGCAGACGGAGAGGCAGGCAGAGAGAGAGAGAGAGGGAAGCAGGCTTCTTGCTGAGCAGAGAGCCCGATGTGGGACTCGATCCCAGGACCCCGAGATCATGACCCGAGCCGAAGGCAGCGGCCTAACCCACTGAGCCACCCAGGCGCCCCCCCATGTTTATTTCTTATTCTCTGTCCCCTTAGGACCCCATCTGTGCAGGAGGTGGTCAGGAAAGACTTTTTTTTTTTTTTTAAGATTTTATTTATTTATTTGGCAGAGATCACAAGTAAGCAGAGAGGCAGGCAGAGAGAGAGAGAGAGAGAGAGAGAAGCAGGCTCCCCGCTGAGCAGAAAGTCCGATGTGGGGCTGGATCCCAGGACCCTGGGATCATGACCTGAGCTGAAGGCAGAGGCTTTAACCCACTGAGCCACCCAGACACAAAAAAGGAAAGACCTTTTTTGATGGACAAGGACCCACAGGAAGTGGAGAGAATCCTACCCAGTGCACAGATAAGGAGTAAGAGGCTCCAGAGACCCACCCAGGCATTGGAGGGGGTGCCCAGGGCAGGGTCTCGCTCATCATAGGCACAGAAAAGTCTGGGCTTGAGACCTTAAGTTGCTACTTTCCTGTTGTGTGACCTTGTTCCCTGTGCTCTTTCTGGAGAGCCTCTATTTCCTCATCTGTAAATGAGGTTGATGACCACACCTGCCTCCTAAGCTTGCACGAGGGATTCAAGGCAGCGCAGGCATGGAGAACAGAGCTGGGCATGTGGCAAAAGTTATTACAGGGAAGTAGAAGCCGAGGCGGGTTGAGGGCTAGAACCTCTCAACATGACATGTTCTTCATGCAGAACACAAAAGCACGTAATCAATGTCCATTGGACAGGCATGAAATCCAGTACCTATGAAGTTATGACCCACAGGGGGTGCTGGGGAGATGACACAGGGAAGGGAGACACAGCCCCCACTCGGGGGAAGCCTAGAGTCCAGTGGGGAAGGTAGATGTTAAGTAACGATGACACGAGTAATTATTTAACAGCAGTGCTTGGCCAGGCAGCGTCCGAAGGAAATAACAATAAATGTAAATGGGACAATTTTCAAACACTTCTTGGTGCTTTACAGAGCATCATTTCCACAGATCCCCAACACCCCCCAGGGGCACGTCCTACGATGGGGTCTGTCTGGAAAGTTGAAAACTTTCCAGAGGCTTAGGGTGGCACCTCAAACCCAGGCTGGCCTGACAGCAGTTGTGGGGGGAGAGCCTATCATCTGGGCTTCCTGGGCTGCGGAGGCTCACAGGGACCCCAGGCCGATGGCCCCAGCCCTCCAGCTTGTATGCCCTGTCCACTTCGCCTACAGGTGCTCTTCCTACAATGGCAGGAGACTCAGTGCACCAATGCCAGCTTCGTGCTCAATGGGGATGATGACGTCTTCGCACACACTGACAACATGGTGTCCTACCTGCAGGACCACGATCCTGACCACCACCTCTTTGTGGGGCAGCTGATCCGCAATGTGGGCCCCATCCGGGTTCCCTGGAGCAAGTACTATGTGCCAAAGGAGGTGACCCAGGAGGAGCACTACCCACCCTACTGTGGCGGGGGTGGCTTCCTACTGTCCCGTTTCACAGCCACTGCCCTGCGCCGGGCTGCTGTCACACTGGACCTCTTCCCCATCGATGATGTCTTCCTGGGCATGTGCCTGCAGCAAGAGGGCCTGGAGCCCGCCTCCCACAGTGGGATCCGCACAGCCGGCATTCGGGCCCCCTCAGCCCACATGTCCTCCTTCGACCCCTGCCTCTACCGGGAACTGCTGCTTGTTCATCGCTTCTTGCCATATGAGATGCTGCTCATGTGGGATGCGCTGAGCCAGCCCAACCTCGCCTGCGGCAAGAAGTTACAAATCTACTAGGTGGTGTCAGGGCCCCCTAGCCTCTAGGCTCTGATCTCCACCCCCATGGAAAGGGGCAGCATCTTCCTCCCTGGCAGGGGAAATCTTCATTCCTCTAAGCAGGTCAGGCATAGGGGAGTGCCAGGAAGGGTTTGATGAGTGCCTAGTCTAGCTGGCAAACTCCTAGATATCTTTCCAAACCCACGTGGTACTTGAACCCATGCTTCATCATCCTCCCTAGGGTTCTGGGTTGCTGCTCCTGCATCGACCCCATCTGAGTCAAGGTCACATTTCCCAGCTCTGACCTTGATCACAGGCTGGACCTTAAAGGCTGACCAGCCCCTCCTTGGTCATACACCTAGAGTGGTTTAGTGGTATGTGAGTTCCAGCCATGGTTCGAGGTCAGTAGCAGAACTCCTAGTCGAAGTGAGCTTAGGAAAGGAGTTTTGTTCTCAGCCTCTCCATAGACTCCATCCACCTGAGATGGCGGAAGCGGTCAGAGAAGCCATGAGTGGGACCGCCCCATCCCTGCCTGTGATATCCAGTGCTCTGATGGCTGACGCATTGGGTAGAGGAGGGAAGAAGCTGTCTGACTCAAGCAAAACCAGCTCCAAGTTTCTGAGAGTCCCTAACAGGGCCCTGCCCCCCCCCCACTTATGCTCCCCAAGAATTCAGGGAATGTTGTGGGGCCAAAGGGTCTTCACTGGGCCCAAGGTCAGCACACACACTCACTCCAGTGCCCAGAGAAGGGAGAGATTCTGGTCCTTGGGTGTCTCTGAGCTCTAGGGACCCAGGACCAGCCCTTACCGCAGTAAGCCTTTCAGATTGGGGAGATCCAAGCAAAATGGTGACCACCCCCCCAAAAACCCAGCTGGCTCTGGGTGGATGTCTGGGGCCTGGGCTTCCGAGGCATTGGAGTAGTGCTTGGGACGTGGGGATGGGGTGACCCCAGACAGCATAATGATCGCTGGGAAGTGGGTACTCAGGGAATAAAGCGTTTTGTGAAGACCTAAGGTTCTTTTTTTTTTTTTAAAGATTTTATTTATTTATTTGACACAATGGGAGACACAATGGGAGGGGGAGCAGAAGCAAAGTGAGTGGGAGAGGGAGAAGCAGGCTTCCCACTGAGCAGGGAGCCCCATGCGGGGCTCGATCTCGGGACCCTGGGATCATGACCTGAGCCGAAGGCAGACGCTTAACCGACTGAGCCACCCAGGCGCCCCTCTTTTCTTTTTTTTTAAGTGATCTATTAAGTTTTAATTCAGACCAGTCTCTAATCAGTAACTAAGCCTCATTTCCAGTAGAAAATATGCGCCAATAAAAATGGCATGGGTGAAGTAGGGGCTGCAGGGATTTCTATTGGACAGATCTGCCATCATCCTGCCCCAGCTCACACACCCTCCATGGTTCCCTGTCACCCTCAGATCATGTCCCACCAAGACCTGGTCTCACTGCCAGCTTGGCAGCATGCTCAGGAGAGAGAGGCACAGGGGTGGGACTGCTGCGGGCCGTGAGAGACAGTGGACCTGCTTTGGCCTCCTGCTTCCAGCAAGGCTCCTTCCAAACACCACCAGCCTCCCCTTCTTCACCAGACTCCTGTCCCACTAGGACTGTGGCTTTACTATCTTCTGTCCCACCTCCTTTCCCTTCTGTAAGTATTTATTGTGTACGTCCTGTATGCTATACCCCTTGCCCTATACTCCTGCTCCCAGCCCCACTGGGATGGCAGATATCCACCTTACAGTGAGAAAACAAACCCATGAACAATCAAATAGGAAGTTCTCAGAAGTGGTAAGAGCTTTGAGAAGTCAAATGAAGCAATCGGACACACAGTGATGGGAACGAGTTATCAGCTGAGAGATCAGAGATCTGGGACTGAGGGGGGACATTAGAGCTGGGGCCTGAAGAAAGAGGACATGACCTTAGGAAGAACTGGGAGAAGGGTGTTCCAGGCAGAAGGCATAGCATGTGCAAAGGCCCTGAGGTGGGATAATCGGGAAGCATTCGAGTTGCAGCGAAGAAGCAGTCATTGGAGCTTGATGAGTAAAGAGGACCTGGAGAGAGGAAAGGCTTGATGTCAGAGGGGCTGGCCACATGGGGACTTGTGGGCTGGGGTGAGGAGAGAGGGAGTTATTTTGGGAGTGATGGCACCTTTGGAGCAAGGAAATGACAGGATTGATTTTTGAGATTTAAGTAGCACTGTTGGAAAGGAGGTGGAAGCCGAAGCAGCATCCAGGCCAAGGAAGGCGGGCCTGGATGAGATGGGGGTGCTGCGGGGGTTTCTAACATAGGTCTGACCTCATCCTGTCCCTGCTCATCAGGGGCTCCCCATCATCCTCAGGAGAGAGTCCTGCTCGCCTGCTGCAGTGGATTGAAAAGTACACATCTCCCTGGAACCTTAGAATATGGCTTTATTTGGAAATAGGGTCTTTGCTGGGGTGGCTGGGTGGTTCAGTTGATTAAGCGTCTGACTCTTCATTTCAGCTCAGGTCATGGTCTGGGGTGGTAAGATCAAGCCCTGTGTCAGGCTCGGAGCTCAGTGAGGAGTCTGATGGAAATTCTCCCTTTCTGCCCTGTCCCCCACGCACGTGCTTTCTCTCTCTCTCAAATGAGAGGGGAGGGTCAGAGGGAGAAGCGGACTCCCTGCTGAGCAGGGAGCCCAATGTTGGACTCAATCCTGAGACTCCAGGATCATGACCTGAGGCGAAGGCAGTCGCTTAACCCACTGAGCCACCCAGGCTCTCTCGAATAAATAAATCTTTAAAAAAAGGGAAAAAAGCCCTGGGTGGCTCTATGGGTTAAGTCTCTGCCTTTGGCTCAGATCATGAGTCCAGGGTCCTGGGATCCAGCCCCGCATCAGGCTCCCTGCTCAGTGGGGATTTGGCTTCTACCCTCTCCTCTCTCTTGCTATCTCTGTCTTTCTCCAATAAATAAATAAAGGATTCAAAAGAAAAGAAATAGGTTCTTTGCAGATACATTTAAGGATTCAGGGGAGATCACTCTGGGTTAGGGTGGGGTGGCCCCAAATCCAATCAGAGTGTTTTGACAAGACACAGAAATGAACACATAGAGACACTGGAAAGAAGGCCATGTGAAGACAGAGACAGAGCTTGGAGTCCTGCATCTAGAAACCAGGGAAGGCCAAAATTGCCAGCAGCCACCAAAAGCCAGGAAAGAGACCCCAAGCAGATTCAGAGCCTCAGGGAAGGAAACAACCCTGCCCACCCTGACTTCCGGCTCTGGCTTCCAGAACTGCTAAGGGAAGACAGTTTCATTTTAGGACTCCCGATTTCTGGTAATTGGTGACTGCAGATGTTAGGAAAATAATAACGTTGTCAAATGCTTGGTCATTTTGCCCCAGGAGTCCTAGAATGCAAGTTCCATCACAGGGTGAAGGGAGGGTGCAAATGAGAAAAATGGTCGGAGTTGGATCAGTAAGTGTCCACTGTGGCTCATTCTGATGTCTGTGTGTCTGTCCACTGTTACGTGGACTTTAAGTGACCTCAAGGTGCCCCCACCCCATATGGGTCTTGACAGACGACCTCAATTCAAATCCTGCACTTGGCCATTCCCTCCCTCTGACCTTGGCAAGCAGCTGTCTCCCCCGGCCTCAGTTTCCCCACTTTGTATTTCAATGACTCTCAAGTTGCTATCAAGTTCCTGAAAGGGGTGGTGGGGCCATGGCTGTGGGGGTGGGGCTGAGGGGGATGGGTGGGGACAACCCACGCAAGGGCTGATGCAGCCTTGTCCCTTTTTCTTGAGAAAATGCAAACAGCTGCTTAGGATTCTGCAGGGAGTTTTCTTTATTTACCACTGGGGAGATCGCAAGGGGTGGGGGGAGACACAGATGCAGGGAGGGCGGCGCCTGGGGCTCCTCAGAGCAGAGGAAGTTTGGCCCTGAGTATCTGGCATCTGGGCAAAACCAAGGCTCTTCCAAGCCAGGGTGCAGGTGTCATTTTTCTCGCGGTTGGCCCTTCAGAGGAAGGTGGCCTGGGGGAGGTGGGGAGCACAGCAAGGTAATTGTCACCATCCTCCCAGACAGGGCTTTGTGGTGCTGTGTGGCTTCAGGAGCTCGCTGGACCAGACCCCTCTGGGTCTCTGGATCCTCCGGGGCCACATCCAGGGGGAGGGTTCAGTGCGGACACAGGGTCAGCAGGTCCCCCCGGGTGCAGCCACTGAGGCAGCAGTGGTGGGCAGGGTTGGTGGCGGCTGCCCGCCTGCGGTGGTGATGGCGAGAGCCCTGGGGCAGGGGCTGTGGCATGAAAACCAGCATGGGGTCCCCTTCGGCCACCAGCCTGTGGAGATGTTGTCCTTCCAGCCACTGCAGCAGCTCACCTGGGGACAGAGCAGAATTCAGCGTGGGCAGGGGACCCTAGAGGACCCCTCCCCAATGTATGCACACACGTCCCACCAAGTGACCTGCCGAAAGCTCCTCTTGCGCACAAATAGAAAGTGAGCACCTATTAAATGCCTACTATCTACTGAGCACAGATAAACTCTCCCATCCAGATGTGTGCACTCTCAACCCACAAACACGCTCAGGTCCCCTGTTGTGCACGTTCCCGCAAGCCCTCTATCACGCAGACGCATAGACACTTCACAAAGCCAGAGACAGCAGGGGTGACATGGGACATATACATGGGCACATGTGTGCAGGCAGTGGGCTCACACATGCACACACAGGCACATACCCTCAGAGCCCTTCCCAGCCCTCCCCCACGCGTGCCTCTGTACCTCCAGGGGCATCTGTGTCACAAAGACGTATGTATATAGGACGCATATCTGTGACACGCAGGCATACACATCCGTTTTCTATTCTCTGTACCAGGACCGGGCGCAGGGTGAGAAGAGTGAGACCTGGTCTCAATGCTCCATTTAAGGGAGTGCCAAAAAACTCAACAATGAAGATCGATCATATCTTAATGCAATTTTTTAAAATCAAAATTAATGCAAAAATTCACGAAGATCAAAATACTGAAATCGTAAAGAAGGCACTTTGAAGACTGCCTCGCTCGCCTCGCACTGATTTCCTGCCCGGCAGGGGACGCATCCTTCGCGCGCTGGCACGCACACCAGCGCTTCGGCCAAGTGGACGCCGGTAGGTGCATGCAAACCCATCCGCCTGCCCCGACGCCCACCAGCGCCACGTGCACCTGCCCCACCTAGAAATCCCAGAGCGCAGTAGTCGCCCGCCCCTCACTCACGCTCGCCGCCAGCCACCCGCCGCCCGTCTTCGGAGGACCAGCGCGGGCCCCCGCACAGCCGCACCAGCGCGCGCACGAAGTGGTGGCCGCACAGCTTCTCCCGCGCTTCCGGAGTGGGCACAGTGCCCAGCGCGAGCGCCAGAGCGGTGCCCAGCAGCACCAGCGCCCAGGTGAGTGGGCGGGACTCCATGGCGGCAGGAGGCCGGCCCCAGCCGGGACCTCTTCTTATAGGCATCCAACCCGGCCCAGCTGAGGACCTTGGATGGGGACAAAGCATTCCGCGGAAGACTCAGGGAGAAGGTCAAGGGCTGGGTGAGTGCTGAGTGCAAGTGTAGTGTAAACCCCGCAGTTGGATTTTCTCTCTCTTTTTTTTTTAAAGCAATCTCTATGCCCCAGGTGGGGCTTGAACTCACGACCGCGAGATCATGTCTTGCATGCTCCAACCACTGAGCCAGGCTTTTTTGTCCTGCCTGACTTAAGCTTTGATGGCTCAGGCATCCTCTTCAAAGATGGCTATCTGGAATAAACCTATTTGCCCGCCACCCCACTAGATAAAGAGCCAGGCGTCCTCTCGGCACTGAGGCTCCCTTGTTTGAGAGGTCCGGGCTGGTTTTAAGAACCGGCCCTTGGGACCACTTGTGTTTTTCCCTCTGGCTCTTTAAATTCCCACTCCCGTGGTTTAGGGTTAGCACTAAGCAATGAGCCCTGGGAACCGCAGGCTCCCATCCTGGACCCCCATAGAAGCAGAGCCCAACCAGTGACCATGTGGCCCCGTGTCTGTTCCTGGACCCTTCACTGTGTGTGTGTGGGGGGGGATGCCCTGCGGTCCCCAGATCCTGTCAGTAAGAAACCTTTATTTTTTTCAGTTTCCTGATGGTTGTTGCCGAAGGGGGAGCAACTGCAAGGACCGGTCCAACCAGACACTGGACACTGGCTGGCTGAGACCTAACCAGTTCAAGCCCCCTCCCCCCAATTCCAATGTTTAAGCCCCACTCCCCATCGCGATGGTGTCTGCAGACCTGAGGGCTCCAGGGGAGCATCACATAGTGGAAGGGGGAGCTCGCAATGGGATTCGTGCTCTCCTAGGAAAGGGGTGTGAGAGGACGCGCCCCACCCCCCTCCACATGAACACAGGGCCAGAAGGCAGCCATCGGGCCCCGGGGATTCAGGCCACCGAGGCCAGGGAAGGGAGCTGCATGCCAACCAGCTCAGAACATTAAATTCACACCATGTCTGAAATCCACCAATAAAGAGTGAGCCGGGGGAACCCAAGCCCCCCTCACCAGACCCCAATAAAAGCAAAGCCCCAAGCCCTGAGTTGGCTCCCTGTTTCCACCAATGACCTCAATGTATAGCCCTAGGTCGGCTGTGTAACTCTTGTAAGTAATTAACCTTTACTTTTCTAGCGTTTCCTGATGGGTGGTGCTGAAGGGGATCTTGCAATCATATAAGAACCACAAACGGTGGTTTTAACCTCAACACTGGTTATTGAGAGGCTGACCTGTCTCTCTGCCTGGGTCAGGGCCTTGGATGCCTCCGCCAGGGGAGCACTGGCTCAGGAATCTTTTCAGCAACAACAGCCACTTTAGAGAGGGGAACTAGGTGACCAGAGAATGGTTCCACATGGTGGTGGTTGGGCAGCCAGCCATCTGAGACCAGGGGCAGTCAGAATCTTGTTGTCCTTATTCCTGTACCAATAAGGAAACAGCCTCAGAGAGGGATCGCCACGTTTGCCCATGATCACAGGAGGCTGGGGCTGGGGCTGTTGGCTGGCTCTGTCTCTCCCATATTGGGGTCTCCTTGGACGGGGCAGGGACTGGAGGGCCCAGAAGGCAGCTGGCTGTGTTTGCTCATTATAACTTTGGTTTACCAAGGAGGGAAACTAGAGTGGAGAGAAGGGAGGACACTCCATCCGAGGCAAGGGAGAGCCTGAGCTAAAAACCCTCTCACTTGAGCCCAGAGCAGCCCCCTCCTGCTTTTCATCAAAGCAGGTGGCTTTCCCTGCGCTAAGAGAGTAGTGGAGAGGGAGGGACACTCTCTCTCTCCTGCCCTGTCTCTCTCTCTCAGTCTCTCTTGGTCTTTGTCTTTCTGTTACTCCTCGGATCTGTCCAGCCATCCTGGGAGAGACTTGCTTGGCCCCCACTGATGTTGGACCCCTCCCCACAGCCTCCCACCCCAACCTTGCCCTCTGACCCCCCCAGAGCAGCCTGTTCCTTCCACCCACCAAGAGCCTGTAATCAGTTCCTTAGGACAGAGCCAAGGCCAGCAGCTGGAGCTGGGGGTGGGTTCTGTCCTCCAGGACCCCAGCCAATGCTCCACCGTGTCTCTCCTCCCTCAGCCAGCCCTGAGGCCTCCAATGTGGCCCCCAGGGGATCTCCATCCCCCAGCCCTAGCCACATTCCTGCCCAGCTTATACACTCCCCAAAATTACCCATCACCCAAGTCCAGCAACACACTATTCTTTCCATTGAACTTTATTCATTCAATGAATGCTCCCAGAGTCCCCTTTGTGCCCAGCCCAGCCCCCCGGGAGCCTCCAGGTCAGAGACAGATCTGGACAGAGACCCCCAGCCTTCCGGTCAGAGGGAAGTACAGGGTGGGTGAGGAGTGGCAGAGTATGCCACAGGGAAGGCTGCCAGGAGGTGACAGCTGGGATTTTGAGAGGTAAATAAGAATTTTCCAGGGGGTAAAAGTGGCAGAAAAGATTGCAGGCAGGTGAGGAGTTGGGGATAGGGCGGCTTAACCTCCACCAGATGCCTTCTCACAATCCTCCAGAAGCTGCTTTTGTACAGGAAGAGACCAGGACCATTTATCTGCCCATTGTATAGGGGGTGAAACTGAGACACCCGTAGGGGAGGCAAGGTGTCCACCATCACATGGCAATTAAGTGGCAGAACCATGGGTTCCAACACCTGGGCTCTTAACTTCTGTACTCTAAGCCTCCTCACTCTCACCATGCTGTTCCCTCTGCCAAAAATGCCTTTCCTTTCCTCAGCTGCTGAAAAGCTCCAGTAAGTCTCCAGCGTCATCAACTGCGTGACCCTCCGGTTAGGACAGAAAGGGTCCCAGTGTTCATGTGGGCAAAGGGAAGGCCCAGGACACTCTGGTACAGTTAGGGTGGACTGGGACCCCAGCCTCTCCTGGCCCCTCACACGATCCCAAAAAGTCACACAGGCTCCCCTCCCCCCGCCCAAAGTGAATTTCCAACCCTGGCAGCTGCTTTTTTCTGGGGCTCCCTCCAGCAAAAGAGGGATGCGAGGGGTGGGGGGAAGGAACAGAAAGCTGAGATCATATATTTAAAGCTCTGCAAGGTCTTCATTGAGACAGGAAGCTCAGGGCCAAACCCTGTGAGGATAGGCAGATAGGAGGGGCTTAAATTTGGCTCCTGTATTCTGGGGGTGAGGCACACAGCAGGTCCCACCAAGGCATTCATCTTGAATCTTTGCAAGTTCCCGAGGCCACAAGACTACTGCTGCCCCACAAACCAGGGGTGCCCCTCAAATGCAATGTCATTTGCCCCACGGGGGTCTCTGTGAAGCAGAAAGCCCAGAGAGGGGCAACCTTCTGCCCCAGGTCACACAGCCAGTCCACAAAGACTAGAACCCAGAGGTGTGTGTGCAGGAGATAGAAAAATGAAGTGAGTGGGTTTCCTCCTCCGGACAAGCAGGGAAGGCGTGAGTTTCACACTCTCTGCTACCCCCGGCTTGCACTCCATAGTGCATCCAGCTGAGGGCCCAAGGCACTGAATGTTGGTCGGTCTTTTGGGCTAGGGGCCCAGCATAGCTTCATGAGCTCATGAACCTGAGGGAGTGGGAAGAGACAACAGGGTCACATATGAGCGGTAAGAAGGACTCCTGTTCACAGTTTCAAAATATAAATTAGATTCCATCCCTCCCCTGCTCCAAAGCCTCCCATGGCTTCCTACAGGTCTTAGAACAAAATCTCATGCCCTCCTGTCTCCTTCCATCACCTCCTCTCTTGTTCCCTGCAGCCACATCTGCCCACATCTCATTATTTAAATGCATCAAACTCATTCCCTCCTCAGGGCCTTTGCACATGCTGTGTCCACTGCTGAGAATGCCCTCTCCCAGCTTTTCTCATGGGTAGGCTCCTCCTCCTCCTCCCTCTAAAAGGTCCCCCTGACCACCACCTCACCCCCTCATTTCCTCCTGTTCAACTCTTCCTAAACACCAGTAACCACCAGAATGTTCTTCTTAGCCTCTGCTGGTTACCAGGAGGGCAGGGTAGTTTCTGTTCTGTCCCCTGCTGGGTCCCCAGCACCCAGCCCAGAGCGCAGCACACAGTCAGTACTCAATAAACGTTTGTGGTCTGGGCAGGTGAATTTATTGATTGATTGATTTTTAAAGATTTTATTTGAGAGAGAGCGAGAGAGAGCACATAGGGTTAGGAGAGAGAGGGGGAGAGAATCTTGGGCAAACTCTGCCCCAAGTGCAGAGCCTGACATAGGGCTTGATCTCACCACCCTGAGATCATGACCTGAGCAGAAACCAAGGGTCTGTCGCTTAACTGACTGAGCCACTCAGGTGCCCCTGGGCAGATCAATTTATGAATGACCAGCCTCATGTCGGACATTTCCACAGAAGTTGTGAAGATAAACTGTAAGAGTCATTAACATTTACAAAGTTGACAGTCAGCTGGACCCTAAGCTGAGCAAGGGAGAGGGGTCAACTTGTCTAAACTTCCACCACCCCATAAGGCATTGTTATCCCCATTCTGGAGATGGGCAAACTGAGGGTCTGAAAGTGTTTGTGACTTGCAATACAGTGAGAGAACAGCAAAATAGAAGCCAAAATCCCTTTCAGATTCATGCCCCAGGGTATGCTCTCAATCAAGAAATAATAGCAGGCGGGGGAAACCCAAAGGGACCAGCTGGCTTCCCTAGGAAGATCCAGAGGGGGAAACTGAGGCAGGCCCTCCAGCACTCACCTCACCAGGGCAGGCAGCAGGCGCCGGCAGCCTCTGACCCTCAGCCAGAAGCTCCAGGAGGCAGGAGAGGGGCGGGACATCTCGATCACATCCCATCATCCCCATCATCCGCAGGAACTCCTGGGGCCAAGAGGGAGCACCCGTGGTGGGGGAGGCGCCATCCATGAAGGAGGGAGAAGGGGCGGCCAGTGATTGGGGAGGGGGTAGAGGAGGCAGGGCAGGGGACAGGCATAGTGAAGGGAGAGAGAGAGTCAGGCGCGGCGGGGAGACGGGCCATCTGTGATGGAAGGGAAGGGGGCTGTCCGTGGTAGCGGGCGTCAGCCTTAGTGAAGAGCGGTCCTCCCCATTATAAAGGGCCTATATAATGCTGGGACAAGGTGACACTGAGCAAAAAGAGGGACTCCGGCACAAACAGGGCAGGGATGGGCCAGGAAGGTTCTGGCGATCCAGGGGTGCTGACTCACGGCTGAGGGGCTGCAGCTCTTGTTCCCGTAGGTGAAAAGCTCGTACAGGATGACCCCGAAGCTCCAGACGTCCGACTGGCGCGAGAAGATGTTCTCAGAGAGAGACTCTGGGGCGTACCTGGAAGGGGACGAGGAAGTCGTGGGATGCGAAAGCGAGGGAGAGTATGGGAAAAGGAACAACGTTGGGCGGAGGAAGCTGGGGGGCAACTGTGAGAGGTCAGTCCCAGCCCCGGTGTCAGAGTTTCCCTGCCTGTGGGATGGGGTAGTTTCCCACCCTACGGAAGGTCTGGGCGGGGCCGGGGCAGAACCGGGACAGTGGGGAGGAGGGGCAAGCCAGGACAGTGGAAGTAGGGGAGGGGCCAGGGTAGTGGGGAGAAGTGGGGGGGCCTGGGCGGGGTCAGGAGGGCCATAGCAGTAGGAGCAGGGGCGGGGCCAGCGACGAGGGGCGGGACCAGCACGCTAGGGGGAGGAGCCAGACTGCGGGAAGGCGGGGCCATGGCGGGCCCTAAAAGGTAGGAGGGAGGTAGGGGCCGAAGTCTCGGGGAGGAGAGGTGGGCCGGGGCGGGGTCCCCACCAGAAGATGGGGCTCTGGCCGGGCTCGTGGACCACGTAGTAGTCTTTGTCGAGCGGCAACAGCTTGGCGAGGCCGAAGTCGGCGATCTTGACGTGCGTCTCGCTCTCCACAAGGATGTTACGCGCGGCAAGGTCGCGGTGCACGTAGCGGCGGGAGCCCAGGTACTCCATGCCCTGCAGGCGAGCGTGAGGGCCACACTCTAGCGCAACCCGCAGGGGCCCAACCTGGCTTACCTGGAATCCAACCCAAACCCATCCCAGAACCCAAGCCTAACCCTGCCCCGGACCCATCCTGCACTCCAGTCCCGACCTCAGCTCTAACTCAGCTGCTCCTCCAGCCTGACCTGGACCCGAAACTTCCACCTTTAGCCTTCCCCGCGACTCCACGCAGACCCTCGCCCAGACTGGGCCACCTCAGACCCCGGGGCCCCGGGCACGCCCCGCACCTTGCAGATCTGCGAGGCGTAGAGGAGCAGGCGGTTGGCATCGAGGCGCGCGCGGTGCCGCTGTAGGAAGTCCCGCAAGCAGCCGCTGGGCAGGTACTCCATCACCAGCCGCAGGCTCTGGCGGCCTAGGTAATGGGGGGGGAGGCTGGGAGGAGTCACCGCAGGGCCCAGCTCTGCCCACTGCCCCTCCCGATTCTTCCTCCCGGATCAGAGTATGGCCCTGGGTTCCTCCCAGCCTCAATATTGCTTTCTATAAAATGGGAACAGCAACCATGACGCTTATCACCAATGGCTCTTGAGTACTTTCTATGATATACATTGATTCATTTAAACCTGATAATGACCCCTTTTTCAGGTGTAGAAATGGACACGCAGATCGTTTAAATCGCCTGCCCAAGGTCTCCCAGCTGCTAAGGAAGAGAGTGGGAATTCGAACCCGCGGGCGATCCAGATCTGGATAAACAAGAGCGTCAGTCGCGCCCCTCCTGGTGTCCCCAGGCCACCCTAGAATGTCACTGCAGGAGCATGCGGGTGTGGGATTCAAAGAGCACCCGTTTGGGAATGGCTCACCTGGGCCATAGCTGACACCGCGGTACTTGACAATGAAGTCACTGTGGAGGGCTTTGAGGGTCTGGATCTCCCTCTGGAAGTCCCTCTGCTGATCTGACCCGCTGTGCTGCAGCTGCTTAACTGCCACTAGGGCGCCTGTGTTGTCACCCAGCGGGTCATAGCGGCACAGTTCCACGCTGCCGAAGTTGCCCTGGGGGACAGCAGGGCTGGTGTCCACGTGCACGGGGGCTTCCCTGCAGCAGGGCTGGTGTCCATGTGCACCAGGCTTCTCCACCACCCCAGTCCGGCCCAGCTCACCTTGCCCAGCTGTGAGATGTACTTGAGGTGTCTCTCCTCGAAAATAGTAGGGTCTTGGTAGGCGTAGAGCTGGGCGCCATTCCATAGCCCATCACGGGGCGCCAAGGCACCAGGTGTGGGGTCTGAGAGGAGCTCATAATCTGCGGGGCACAGGCAGTAAGTGACCAGTACACTGGGCCCTGGGTCCCCCTCCTAAGCTGACTTGCTAGGGCACTTTGATCTTCACACTTACCTTCTCTGCCCATTATGGCAGGGCCCCTGCAAGCCTCAGGGTACCTTGCAGGGGGCTGGAAAAGGAGGTCGGCTGGGCAAAGGCAGACCAACCCCTTATGTGTTCTCCAGGCTGTGCAAACTATGTATAGCTTTGGAGACAGAAGGACACTTCCCAGACTCCACTGAGGTGAAGTGTGGTACATGGTTGAGCTCAGGCTGATGGGGGAGAAGAACTGGCTGCCCTTTCAGGCCTGGCACATGGAAACCTAGCATGGGACCCTCCACAGTCTCTCTCTCTCTCTCTCTCTCTCTGTCTGCAGAGGATGCGACAGGGACCTGAGGCAATGGGATGGGTGGAGCCAAAAAGGGAAAGGCACCTGTTGACCTGGACACCGTCATGGAATGAAAGGTAAATATCCACCATGGTCAACCTGGAGCTTGGGAAGGGGGGGTCTGTTTGTTACAGCAGTGGCTGAGGCTCATGCTGACTGATATACTCACCAACCACTCCAACCCTGCCAAGCACACAGGGCCAGCTCTGCATGCAAATTTCACTTTATTTCCCTGCCTCGGGGCCTCATATGATAGGCCAGCCCTGCCCACCCTGCCCGGCCCAGTGGGCACCTGAAGTGATGAGGCTGTTCAGGTCACGGATGATGGCACGGAAGGAGGGCCTCTGGCCTGCCTCGTAGGCCATGCACTGTTGGATCAGCATGGCGAGCTCCATCCACTTGGGGGCAGGGAGCTGCTGCTGTTCTTTATAAAACTGGAGCTTCTGAGGTTGAGGAGAGGGGCTGATCACTCCCAGTGTACCCTCAGGAGCAGTCCCCTTGCCCCCCAGACCAGCCCATCCTCCCCAAGCTGGACCTTAGCCCCCTAGAGGCCAATACAGGTGCTCTGACCTTGGCAGGATCCAGGGTGCTGATGGGTATCGGGATCCCGCTGAACACCTCCCAGACTGTGGCACCAAAACCCCACTTGTCAGCTTCCAAGCCGAGTGTCTGGGGCTCCAGGAGACACTCAGGGGCCACCCATGGGATCCTGTCTGTGAGCACTGGGGAGTGGGGCAGGGGTCAGGGGTCTGCTTCCCTGCCCCACTAGGTCCCTCCGTCCACCCTTCCAGACTTACTCTCCAGGCTTAGCACAGCAGGGCTGACCCCAGGGTCACTAAGCTTGATGAAGGGCAGGTTCCCATCAGCCCCTTCTCGAGCCAGGAGCACCTTCCGGGCTGAGACATTGCCATGGAGGAGGCCTTTGTCCTCCTAGGTGGGCCAGGCATAGGGAATGCAAGGGAGGGTTTGCTGAATGAATAGTATGGCTGGAAAGCCACTACATAGCCTTCAAAGCCCACCTGTGGCTGCTCAGACCATACTTCTAGACCACTCCCTAGACTACTGGCAGCCTGTCTTGCCTCCTCTGGTTCATCCCCTATGCTGCCCCATGTCCCTCCTCTCAAAGCCACCCAGAGGCTCCCCATTGCCTTTAGGATAAAGTCCAAAGTCCTCAGCCTAGCAGTCAAGGTCCTTTGAGATACTCCTTCACTCTATCTCTGACATTCTCTCTTTCATGCCCTTACCCCAGCCTCCTGCCAGCTGAACTGCTGGAGGCATCCCAGGACGTGCACCCCATCTTCTAAGTTGCAGGCCTGGGCCCAGGCTGTGCCCTCAACCTGAGACACCCTCCTCCTTTTCTCCACTTGATGAGCTCCTAGTCAACCCTCAAGACCCAGCTCCCATGTTCCCTCTTCTGGGAAGCCTTCCCCCTGCCTGGCCTCATGGCTCACTATTCCCCCTGAAATCCACCAATGACCACCTACCTGTTCCCTTCTCCTGCTCTTATACCTCTGAGCCTGTACGTCTGCTGTTCCCTCAGTCTAAAATGCCCTCCCTTTGTATCCTTGCCAAACTCCTATGCCTACCACAGAGCCCACTCTCAATTGGCCCTCTATTCTGTGCCCAGAGGGTAGCGGAAGCAGAGGAGCACTCACCAGATAGTTGAGGGCATACGCCAGCTGTTTGATCACCTGCAGCTTCCAGCTGGCTGGCACCAGGTGGCCAGACTTGCGCAGGTAGGTGTCCAGCGCTCCCAGGTGTGCAAATTCCTGCACCATGATACCTGGCAGCAGCAGGGAGGGGCAGGGCTGGAAGGCAGGACTGAATCCAT
Source organism: Lutra lutra (assembly GCF_902655055.1). NCBI lineage: Eukaryota > Metazoa > Chordata > Mammalia > Carnivora > Mustelidae > Lutra > Lutra lutra. The sequence goes on along the minus strand of NC_062278.1, from coordinate 209,910,939 downwards.
GGGGAACAGGCTCCGCCCCCCCGCCCCACCCCAGGTGAGAGCTATGGAGCTCTCAGTTCTGAGGGTTCCCTCGGTCCTTACCCTCCTCTCCTCTCCTCCTCCTCACTTCCTGTATGGGAGCTTGCCCCGAGATGCCTGGATGGCACTGAGCTCTGTCCACATCTCACTTCCAGCCCTTTGCATGTTCTCTCTTTATCTTTGCCTTCTCTGCTTAGAACTTAGCTTTGCCTATCCAGAATCATTGCCTAACCTCCAAGCTGGGCTGGCGGCCTCTGACCGCCCACAGTGCCCTGCGCGGCCCCTACGCCCACAATCACGATAACGATCACGTAGATCACGTATCAGCCCGCCTCGCCTGTCACGTTCCACGCTGTAAGTGCAGCTCCTGGCCCCTCCCAGCCCCACGAGAGAAAGCTACTCTACTGATCTGGTGGAACTGGGGCTTGGAGAGGTAACTTGGCCCTTGCAAAACTGCAGGGAGGGGGGTGGTACACAGGGAGGTGGGATTGGATCCCAGGCCCATTTGACTGGAGATAATTCTGCGAGGCTGGGTATCTGTGGGAGCCTGGAGCTGGCTGCCCCAAGAGTGGCAAATGAAGGACACAGGTAAGAGGGTGAGGGACCCCCCGGGGGACAGAGGAGCCCAGCCAGGGCAGGCTCTGGATTTGTATGGCTAATGATGTTTTAGCTGTTCTCAGTGGGGAAGGTTGGGCGCAGGGGCGAAAGTTGCTCACTCTCTCCAGCCATGCACACGCCATGGAGCAACACGAGATGCTGGTATGACACTTGGCTCATCAGACTCGCAGCTTCCAGAAATGACTGGGGAAAGGAGAAGGGATAAAAGGTCCATGGGTTCCTCCCCCTCCAGGGTCAGACCAAGCGCTCCAAACTTGCTGCTCACAAATCAACCTCAGGAGGATGCCTCACCACAGGCCTCCTTTGACCTTGGAGTCCACCACTGGTACACATGGGACTCTGTATCATGGTTTTCTGATGGGCGCTGGAAGTCCCCACGGTAATCTACCTTGGGTCTCTCACACAGAAGTGGGAGACTTGGGGTTCAAGGAGGGCTGAAGCCTTCCCTGGGTGGCCCAACCTGCTGAGCCTTCCATCCACGTCACTCCCCTCTTCTTTGATCACTCCTCTCCAGCCCACTGGCCCATCTTCACTTTTTTTTTTTTTTAAGTTTTATTTATTTAAGTAATCTCTGCACCCAGTGTGGGGCTGGAACTCACAACCCTGAGATTAAGAGTCATGTGCTCTTCCAACTGAGCCAGCCAGATGCCCCCTCCTCACTGTTCTTTAAACATGCCAGGCAGAGGGGTACCTGGGTGGCTCAGTCGATTAAGCCTTTGCCTTCAGCTTGGGTCATGATCCCAGGGTCCTGCGGGGAATCTGCTTCTCTCTCTCTCTTGGTTCCTCCCCCCAGTTTGTGCGCTCTCTCTCCGTCAAATAAATAAATAAAATCTTAAGAAATGAAAACAAACATGCCAGGCACAACCCTGCCGCAGGACCTTTGCACTGGCTATTTCTTCTGTTCAGTGTACTCTTTCTGTTTGCATCTAAATTCCCTGATCCCTCTGTATTTCATGTTTTAGAGATGCTGCAGCTACATTTCTGTTGTGTTAAAGACCCATGTGTTTTTAACTTTCTTTGAATCCACAACTCTCTCTCCAGCCAGTCCTGACCCCAAAGTCCTGGTCCCCATCGCACTCACCTCCATGCAGTTTTTATGCTTGGCATTCATCACTTTGAGCAGCACCTCTGTCTCCCGGGCCTCCCCCTCCACGACCTCATGGCGACAACCCCGGTAAATCTTGGTGAATGATCCATGACCCAGGTTCTCATGCTGGAGGGTGAGGAGGCAACAGGAGAGGCTGGTAAGGGGGCTCCTGGTGGGATCCTGGCCCCCGGTCCTGGCCCCACTTTACAGATAATGAACAGAGGTACAAGGAGGTTACATCACATGCTTGAAGCCACACAGCACAGATGTAAATGAGATGCAATGCAGACCCAGGGTCTGGATCCCAACTGAGGTCCCCCCACCCATTTCCTGGGGCTGCTTACCCACTCCAGGCTGTCAACAGGGATCTTGTGAAATGTCATCTGACTCAGATGGCCTTGGGATTGGGTCTGAAGAGGGGATGAAGTGGATGGGCTGCAACCCCTCCGTACCACAATCAGGTTGGACTTTTCTGTGGGGAGGAGGTAGCAGGAGAAAGACGGAGGTCAGAGATACAAGGTCCCCTAAGGTTTGCTCACTCCCTGCCTCAATTTGGGATCTCCCCCAGAAGCAGCCAACCCTGAGATGAGGACCCCAGAGTACGTGGTTTATTTAAGACTACAGGAAGCCCCAGTCGTGTGGGGGGGGGGGGTTCCCTATGAGAAGGCAATGCTGTGGGCAACCTACTCTCAGTCCTGCTAGGAATTCTAGAAGACTCTGAAGAACTCACAGCTCACAGTTGTCCCATGCCTGTGGTTTGTCTGAGAGCGAAATTCACCCAGAGGAAGAGGCAAGAGATGGAGAGAGTCTAAGAGCCAGGATCAGCTCTTGGGTCCTTGTCGTGCCTGAAGATGGCATCTACACTACCAGCCCATAAACCCCCTTTTCTTCCCTAAACCATCTGGACCCATGGCTTCTGCCACTTGCCACACAAAGCAGGACCCCAGCTTGACTGCTCAGCTCAGGGTAGGGGACAGGCTCACCTTTGGGTTTGGGGGTGCAGCAGAAAGTGAGGCTTAGCGCAACCCCATCCACGTGCAGCCCGCCATCCCAGCAGGCTGCCAAGAGCTCTCGAAGACTGCTGTGGGGACGGCCGAGGCCAGCCAGGGAGAAGGTTCCTGTGGGGTCACAGCGGATGAGGCAGCCCTTGTAATCAGGACCCAGGGGGGTCTGCAAAAGAGGAGTGGTCCCTGAGTGCAAGTGGGCAGTACCTTCCACTCACCCCATCTTCCTCGAGCACCACAGGCTCATTCCAATCTCCAAGCCTTCGCATATGCTGTTCCCTCCACTAAGAATGCCTTTACCCTCCCCTTCCTCAAGCAGCAAAGATGAAAGACTCATCTTTCAGGTTTCAGTTCAAATGTCCCCTCCTTCAGGAAGTCCTCCCTGCTCACCTGGCTCCTAGTGGTGGACCAACCTGAACACAGACAGTGAGGAGGAAGCAGTCAAAATCCTGGGGACTGCGGCGGAGAACGTAGGAGCCGGGACGTGAGCCCTGGGTCTTGAGTTTGTTGATGGCAAAATCCAGGCTGTGGAGAAAGGCGGGAGGAAAAGACAGAGACAGAGAGATGGAGGCAGAGAAACCCAAGCTAGACTTGGGTTCTAATCCTGGTCCCTCTGAAGCTCTGGGACCCTGGCTGCCTAACATTCCCTGAATCCTTCCTACTTTTAAAATGAGCCAAAAATGTTGTCTGGGTGGCTCATCGTTAAGCATCTGCCTTCAGCTCAGGTCATGATCCCAGGGTCCCAGGATTGAGCCCAGCATCAGACTCCCTGCTCAGCAGGAAGCTTGCTTCTGCCTCTCCTGCTCCCCCTGCTTGTGTTCCCTCTCCAGGTGTGTTTCTGTCAAATAAATAAATAAAATCTTTAAAAACAAAACAAAACAGGAATACTTGTTTAAAAGTAAATAAATAAAATGAGCCAAAATTCAGGGCTCTACTAGAGGATTAAAGAAGAGATCACAGGAAGAACCTGGTGCCATCCACCCCAGTAATCCACCCTGGGGCACTGAGGAATCAAGAGAAAGGGAAGTCGCTGTGGGGGACAGCAAAAGGGAGAGCCTAGTCTCACTGAGCGCCAACCATGAATGAGGCACTGTTCCAGCGCCTGAGCCCTGTCCAACACTCCTGGGGAGGAGAGGACACTGAGACAGTGAGCAAGATTCGAAACGAGTTCCGAGGGGATAGGCCCTTACGTGATGGGGCCGTGGCACTGCTCGGCCACTTCCTCCAGCAGCCGTGGCGGCGCAACCTCCTTGCAGAAGAAGTGCCTGGAGTCGGAGATCAGCCGGAAGTAGCCATCGACGAGCGCCACGAAGGACAACGCGGCGGGCAGCCCCGGGAACTCCGCCTCCTGTGATGATCAGCGTCAGTGCCCGCTGCGGCCCCAAGGCGACCGTCCCGCATCCCCGCAGTCGGGGTTAGGCGGGAAAGGAAGATAGTCCAGTACCCACCAGGATCTGGTTGTCCGTCCTGGTGACGGTGACCAGGCGGTGCTCCCCGGCCGAGCCAACACGCGGAGCCTGCTTGATGCTGATGTCCACAATTTCTGGAAAGTCGCAGAAGGGCTGGAGGGCCTGGGAACGGGGTTGGGGGGAGGGCTGAAGCTGGCGGTCCCGTCCCCTCGGAGCCCCCAAGTCTGTCTTGGAAGCCTGGACCCCACCAACCCACGGCGTAAACCCTGACCTTCTCGGCCTCTCCCAGCCCCGGTCCCTTCCCACGTCTCCCCTGCCAAACCCCGGCCCTTTCTATCAATCCCACCCCTCACAAACCCTCTCCACCCCATCCCCAATGTCTCCCACCATACCCCTGCTAAACCCCATCTCCTTCGGTCGTCCGGTCCCCTCCCGGAACCCGTCCATCACTTAGCTCCACTCCACCTCCCGGGCTCTCTCAGTCCAGCCGGGAGCCCCGCCCCGTCTCAGCCCTGACTCCTCCCCCAGCCTTCAGCTAACCGGGTCCTGAGCCCCGCGCCCAACCACTCTCCTCCCTCCCAAGTCCCGCCCATTTTTTTCATTCCCGCCCCCACCCCGCTCAGCCCCACCTCTCACTCAACCGGCCCTGGTCGGAACCCTCACAGTCTCTCCCCTCCTTCACCCCGCCCACTCTCCTGCCCCTCCCTCCTATGTTCCGCCCCCGCCGTTGGCCCTGCCCAGCAGCCGCCCACACCTCCTGTCCTCCCGAACTCCAGGCGATGCCGCTGTCACCAGCCACTCGGAGCAGCCCCTGCGCATCCTCACCACCAGCAGCCCCGGGGAGGCTCACGGGGAAGGTCTCGACCTCCCTGGACGGGTCGAGCCTCTCCAGGTCCATGATGTACTTGGCCATGAGCGAGTGCCTGTCAGCCTGGCAGGCGGTCACACGGCGCAGGGCCCGGCGCACGGTCCTCCGGATGCGCTTCCGCGTCACGAAGCTCAGGCCCTGAATCAGCTCGCGCAGGTCGGGGGGCAGGCAGACCTTGTAGCTACGAGTGGGGGTAGCGGGTCCTCACTGTGGGGAGGGATCTCCACAGGTACGGACAGGGACACACACAAACCCAAATTTTAGCTGAAGGGCTGAAGGGTAGCCTCACCTGGGGGGCACGAGGCACACACAGAGACACTCAAGGACGTGTCTGGGGGAAGGACCTCAGTGTGGGGAGGGCCACTGGGCTCCACCAGACAGACGGACATAGACACACACACACACACACACACAGGCCTTTAGCTGCAGGAGGGAGGTAGGGACTGGAGCCTCAGGGGTTGGTGGGGTCCTGGGTCACATGCACACACCGCAGGCTTGTGTGTGGGGAGCCTCACGGCATCCTGAGCTCTAGGGATGGCCCAGCGGAGCCACGTTTGCTCACTCCCAGCTAGACGCTGGGTATCACAGGCTGGAAACCCTCACCTGACAGTCTTCAGCAGCTCCTCGGGTTCCTGAACCTGCTCGCGGGCCATCCGGGCCAGGTCCAGCACCGCCAAGCTGAGACATTTCCCCTGCTCCTTGAGACTGAGGCCCACGGAGAGGCGGCCGCTCACCAGGTCATTTCGATGCTGGGGGCCGGTCATAGCCCAACTGTGAGCCCTGATATTGCACTACAGACCCCCCCACCTTTGGGTCGATTCCCAACCCTGGGCTGCCATAGAGAGGGTCAGCCAAGGCCGCCCAAACTTCGAGCCTTGTTATTGCCCTGTGGACCCCCCCACCCCCACCCTGGGCTGAGCCCCATGCAGGCTTTTACCTGAGCGAAGAGGTGCTCCAGGACTGGTAGGTCAAGGACGGCGCTGGCCAAGTCCTTGCGTAGCCCGAAACGGTGGCACTTCTCTAGCCCAAACCAGTTGGGGAAGTAAAAGCTAAGCAGAAGGGGAGAAGCCTGGAGTAGGGGTACGGAGGGGTGGAAGACCGTGCCAAGACCTCACAGAGCCCAGGTTGTGCCATTGCCTTGCTAAGTGACCTTGGGCAAGCAAGGGACACCCTCTGGCCTCAGTTCTTCATCTGGGCCATGAGCAGGGATCACAAATTCCCTGGGGGTACCCGCTGGGAAGTGCAGGGAGATGATAAGTTTGTAGGATTACCGTTGTATTAAACTCTCCTTGCCCTCAACAAAAGGCATCCCCTCTGGGTAACATTTAACCCATGGCCGTGGGGGTAGGGGTGATGTGCTTCCTACCGGATCCTGTAGACCAGGACTTGGGTGCTTGAGTCCTCCACGGAGAAGATATGGCTCGGGGGGAACCAGCAGGACAGGTCCTCCGTGGCCAGGGCAAAGAGGGAGTGGTACACAGGCAGGATGCCTGAGGGAATGCCCCCATCAGCATCCTCCTAGGTCTCCCCATCTTGTCCCTTGCAGGGCTGCCATGGTTAGGAGCCGCATGCATCCCTGCAGGGTTCTTTCTCACCTTTGGCTCTCGCCCTGAGCACACCCCCACTCACACGCACACTCCATGGCTTCCCATTGCCCTCAGCAGAGAATTCACACACAACCTGCTTCCTGGGGCCCCCTGCCCCTCTCCCCAGAGTGCTCCTTCCACACTGTACACCTTATGTCAAGAGATGCCCTCATGCACCTCTGAGTCTTTTCACAGCCTTTCCCTGAGCATCTTCCTCCTTTGCCAAACTCTTATTCATCCCTCAAAGCCCCAGCTCTAAAGCTGACTCCACTTGACAGCTATTCCAGCTCCCAAGCTGGGCCTCCCACAGCCCGACCCCTCCCTTTGGCCCAGCCTTCTAGGGAACCACTCACCACTGGCCTTAGCAGCCCAAACACACAGCTCTTCAGCTGAATGGTCCCCATAGGAGAAGGATAGGCGCTGTGGGGGTCCAGGGCCCCGAGGGGGCAGCAGCACGTGCAGGGCACCTGCCTCTGAAGATGAGAGGCTGCAGGAACGTTGAGGGATCAGGGGTGTCTCCTCGCTTGGAGGCGCCATAGGTGTAGCCTGTCTGGACACACAGAGGCAGCCACTCAGTTCTGGCCAGACGGAACAAGACTACGAAGCTTCTAGGGGTGTGGGGGGCACAGAGATGCTGCAGGGAAGGTAGGGCTGAAGCTGATTTAAGAGGGAGGAGAAAGGAGCAGAGACACACAGAAAGAGAAAGAGACAGAAAGGGGCGCCTGGGTGACTCGGTAGTTAAATGTCTGCCTTCAGCTCAGGTCATGGTCCTGGGGTCCTGGGGTCCTGAGATCGAGCCCCACGGCAAGCCCCACATCAGGTTTCCTACTCTGTGGGGAGTTTGCTTCTCCCTCTGCCCCTCCCCTGCTCATGCTCTCTCTCAAGCATGCTCTCTCTCAAATAAATAAATAAAATATTTAAAAACAAATGAACAAAGACAGAGATGGAGAAAGAGAGAAATAGGGTAGCTGAGTGTGCAAGATAGGTAAGGAGCCATAACCCCCCCGGCAAGGCTATGCTGGGGTCTGGAAGATACTCTACACTCTTAATTTGTGTGAATTCTTTTTTTTCTTTTCTTTTCTTACTTTGGTTGATGCACATAATTTGTGTGTATTTTTGTCAGTCCAGGGCGGAGAGATCCAGCCAAACTGCAGCTTTCCCACCTTAATTACCGCAATGCCCCTGCCCCAGGCAGGCATGAGCAATCAATCACAAGTGTACAGATTTGCTGACCAGGAAGCAGATAGATACTGGTTCCATTGAGGGGGGGAGGATTTAAGGGGATAGGGGTGGCCCATCACTTCCTGCAGGTCTAGGAGACTCAAGCTCTTCTGGGGCTGGGGCTGGAAGCTTTGGCAGCTGGTATGATCTATTCTTTGTGACAGGCATCAGATCCAGACTGATGACTGTCGATAGGAGATCCAGACTGATGACTGTCGATAGCAGAGACCTCTGTGTCTGTTTTTTTTTTTTTAAGATTTTATTTATTTATTTGACACAGATCACAAGTAGGCAGAGAGGCAGGCAGAGAGAGAGAGGAAGGGAAGCAGGCTCCCTGCTGAGTAGAGAGCCACGCAGGGCTGGATCCCAGGGTCCTGGGATCATGACCTGAGCCAAAGGCAGAGGCTTTAACCCACTGAGCCACCCAGGCACCAGGAGGGATCTCTGTGTCTTATCTGCCCACCACCATTACCTTCTCTGTATCCTTTATCACTCCCACTGTTTAAGCCCCTGTAGTATGAAGCCCTCCCTGGAATGAGCCCAGGAGGAAATTGCCTCTCACCCTTTATTCCCAGACCTCAGGACCCCTGGTAGGCAGAGGGAAGGGCTGGGCTTCAAGCCCAGCAGGGAAAAGGCAGTAGTAGATGGACAAGATCCGCTTACACTGACCTGAATAAAGAAGATGCAAAGAAAATATTGGGTAAAAAACCATGTTCCAGGGGCGCCTGGGTGGTTCGGTCAGTTAAGTGTCTGCCTTTGGCTCAGGTCATGATTTCAGGGTCCTGGGATGGAGCCCCAGATCAGTCTCCTTGCTCAGCAGGGGAATCTGCTTCTCTCTTTCCTTCTGCCCCTACCCCCTGCTTGTGCTCCTGTGATCTAACTCTCTCTCCCCCTCACTCACTCTCTCTCTCAAATAAATAAAAATCTTAAAAACAAAAAACCACGTTCCAGAATAATAGTAGGAGATGAGGGAGGGGACAGCATTAATGAGGTTTTAGCAAACCCAGCCGAAAAGCCTGGAGCTGGGAAGACCCTAGGCTCTGGGTTCAAATCCCAACCCCACCATATTCAAGCTTCATGATCCTGGCAGGGCTCCCATTGCTGACATGCCACTTTCTCAGCTGTGAGATGCGCTGACTCCCCACCTCCCTTGGTTTGCTGAGCTGAGCCCAAGGGGTCAACGTTTTTAATCCTCACTAACTGGCACTGTCTTTGGTGACATGCCCAGCGAGCACTTGACCGAGGCCAGCCAAACTGGGAAGGAAGGTCCCTGACACAGTGGTTTAGCAGTTCCTGAGGGGGAGGGAGGGCGTGAGGGGCAAGGAACTTTCCCCTAGGGACACCCCCATGTCACCAGCTCCCAAACAAGGAATTCCCAGTCCCAGGAGCCCTGGGGCCTCTCTCACTCCCCCCAGAGGTCGTCACTGTCCTATTTCTAAGAGTGGACTCAATCATGGTCTTTGCACCTTTATGTAAATGGAATCACACAGTTTGTGCATTTTGTTTAAAATCAATCTTAAAGATATGTATATATTTTATATCTTGAGGGGGAAAAAAAAGGAAAAAGCCAGAGGTGGTGTTTGGGACGCAGAAAGATTCCCCTGCCTTAGCACCCAAAGTCCCACAAACCCTACAGTTGGTTGGTCACCCTAGGCTCTGGCCTGGGTCCTGGGAGGGTGGAGGAAGGGAATTGTGCCCCTGGGGGCCGTGAACTCCAGGCTCAAGGTACAGGGATTCATCTAAGTCCAGAGAGCTGGGAATCTGAGGTCATTTTATGCAATAAAAGCTGAGGCCCGGAGAGGGGAGCACTGTGCCAGAGGCCACGGAGCCCGCCACGCCCAGCTTTTGTCTGTCTGGTGTCTTTCCTCAGAGGCCTTGCCTTGTCCTCAGCCACAACCCTTTGCACAGTATCCCCAACCCCCACCCCAGAGCCATGTGGCCCCACCAGCTCTTACCTGGCAGCTGGGAAGCCCGGACTAAGGACAGGAGGGCAGAGCCGTTCGGCTGCCGGAGGAAAGTCCCACTGGGCTCCTTCCTGTGTGGGCCCCTCAGCTTCCTGAGCTGCTGTCACTTACTGAAAGTTGTGGCCATGTGGGGGATGGGGACGGGGAGGGGAAAAGGCCTGGCCGCAGAGGGGCAGAAAAGTTCCAGAAGCCTCTGCGGGCAGTGGCCCTCCTCAGACAGGGTACTGGAAACCCTGGACCTAAAGGGAGGAGTGACGGCACAGAGAAGGGCCCTGGTCACAGAGGGGTTCCCAGCAGGCTCTGGACTGCTCATTCCCTGGGGGGCCCTGGTAATGCCCCAGCTCCTTGGGCCTCAGTTAACCCATCTGAGGCACATCTGGGTTGGGTATTTAAGCAGAACTAATGTCGCACGCAGGGAAGGGAACTGGGCTAGATCTACCCAGGAAGGAGTCAGGAAAGTTGCCAGACAGGTCAAGTTCTTCAGGTATTTCTCCCATGAGACGCTAGGAGGAATGACGGCCCCATTCTGCGCACCATGCCCTATGCCCAGCCTAGAAACAGGCTCACCTTACCTTCTGGTCTGCCAGAGAGACAATTACTAATTATGGATGACAAGGAAAGGAAGGCGATGGCAGTGGAGGGACCTCTGTGCAGAGGTCATGATTAACTGAGCTGGGATCTGAAGCAGGAGGAGCAAAGAGCCCACCTGGTGGAGGTCACCACAAGTGCAAAGGCCCTGAGGTGGACTGAGATGAGCAGTTTGAGCCGAGAGGAGGCAGGAATGGCAGGAAGAGGTAAGAAGTTGGAGGGAATAGAGCCGTGAGCAGGGTCGGGTCTGATCACTTTTTTCCACGCCCCTGAAGTTGTCATGCGTGGAGGCAGGAGGCTAGGGCAGCATCTCCGTGAGAACTGACCCAGTGTCCTTACCCCAGAAAGTAGAGTTTGGGGGATAGATTTTTTTTTTAAAGATTTTATTTATTTATTTGACAGAGAAAGACATAGTGAGAAAGGGACCAGAAGAAGCAGGGAAAGTGGGAGAGGGAGAAGCAGGCTTCCCACCGAGTGGGGAGGCAGATGCCAGGTTTGATCCCAGGACCCTGGGATCATGACCTGAGCCAAAGACAGACGCTTAATGACTGAGCCACCCAGGTGCCCCTGGAGGATAGATTTTAGAGAACTCTTTCATCTCCATAATCCCATTAGAGGTCCTGGCACAAACATGGCTTTGGGGGGGGGGGGGCGCCTGGGTGGCTCAGTCGGAAGAGCATGCGACTCTCAATCTCCAGGTCATGAGTTTGAGTCCCATATGGGGTGCAGAGATTACTTAAATAAATAAATAAACATCTTTTTTTTTTTTAAAGATTTTATTTATTTACTTGAGAGAGAGAGAGAGAGAAATAACAAGAGAGAGCACAGGCATGGTGGGTGGAGGTGGAAGGGAGAAGCAGGCTCCTCACTGATCAGGGAGCCCGACATGGGGCTCGATCCCAGGACCCTGGGATCATGACTTGAGCTGAAGGCAGATACTCAACTGACTGAGCCACCCAGACATCCCTAAATAAATAAATAAACTTAAAATAATAATCATAAACCCAATAATTATCTCAGGGGCCCTCCAGGCTGCTAGGAGAGGCCCTGAGTCTGGGAGGGCTTCCTGGAGGAAATGGCTTTGATACTGAAATCCAAGGACAAGTGAGATTAGCCAAAGAGTAATCTGGAGGTGTGGGGAGCTCCTGCAGAGGGAACAGCCCAGGCAAAGGCTGGGAGACGGGACCAGGGGTCCAGGTCACAGCGTTTCTGAGAAGGACAGTATGTTAGGGACCTACTGCTCTGAGACTTGCCTGGAAGCATCTGTGGGGCCTTGTGGGTGGAGGGAGGGTTATGAGTGTAACCTCGGTGCAGGGGGAGCCCCAGTAGGCTAGAGGCAGGAAGTTCTGCACAGGGACTTAGCGATAATATCCTTCTTTTACTTCCTGGGTGACTTCAGCAGAGAGGAATGCAAATGTTACTCCTATCCCTGGCGCCGAGATGGAGGCTCCTGCCCTCCAGGAAAGACAGTGAGTTTCTAGGGGCTGACAACTCCAGTGTGATGGTCACTGTGACATTTTGAGAATGAGCAGGAAGGGAAGAGGGTCAGGACAAAGGTGACACCCTCAGCCCCAGAGAGGGGTATGTGAAGGCTCCATCAGGAAGTTTCAGGAAAGGGGTCCCTGGGGGGCTCAGTCAATTAAGCATCTGCCTTTGGCTCAGGTAATGATCCCAGGGCCCTGGGATCAAGCCCGGCATCAGGCTCCTTTCTCAGCAGAGAGCTGCTTCTCCCTCTCTGTCTCCTGCTCCCCCTCCTTGTGCTCTCTTTCTGTCAAATAAATAAACAACATCTTAAAAAAAAAAAAAAAAAAAGAACAAATTGGAAACTTTAGTGATGTAAACATTCCAAACTTTCTGCTGACAAAAAGCCCATAAATGCAGTCAAAATATAAACAAATGAAACTGGAAACAAATGTGAAATCATATTACAAATAAAATATCTTCATTATACAAGTACCTCCTAGAAAACAATAAGAAAATGCCAATAACTTAACAGAATATGAACCCAGAAGTCACAAAAAAAGGAAATACAAATGGCTCGCTTTAAACCCAGAAAAAGAGGAGTGCCTGGTGGCTCAGTGGGTTGAGTGTCCAACTCTTGGTTTTGGCTCAGGTCATGATCTCAGGGTCCTGGGATCGAGTCCCACATCAGGCTCTCCGCTCAGTGAGGAGTTTGCGTCTCCCTGTGCCCCTCAGCCTGCTTGTGCTCCCTCTTGCTCACTCTCTCTCTCAAATAAATAAGTAAAATATTTTAAAAATATTAAACAGAAAAAGATGCTCACCTCACTCATATTAATAGAAATGCAAATTCAAAACACAGTGAAGGGGCGCCTGGGTGGCTCAGTTGGTTAAGTGTCTGCCTTCGGCTCAGGTCATGATTCCAGGATTCTGGGATCGAGCCCCACATCCAGCTCTCTGCTCAGTGGGAAGCCTGCTTCTCCCTCTCCCTCTGCTGCTCCCCCTGCTTGTGCTCTCTCTCTCTCAAATAAATAAATAAAATATTTTTTAAAAACTTTAAAAAAACACACAGTGAAACCATATGATCATTTCAAGGGATGTAGGAAAGATTTGACCAAATTCAACAACTATTCATAAAAACTTTTAGCAAAATAGGTGTAAATGGAAATGTCCTCAATCTGATAAGAAGCATCTACAAGAAAAAACTATAGGTAATATTTTACTTAATGTGAAAGACTGAATTGTTTCCTGCTGTGATTGGAGAGAAGACCAGGATGTCCATTTTTACCACTTCTATTCAACATCCCTCTAGAGGTCATAGTCATTACAATGAGGCTAGAAAAATAAATAAAAGGTAAAAGATTAGAAAGGAGGAAGTTAAACTTCCTGTTTGCAGATGATATGATTATAATATAATGTAAAAAGCCCAAGGGAACCTATGATAACTACTAGAACTAATAAATTTATTTAGCAAGTTCACAAGTTAAAAACTTAATATACAAAATTCAATTGAATTCTTATATACTACATATGATTTTTTGAAAATGTTTTATTTCTTTATTTGACAGGGAGAGAGAGAGAGTACAAGTATGCAGATCAGTAGGCAGAAGGGGAGAGAGAAGCAAGCTCCCCACTGAGCAGGGAGCCCAATGCGGGGCTTGATCCCAGGATCCTGGGATCATGACCTGAGCCAAAGGCAGACGCTTAACTGACTGAGCCATCCAGTGCCCTATACTATATATTCTCTTATATAATAGCAAACGATTGGAAAGTGAAATTTAAAAAAAAATCCTATTTGCAACAGCACCAAAAAAAATTAAATATCTAGGAGTAAATCTATCAAAAGAAGTATAAGACTTCTGCACTAAAAACTACAGATACTACCAAGCAAAATTCATGAAGACCTAAGTAAATTGAAAAACATACCATGTTCATAGATTGACTGATTCAGTGTTGTTAAGATGTCAATTCTTCCCAAACTGATTTCTGATTCAGCAGGAAATTTTTTTTCCAGAAATTGGCTCTGACTTTAAAATTTATATAGAATTACAAAGGACCTAAAATAACAAAACTCATTTTTTAAAAGATTTTATTTATTTATTTGTCAGAGAGAGAGAGTGCACAAGCAGGAGGAGCAGCAGGCAGAGGGAGAAGCAGTCTCCCTGATGAGCAAGGAGACCAATGTGGGACTAGATCCCGGGACCCTGGGATCATGACCCGAGCCAAAGGCAGATGTTTAAGTGACTGAGCCACCGAGGCGTCTCAATCAAACTCATTATTTGTTTATTTATTTTTATTTTATTTTTAAAATATTTTATTTATTTATTTGACAGAGAGAGACATAGTAAGAAAGGGAACAGAAGCAGGGGGAGTGGGAGAGAGAGAAGCAGGCTCTCAGCTGAGCAGGGAGCTCGATGTGGGGCTCAATCCCAGGATCCTGGAATCATGACCCAAGCTGAAGACAGACACTTAACGACTGAGCCACCCAGGTGCCCCCAAACTCATTTTTTAAAAAGAAAAGTCATAGGATTTATTCTACTTGATTATTATAAAGGTACAATAATCAAGACAATTTGGCATTGATGAAAAAATACACATATAGATCAATAAACAGAATAGATAATATACCCATATAAGTATAGCCAGTTGGTTTTTAACACAGATACTAAGGCAATTAAAAGGAGAAAGGACGGTCTTTTCAGCAAATGGTATTAGAACAACTGGACATTGGGGCGCCTGGGTGACTCAGTTGTTAAGTGTCTGCCTTTGGCTTAGGTCATGATCCTGGAGTCCTGGGATCAAGCCCTGCATCGGGCTCCCTGCTCAGTAGGGAGCTTGCTTCTCCTCTGCCTGCTGCTTCCCATGCTTGTGCACTCTCTCCTCCTCTCTCTCTTTCTGACAAATAAATAAACAAAATCTTAAAAAAAAAGAAAGAACAATTGGACATCGTGCAGAAAATAACATTGACCCTTACCCAACACCATATAGAAAATTAACTCAAAAGGGGTTATGGATCTGAGCGTAAAATTATAAAACAATAAGATTCTGGGGGAAAAAAAAGGAAGAAATCTTAGCAAACTTGGGGCAGACAATGTTTTCTTACCTGGAAAAAAATGATAAATTTGGCTTAATCAAAATAAAAAAGTTCTGCTCTTCTAAGATATCACTGAGAAAACAGGCAAAACACAGATCAGGAGAAAATACTAATAATGTATGTTAAATAAACAAAATACCTGTATCCAGAATCTATAAATAACCTTTACAATTCAACAATACAAGGCAACTCAATTAGAATATGGACAACAGGGCACCTGGGTGGCACAGTCAATTGAGCATCCAACTCTTGGTTTAGGCGCAGGTCCTGATTTCAGGGTCATGGGATGGAGCCCATGTGGGGTTGGCGCTGGGTATAGGGCCTGCTTAAGATTCTCTCTCCGGGGGCGCCTGGGTGGCTCAGTGGGTTAAAGCCTCTGCCTTCGGCTCAGGTCATGATCTCAGGGTTCTGGGATCGAGCCCCGCATCGGGCTCTCTGCTCAGCGGGGAGCCTGCTTCCTCCTCACACACACTCTCTCTCTCTCTCTCTGCCTGCCTCTCTGCCTACTTGTGATCGCTGTCTGTCAAATAAATAAATAAAATCTTAAAAAAAAAAAAAAGATTATCTCTCCGTTTCCCTCTGCCCTTACCCCCGGCGCTCTCCCTCTCTCTCTAAAATAAACAAATCCTTAAAAAAATAATAATATGTGCAACAGATATGAGGATCCACTGAAGAGGATATATGAATGGCCAAGAAGCACACATAAGATGCACAAAATCATTAGCCAGAGGTAAACGCAGATATAAATGAATGTGAGTCAGCCCTTTACACCCAGTAGGATGAACAAAACTAAAAAGACAGGCAATGGGGCGCCCGGGTGGCTCAGTCGGTTAAGCGTCTGCCTTCAGCTCAGGTCACGCTCCCAGGGTCTTGGGATCAGGCCCCACATTGGGCTCCTTGCTCAGCAGGGAACCTGCTTCTCCCTCTCCTTTTGCTCCCCTTCCTTGTGTTCTCTTTCTCTCTCTCTGTCAAATAAATAAATAAAATCTTAAAAAAAAAGGCAATAGCAAGTGTTCCTGATGTGCTGCTGGTGGAAATGCAAAATGGTGCAGCCATTGTGGCGAACAGTCTAGCCGTTTCTTACCGTAGGACCCAGCTCTTTTCCTCCTACGTATTTAGAGAAGTTAAATCCTGTGTCTATACAAGGGCTTGTGCATACATGCTCATGGGCAGCTTTATTTGTAATAGTTCTAAATAGAGAACAACACAGATGTTCTCCCAGCTCAACAGAGGAACCCCCTCTGGTCTGGCCACATGTGGAACACAACTTGGTTAAAAAAAAAAAGGGGTGGGGGCACCTGGTGCCTCAGTCAGTTAAACGTCCAACTTTTGGCTCTGGCTCAGGTCATGATTTCAGGGTCCTGAGATCGAGCCTGGCATCAGACTGGTGCTTAGGGTGGAGTCAGCTCGAGTCTTCTCTCTCCTTCTCCCTCTGCCCATCCCCTACTCACACAAGTGTGCGCTGTCTCTCTAAAAGAAAAAAAAAAGTGGTAATGAACTACTGATACATGCAACAACTTGGAACAATTTCAGAATCATCGTGCTGAGTGAAAGAAGCCAAGCACAAAGCTTACGTACATATAACATCCTGGAACATGTGAACTATTCTTGGTGACAGAGCAGATCAGGTTGCCTGGCAGCAGAAAGGGCAGAGAAGAGGGTGCTGGGAAGGGGTGCAGGACACTGGTGGGGGTGATGATGTATGTTCATCATCTTGACTGTGGTCATGACCATGGTGGACATGGTCAAGGTCATAGATTTAATACTTGTCAAAATTGCACAAAGCGTGTGCTTAGCCCGGGCTATTTAGTCTACTCTAATTACACTTAACAAAGGTGAAAGGCGGGGGGAGGTGCCTGGGTGGCTCAGTCGGTTAAGCATCTGCCTTCAGCTCAGGTCATGATCTCAGGGTCCTGGGATTGAGCCCCATGTCAGGCTCCCTGCTCAGATGGGAGTGTATGGTTTGTTTCCCACCTGCTAGACTGACCATATGAACCTTGTGAGAGTTCACTGTAATCTCAGGGCTCTGCACTGATTCTCACTGTGGCTGCCAGGGGTGGAAACAGCCCAGCCCTGCAGAGGGATTCAGGAGGAAGATGAAGAAAATGCCATGGGACCCAGCAAGGCTCCTTCCAACCTCCCAGGAGTGATACCTACTAGAGAGGACTATGGATTCATCCTGGCACTCTTTCTAACAGCAAACAGCTGCAAACGACCCGAATGCCCAGCCATGCAAGAATTTGCCGTATAAACTCTGGCCATTCTCAGAACTGAATACTACACGGCTGTGCAAAAGACCAAGGCGACACAGGGCTGACAATGTGGGAAGACCTCCAGGATACTTGGCGAAGGAAAGAGCAAGGTGTGCACCTGCCCGGGGAAGGAAGCTTTGCTTCGTGTAGGAAGAGCGATGAGGATGCAGAGACCCTCTGCAGGGAAACACCAACATAGTTGTATAACCTGTTCCCGTGGTAACCACTGGGGAGCCATGGTAAGCAGAAGAGGGAGATAGTTGCCCTTTACCTTTTCATGCCTGTTGAACTCTGTGTTTGTTAATACCATCGAAAGGTAAGTGATTAATCAAAAAAAGGAACATATGTAAGCACATGGGATGGGAGAGGAAATAGGAATAAGGAGAGCTGCTGTTCAGAAGTTGACCGTGAACCAAAGCAATCATATTGATCATGAGAAGAGCAAACACATCGAGCGCTCACCAGTGCATTAGGGCTTTGCATGCAGAGCAACCCTTTAATCCCTGTACCCACCCCAGAGGTGTGCACTGTGCCCCCCCTACAGGAAAGGGAGGGCGGGGTGCGAGGGGACAGGCTCAGGACCTAAGAGCCTCCAGCTTGGCTTGCTTCCCTTACTCACAGTGCCCAAGGATCCAATTAGGCTGAGAAAAGGGATATGGGGTCTGTCCCCTGGCTGGGGATGGGGGGCAATAATTGTATGGAGCCCACGGCAACCCCTTCCTGTTTATTTTTCTCACATTCTGTTGTGATGCCTATTACTCTTATTTTTCTTGTTTTTGTCCATTTTCTCCCAATAGCATGTCAGCTCTCGCAGGACTGGAGTTTTTTGTTGTCCTGATCACTGCTGGGTCCCCAGTGCCTGGCACATGGAGGTAGTCGAATGAATGAATGATTAGAATGAATGAATGATCAAATTAGGAGGAAGAGCCTTAGGTGATTTGGGAGCAGGAACAGTTAGAGGCAGGAGAGGAAGGCCTGGGGAGGAGGACCTTGTGGCATCTGGAGTCCAGGGGTGAGTGCCTTGGGGGCATTTGCAGGAGGAAGGGATAGGAGCAGAATCTTGGGCCAGTGCGTGGAGCCCTGGAAAGAAGGAGGTGCTGGTAGCCCAAATGGGGAAAGTGGGGCAGCTCAGGTGGTGATGGGCAGGGTGGTGATCCAACCTGGGTTGAGGCCCAGTGTGGCCCAGGAGCCTGGATTAAGAAAGGGCACTTTCAAGGTCCAATGGAATAAGAAAAACTGGGAGGACCGGGGAGCCCAGGGGTGCCCTTGCCAACCAGGAATTCAGCTGGGCCTGATTGAAAGGCAGTGAGTGACAGAGGCAAAGGGATACTAGCCCGGAACAGCTGACTGGGCTGGGCTCTCAGCTTGGCCCAAGGCTAGGCAAGGGGGCAGCCCAGAGCAGAGCATCTGGGAGGGAGGGGGAAGAAGGGAGGGTCAGGGGAGTGGCAGGCATGGGGGGGGGGGGCGGCCAGGGCCACACTCACGCAGCAGAGCCAAGAAGGGGAAAAAAATGCTTCTTAACAAACTTTAGACAACACACACCCCCTCTCTCCCCAGGGTTCCTCCTTCCGCTCCAGCTGCGGGAGTCACCCTGACCCAGGCCTTGAAGATAGAAGCACCTGGCTCCAAGGCCGGGGCTGATCCTGGAGCCCTTCCCTCCCTCTCCCTACACCTCCCCTCTCCCTTCTCCTCACCTGCCATCCCTGCTCCCCCTCCTCTGGCCCCCTCTCCATCCCTCCCAGCCCTCGATTTGTGCAGCCAGCCTGCTGTCGTTTTCCAGTACCTTTTTCTACTCTCCCACTCCCTGCCTGCAGCCTGGGGAAACTGAGGCCCGGCGCTGGCAGTTCAAGCAGGCTGGAGTGGCACAGCTCCAGGGCAAGGGCCCCTGCCTCCCCAGTCCGAACATTATACGCCATTTAAATCTCATAACCCCAAGAGCTGGAAACTATTATTAGCCTCATCCCCCAAGGATGGGGAAACTGAGGCCCGAAGAGACAATACGCCCGGGAACCATCTGTGAGTTATGAACTTATTCCCGCCGCACCCACACCAGCGTCCAGGCTCTTGGCCTCAGCGGCACAGCCGAGGCGAGAGCTCTGCTGCCACCTGGTGGACACTCGCGGCACCGTCGTCAGGGTGGAGTCGCCTGTTGCCTGCTGTCCTGAGCAGGAAAGAAGTCAGAGGCAGTAGGAGGCAGGCGGGGTCCCCTGACTACACTCCACCCCTCATCCTCCTCTCCCACCAGTTATCTGGTTTTTCAAGACCTAAATGTCCACCCTCAATGGGGGGGTTCAATCCCAGAATCCTGAGATCATGACCTGAGCCAAAGGCAGAGGCTTAACCCACTGAGCCACCCAGGCACCCCAAGCCATAGAATTTTAAGTGACAATTGCAACAATGTATTTAGGTTTGTAACATACGTAGATATAATACGTTTAACAATAGTAACAAAATAATAACAATAATGAGACAAAAGGGGGGGTAGAGGAAATTAATCATACAGTAGTAACATTTCTAAATCTCATTAAAATTAAGGCAGCAGGGGCCCCTGGGTGGCTCAGTGGGTTACGCCTCTGCCTTCCGCTCAGGTCATGATCTCAGGGTCCTAGGATGGAGCCCTGTGTCCCGCTCTCTGCTCGCGGGGAGCCTGCTTCCCCCTCCCTTCTCTCTGCCCCTCTCTACTTCTAATCTCTCTCTCTCTGTCAAATAAATAAAATCTTTAAAAAAAAAATTAAGGCAGCTAAGAGATTCTAAATTTATATGTGTTAAGCCCTAGAGCAACCACTAAGGAAATAACTTAAAAAATGTAGGGTCCCAGGGCCTGGCTGGCTCATGGGTGGAGCATGAGACTCCTGTTCTCAGGGTTGTGAATTCAAACCCTACCTTGGGTGTAAAGATAACTTAAAAAATTAAATATTAAAAGAAAAAATATTAAACATATATAAAAATCATTAAAAGAATTAAAATATTACACTAGAAAATAGTCACTTCATGAAATATAAAGCAGTAAGGAAATAAATTCTACACGCGAGCATTCCCTGCGTTCCCTGGAAGTGGAACGCTCAAACTACCACCCAGACCTTCCCGGGTGCCTACGACTCCCGGCGTGCTGAGCACGACGCTCCTTTACGGCCATGGAGGAAA
The DNA here is from genome assembly GCF_902655055.1 of Lutra lutra. Classification (NCBI taxonomy): domain Eukaryota; kingdom Metazoa; phylum Chordata; class Mammalia; order Carnivora; family Mustelidae; genus Lutra; species Lutra lutra. The sequence goes on along the minus strand of NC_062278.1, from coordinate 209,890,628 downwards.
GGGAGGGGCTCGTGGCGCTCCCTCACGTGTAGTTTCGCTGTGGAAGAAGGAGGGGCTGTGAAAGGTTGGTGGATCTGGAGCCAGTGAAAAAGCAGATCTTGTTGAGCGTCGGAACGAGAAGCCAATGGGCGCGCAGCTTGCAAGAGGCGGGACTTCCGTCAACGAAGTCTTGGTGAGCGGCTGCGCGAGGAAAGTCACTTCCTTTCTCGTGCGGCGGCGAAAGTGGAGAGAGCGCCATGAAGGCCTCGGGCACAGTAAGGCGAGCGCGGCGGGCCCGGGGACCGGGTAGTGCAGTGCGGATCGATTCGGGGGCGCCGGCAGGTGGCGTTGGCCGCGTAGCGGGAAAGCGCTCTTGGTCGGGTCCGGTGCCACCGCGCGCCATCGCCCCCAGGCCCAGCCAACATGGCGGCCATTGCGGCGCCGCGTGGGGAGGCTGGTGCCATGGTTCCGACCCGCTGGGGAATCTCGGGGGCCGGAGAGGTCGGCTCTCTTTTCCAGGGGAAGGGACAAATTGCGCGGCTTGGAAGTTCGAGCCACGGGACTTAGTCGATCTTCTAAATCTCGGGTCCCCCATTTGCAAAGTGGTCACGGTGGGAGGAAACATTAATATTTCTTGTTTCCTGACGGGGCTGTAAGAAGTAGAAAACAACCCGAGCTGACAAGGGGAGGTTTATCGTGGCAAGTGCTTAGTAAAATCAGAGGGCGCTGTGGCGCAGAGATGGAAGAGCGAGCCCTCGGGAGAAACAGGGTGGGTCCTGTACAGCTCCCCAGCCTCAGTTTCCACGCTGGGGAAGAGGCCAGCTGCATCGGTCTTTTCCTGAGCAGGTGGTCCGCGGGACTGATTAATCACATTGAGACATGGAAGTAGGAGACAAGTTTGCGATATTTGGCTCCATTCTTATATTAATAAAATGATTGACGAGTCATTTACGAAGGTGGGTTCGTTGTAACATATCGCAGTGTTTGGCTTTAGCCGACGTCTTTGTCTTTGCATCTTTGTAAATGGGGAGAGCACTGGGAAGTCCAAACAAACCCCTTTGGACTGCTGCTGTGAATACTGAAGCAGTTGCAGATCCCATGGCAGCAGGCCTGGAAAGGGAACTGGATACTTGTCCTGGTTCTGCCTGGAGTGGGCTGTGAGATCCCAGGCTGGCCACTGTCTTTGGGCCCCAGAGTGAAAGAGCACTTTGGGAAGATGTGAGCTGCAAAGATGCTGTGAAGGAAGAAGCCTGCAGGTTTAGGCTTCAGCTGCTTTCACAGGAATATAAACGGAAAGGGAAGGACAGCCAGATTGACAGCCCTGCCCAGCTTTCCTGAGCCAAGGCAGAGGGTAGCCAGGCATCTTAACTCTCCCTGCCCTCGATCCCTGTTTTGGGAAGGCTGGGACAGTTGGCATGACACAGTCACCGGGATTCCATATGGATGCCCTGTGATGGGACAGTCTTTTCTCACTCTCCTGATTTCAGTTCTCACCAAGCTTGGGAAAGGAAGCAAGGTGAATCTCACAGTTGGCCTCAGGGCACTGGGTCAGGCCCCACCTCAACTCCTGTTTGTGTTTCAGCTGCGAGAGTACAAGGTGGTGGGGCGCTGCCTGCCCACCCCCAAATGTCGCACTCCGCCCCTGTATCGCATGCGAATCTTTGCACCTAATCACGTCGTCGCCAAGTCCCGCTTTTGGTACTTTGTGTCTCAGCTGAAAAAGATGAAGAAGTCCTCAGGGGAAATCGTCTACTGTGGACAGGTACGGGGTGTCTGAGAGCAGGGTGGGGTCTGGAGTGGATTGACACATTCCCGTGGGGGTTCCTCACCCCACAGAATTCCCAGACTTCATAAACCCTGGCTTGTTCGCATGTGGTAATTAAGCCCTAGGTTGGGATGGGGTGGATAACCTCACTGCCCTTTTCCCGGTGAGAGAGCCCAAGGCCCGGGAAGTGTGTGGCTGGTATGCCCGGACACCTCGGCTGAGGCCAGTGCTTTGGCTGAGTCTCTTATATAAAGTAGGCAGAGGTGCTGTCACCTGAGCACCTTTGCTGTGATGGGCGCTGGGCTCTGCATCAGACACCTGCAGGGTGGTAGCTGCTTTTGGGCCCAGGTAGTCTTGGGAGAGTAGTGTTTGGGAGGAGTTGAGCTGATGGTCCACATCGGGGAGGTGTGCCAGCCTGGCTGGCCGTGTCCGCTCCACTGTTGCCATGGGGATTTGTCTAGGACGGCAGGTTGCTTTCCTGTGCTCTGAGATTCAAGAACTGGGAAACAGATACAAGAGAGGCCTGGGGAAGAGGATTAGCAAGGCTGCTGGCCTTCTTGTCTCAGCCAGTGTCTCTGGCACTTAGGTGTTCGAGAAATCCCCCTTGCGAGTGAAGAACTTCGGCATCTGGCTGCGCTATGACTCGAGAAGCGGCACCCACAACATGTACCGGGAGTACCGGGACCTGACCACCGCGGGCGCCGTCACCCAGTGCTGTGAGCTGACGGGACCACACCCAGTCCTCCCTTAGGGCTCCTGTTGCAGGGATCTGCAGCCCAGTCAGCCTGCACCCTGCTTCCTGCCCACTCCCTGCCAAACTGAGGCAGGAGTGCCAGAGTGCCAGAGGCTTCTTGGATTAGGGGATCAGGCAGTCCAGGGGTGGTGGTTGGGGGGCGGGAGTGGAGAGGATGCTCCAGGCGCCTCTTCTTCTGGAACCTGCCAGCAGGTGGAGCTTCAGGGTCCTTCACTTCTGCAGACATAATTCCCACCCACAGTCTAGCCCCTAGCCCCGGCCCTGTCTGTTGGGATCTGGCGCTGGTGGCCCCGGTGCTCCTAGGGCGGGTTACCTGCCAGAGGCCAAACCCAAGCACCTCAACCCAAGAACTGCTGTTTCTCATAGCAGCGGTTTAAACAGAGGTGCTAACAGCAAGTGGATCTCGTCGCCTTTGGGGGGCTGTGGCCGTGCCCCTCAAAGTGAATTTGGAGGTTCTACACCCCTGATAACGCTAGTGTTTGCTGGGGCCAGAGGCTCCAGCCACCCAATCCCCAAGTTGGGGTCCCTCTAGGCCAGCACTTGATGGGAGGTTTGAGGAATGCCCAGATCCCGGGGTGCACATTCGCCCTCTGCCTCCTTCCCTGCAGACCGAGACATGGGTGCCCGACACCGTGCCCGAGCGCACTCGATCCAGATCATGAAGGTGGAGGAGATGGCAGCCAGCAAGTGCCGCCGGCCAGCAGTCAAGCAGTTCCACGTGAGTGCCCAGGGCCCTGCTGGGCAGGCTCGGGGGAGGGGGGCTTCCCTGGACCGTGGAGCTGCCCCAGCTACTCCACTGTCCCCCAGCCTCGGGAGCTGCAGGGAGGCACTGGGTTTGACGCAGGAGCCCAGTGGGGGGTTGCCACACCTCAGTGGCCCCTGGAAGACTAGGTTGAGAGGCTTCCACCCCCCACTCAGCCATCTCTCCTTATCACAGGACTCCAAGATCAAGTTCCCACTGCCCCACCGGGTTCTGCGTCGCCAGCACAAGCCACGCTTCACCACCAAGAGGCCCAACACCTTCTTTTAGGTGCAGAGCCTCCGTGTGTCTCCAGGTCTGCCCGAATAAACTTCTTGGGAAAACCAGGGTGCTCAGACACTCTTATTTTCTTTGTATTCCCTGTAGAACTCAAGAGGGCACAGCCACGCTATGAGTTCTCTGCTTGGGGAGGGGTCCTCCTCTCTGGAAGTGGGGCCCAGGCACCTGATTTCTCCAGAAAGGGAGCCCCAGGAGTGCCAAAAGCCACACCTCCAAGCACTCTCCTGCCCACTTGGCTCCCCAGGGTTTCATCCAGCAAGGGGCTCTCATGGGCAGGGTCCTGGGGCTGGAAGGCCCAGTTTGCGGCCCCAGCAGGTAGCCTTCTGCTGTGAGCTTTGGAGGGTGTTTTGCAGGCCCCTAGGTTTGGCCCCTAAACCTGTCCCACCTTCTTATTAGAGGCTTCAGTTCGTGTCTGGTGAGATATGGCAGTCAGATGTTAGATGCCTGGAAGGAGCCAGGATGATGGGGTTGGTTCATCCCACCTGTGGGGTTTCCCCTCTCAGAGCCCTAGTCGTTAGTTCCAGGATCCTCAGAGCAGACACCAAGGGGCCCTGGAGAGGGCCATGAGCTTGCTGTGCTGTGGTGGTTTCCCCCTTCACTAGGTGCCGGCCCCTTGAAGGACGCCCTGATCCTGCCCAAGAAGTTCAAGGTCTCACCGTTGGTATCAGTTTCCAGGAAACCACTTGAGGCCCTGGGGAATTCCAGGCATGAAGCTAATCCCACCCTGGCTGAGCCCCTCAATCAGGAGGCTGAGGCGCGGCTAGGAGGGCAGTTCTTGGGAAGTGTCTGTCCTTGGTGTGTGACCTTGGGCAGCCCTGGCCCACACTGAGCGAGTCCTCATCAGAAGGTTAGGGCACTCGGCAGATTTACTCAGTGGACAATACTTGGAGAGTCACAACTGTAGGCGCTGGGGGCTAAGGTCAGCCAAGATCTGCCTGCTGTCACAGAGAGCCACGGAACTGGAAGAAGCCAGGGCACAAAAAGGCAGTGTGGGTGAGGGTCTGGGGAGCAGTCAGGCCTGGAGTGTCCCAGGCAAGGGTACAGCCTCCCTTCCCCCACTTGAGGTGGGATAGCTCATTGGCATGATCGATCCTGGTGGCTTCCAGAAAACCGGCTCACTTCAGGCCCTACCTATGTTTGGAGAGGTGCCCAAGGCAGGGCGTGGGCACAGCCAGCCACTGTCCCAAGAAGGACCTGGGGACAGAGTACCAGGCTTCCCAGATCTGCACTGGCTGTCGTCGTCGTCGTCCCCCCCCCCCCCCCCCCCCCCCGCTTTCAAACGCCTTTGCATGTACTGAGCCTTCTGCCTGGACGCCTACGGATCATCACTGGTTCGGCCTCACCGAGGATTGTAAGCCACACGTGTATTCCGGGGACAACAGGTGGATTTTTGATGTCCCCCCAGATGGAGTCTGAGGAGGGTGGAGACCACATGTATTCCTCCTTGGCCCCAGGACAGGTTTAGTAAGTCTGGGACCCGGAAAAGTGTGAGGACAGCCAGTGACTGTCCCTCACCTGTGCATCACATGGAGAAAGGGTGGTGATAAACAGGGCCCCAAGTGGCTGGACCCAAGCTTTTAATTTCTGACCTGCCAACCCCCCCCGCCCCACCCTGTAGGTACACCAATTTACTCTCCCCATAGTATTTAATAATAAGGCCTGTTATTTAATAATAAGGTCTGTTTTCTCCCAGCTTTGCCAGTACCATTGGTTAGTAAACTTTGATGGCTGGGAAAAAAAAAAATCACATTTTAGGGATTTATATTTGTCTTCTTAAGAAGTAGGCACTTCTCTGTAAAATGAATTTGTATGGCTTTGTCTCCCCTCATGGGGCTGCCGGTCGTTTTTTAAGTTACTGTTTTGTAAAAGCTTCTTTCATATATGGGCAAAACCCTGAAAATCTATTTCCCCCATATATGCTGCAAATTCTTCCAAGGCACTTGATGTTCTTTAAGCTGTATTTTGGGGCCAGCCAGGCTAGAATTTTTTGAGTTTTTTGCCTTGTTAATGTCATTAATCTTTTGTGACTTAAGGCAGACACCTCTAGTTGTCCCCAAATACTTCATCCTCCGTAATAGGATCTCCATATCTAGATGCCACCCACAAAGAAGATTTCCCAGCCTTCTTTTCATTAAGGGGTAACTGATACTAGCCACAGCGATGTGTGCCATTTCCAGGAAATAACCCATCTGGCTGGAATATAGGCACAATGTCTGGTGCTCCGGCAGCCATCTTTGGCCAGTAAGAAGCCACACTGGAGCAATAAGATTGAAGGACTTTGGGTATCAGCCTGTGTCTATGTGATAAGAGGAGAGAGAAGGAAACAGCAGTACAGCTTAGGCTGTAATCTGGAGGTTTTCCGTCACTTGTGACTTGGCCTTGACGTGAGCCCTGATGGTTGTGCCTAGGGCAAATCACTACCCATTCAGCTTTAGTTTCTTACCATGTAAGGTGTGGTTGGTTCTGGGTGTGGGAAGACTAAAGATGAGCTAGAGAGGATACACCGCCAGGAAAGTGGAAGGCCTGGGCCCCACAAAGGCCCACTGTGCACCTCCATCCCACCCGGGGCTTCAAGGCTTCATCCATGTACAGCCTGGGAACCAGGTGGGAGGGCTCTGCCCCAACCAGCCGGAGGATGGTATCCGTCCCTTACTGAGGGACCTTCCCACTGAGGAGGAGTGAGCCCCAGCTCCCTGATATATCTGGTCATCCACCCGCCCTGCCATCTACTCATCGTCAGTAAGTTTGCCCACAGACCCCTCCACTGTGTAACCACCTACCTGGGAATCTGCATTGCCCACCTACCCGCCCACACCCAAACCCTGCACAGAGCGGTTGCCTGGGCGCTGGCTGGAGATAAGGGCTGCTGAACAGAGCCCTCTCAAGAGATAGCTCAAGAGTGGGAACCAAGCAGAACAACAGCAAAACTGGAGTCTGGCAGTAACGAGCCCTTCGGTGTGAGGCCCATGAGGCAGGGCTGGCCTCCAGGATCGTTGATGGCCCCTCTGGTTGGCTGGGGGCTCCCAGGCCCTGTCCCAGGGTTTGCCCAGGTGCCAAGTGCCACACCTGGCAGGACTGGGAGCCGAGGGGGAGAGATCACAAGTTGCCCCTCTCTGCACTGCCCCCACTCCTGAGAGAACCATTGAGCAAGGGCAGGCACCAAGATAAGACAAGCCGGGCAGGGGTTCCAGAAGACCTGAGCCAGATTCTGAAACCAGGAGAGACTACCTAAGAGTCGTGGACCCCTAGAACCACAGTTGGAATCCTCAGGGCTTAACAATGGCGGACTCTCTCAGGAAGCTACGGCACCATCAATAGAAATGGTTTGCTTTTACTGAGTGCAGGGGAGAAGTTCAAAGCCAGATACCCAGAAGGTCCTGCTAGAGCCAGAGTAGCTCACAGCCTCTCACCCCTGACCCCTGCCATGTCTCCAGGGAGCCATGGGGGTGCTCCCTGGCAGCAAGCAGGGGTGGGGACAGCAGACAGCCAAGCAAACACACTGACATTCCTGCCCCTTGTGCTCAGACTGCAGCTGCGGGCCATGGGGGATCTCCCTGCCCCTCCCGCTTCACCAACGGGGTCCTGCCTGCTCCCTGTCCATGTGGGAACTACACAGTCAGGGAAGGTCCCACTGCATCTCCCCACCCTGCGCCCTCCAACCCTAAAGAAGATGGTCCCGCCCACCCTTCATGGTTCCAAACTCTGGGCCCCCTCTCACATCCTGGAATTCCAGATCACATTCCGAATCCACCCATTTCTTCTCACCCCACAATCACTGCCATGGACATGGTGGGCTTTTCAGAGTCTGTAAGTCTCATTAGGTCCCTCTTGCTCCAAACTCTCCAATGCCCTCCCCCCAGCACCCTCAAAATAAAATCCACACCCTTGGCCAAGACTCAGGGTCCCTTGTGGCCTTCCCTGTCCTCACTCAACTCTGCTTACTCCATTTGTTTGTACCTCAGGGCCTTTGCACTGGCTATTCCCCCTGCATCTCTCCAAGCTTGGCTCATCTCTGCCTGCAGGTCTGCACTCACCTCCTCCAAGAGTTCCCACCCCATAGGCCCCCAGGCCCACTCCATCTCTGACCTTGCTTCACTCAACCATCAGCTTCTGAAACCTATGTGCGTTTATCTGCTGGCTTGGTCAGTGTCAAGTTCCTGTGAGCAATATGGTTCCACCTGGATCCTGCTGAGTCCCCAGCAGTGGGCACACAGGCATGCACACAGTAGGTGCTCAATGAATGGGCCTCAGCCCCAGTGTCTGTCTGTCTAGCCTCCCACTTCATAGTAGAGGAAGAGAAAGACTGGCCATGGATGGTAACCACTTCTAGAACCTCCCTGGGGAGGGAGGACCGGGTTTGTGTGTCCTATAACAACTTGCATATATTTAAATTCACTTGTGTGGCTTTTTGGGAAGGGGATCCCCTCCAGGAATTTTCCTTTCCCATCAGATTGTCCTGAAGGGTACAGTGCATCCGGGCCTGAAAGAATGAAGACGGGAAGGAAAAGGAACAGTGTCCTCCCCGCACCCTCCTAGCTGGGGTGGAGCAGTGCATGCCAGCGGGCAACAGATCTATCAGAGTCTGGGGGCAGGAGGTGGCGGTGTGCAGGCTGGCCCACACCCGGTTCGAAGAGGGAGAGCCCCAGGGGACAGGAAGGTTTGCCTGGGAGATGCTGGACCAAACTGGAGTGGCGTGAGTCGGCTGGAGACCACCAGGAGGCGGCAGAGGCTTGGAGAGGACTCTGGGGCCCACACGAACCCAGCAGAGGTCCAGATCCCTCCTGCTGGTGGAGGAGGGAACCCAGTTTCCAGACACCAAGTCAGGACTCGAACCCAGAAGTCAGAGCCTCCAGAGGCCAAAGTCCCTCAAGACCACCAACGAAGGGCCCCAAGACAACAGTGTCTGGGTCCTTTGATAGCACGACCCCAGGCAAGGGACTTGCCCTCCATAAACTTGGTTTCCTCTTGTGCGATGGGGGACATGTCAGACACTACCTCCCAAGGAGTCATGGGCCCCCCATTTATTCGGATTCGAGGCCACTGACAGTCCCTCCCCCATGACCTCTATTACACGCTCCATGAGTATTCCACACAGGAAACAACAAATGCATGAAGACACCAGTGAATGAATGAATGAATGAATGAATGAATGAGTGAGTGAAGGCTTTACTTTGTGCCAGGTTCCTACTATGTAGGTTCGATTTATTCCTTGGGGCAGGGACTGCTTTATCTCCATTTATAGATGGGGAAACTGAGGTCCAATGACAAGCAAAGACTCCCCCAAGTATGTCTGCATTTAGGACCTGAAACCCAATGTGTCCCACTCAGCTTAGTCTGGGGCTGGGGTTTGGTGATTTCCTCTCACCAGGTTCTGAAGAAAGGGAGTGGCTGCAGATGCCCGTTGGGGGAAGGGTTCAAGCAGAACAAGTTTTCCTCAAGCGGCAGGGCAACCCAGAAAAGGAACCCCTGGTTTGTGGGAGAGTGAGCTCCCCTTCCCTTAAGGTACAAAAGCACAGCGGGGATTTGACTCCTGAAGCCACAGCTACCAGTCTTGTGGCCTCAGGTGAGTGTGACATGTCTTCCCAGAGCCTCAGTCCCCCACCTGTCAACGGGAGACATGAACAGCTTGGGGTGAAGGGATAGTGCCACCGAAGTAAGACGGGGTATTTGGGAGCCGCACCCCACCCCCACCCCCAGCAGCCACCCACGTGGCCGGCCTTGGCCTATCTGACCAGTCCTGGGCGGAAAGGGTGCGGGTCCTGCCCGCCCCCAACTCCAGGGGCGGGGTTTCGTGGACCCGGGAGCCCAATAAATCCACAGCGGGTCTTCGGGAGCCACCCCTTTAAAGCCCCACAGAGACCTCCAGCCGTCCGCGCAGAGCACGGCTCCCAGGGAAAGGGACCGACGGCTGGGCGGTGGACACACCGCTGTCAGGGGCAGCTTTGCCGAGCGGGAACGAGGTGCGCCGACAGACAGACGGCAGAAGCAGACGCGTAGACGAAGAGGAGGGACAGGGAGGCAGCCGACCGCAGCGAGGACCCAGAGATTCCTTGCCCAGGGAGCCCCGGCCCAAGTCGTTTTCGCTGCCTCCCTCCAGGGGCCCAAGGAGACAGGTGTGGGGCCTCGCTGCAGAGGCCCAGCATCCTCCCGTCTCCACGCAGCCCTGCCTCCTCGGTCGCCGCCAGTTTCCCTTATCGGGGGGTTGCGGGGGTTGGCGGGGGAACACGCGCGCGTGGCTGGAAAGGCCGAGGACGCCCTTGGCCCCCGCACCTGCACCTGATGGCCATCGTCGAGGCAGGAGCGCTGGCCACGTTCGGAGCCTGGGATTACGCGGTCTTCGCCCTCATGCTGCTGGTGTCCACGGGCATCGGGCTGTGGGTCGGGCTGGCGCGGGGCGGGCAGCGCAGCGCTGAGGACTTCTTCACCGGGGGCCGGCGCCTGGCCGCCCTGCCCGTTGGCCTCTCGCTGGCCGCCAGCTTCATGTCGGCGGTGCAGGTGCTGGGCGTGCCAGCCGAGGCCTACCGCTATGGCTTCAAGTTCCTCTGGATGTGCCTGGGACAGTTGCTCAACTCCCTGCTCACCGCCTTCCTCTTCATGCCGGTCTTCTACCGCCTGGGCCTCACCAGCACCTACCAGGTACCAGGCAGAGGCCCGGAGGCAGGACCTGCCTGGCTGAGAACGCAGGGTTGTGACGGGGAGGTCCTGGGGCTTTGACAAGCTGTACAGGGGGCCGTAGCCGGGCTCTTTGGGGCTTTAACTGGGCCGACGGGTGCGGAGGGTTCTGGGAAGTAGCCCTAGGCAGCGGAGTGAGGGGCAGGAAGGAGGAAGAGGAGCCTGCGTCCTGGTTCTCCTCGGTGGAAGCCCGCGCAAGGCGGAGCCAGGTGTGCACCAAGTGCGGACAGGCACAAACCTGCCCCCCACATGCTCGGGCGTGCGCACACCCGAGCGATCGCCGGACAATGGGCCGACGGTTCGAGACCCGACTTCCCCGCTTACTCTGCTCCGGCTTCTCAAGTGACAAACTGGGCTAATAAGAGGACTTCCCTCCAGGGCAGGCGGTAAAGTGATTAAAATCGTGACCGGTATACAGTAGGCCACCAATGACAACTGGCCACAGGCTCTGTATAGTCCGCTTGTTGACGCAGAGCGGCGCCGCCCCGGGGACCAATTAGCCACCAGTGGGGGCGGAGGAACGTGCGCCTTTGATTGATCCGTCTTCCTGGGCACTCTTCGTGTGCCCAGGAGCGGGGATGGCGCGTGTGCACAGGTATGTGCACACTGGTCGGAATCTGGGGCTTGCCCCCCACCTCCCCGCTCCACGGGCAAGAGTGGAGAGAGAAGTTGGCCTCCGGAGGGAGGGCAGAAGCCACGAGGGCGGGTGAAGCACCCCAGAGGCCTCGATCTCCTGGGTAGGACCTGTCCAGGTGACCACGAGCCTCGGCTCCTCCTTGCAGTACCTGGAGCAGCGCTTCAGCCGCAGCGTGCGGCTCTGCGGGACCCTGCAGTACCTGGTAGCTACAGTGAGTGGCCCCGGCCCCGCCCTCGCCCTCAGGGTCCCGCTCAGATCCCTTTTACCTGGGTCCTGGTCTTCGTCGGCCCCGCCCACAGCCTGCCCCCATCCGTCACGACCCCGCCCCGTAATTTCCCCCCAACCCCCATCCTGCAACGCCCTTCCCAGGCCCAGCCTCAAGCTTTCTGGCCCCGCCCCCTGCGGCCTGTTCTGGAGGTTTGGCCCGAAGGCCCTCCCCCCATACCCCCGGCTTGACCCCACCCCACCCTGTGTGGGATTCCCCCTACTCATCCGACGCCACAAGCTCCGCGACCACTATTCCCTCCTTCCTCCTCCCCGGTCCTCCGCGGGCCTCACCTGGTCCCGGCTCTCCACCCGTAGATGCTGTATACAGGCATTGTGATCTACGCCCCCGCGCTCATCCTGAATCAAGGTTTGACTCTGGGAGATCTAGGGAGGGTGACCCGGAGAGAGCAAAGGCTTTGAGACGAGACCGAAGGAGAGGGGAGGGACAGAGCCGGGAGAGACTCGGGGAGGGAAGAATCCCGGAGAGATGAGGACCTTAGACACTAGGGGCCAAGTTTGCACCCTGCCTGGATGCCTAATGGGGGGCGGTTTCCTTGCACAGTGACCGGGTTGGACATCTGGGCATCGCTCCTGTCCACTGGAGCCATCTGTACCTTCTACACGACTGTGGTGAGTGACACCCCCACTCCACGTGGGGGTCCATGCGCACTGGGTGGGGGACACCCTGAAGCCATCATCCACTCCTTATTTTCCCTTCCTGCTGAGGAAGCCTGCATCCCGGCTGGGCCTCTGTTTCCTTATCTTAATAACAAGTCATTTGAAAGGCTTGTTGCTGGGGCGCCTGGGTGGCTCAGTGGGTTAAGCCTCTGCCTTCAGCTCAGGTCATGATCTCAGAGTCCTGGGATTGAGCCCCACATTGGGCTCTCTGCTCAGTGGGGAGCCTGCTTCCCCCCTCTCTCTGCCTGCCTCTCTCCCTACTTGTGATCTCTGTCAAATTTAAAAAAAAAGAGAGAGAGAGAGAGAGAGAAAGAAAGAAAAAGAAAGTCTTGTTGCTGAGAGTCCAGGCATAGCCTAGCTTCAGGACTGGCTGGATCCAGGGGCTACAACAGCATCCTGTGGGCCCCTCTCCCATCTCTTGGGGTCCCATCAGCTCAGAAAGTAAGTTCCTATTTCAGGATGGACCGGCACAAGTCCCAGGAGGGTTCCGGTTGGCTGGCCCCGTCTTGCGTGCTGTGATTGGATGAGCCAATCACAGAAGTTTGGGGGGCTGGGGAAGATGTTTTGATTGACTATTTTTGGAGCTGGGAGTAGATTGGCTTCCCATGAATGGCCTTTGAGGGAGAAGGGGCTTCTCCAAAGGCATATCCAGGGGCTCATATGGGAAGGCAGAGGCTGAAGGATAAAAGCTATAGCTAAGAATAATGGTAGTAGAAGTAATGATAATGGGGGCAGCCAACACTTATTCACTCACTGAACTTGTACGTGCTAGGTGCTGTGGCAAAGATTTTCTTCACATGAACTAACTGAATCCTCACAACACCATTTTCCAGATGAGGAAACAGGCAGAGAGAGGCATCAGTCACAGCCACTGTGAAAGCCAAACTGGGTTGGCCTCAGACAGATTCCTGTCTGAACCCCTGCCTCCCCATCTGTCACGTCTTGCAGGGCGGCATGAAAGCTGTGGTCTGGACTGATGTGTTCCAGGTCGTGGTGATGCTAACTGGCTTCTGGGTTGTCCTGGCCCGTGGGATCATGCTGGTGGGTGGGCCCAGGAACGTATTTGAGATTGCCCAGAACCACTCCCGGATGAACCTGATGGAGTGAGTAAAATTGTAGAGAGGGTACTGCAAAGAGGTGGAGGTGACATCCCTCTGCCCTGGGAGAAGCCAACCAGTGCCTCCTCCTCCAGGAAGTCCTCCCTGCTTCCCTTCCCAGACTCTCCACAGACCAAACATTTGCCTCCCCTCTCTAGACTGCCCTAGCCCCATCCCTCCAACTGTCCCACCTTGTCCCCCAGCCCAGAGTGGACACTGATGGCTCCCCGAGGTCACAGCTGGGCACCGAGAGGTTTTTGAATGCATATATGGACGACTCAGTAAACAAAATTTTCAATCTGGCAAACTCCTACTCATACACTTCAAAACCCTCCCCAAAAGTCCCCTCAAGGCCCATAAGGTTCAGAATGGCTATCTGGGGCCCTTGGGAGGGTAAAGTCAATGTGGTGTTCCCATATGGCTGTCTTGTCCCTCCCTTATCCAGCTTTGACCTGGACCCGCGGAGCCGCTACACATTCTGGACTTTTATAGTAGGCGGCACGTTGGTGTGGCTCTCAATGTATGGCGTGAACCAAGCACAGGTGCAACGCTATGTGGCCTGTCGCACGGAGAAGCAGGCCAAGCTGTGAGTGTTTAGGAGGTGCAGGGTGGGGGCCTCTGGGACCAGCTGCCAACCCCCCACCCAGCCTGAGGCTGTGCCTCCCCCTCAGGGCCTTGCTCATCAACCAGCTGGGCCTGTTCCTGATCGTGTTCAGCGCTGCTGGCTGTGGTATCATCATGTTCACGATCTATGTAGACTGTGACCCTCTCCTTGCAGGGCGCATCTCCGCCCCTGACCAGGTAAGTCTGGCCGAGGCTCGTAGGCCACTCCTGCCTTCCCCACCCCCACTCTGAACTGCCGCATGGATGAACCTCTCCAGGCAAGGGTGGAATAGCATCTAGAAGAGAGAACAGCCTGTGCAGAGATCCAGGGGCAGCAAAGAGCTTGGCTCAGAGGAGGATCTGGAAGGAGAGGGGAAGAACAAGGCTGGGAGGCAATGGGGAGCCATGGGGGGAGGGAATGTGCAGGGGACGGGCACATTCAGATTTAGAGTCAGAGACTCCCTGAGGGATATTAAGGAGGAGATGGGATCATGGTTCAGCATGACATGATGGTGTTGATTATAATAATCATCAGCTCTCATGCCACAAGTGCCTACTCTGTTCCTCATGCTGTTCCCTTCACAGTCTCCCATAAAATCTTTCAGCATGTGATGAGGCCAAGGCTGTCATGGCCCTCACTTTACAGATGAGCAAACTGGGGTTGGAATGGGTGGGAACCAACTGTCTGAGGTCAACAGGTGAGTCGGCCGCAGCACTGGGGCAGGAGGCCTGCCTGGTTCAGAGTCTGTTCAGAATTGGCAGAAAATGGAAGGCTGTCCCATCTGCTGTCCTCTGCTGGGGTCAGCTCCTGGACTGCCTGACTGTGCAACCTCAGCCAAAGGCCGCACCTATTAGCCTTACTGTCTTCATCAGTAAAGCAGATAACATGGAACTCTGCCTCACTGGGATCCCAGGGCTCTGTGCGTGGTGGGGCTCAGTGACTGTCCTTCGGGGCACACAGTCAATCAGCAAACGCACACTCAGTGCCTGATGTGAGCCCCGTCTGCACTGGGCCCTGGGGACATGCAGTGTGAGGACAGACAGAATCCCTTGTCCTTGGGGTGCTGCTGTCCTGGACGACAACTTCCCCCCCGCCCCACCTACCCAGTACATGCCCTTGCTGGTGCTGGACATCTTCGAGGACCTGCCTGGAGTCCCTGGGCTCTTTCTGGCCTGTGCCTACAGTGGCACCCTCAGGTGAGCAGCCCTCCTTGCTCACCCGGCTGTCCCCCTGTGGGATAGAATGTTCTGGGCATGTCCATCATTTACAGTTTCTGTTTGGTCCCCAGTGGGCAGCTCAGGGGGGCCCCAGCAGAAGGGGGGGCCCTAGCAGAAGGCATGCCCTGAGGACAAGGACCCGAGCTGTGGGGTTTTCATCTTCTTATCACCTGGCAGGGCCTCACCTGTCTCCCCTCTCCCTTCTTTCTTTCCTTCTTTTGGCCCCCAAACAAATGTTATTGAGCACATACTGAGCACCTACTATATACATATGTGGCCTCTACTGCCATTCTGAGTCCCAGGCACAGCTGTGACTGAGTGGTACCCCACTTCTGCCTCAGGGGCCTCACATTCCAAATATTCTGCGACTTCTGGCTCATTCCTGCTCTTGCTGTGACCAGGGTCCCATGCAGTTCTCAGCAGCAGCCTATGATTGCTGTGTAATGAGAACTTGTGCCATTCATGTCCTTGGTCAGGGGTGTCTTTGCTCCCATGGGGGTGTCTTAGGGCTGGGGGCATGGATGGTGGGATGGTGGACATCTCCTCCACTCTTGAGGAATTCTGTCTGTTACCCATGCCTCTGCCCTTGGGCTAGGTCAGATGGTATGAGCAGCTGGGGCCTCCCCCAGCAGGTGAACCCCAGAGAGGGGTGTGGCCAGTCCCTTGATGAGGCCTGTTGACCACCCTCCCCACCCTATGCTCAGCACTGCCTCCACCAGCATCAACGCCATGGCCGCAGTCACCGTGGAGGACCTCATCAAACCTCGGCTGCCGAGCCTCGCACCCCGGAGACTCGTGATGATCTCCAAGGGGCTCTGTGAGTTGGGTGAACCTGATGGGGGGGCAGGGCGGCCTCTCTCCGTTAACCATGCTGCCCCCCATCTGCCACAGCCCTCATCTATGGCTCAGCCTGTCTCACCGTGGCGGCTCTGTCCTCGCTGCTGGGGGGAGGTGTCCTCCAGGTGAGCGTCCCTCCCTGACCCACCCCATCGCCACAGGAAGCAGGGCACGGTCTGCTTTGAACTGAAACCCAGAAAGGGTCCTACTTTTCACGGCAGAACTGGTCTGATGCCACCCGCCTGATAACTTTCTACAGTCACCTGGCTGGTGGCAGTGGCAGTGGGAGGTGGGGTGAGGGGAGTGGCTTGGAGGTGGGACCAGAATTTATCCCACACAGAGGAGAGAGGCAGGAACAGGGAGTCCCATCCCCTTTAGGGAAACAAGCACGGGTCTCAAGGTCCACAGTGGAATTCCTCAGGTCTTGCTTTCCCAGCAAGCAAACTGAAGCCAGGAGAGGTGGGATGGTTCTGCCCTTAGCTCCCCCCCCCTACCCCCTCTCGCAGGGCTCCTTCACCGTCATGGGAGTCATCAGTGGCCCCCTCCTTGGAGCCTTCATTCTGGGGATGTTTCTTCCTGCCTGCAACACGCCGGTGAGTGGGGGCAGCTAGGGGTTGGGAGGGCACAAGACCTCTCTCCCCTGACCTAGACTCTGCCCCCAGGGTGTCCTCTCCGGGCTGGCCACTGGCATGGCGCTTTCACTGTGGGTGGCTGTGGGTGCCACTCTGTACCCGCCCAGCACCCAGTCCTTGGGAGTCCTGCCATCATCCGCTGACGGCTGTGTCATGCCCTCAGCCAACACCTCTGAATTCTTGGGCCAGCTCCTTGCCACCAACACCTCCAGCAGGAACACCAGGTGAGCTGGCCTGAGAGGTGCGGTGGGGGAGGGGGGCTCTTAAACTGAGTCTGAATGAAAAGGAGGAATGTGCTCTTGGGACAGTGAAGGAAGGGCATTCCCAGTGGAGAGAAGGGCAAGTGCAAAGGTCTTGGGGTCGGGTTCAGTTTAGTGCATTCCAATGATAGAGAGGATGGGGTATATTTAGTGGGCCAAGAAAGGATAGATTAGGTTGAGGCAGAAGAATGTGGTCTGATTCTTTATTTTTATTATTATTACTATTGAGATATAATTTACAGACCATAAAATGAACCATTTAAAAGTGGTTTTAGTGGATTCACAAGGTTACACAACCATCACCATTAGCTCAAGAACATTTTCATCACCTCACAAGGAGCCCCCATCCCCATGAGCAGTTGCTCTCCCTCCAGCTTCTGGGAGCCACTAATCCGATTTCTGTTGCTATGGATTTGCTTGTCTGGACACTTCTTATAAATGGAATTATACAATAGACAGCCTGTTTCATCTGGCTTTTTTCACTCAGTGATGTTTTCAAAATTTTTGTTTTGTTTTTGATGTTTTCAAGGTTTATCCACATTGTAACACATATGAGGGCTTGATTCCTTTTTTAATCAATTCCTTGATTCCTTCTTAATATTCCTGTGTGGATGGCTCACATTTTGTTTATCCATACATCCCTTGGACACCTCGGTTGTGTCCACTTTTTGGCTACTGTGAACAGTGCTGCTATGAACATTTGTGTGCGAGTTTTGGTGGGGACATCTGGTTTCATTTCTCTTGGTCTATACCTAGGAGTGGAAATACTGGATCACATAGACATTCTTTTTAAATTATTTTTTAAACACTTTTTTAAGGTTTTATTTATTTATTTGAGAGAACAGAGTGAGTGGAAGAGCACGAGCGGGGGTGGAAAAACGGAGGGAGAAGGAGAAGGAGGCTCCCTGCAGAGCTGGGAGTCCGACTTGGGGCTTGATCCCAGGACCCTGGAGATCATCATCTGAGCTGAAGAAAGATGCTTAACGCACTGAGCCTCTATATCTTTTTTTTTTTTTTTTGAGAAATGCCTATCCAAACCCTTTGCCCATTTTTTTTTAAAACTGGCTCTTTTTATTTTATTGTTGAGTTCTAATTTGTATGTTCTTTAAATCTTTATGTATTCTGCATACTAGATCCTCATCAGATGTATGATTTGCAAATATTTTCTTCCACTCTGGATTGTCTTTTCATTCTCTTTATAGTGTCCTTTGATGCACAGGAGTCCAATTTATCTCTGTTTTCTTGGGCTGCTTGTGCTTTTGGAGTCACAACTAAGAAACTATTACCAAATCCAAGTTCATAAAGATGCACACCTAATGTTTTCGTCTAAGAGTTTGATTTGGGTAGATTCTGAGGGTAATATGGAGCCATGGAGAGTGGTGAGCAGTGGCAGGAGGTAATCTGAGTTACATTTCAGTAATGCTCCCTCTGGGTTGTGTGTATAGAACACCTATGGGTGGGAGTGGGATAGCCTGAGAGGAAGAGAAGTGACTAATTGAAAGAGAAGTGACTAATGCACACATCTGAGTGAGAAATAATGAAATATTGCACTAGGCCGTGGCAGTGGAAATGGGAAGAAATGAACAAACTGGGAGTGGCTTTTGGACTCATGCACACCTCTCCTACCCCCAGCCCTGAAATGGACCTTGATCGACCCGCCTTAGCTGACAGCTTCTATGCCATTTCCTACCTTTACTATGGTGCCCTCGGCACGCTGAGCACTGTGCTATGTGGAGCCCTCATCAGCTGCTTGACAGGTAAGCAGATCATATGTCCTCCTCAGAGATCACCCTGTGGATCCCTCTGCCTCCAGGACCCACCACCGGGCAGGAAGAAGAGAAAAGACATTCCCGCCAGCCAAATGGCCACCACGTGCTTGATGCATCAGCACCCTTTCTGCTGTGTCGCCTTCGGAACAAACCCTGCACACCTTGTAGGGCTGGTCCCATTTTGCAAAGGCATAAGAAAACTGAGCTACCCCTCCTCCCTTCTACCTACCTATCTAGTCTCTCCCCTGCCTCCAAAACGTCCTTGCCAGAGGATATGGGGAGCCGCAAGGCGCTGTCCATTGTGCTGAAATAGCTTCTCAGCAGGACCTCAGGGGCTCCGTGTCCATCTGGGGATTCTGAATGCCACTCGAGAAGTGGGAAGACTTCAGGAGACATCGATAGTGATCACAATACCCGTTCTTGCTTCCTGTGTCTCAGACTTTACATTCACCAGGGCTTTCTTGAGTCCTCTGTGCCAGACAGTATTCTAGATGCTGGGGAAATAATGAACCATAATGAACCACCCACCGATGTATTAGACCCCCTTACTGTGTAGATGAGAAAACTGAAACCCAGAGAAGGGCAGAGGCTTGCCAGGGTACCCAGTGGGTCATTAACGAGAATCTGGGGATTGGAACCCATCAGAGTGCTCCCTTTCCCCTCTCTCTCCAGTTCCCATCACCTCTTCACTAAATACCCCCCTTTCCCCTCAGGCCCCACCAAGCGCAGTACCTTGAGTCCTGGGCTCCTGTGGTGGGATCTTGCACGGCAGACAGCATCGGTGGCCCCCAAGGAAGAAGTGGCTACCTTGGATGACAGCTTGGGGAAGGTCAGTCACAGGGCTGGTTCCCAGAGCAGGGGAGAGACAGTGAAGTGATTTTTGATCCCCTGGGCATGGCCATAAGTCAGGGGAGGAACATGGTGAATCACCATCTTTCTCAACCTCTTCCAGCAAAAAGGCTTGCTTGAGAGTTGACATGTCTTCCACACTTTTTATTAAGCCCTTTAAAAAAAAGACTGAATAGAATTTCATATTATTCATTTCCTTGGATTACTTCCAGGCTGTGGCAAGTGAAACTGGTTTACCTTTAAGGATTGATTTAAAATCTCTTCTGTAAATAAAAGTACTTAATTCAAAAGTGAGTCAACTTAGAGAAAATCTTAAATAAGAAACATGACTGGGGGTGGGCCAAATTCACCCAAAGCCATGTGGTTGCTCTGTAAATGCCCTGAATTCAGAAGATGCTGTCCTTGATCCAGACCTGCCCCTGCTTTGGAATCCCTGTTTCATTTTCTCATTTCTTACACACTCGCTATGTCCCTAGCCCTACTCTGGGCTAGAATTCATGTCCACTGTCTAGGAGGAGCAGATAAAAGCTAAACTGAGAAATAATTAACTTCTCAGCAAGTAATGGCAGTGAAACAGGGTACTGTGATGAGGGTGGCCTCTTGGAAGAGTTAGGAGGTAGAGCCAGCCCTAGGAAGATCTGGGGGAAGGGCATTCTGGATGGAGGGCACAGCAGGTGAAAAGGCTGAGGCCAGAAGCTTGAGAAGAGGAGGTATGGAGAGGGAAGGGATTTGGCTGGAATGTTTTGAAAGCTCCTTTCAGCGGCTGTGGCGAAATATTTATTTTCTTGAAGGGGAGCAGCCTGAAAGTCAGAGTGAGAGGGAGGCAGGCATCCTTGCAAGCACTGATGGCCTGAAATATCGGTGATGTGGGCATTGGGGGAGAGAAGCGGGTGGAGGTTTTGGAGGCAGGAGGGATAGGACTGGCTGATGCACTGACCAAGGGGACGGTTGTGCAACTCCTGCCCAGGTTCTGTACTTTTAGGCCATCAGCGACCCCATCTGGGGGATGAGCTGACACAGAGCAGAATGGGGTCCCTGATGGTGTCTTTCTTCACTTTTCATTCCAGGGTGTTGAGGAACTGCCCCCTGGAACTAAGAGGCCTCCTGACTTCCCACCCACTGACGAGGACCATCTGCTCTTCCTGGGGCAGAAGGAGGTCAATGGACCCGGCTCCTGGACTCCCAGCAGTACACATGACCATGGTCAGGACCTTCGGGAGACAGACCTCTGAGCCAGCAGGGGACTGGCCACCTGGGATGGAACCTCAGGGTAGGCCCTCCCAGGCCACAGAAGAACAGCCTCTGGCTCCAATTGGCTGGACTGTGTCTTTATGCAAATGAGTTTGGGATCCCTGCCCTATGGAAAGAGGTGAAGCCCTACCTTTGGGAGGTCATTTTATCCAGCCCCCTTCCAGCCAGCTCCTAGTCTTAGATGCTGCATCCTTGCCTGTTCCCCCAAAATGAAGCCAGATTTCTGTCTATGTACAATAGAAAGATGTTGAAGTCCCCTCAGGACAACATGGGAAAACTGCAGGCCCAGCATTAGAGTCTGAGAAAGTCTCTAGTGCTTCTCTAGAATGTTAGCAAGGATTTCGGAGGTCCTCAGGCACCAATCCCTGCACCCCATCTCGCAGTTGGGGAAACTGAGGCCTGGAAAGGGGCAACAAATTGACCAAGGCCACAGAGCACACCTGAGGTTCATTGAGAATTGGGACACCAGCACTTCCGCCTTCACCGCCTCCCTCTTTTCCTCCCTTTGGAGGGTCGGACATCACATGGCCCCTGACCTTGGGAGCAAGAAGGGAAGATAAAGGAGAAATAACATTCTTGATCTTCCTCTTATCCTGGACACTACGTATCTTATCTACCTGAGGTTACAGCAAGTCGGGTTGGGGCAGGGACAGACCTGGGAGCTACATGATGTTGAAGGTCTGTTGCCAGCATGTCACCAGCAATAGATAGGGTCTGTGGACAGGGTCAGACAGGTGGGCAAAGCCGTGTCCTGGGGATGCGCTTGACTTTGGATGCAGAGATTTAATCCATGCACATCAAATAAATGGACTTTGATGTTTAATGTTCTATGCTGCCTGAAAAATCGTTCTGGCTGTTGCCTCAGATCTCCTCGGTCAGATGGGAGTGTGAATCTCAGTATCTCTTGTCCCAAGACTGTGAGTGAATAAACCTGAGTAAGCATCAGAGCAAGGTGAGAATTACCACCTTGGGGCACCTTGTGCTGCCCTCCCTGGCACACAGCTTCTCTCCCTCTCCTGATCTGCACTTGAACCATCCCCTCCTCACTGCCCTTTCTGCTTGGACCCTGCCAGCCTCCACACTGTCCCTGCACTGGTCCCTTGGGGTCTCTGGGACCTTGAGAGCTGATTGAACTCACACCTGTACACATACCTCATGCAGCTCCTGGGGTCCCCAAGGGAGCAACCTGTACTCACTTCAATAGGGTCCTCCCCAAATTCAAGACCCAGAACCTCAGAATGTAACTTTATTTGAAGAGTCTTGGCAGATATACTTAGATTAAAATAAGGTCATACTGGATGAGGGCGAGCCCTCAACTCAGTGACTGTCCTCATAAGAAAAGAAGACACACGCACAGGGAGAAAGCCATGTGGATACCGAGGGAGAGACTGACACATCTACAAGGCAAGGGACAGCAAGGATTGCTGGACCCAGCAAAGGCCAGGAGAGAGGCAAGAGGGGGTTTCTCTCTTGGAGCCTTCAAAAGGAGTACAGCCTACCAACACCTTGATTTCAGATTTCTGGCATCCAGAGCTGGGAGAGAAAAAAAATATCTATTATTTTAAGCTATGGCAGCCCAGGAAGTGAACACACCTCAGGATCTGGGCTCTCTCCACCCCTCAGAGACCTGGCCCTCTGGCTGTTTTCAGGAAGCTTTTAGATTTAGACTTAAAAGGGACCGTTCCAAATTTTCAGTCATTAACTGAGTAACATGGGAAGCAGGCTTTCCAGTGGTTAGTGGTGCTTGCTTAGAGCAGAGCCCAACTTGGTGGTGAGAAGAGGCATGAGAGGCTAAGGCTTGTCTGGCTGATATTTTAGGGATCCAACCATGTTGTTCCATCATCAATAGTTCATTCCTTTCTATTGCTGAAGAATATCCCATGGTACAGACGAATCAGTTTGTTCATCCATTCACGATGTCAGCCTTGAAAATAAAACAGCCAGTTCTTTTAAACCAGCAAAATGGGTTTATTCTGGAATGACAGTGGAACTGCAATTCGGGACTTGCAAGCTATGGCAAAACCATAGCCGAGTCTAGAGAACAAAGGAGAGGAACATTCCTTTATAGAGAAAAAGAAGGAAGTTGGGCACCTAGAGGGCTCAGTTGGTTAAGAGTTTGCCTTCGACTCAGGTCATGATCTCAGGGTCCTGGGATCGAGCCCCTCATCGGGCTCCTTGCTCCACAGAATCTGCTTCTCCCTCTCCCTCTGCTGCTCCCCCTGCACTGTGCCCTCTCACTATCTCTCTCAAATAAATAAATAAATAAAATCTTTTAAAAAAGAGAGAGAGAGAGAGAACTCATGCACATATGTGAGGGGATAGGGGCAGAGGAGGAGGGAAAGGGAGAGAAACAGAATCCCTGCTGAGTGGTTAGCCTGACAAGGGGTTCTATTCCTAGGACTCTGAGATCACGACCTGAGCCAAAATTAAGAGTTGGTCGCTTAACTGACTGAGCCACCCATGCACCTCTAAGAATTCTTTATATATTCTGGATGCAAGTTCTTTGTTAGCCCTATGCACTGCCAATATTTTCTCCCAGCTTGTGTCTTGCTTCTTCAGTTAATAAAGATGGTCTTTGGAAGAGCAGAATTTGTAGTTTTGATTTATCAAAATTATCCATTTTTTTGTGGTAAAATGTGCACAGCATAAAAATTATGGCTTTAACTATTTTTTAAGATTTTGTTTATGTGACAGAGAGAGACACAACGAGAGAGGGAAGACAAGCAGGGGGAGTGGGAGAGGGGAAAGCAGGCTTCCTGCCAAGCAGAGACCCCCCACCCCACCCCTGCCCATGCAGGGCTTGATCCCAGGACCCTGGGATCATGACCTGAGCCGAAGGTAATAACTGGTAATAATAACTGATAATAACTGATAATAATAACTGAGCCACCCAGGCTCCCCTAGAAGAATATTTTAAAATAGTTGACATTCATTGTGCCTGTACTATGTGCCATGTGGTTTACCCATATTAGACGTGTTAGTGTTTATTGAACAGTGACTCAGGAGCAAGCACCTTTTTTAGCAATTATTTTATCGATTTATTTTTTCATTAATTGATTTTATTTTTTAGAGCAGTTTTAGAGTTATAGTATAGAAACACTGAGCAGAATGTTTAGAAAGCTCCCATAGGGGCCCCTGGCTGGCTCAGTTGGCTGAGCGACTGCCTTTAGCTCAGGTCATGATCTCAGGTTCCTGGGATTGAGCTCTGCCTTGGGGTTCCCTGCTCAACAGGGTGTCTGCTTCTCCCTCTCCCTCTGCTCTTCCCCCTGCTTGTGCTCTTTCTCTAGTTCTCTCTTTCTCTTTCAAATAAATAAACAAAATCTTAAAAAAAATTTTAAAAAATCTCCCATAGACTTCTCTCTCCCCTACAGCCTCAGTTTCCCCTATTATTAACATCACATCTTTCATTAGTATGGTATATTTGTTACAGTTGATGAGTGAGTATTGGTACATTATTATTAACTGAAGTCTACAGTTTACTCTTTGGGTTGTATATTCTGTGTGTTTTGACAAATGTGCAATGTCATGTCTCCACCATTACCATATCCTACAGAAATTTTCTTGCCTTAAAAATCCTGTGTTTCGGGGCACCTGGGTGGCTCAGTGGGTTAAGCCGCTGCCTTTGGCTCAGGTCATGATCTCAGGGTCCTGGGATCGAGTCCCACATCGGGCTCTCTGCTCGGTGGGAAGCCTGCTTCCCTCTCTCTCTCTCTCTGCCTTCCTCTCCGTCTACTTGTGATCTCTCTCTGTCAAATAAATAAATAAAATCTTTTAAAAAAAAAATCCTGTGTTTCGGGGCACCTGGGTGGTTCAGTGGGTAAGCCTCTGCCTTCAGCTCAGATCATGATCTCAGGGTCCTGGGATCAAGCCCCGCATTGGGTTCTCTGCTCAGTGGGGAGCCTGCTTCCCCCCACTCCCATCTGCCTCTCTGGCTACCTGTGATCTCTCTCTCTCTCTCAAATCAATTTTAAAAATCTTTAAAAAAAAAAAATCCTGTGTTTCACCTACATTGGTCTTGCATTCAGTCTCTTCATCGTTTTTATCTACTTTGTTTGTTTACTCTTTCTGATTTTCTATCAATGATAGTCTCATCTGGTCTCAATTCTTTTTCTTATTTTATTACATTGGCTAGCACCTCTGAATCAGTGTTTAATAGTAGCCATGACTGTGGGCTTTCCAGCCCCGTCCTGGACTACGTCACCCTTTCTGTTTCACCATCCAACATGATACAGATGATTTTTTTTTCCAATCATGATCTTTGATCAGACTAATTTTCTCCTAGTCCCCATTAACTAAGAATTAAAAAAAAAAAGTCAGAAGTGGTTGCTGGATGATATCCAAGGCTTTTCCAGCACAGTGAGATGATCATTTGGTATTTTTCTCCTTTTATCTCTTCATTGAGTAAGTGAGGCTTTCTGATGTTGAACTTTCCTTGCCTTTTGGGGGAAGGAAAAAAAAAAAAACAAAACCTGCATACCCCTGGTATGTTGTCCTTTAAAGTGCAGCTGAACTCAATTTGCTGATATTTTATTTAGCATTTTTTATGCAGCAAGGCTCCTGACCCCTTCCTGGCATCTGCTTATCCTGCCTCTCAGCTGATTCCCACAGGGTGTGGGGGAGGGCCTCTCAGAACATCTGCAACAGCTTAACCAGATGACTTCAACTCAGTAGCACCCCAGTCCCCTTCCCAGAACTGCTCCTCCTCCAGGTAACCCTGCTACCCAGGGAAACCTTCTGCTGTTCACTTACCTTCTAGAACCCCATTCCTTAGAACTGTTGATTCATTCTACTAAGTGGGGGGAGGGGCCAGCCACAAAGCACCCCACCACCCCAACACCCTAGGGCCTCGGGCTTGTCCTAGTCTCCTCTGCTGATTTTGGCATTCGCAGCTGCAGCTGAGGCCAACAGAGGCCCCATATTCTTGTTGTTCTGGTGCTGTGAGAGAGTTTTCAAGAAGCCAGACTGAGCAAAAGACAGGACCTGGTGGGAAGCAGGTAAGTTTCCACTGGTCTGACCCCACCTATCTCCTCTTCAGGTCCACAACTTGTGTCGGCTTCAGGCTTAGCTGACTCCAGGCACAGCTGGGGCCGAGGGGGCCAAGGATGAAGGATCCACCTTATATCCTGTCCTCCTTGGGGCCAGGTCTCAGACAGGGGCTGGAATCTGAGATCCCCGTAAACCAGCAGCTCCTGAGGAGGCAGCTCACCTCACCCCAAACCAACCCAAAGTATAGAATCTCAGTGAAATTGCTGTGCAACCTGCAGCCAGTTGCTGTTCCTCTCTGGGTCATCCACATCACCTCTCCAAATTCTGACCTGCTAATAGGTCACTCAAAAAGCAGGTCAGATTCACTGTTGCTCCAGCAACAGAGTCCTCCTACATCACAGAAAAAAAAAAATCGAGTGAGGGAAAGATTTTCTTTCTTTTTTTTTTTTTTCTTTTAAATGCATACTGGATCATATTCTCGTTGCTCTGAGATTTATTTTTCCTTTCAAGAGTTAATAATAGAAATGTTTCCTGGGCAGTAATTATAAATCTGATTCACCTTTTCATCTCTTTTTTAAAAAAATTGATTTTTCTTGTTACCTTTTCATCACACAATATTAAGTGTAAAAGGCCAAATTGTTCTGGAAAGCTTATACTGAAAATCTGTGGCCCCCTACAGCTTTCATGTTTGATGAAATCAGGAAAAATATCTGGGGCCCCCAGGTGGCTCAGTTAGTTAAGCAACGGCCTTCGGAACAGGTCATGATCACGGGGCCCTAGGATTGAGCCCCACATCAGGTTCCCTGCTCTGCGGAGAGGCCTGCTTCTCCCTCTCCCTCTGCCTACCACTCCCCCTGCTTGTGTTCTCTCTCTCTGTGTGTCAAATAAATAAAATCTTTTAAAAAGTAAAGAAAAATACCAGCACAATTGTCAGAGAAATATGAATGAGTTGATGGGATCTGGACTCACAGGTGTTAGGGAATGAGGGTGTTTGAACTGGAGCCATGCTCCAGCACAAGCCTTCCTCTTGCCCACCTCCAACACCTATTGATCCCAGATCCTCTTTACTCAGATTCTGAATTAGCCCCCTTGGTCTCCCCTCCCTGCATTCTGGCCTCTACCTTGCCCGTGACTCCTGAGGGATCTAACAGCCAGCCCCCCTCCCTAGCTCACATATCCTGCATAGCTCCCTATTGCTCTCAGAACAAGATCCATCTGGTAGCACGAAGCCAATTCTAATCCCCTGCTGTTCCTCTTCCTTCCTCTCCTTATGCCCACCCTCAGTGAGATGGCGAGGGCTCTGGACATAGAGGCAGGCAGAGCTGAGTTCAAATCCTAAGTCTGCTGTCTACTAAGACAGCTAAGCATGGGCATCTCTTTGTTTTGTTTTTTTTTTTAAGTTTGTATTTATTTATTTGACAAAGAGAGACACAACGAGAGAGAGAACACAAGCAGAGGGGGAGTGGGAGAGGAAGAAGCAGGCTGTCTGCCAAGCAGGGAGCCTAATGCGGGGGGGAGCCTAATGCGGGGCTCGATCCCAGGACTCTGGGACCACGACCTGAGCCCAAAGCAGATACTCAAGGACTGAGTCACCCAAGCACCCTGGGCATCTCACTCTTTGGAGTTTCACTTTCCTGGTCCATAAAAACGGGTATGTGTTCTGAAGAAGTGGATAGTTCTGGGTGCTAATGCTTTGGCCCATGACCAAAGGCATTGCCAGGATGACTGCAGGCTCTGAGGGGACCCGAGGCCAGGGTTGCTTGTGGAAGTCCATGTTTGATGTAGGGAAAGAGGCACCAGGTTGTCTGCTCTCAGGGCAAGGTGAAAATGATGTGATTTGAAGCAGGGTTTCATGAGCCAACGATCAGGAAAGAATCCTTGAAACATTTTTGGTGCAAAAAAGTGGTTTGATGATAGCACAGGCATAGGACCTGTGGGTGGACAGAGCTGCACTGGGATTGTGATGAGCAATTGATTATAGACTTTGGAGTTGGGGGAGGTAAAGATAAAGGAAGTTTCCATCTAGCAATACATTAACAGTAAGAGTGGGAGTTCCTGGAGGAAGGTTACACTCTGCTTGCCTTTGTGGGGGGGTGGGGTGGTGCCTGGGTGGCTCAGTTGGTTAAGCATCTGCCTTCAGCTCAGGTGATGAACCCAGGGTCATGGGATCGAGTCCCATGTCGGACTCCCTGCTCGGGGGGTGGGGGGTGGGGGGTGGGGGGGGGGGTGGGGGGGGAGTCTGCTTCTCCTTCTCCCTCTGGTCCTCCTCCTGCTTGTGCGCTCGCGCTCTCTCTCTCTCTCTCAAATAAATAATCAAAATCTTAAAGAAAAAAGTATTCGTGGATGGGCTGCAAGTGCTAAGAAAATTTAATTGTATCTATGTTTCCTTTTACCTTTGTTCTCCATGTCAAAAATCACACCCCAGGTGTGGAAGGGCTGCAGGGGACCCAGAGATTACAGCGACTGGGAGGAAGGGTCAACCCCAGAAAGCAAATAGCAGCTTTGAGTCCCTGATAGGCGTGGTCCCATGTTGACATCTGGTCCCCACCCCAGCACCCCCCACTCCAGGGGCCACCACCAGCCACACAAAGGTGCAGGGTGTTTGCTAAATTCAATGCTTGCTCAAACATTTGTTTTCAAGACAAGATGCCTGCAGAGGCCCCATGCCCTTTAGCCGGGGTCAGAGCCCACAGCTGGGGTGGAGGGGGAGGAGAGGCGTAGGTCGGGGAGGCTGTGCACAGCTGGACCAAGGGCTTCTTTCCAGGGCTGGAAACAGGGCCAGGGGTCCTGCGGTGAGAGTACATACACCACTCAGTGATGTCCTTTTTTTGGGGGGGGGTGTTGTTGCTGTGTTGCTGGGGTGAGGTCTGGAGCTGATGGCCAAGAAAGAATTCTAGAGACGTCTTTGGTGCAAAAAGGTGGTTTTATATAAGCACCAGGAGGCAGACAGAGCTGCACTGGGAATGTAAAGAGCAATTGCTTATACTACGGAGCTGGGGGAGGTGAAGACAGAGGGAAGGTTCCAGAAGGACTTTAATCTGCTAAAGAAGGCTCATAGGATCCTGGACCTGGATGTTGTCAGGCTCAGGTTGTTTTTCCCTCTAGCAAGGCACTAACAGAAGACAGTTGGGAGTTTCCGGGAGGAACGTTATACCCTGCCTGCCTCAGGTACTTGTCAGCGGGCTGCAGTTTATAAGGAGATTTAATTTTGTTTCTAAAATTTATTTATTTATTTATTTATTTGAGAGAGAGAGAGAGAGCACAAGCAAGGGGAGTGGGAGAAGGAGAATCAGGCTCCCTACTCAGCCTGATCAAGAATCAGTCTCACCCAGATTTAATTTTTTAAAAATATTTATTTATTTGGGGGCCCCTGGGTGGCTCAGTGGGTTAAGCCTCTGCCTTCGGCACAGGTCATGATCTCAGGGTTCTGGGATCGAGCCCCTCGTCGGGCTCTCTGCTTGGTGGGGAGCCTGCTTCCCCCTCTCTCTCTGCCTGCGTCTCTGCCTCCTTGTGATCTTTCTCTCTGTCAAATAAATAAATAAAATCTTTAAAAAAAAAAAGAAATTTATTTTTAAAATATTTATTTATTTGAGGGGCACCTGGATGGCTCAGTCATTAAGTGTCTGCCTTTGGCTCAAGTCATGATCCCAGGGGCCTGGGATCCAGCCCATCATCCGGTTCCCTTCTCAGCGGAGAGCCTGCTTCTCCCTCTCCCTCTCCTACTCTCCCTGCTTGTGTTCCCTCTCGCATTGTGTGTGTGTCTCTCTCAAATAAATCTTAAAAAAAAAAAAAAGGTTTAGTTATTTGAGAGAGGGAGAGAGCGGCACATACACATGCACACACAGAAGCAAGTGGGGGAGGAGAAGAGGAAGAGAATCTCCGCCGGACCCGCCCCCTTTCCTGCCCCACCCACCCTCTTGCTAAGCATGGAGCCCAAAGCCCGGGCTCCATCTCCTGACACTGCGATCAGGACCTGAGTCCAAACCCCGAGTTCAAGAGTTGGTTACTTAACCGACTGAGCACCACGCCCTCCCCCCCCCAATGCCCCAGGAGAGTCAATCTTACCTGCATTTCCTTTTTGCCTTTGTTCCTCACATCAGTTCCACGACATCAGCATCGTGAATGCCTTAAATGTCACTGAATTGTACACTGTAATTGGTTAATTTGATGTCATATGAATTTCACCTCAATAAACAATAATAGATAAGTAAAATACCTTACTACAAAAAAAAAAAAAAAAAGACTCACACCTGACATGGAGAGCAAAGGGAAAAGAAATGTAGATAAATCTCCTTATAACCTGCAGATCAGGACGCCTGGGTGACTCAGTGGGTTAAGTGACTCCCTTCAGGTCAGGTCATGGTCCTGGAGTTCCGGGATTGAGTTCCGCATCGGACTCTCTGCTGAGCAGGGAGTCTGCTTCTCCCTCTGACCCTCTCCCCTCTCATGCTCTCTCTCTCAAGTAAATAAAATATTTTTAAAAATTTAATAACCTGCAGTTCATTGACAAATATATATACATTTATATATATTATTATATTATTATTATATATTATATATTTTATATATTTATTTTTATATATATGATGAGTCATAATCTCAGACCCCTATCTAATTGGGGAGTTGTGGCTTGATAATAATCCCCTCTTCTCCCAAATTGCTTTGTGGGCATGTAGGACTAGGAAAGCATATTTATTTATTTGTTTATTTAAAAGATTTTATTTATTTATTTGGCAGACAGAGATGACAAGTAGGCAGAGAGGCAGGCAGAGAGAGAGGAAGAAGCTGGCTCCCCGAGGAGCATAGAGCCCGATGCGGGGCTTGATCCCAGGACCCTGAGATCATGACCTGAGCCGAAGTCAGAGGCTTAACCCACTGAGCCACCCAGGTGCCCCTAGGAAAGCATATTTAGAGTCAGTAAAGGTATTAATTTTAAGGCCCTTTGCCAATCAAAAAGCCGGAGTGAGCACTATTTTTTTTTAAGATTTTATATATTTGAGAGAGAGAGAGGGCAGAAGCAGGGGGAGCAGCGGAAAGAGAGAGGGGTGGAGAAGCAGACTCCCCACTGAGCAGGGAACCCTATGCAGGGCTCAATCCCAGGACCCTGAGCTCATGACCTGAGCCGAAGGCAGATGCTTAGTGGATTGAGCCATCCAGGCGCCCCTAACAGGTTTTAAGAATTATTTCAGGAGTATCTGTAAGACTGCCTGGTATTTGGAAGTCAAACTCCCATCATCCATTGGTAGTCTTTGGTCTCTAAGACCCTCTGGACCTGATGGGAAATCATCGCTGCCAGGAATGGTCCCATAGTAAGTTTTGAGGTTTCTTTTTTTTTTTTTTAATTAATTTATTTATTTGACAGAGAAAGACAGAGAGAGAAGGAAGGGAACACAAACAGGGGGAGGGGGAGAGGGAGAAGCAGGCTTCCTGCTGAGCAGGGAGTCCAATGTGGGGCTCAATCCCAGGACCCTGGGATCATGACCTGAGCCAAAGGCAGATGCTTAACAACTGACCCACCCAGGTGCCCCTGTTTTGGAGTTTCTTCTACCAGAGGGCTGTTGTATGCTGGGTAAATCCTCTATTTGTAATGTTACAGCAATAGTTCCTGGGACTAATATGACTAAGGAACAAAACCATCAAGAAGCCCTTTTTGTTTGAGTTCTAGACTTAACAGCATCCTAATCACGAGGGATCACCGGCAGGTGAGAAAAGACTTGTCTCAGAAGATAAGGGTCTCCCCAAGTGCGCCATCCAATCCAATCACAGGAAAGTGGGGTCACCTGTTATCTCCACAAATCTATAGTTAACCCCATAGAGGGGGGTACTCTCTGGCTTTTAAGGGGCAATTTTGTCTTCCCAGCCACACAGAACGGGTCAAGGTGGTAGTTGAGTTATACAATTGTTGGGGAATTCATCCCATTTTCCAGCTGTTCAAATAATCATATGCCCAAGGGGTCCTGTGATTATCTCCACAGAACAGGCACAGAGGTTGTCCGTAGGAGAGCTGCTGTGGTAATTTCTCTGAAGTTTACCTCAAGTTGTCTAGCTTAAGCAAACAATGAACATTCAGAGACAATCAGAACTAGAATTTAACATCCACAAAGGTGGCTAATTGAAACATAATGTTTCTCTCGAAAATCACCATTATTTCCAGAAATAGCCAAATTAAGACTGATTTGTTTGCAAAACGAGTCCAGTTTTTAAAAAACCTGGCATAATTTAAACTCAGCAAGAATAGTGATTGGCCATAGAGATCCTTTAAAATCCGCTTTGCTAATACTATTTTTTTTTAAGATTTTATTTATTTATTTTTGTGAGAGCAAGCATGAGTGGGGGAAGGGGCAGAGGCAGAGGGAGAGGGAGAAGCAGACTCCCTGCTGAGCAGGGAGCCCGATGTGGGGCTTGATCTCAGGACCCTGAGATCATGACCTGAGCCAAAGGCAGAGGCTTAACTGACTGAGCCACCCAGGTGCCCTTGCTGGAACTTTCAAAAGGAATTTCGATTGAACTTTTAGTAGCCTCTCTAGGCCAGAAGCCAAGCCAAATACTTGTCTTCAGACATGCTTGTAATACCTGTAGATTTGGGGGAATTCCTCTTTACACGGTCCCCAAAGTATCCTGAGGTTCCTGCACCTGCCAGAAAGTGACACTTTCTACTCAGCTGGCAAGGCTGTTGGGAACTCTGTGAGCACCTATGAGGCCAACAGTTCCAAGGGACTTTATGGCTCCAGGTTTCATAAAGTCAACCTCAGTTTCTTAAAGCTGTCTGGTCATATCTGAGTCTATGCATGTCTCTCTCAAATATGACATTCCAGTCAAAGCCATAGTAAAAGAACCAATGTTTCTAATGATGTCCTGTTACAAGGAGAACAGATTCTTTTTTTTTTAAGATTTTATTTATTTATTTGACAGAGAGAGACAGCACAATTAGGCAGAGAGGCAGGCAGAGACAGAGAGGGAAGCAGGATCCCTGCTGAGCAGGGAGCCCGATGCAGGGCTCAATCCCAGGACCCTGAGACCATGACCTGAGTGAAGGCAGAGGCTTAACCCACTGAGCCACCCAGGTGCCCCAGGAGAACAGATTCTTATTGAAATTTGCAAATAACTCTTGCCACAAAAGAAAGAATACTTACTGAGACTTGTTGAATTTCAGAGGATTCAGGTAGAGAGAAAAGTTAAGTGCTTCCATTTGTTTACAAATGAGTACTTTTTTAAAAAAAGATTTTATTTATTTATTTGACAGAGAGAGAGAGAAAGAGAGCACAAGCAGGGGAAGCGGCAGGCAGAGGGAGAGGGAGAAGCAAGCTCCCTACCGAGCAGGGAGTCTGAGGCTGGGACTCCATCTCAGGACCCTGGGATCACAGCCCAAGCTGAAGGCAGATGCTTTTTGAACTGAGCCACCCAGGAGCCCAACACGAATCAATATTTTATCACATTTTTGGAAGTCACAGATATCTTAAGAGAAAGTTTCCTTAATCTGCAAGAGCAAACATTAGAGAAGCAACAATATTTCAAACATGAGTCACAAACACTATAATCCTCAGTTCATTTAGTTTCATGTTATTAATTCTTGTTCAGTTTGAATGCAGCTCTTTTTTTTTTTTTAAGATTTTACTTATTTTATGAGAGAGAGGGAGAGAGCACAAGCAGGGGGAGCAGCACGGGAGACAAGGAAGCAGGCTCCCCACTGAGCAGGAAGCCCGACATGGGGCTCGATCCCAGGACCCTGGGATCATGACCCAGGTTGAAGGCAGATGCTTAACTGACTGAGCAACCCAGGCGCCCCTGAATGTAGCTTTTTAGTTCTGGAAATTCTTACCCATTTTAGTTTTATGATCTTAAAGATATCAAATATCTGGATTTGTCCTAAAATTCCTTTTTATGAATCTCCTTGAAGAGGAACCACCACGTTTTGCAAGAGAATAAGAATAATTATAAATGATAAAAACTCAGAAATGGACATTTTTTATTTATTTATTTATTTATTTTTAAAAAATATTTTATTTATTTATTTGACAGACAGAGATCACAAGTAGGCAGAGAGGCAGGCAGAGAGAGAGGAAGGGAAGCAGGCTCCCCGCTGAGCAGAGAGCCCGATGCGGGGCTCGATCTCAGGACCCCAGGATCACAACCCGAGCTGAAGGCAGAGGCTTTAACCCACTGAGCCACCCAGATGCCCCAGAAATGGACATTTTTTTAAAAAATTATTTATTTATCTTAGAGAAGAGAGGGAGTGAGGGAGCACAAGCAGAGGGGAGAGGGAGAAGCAGGTCCACCTTCCAGTGGGGAGCTCAACATGGGGCTTGATCCTGGAACCCCAGGATCATGACCGAGTGGAAGGCAGACATTCAACTGACTGAGTCACCCAGGTGCCCCAGAAGTGGACATTGTTAACAACCTGATCAACTTGATATGATGCCATTGACAAGGAAATTAAGTAATTCCTGTGAATAGAACACTTCAATAATTAGAATATGCAGTGATGGCCTTATAACCAGAACTTAATGTACCAAATAAACAAAGCTAATTAGTCAAAGAGAGTTTGTTTACAATTGAAAACTTAGGGAAATTTTTTAAAACCTTAGAAAAAATTTTTGAAGAGTTTTAGAATGTCTTTTTCTCTTCATTCTCATTTATTTATTTTTAATGAGTTTACTTATTTGTCAGAGAGAGAGAGAACACAAGTTGTGGCAGTGGCAGGCAGAAGGAGAAGCAAACTCCCTACTGAGCAGGGAGCCCAATGAGGGACTTGATCCCAGGACCCTGGGATCATGATCTGAGCCAAAGGCAGACACTCAATCGAATGAACCATGCAGGCATCCCTAAAACCTTAAAAAGTTTTAAAGCACATGTCTAAATTGAATTATGGATCATCAAAGGCTTGATAAAGACAAAACAGAAACTGGTTTTTCTGGGCAAAGAAAAGAGACAACAACTTTGGTAACATTTTCTTATCAGGAACAGACCAACAGGGGCACCTGGGTGGCTCAGAGGTTTAACTCTCTGCTTTCAGCTCAGGTCATGGTTTTAGGGTCCTGGGATCGAGCCCCACATCAGGCTCTCTGCTCAGCAGGGAGCCTGCCTCTCTGCCTACTTGTGATCTCTCTCTCTCTCTCTCTCTCTGTCAAATAAATAAATAAAAATCTTTTTTAAAAAAATATTTGTTTATTTGTTTTAGAGAAAGCAAGATAGAGTGAGCAGGGGGAGGGGCAGAGGGAGAGAGAGAATCTTAAGATGACTCTGCACCCAGCCCTGAGCCTGACGAGCCTGACACAGGGCTCCATCTCAGGAACCCGGGACCATGACCCGAGCCAAAACCAAGAGTCGGATGCTCAAAAGACTTGAGCCACCCGGGTGCCCCCAGAATTTCAATCTTTTACCAGTGTACTTTTAAAATCCATTCATTTTAATCTTAGTCCGTCTTGACCACACATAAAATTCCTTTCCAAAGACTTCCCTTCACAAAACCTTCTACAACTTTCCTTTGCATTCAAATTTTTGTTCCAAGCCACTTCTCTCCAAATAGCCAATCTCATTTAAGACAAAATTACCTTCTTTTGCCTTCAACAAACATGTATTCCTATTCCTCAAACCCTTCTTCCACATACAGAGTTGCTTTCCTTCTTTCCAAGAGTTATTAATTACATTTAGCAGAATTTTGTCCTCTTTGAAACCTAAGTGTCTGGGGAAAAACAAGGAGTAATCAGTTGTGAACTGTCACACCAGAGCTCTTTAGATGGCAAATTTATGGCTATATTTAAGCACAAACATGTTCTCCAACAGACCCAAATATCCTTAGTTTCTCTGCAATAAGAAGTCAAAAACACAAACCTATGTTCAGTAATCAGTGCTGCAGGGAGTGGGTGGTGTTAGGTCCAGGGGATGCTCTTCTTGTTCCTCAATGGTGAGGGTAGGAGGAGAAGCCAATGGTGCTGGAGGCACCGAGCATGGTCTAGAAGCCATTTATATAGGCCACGCCCAAGGTGGTGCAGAAACAGGAGGAGGGGGAGAGGGAGGAGGAAGCAGAAGAGGCTAAGAACCGCCAGAAAGCAGAGAACAAGGTTTCCCCGTCCTAAACCTCATCAGCTCAACCACAGGAGCAGACCCCATGTTTTTCTTCAACCAACGTGGAAACAGGCTGTCCATATGGGGCCAGAGATGACAGGGAACTTCCCTGAAACTAAAGGAGTATTGGCTGCAGCTTGGGAATATTTTGTAAAGTCCCCGTCCCTGAGGTTGACTAACCAGAAACAGTTAGTTCCAATTATCGTAGTCATTAACCTGGGAAATAAATGAGGGAGAATGAGGGAGAAGCCCCCTATATCTATTCGGAGGAGGAACAATGAAGGAGGGTCAGTGTCCCCTTCATTATAAATAGACTGTTTCCTCCAGCAACCTCGGTTCTATCAGGAGAAGGCCTGTTCAGGAGACACCTGGGTGGCTCAGTAGGTTAAGCATCTGCCTTTGGCTCAGGTTGTGATTCCAGGGTCCTGGGATGGAGCCCTGCATCGGGTTCCTTGCTAAGTGGGGAGCCTGCTTCTCCCTCTCCCTCTGCTGCTCCCCCTGCTGCTCCCCCTGCTTGTGTCTCTCTCTGATAAATGAATAAAAGCTTTTTAAAAAGAAAGAAAGAAAAAGGAGGAGGCATATTTAGATAATTATCATCCAATATATCAGGAGGGACTTTATTGGCCTGGTTACTCACCAAATACATTCTGCCAGACAGCCTTAGATTCAGGTCCTGATTTAGAGTCATGAAGGCCTAGACCTGTGGTGCCTCTGTCCATTTGTCCTCCTTCCTGTAGAAGAGATCTAATTCACAGGCCGTACTGAGGCCATGCTGTGTTATAGAAGATCAGTATACTTTCTCAAATTTTGCAATCCAAAAGATTTCCAGTGGGTTAAAATGGGTCCCCGAGGGAGAGTCCTTAGGAGTTGGGGAAAAAAAGCCTAGAAGGTCCATTACCAAGAAAGTTCCCCCAACTCCCATGTGGAGGATATGTCAGAGATTCTGGGAGTCAAAAGTGACTGGAGGCATCCCTTGAACGAAATCACTATGATCACTGTCCTGCCATAAAAGACCCTACAGGAGGGATATTAGAACCTCCCCTTCCCCCTTGTATTCTAGGGTACAGATGGGTGCCTGGTGAATGAACCGAAATCCCGTGCCAAGCCATGCTGTGAAGGCTTGTGCTATGCTGTGCTATAAAGGCCATGTCATTTTTTTTTTAAAGATTTTATTTATTTATTTGACAGAGAGAGAGAGAGATCCCAAGTAGGCAGAGAGGCAGGCAGAGAGAGAGGAGGAAGCAGGCTCCCCGCTGAGCAGAGAGCCCGATGCGGGGCTCGATCCCAGGACCCCGAGATCATGACCTGAGCCGAAGGCAGCGGCTTAACCCACTGAGCCACCCAGGCGCCCCAAGGCCATGTCATTTTTAACCCATGGAAAACACTAGAAAAGTTTTCCAAGGGTAAATTACCCAATTTTGTAGTTGAAGTGGTTAGTAGAGGTCACAATGGAAAAGAGTAAAGATAGAAATCCATCATGGTCTAAGCGAGATTCCAACAAATGTACTCTTAAAAAGCCAACTTCCCTAGGAAATGGTCCTGAGTTTGGTTTTAATTCAATCCAGTATTGATTTCAGCTGTCTCTGAGTGGAGGTCTTGGAGCCAGAAGTGGCTAGACCAGGGATGTGGAAGGGATCACATTAGACCAATGAGAAGGAGACTTCATATAGGAGTCTTAAAGATCAGCAACTGTCCTGATGACTTAGGTGGTTGTCCTGTGCCCCAAACAGACAATTTTCTATAAGGACAGGAATAAAGAGAGGGCATCAAGTTTCTTGGTCTTATTACCACTCCGGCCAGGGTACTAACTAACTTCCAGCCAAAAGGCAGGCTTTTTCCTCCCCATAGCATAGCCACAGGCTAGAGGATCGCAACCTAAGCAATCGACATGAAAATGTCCCAATAAGACTGTTTGCCTTGAGGAGCTCCTGGAATGAGAGTAAAGGAAGAGAAGAGGAAGTGCTCACCAAATTTGCACCAATGCTCAGAGTCCAGATGAGAAGACTCAAAGCCATGTTTGATGCCAGAATGATGCGGAAATGTTGGGGTTCAGAGCAAATCATCCAGAAAGAATTCTTGAGACGTCTTCAATGCAAAAACATGGTTTTATTAAAGCACTGTGACAGGATCTGTGGGCAGAAAGAGCTGCACTGGGGTGACAGGTGACTAATATACTTTCAAGTTGGGAGAGGGTAAGGGGGTAGCAAAAATCTCTAAGGAATTTTGGAAGCAAGGTTTCCAGGACCTGGAGGGAGCTAGCTGTTGTTAGGAAAATGTCCTTTGGGGTGCCTTGGTGGCTCAGTCGATTAAACTTCTGTCTCTGACTCAGGTCATGACTGCGGAGTCCTCGGATTAAGCCCCGTACTGGGCTCCGTGCTCAGCAAGAGCTGCTTCTCCCTCTCCTTCTGCGTCTCTCCCCTGCTCATGCTTGCATATACACTCTCTATCTCAAATAAATAAAATCTTTTTTTTTTTCAAATAAATAAAATCTTTAAAAAAAAAAAAGGAAAAGGTCCTTTATTACTTGTTTAGTAAAAAACTCAGTCAGGAGACCCTTCGGATGTATACCAGAATGTATACAGAATATGTTTAGAGGATGGTAATATATATCCTGGGGGGTGGGGTAGAGAAAAAGGAAGTTTCCAAAGAATTTTTTTTCCCCAAAAGAATTTTTATATGTTAGAGACTTACAGGATCCTGGAGATTGGGGATAATTGTTAATATTAATGATAATGTTAATGTTTTGTCCTCAGCCAAGTATTAACATTGAGGCAGTTGAGTTCCTAGAGGAAGGTTACTCTGCTTGTTTCAAGGACTTGTTAATGGGCTCTAAGTATAAGAAAATTTAATTTTGGGCGCCTGGGTGGCTCAGTGGGTTAAAGCCTCTGCCTTCGGCTCAGGTCATGGTCCCAGTGTCCTGGGATCGAGCCCCACATTGGGCTCTCTGCTCAGCAGGGAACCTGCCTCCTCCTCTCTCTCTCTCTGCCTGCCTCTCTGCCTACTTGTGATCTCTCTCTGTCAAATAAATAAATAAAATTTTAAAAAAAGAAAGAAAATTTAATTTTTTCTTTTGCCTTTATTTTCCACATCATTGAGCACCTTTTCATTGCCTGTTGGCCATCTGTATGTCTTCTTTGGAAAAGTATCTGTTCAGATCCTCTGCCCATTTTTTAATAGGGTTTTTTTTTTTTAATGGGTGACTTGTAGGAGTTCTCTATAAATTTTGGAAATTAACCCTTTATTGAATATATGATTTACAAATATCTTCTCCTGACCCTTAGGTTGCCTTCACATTTTGATGATGGTTTCCTTTGCTGTGTTGTTTGATGTAGTCCAATTTATTTATTATTGCTTTTGTTTCTCTTGCCTTTGGAGTCAGCCCCACAAACATATTTCTAAGATAGCTGTCAAGAGTCTACCACTTTTATTTTCTTCTAGGAATTCTGTGGTTTCAGCTCTTACATTCAAATCTTTAATAATCCATTTTGAGTTAATTTTTGTATATGGTGTAAGATAGTGGTTAAGTTTTATTCTTCTGCATATGGATGTCCAGTTTCCCCAGAACCATTGATTGAAGAGAATTTCCTTTCTCCTTTGAATGTTCTTGGCTCTTTTTCCATAAATGAACTGTCCATATATGCATAGGTTTATTTCTGGGCTCTCAATTCCGTTCCATTGAGCTGTGTGTCTGTTTTTATGTCAACATCATACTGTTTTGATTACTATAGCTTTGTAGTATAATTTGAAATCAAGGAGCATGGGGCACCTGGGTGGCTCAATCAGTTAAATGTCTGCCTTTGGCTCAGGTTGTGGTCTCTGGGTCCTCCTGGGATTGAGTCCCTCAGGCTTCCTGCTCGGTGGAGAGCCTTCTTCTCTCTGTCTCTCTCCCTTAGCCCCTTCCCACTGCTCATGCCTCCCTTACACCACAGGATAGGTCATTCCAACAGAAAGCCAATAAGGAAACAGTGGCCTTGAATGACACATTAGACCAGATGCACTTAACACACATATACAGAACATTCCAGATCACACGTTAGGGCACAAAGCAAATCTCCATAAATTCAAGAAGACTGAAATCATATCAAGTATCTCTTCTGACCACCATGTTATAAAACTAGAAATCAATTACAAGAAGAAAACTGGGAAAACCACAAAAATGTGGAGATTCAACAGGATGCAGACGAACAAACGATAGGTCATCAAATAAATCAAAGGGGAAAAA
Source organism: Lutra lutra (assembly GCF_902655055.1). NCBI lineage: Eukaryota > Metazoa > Chordata > Mammalia > Carnivora > Mustelidae > Lutra > Lutra lutra. The sequence goes on along the minus strand of NC_062278.1, from coordinate 209,851,048 downwards.
AAAAGATTACCTAGAGACAAATGAAGATAGAAATACAACGTACCAAAATCTATGGGATGCAGCCAAAGGGGTTCTAAGAGGGAAGATAATAGCAATACAGGCTCTCCTCAAAAAACAAACCAAAAAAAAAAATCACAGATAAACAATCTAACTTAACACCTAAAGGAACAAGAAAAAGAAGAAGAAACAAAGGCTAAAAGTAGGAGGAGGAAGGAAATCATAAAGTTCAGGGTGGAAATAAATTACTAAAGACTAAAAAGACAATAGAAAAGATGAATGAAACAACGCTGGTTCCTTAAAAAGATAAACAACAGGGGCACCTGGGGGGCTCAGTGGGTTAAGTCTCTGCCTTCAGCTCAGGTCATGGTCTCAGGGTCCTGGGATCGAGCCCCACATCAGGCTCTCTGCTCAGTGGGGAGCTTGCTTCCCCCTCTCTGTCGGCCTGCCTCTCTACCTACTTGTGATTTCTCGCTCTGTTAATAAATAAAAATTCTTAAAAAAAAAAAAAGATAAACAACATTTACCAACCTTTAACTTGACCAACCAAGAAACAGGGAGAGTTAGTGTTTCATGGGGATAGAGTTTCAGTTTGACACAAGGAGAAAGTTCTATGGATGGAGGTTGGTGATTACCACAAAATAATGGAATGTGACTAATGCCCCTGAACTGTTCACTTAAACATGGTTAAAATGGATGTGATTTAAAATTTACTCCAAATTAGGAGGAAAAAAGTGTTCTAGAGTCTTCAAGGGTCAGATTCCTAGAATTTGGGTATTTTAGGGACAGTAACCTTCCAGCATGTCCCTCTGAGCATACTCCAGGCTCTGACCCAGGTCAGCAGGCTTGTCCACAGCACCCTCTCTCAGTGGGCTGGCCAGTCTCTGGCAGAAGCTCTGGTTGGACCACGATGGGTGTGTCCATTATGGGCTTGTCGCAACAAGGGAGACCCACACCATGGGGACAAGAAGGTTTTTGTTTGTATTGAGTCCGAAGAAGGATAGTTTTGCACTGGACTGGCCCCAAACAGAACGAGGGGAATGACTCTCTGTTTGGGCATCTTGATTTTTATTTAGGAGACAGGAGGAATGGGGTGAGGCTGCAGCTATACCTGTGATAAGTGACTGCTGTTCCTGGTAGCCAGGAAGGGGGACTTTTGGCCATTTTTGTGGTTTGTATGGTGTTCTTGTTTTTCTCCGTGCTCAGACATGGTTATGAAAAGGTCTTTCAGGGCACCTGGGTGGCTCAGTTGGTTAAGCAACTGCCTTCGGCTCAGGTCATGATCCTGGAGTTCCAGGATGGAGTCCCACATCAGGCTCCCTGCTCATCAGGGAGTCTGCTTCTCTCCCTGACCCTCCTCCTTTTCATGCTCTCTCTCATTCTCTCTCTCAAATAAATAAATACATTTAAAAAAAAGAAGAAGAAGAAGAGGGGAACCTGGGTGGCTTAGTGGCTTAAGCCTCTGCCTTTGGCTCAGTTCATGATCTCAAGGGTCCTGGGATCGAGCCCAGCATCAGGCTCCCTGCTCTGCAGGAAGCCTGCTTCTCCCTCTCCCACTCCCCCTGCTTGTGTTCCCTCTCTCGCTGTGTCTTTCTCTCTCAAATAGATAAATAAAATCTTTAAAAAAAAAAAAAGAAAAGTTCTTCTTTTCCCCATTTTTAAATTTTTAAATGATTAAAGACCCACAAGAAATTGCAAAAGTAGTACAGAGTGGTTCCCTGTACTGGTCACAAAGCTACCATGAAAAATAGGACCTTAGGTACTTTTGTACATTTAAAAAACCATGAAATATCTTTCTTACTTAGAAAAGGAATTCCGGAGCACCTGGATGGCTCAGTGTGTTAAAGCCTCTGCCTTTGGCTTGGGTCATGATCCCAGGGTCCTGGGATGGAGCCCTGCATTGGGCTCTCTGCTCAGCAGGGAGCCTGCTTCCCTCTTTCTCTCTCTCTGCCTGCCTCTCTGCCTACTTGTGATCTCTGTCTGTCAAATAAATAAATAAATATTTTTTAAAAAGAAAGAAAGAAAGAAAGAAAGAAAGAAAGAAAGAAAGAAAGAAAAAGAAAGAATTCCTTTTCCATTGCTGCCACACCAGATGACCACACATTTAGCAGCTGAAATTTCTTATCTTGGATGTTCCGTGGGTCCAGAGTCCAGGCACTCAGGGTCTGACAGAGCCAAAGTCAAGGAGAAATTCAGTGGCACTTAATACAACCATCACCTCTGTCTAGATCCAGAACATTCCCATCCCCACAAAAGGAGACCCTACCCCATGAGCGGCCACTCCTCCTCCCTCTCCCCCAGCCTCTGGAAGCCACCAGTGTGTTCTCCATCTCTATGGATTGGCCTGTTGTGGATGTTTCATATACATCGGCTCCTACAATGTGTGGCCTTTCGAGTCTGCCTTCTCTCACTCCTCACGATGTGTTCAATGTTCTTCCACACTGTGGTAGGAGCCCAAGCTTCATTCCTTTTTATGGCTGAAGAATATTCCCCTTTACGGATGCAACACATTTCGTTCATCCGTTCATCTGTTGATAGGCATCTCAGTAGTTTCCGTCTTTGGATGATTGTCTGCCACACTGTTAAAAACACATATGGACAGGGTTTTGTGTCTTTTAGACATTTTTGTCCCATTTGCTGGAGTAGACACTCTCAAGAATATGCACAGAAAGACAACATTATTTCCATTAAAACGGCTTTGAAGTTTCCCAAGTGAGGAGAAAAGGGAGGAAGACAGAAGAAAGAAGTGAGGGGAGTCATCATCAGACCTGTCGTTTCCACTGTCAGAAAAGGACCTTTAGGATTCTTAGGGGGAGAAGTTTTGGTGGAGGAAAATTCATTTGGCACATGCACGCACAAATCAGAGTCACTACACTCAGTTAAAAACATTAATTTGGGTCCTTGACAACCTCCTCAGACCCTAGATTGTAGAGTCAGCCCTTATTACAAACACCCCGAGGTCTGAAACAAACAAAGGGGTATCTCCTATATTTGGCCAAATTCTCTATTTAGACAGATGCAACAGAGGTTGTCCTTGTAACAGTTTTTTTTTTTTTTTCCCTTTCTGTTTCTAGATCCCTGTCCAATGAAAGTCCCCTTAGTGGCCACTGCTGTTTTAAACTGTATTCCAAATTGTCTCTGGTGGGGACAGTACCAGCAGAAAGAGCCATGTCCGTGTTAGTCTGATGGAAATATGAAAGACATGGGTGCCTGGTCTGAAAGAGGGGCAGCTTTTGATGGAGAAGGGATAGCTCATGTGCAAACTTGGGTCTCTGGGACTTTGTTAGAGGCTGGCTGATATCCATCAGAGGCCGGATGCACCCCTTGGCTCCAGGCAAATGGAGCTAAAAAAAGCAGAGAAACAGAGATAGGATCGATTGGAGGAGATGACCTTTGAGGGTTCTCTCTTTTCTCTTTTCCCTTTAAGATCCCGGAATGGTGAAAAGTTTGTCCAAAGGATGCAGGTGTGAGAGACCTTCCCAAGTCCTCAGCCACCAGTGCTGAGTCAAGGGTGACTTACTGGGCCTTGGCCTCTCTCTCCTAACAGGCCCTTCCTCTCATGGACCCACAATCCTCAAGGGTTGTGGTGGGCCCCCAAAGTATGTTCATATCCCGACCCTCAGAACTGCAACTGTGACCTTATTTGGAAATAGGGCTTCTGTAGGTGTGATTAAGGCAAGGGTCTCAAGATGAGACCATCCTGTATTTAGGGTGGGCCTTAAATACAATGACAAGCATCCTTATAAGAGACACAAGAGGGGCGTCTGGGTGGCTCAGCAGGTTAAAACCTCTGCCTTCGGCTCAGGTGATGATCCCAGGGTCCTGGGATCGATCCCCACATCGGGCTCTCTGCTCGGCAGGGAGCCGGCTTCCTCTCTCTCTCTCTGCCTGCCTCTCTGCCTACTTGTGATCTCTGTCTGTCAAATAAATAAATAAAATCTTTAAAAAAAGAGAGAGACACACACACACACAAGAGAAGGCCAGGTGAAGAAGGAAGCAGAGATTGATCACAAGCTGAGGGATGCCTGGGGCTGCCAGAAGGTGGAAAAGGCAAGGAACGATGCTTCCCAAGAGCTCTTGGAGGGTCCCAGGTAGGGGAAGTAAGGGTCTTGGAGGACCCTCATCCCTGTTGACTCCCTTCAGCCAAAACCCACCAGAAACACAGCTGCAGTCAAAGTCAGGTGTATTGACTTGTTGCAGTGAGGCTCTGTGGAGCCTTCTGGGAAAACGGCAGTAAGAAGGGCTTGTTATGAAGCTGGGCTCTATGTTAGGTGACTTGAGGGGGGCGGTGCTCAAGGAAGTGGGGACAATTCTCTACTTATTTTGACACTTTTTACCTAGGAGTTAGGGGAACCAAATGGGGCCAATGCTGTGATTAGTGAGAAGGAGCTGTCACACATGTTACCCAGGACACTGTTGGGGAGGTTTGACCCTTTTTGTGGTTTGGATCATGCCCTTATTTTTGTCTGTGGTCAGAGCAACCAGAGGGGTCTTGTTTTCATCTCACTCCAAGCTGGCCAGAGCAACCTTGTCTGATACTGATGTTCTGTAGGATTATGTTCAACAGGAGAACAGCATGGCTTAGCTGTGGATGCTGTGTCAACTCCCAGCAGACCAAGGTCAGGGTCAGCATGCTTCTCTCTCACTCTACAGTCATCACCCAGCCTTTCGCACGCTATCCCTCTGCCCAGAATGCCTTTTTCTCCCTTTCTTCACCCACCTCTGCTTAAATGCCACCTCCTCTGAGAAGGCCTCTTTGATCACCCAGTCTGCTGGCTTCCATAACCCACTTCCAACAAGGGGAATAGCTTCTGTCTATGGCTAGGATCATATTTTTGTGTGTGTGACTTCCTGATTGTGAGCTCCAGAAGACCAGAGACTATGTCTGTCTAACTTGTCACTGGATTCCCAGCACAGGCTCGAAGTAGACACTCAATACTTAATTGAGAACAAGAGTATCTGTTATGAGCTATAGAGTGTCACAATGACAGAAGCCAAGAATCCCTGACCCCGGGAGCCACACCCTGTAGCAAGAGTGCCTGGTTTGTGGCAAAAGTCACTTGCAGAAGATTTAGCTTGTTCTGGAACGATTCACTTGACCTACATCTCTGAGTTATGTCAACATGAAGTAAGAGGCTTCCTGCTCCCAGGAAAGTGTGACAAGCCAGTCTCTTTTTAAAATTTGTATTATTTTTTTTAAACCTGACTCTTTACCAGTGGAAGGCTCACTAGGTGTTGGCTTTGCCACCTCCAAACATCCCACACCCTGATAATGAACAATATCAACCTGACCCTTGAACAACATGGTTTTTTTTTTTAAGATTTTATTTATTTATTTGAAAGACAGAGATCACAAGTAGGCAGAGAGGCAGACAGAGAGAGAGGAGGAAGCAGGCTTCCTGCCAAGCAGAGAGCCCAATGTGGGGCTCGATCCCAGGACCCTGGGATCATGACCCGAGCTGAAGGCAGAGGCTTTAACCCACTGAGCCACCCAGGCACCCCTCTGGTTTAGTTTGAATGCAGCTTTAGTTAGTTCTGGAAATTCTTACCCATTTTAGTTTAATATATTTAATACCTTTATTTGTCCTGAAAGTCCTTTATATGAATCTCCTTGAAGATAAAACTCATTTTACAAGAGAATCAAGACTTTGTTCAAGATTTAAATCTTGGGGAAGTTTGTTAAAACCTTTTAAAGCACATGCCTAAGTAGGATTAGGGGTGTTAAAGATCTGATAAAACAGGGGCGCCTGGGTGACTCAGTGGGTTAAGCCTCTGCCTTCCGCTCTGGTCATGATCCCAGGACCTTGGGATCGAGCCCTGCATAGGGCTCTCTGCTCAGTGGGGAGACTGCTTCCCCCTCTCTCTCTGCCTGCCTCTCTGCCTACTTGTGATCTCTCTCTCTCTGTCAAATAAATGAATAAAATCTTAAAAAAAAAAAAAAAGATCTGAGGGGTGCCTGGGTGGCTCAGTGGGTTAAATCCTCTGCCTTCAGCTCAGGTCATGATTCCAGGGTCCTGGGATCGAGCCCCACATCGGGCTCTTTGCTCTGAGGGGAGCCTGCTTCCCCCTCTCTCTCTGCCTGCCTCTCTGCCTACTTGTGATCTCTGTCAAATGGGTAAATAAAATCTTAAAAAAAAATCTGATAAAACAAAACATAGAAACTGTTTTTTCTGGGCAGGCAAAGAGAAAACCATTTACATTTCCTTCTTAACAGCAGATCAATTAATCTAAGAAAACTTTGTCCTTTTTGAACAGAGAGAAAGCAGACTTTCTATACCAGTGTCTTTTTAAAAATTCACTTTAATCTTAGTCCATCCTGACCATACCTAAAATTCCTTTTCTGAAGATTTCCCGTCACAAACCTTCTACAACTTTCCTTTGCATTCAGGTTTTGTCCCAAGACATTTCCTTCCAAACAACCATCTTATTTAGGACAAAATTACCTTTTTTTTTTTTTTTTACCTTCAACAAGATGCATTTCCATTTAAATGTTTCTTACATATCTTCTACTTTTCCACATACAGAGTTGTTTCCCTTATTTCCATCAGTCTTAGTTACACTTAGCAGAATTTTGTGCTCTTAGAAACACATGTTTACCAACAGACTTAAATATTCTTAGTTTCTTTGCAGTAAGAAGTCAACAGCACAAACCTACATCCAGTACTCAATGCTTTAGCACTTTATCCTATTTGGAAAAGACCTAGATGTCCAACAAATTTAATTTTATTTGTTATCCAAGCAAAACTTTAAACTTTCATGTTACCAAAGACTTTGAAAGCCATCTCAGCAATTACCCATTAAAACTTTGAGACAGGGGCGCCTGGGTGGCTCAGTGGGTTGAAGCCTCTGCCTTCGGCTCAGGTCATGATCCCAGAGTCCTGGGATCGAGCCCCGCATCGGGCTCTCTGCCCCGTGGAGAGCCTGCTTCCTCCTCTCTCTCTGCCTGCCTCTCTGCCTATTTGTGATCTCTCTCTGTCAAATAAATGAATAAAATGTTAAAAAAAAAAAGCCTCTGCCTTTGGCTCAGGTCATGATCCCATGGTCCTGGGATCGAGCCCCACATTGGGCTCTCTGCTCAGCGGGGAGCCTGCTTCCTCCTCTCTCTCTGCCGGCCTCTCTGCCTACTTGTGATCTCTGTCTGTCAAATAAATAAATAAAATCTTTAAAAAAAAAAACAAAAAAAACAAAAAAACTTTGAGACAGACAACCATCAGTTTAGTCATCTCTTTACTAACAGATTTTAACAAATAACATGAGCTTATTTGGCCTTCAGTAAACTTTGAAGTTTCACGTTACTGCTAATAACTTAAAAGACATGTCTATCTTAATTAAACCAACAAACTTCTCTTAGTTCAAATACTGATTTACGTTCCACCTGGGCCCACTCCATTTTGAATATGTACCTGAGACACGTGGGGAGATCTGGAGTGGGGGGGGGGTGTTAGGTCCAGGGGGTGCTCTTCTTGGTCTTTGACAGTGAAGAGAGAAGGAGCCATGGTGCAGGAAGCACTGAGGATGGTCTAGAGGCCAGTCACGCATGCCACACCCAAGTTGGTGCAGAAGGAGGGGGTGACAGAAGAAACACAGTGCCTCCAGGAGGCAGAGAAAGGATTCCTGGTTTTAGAGCTCATCAGCCCCAACAGAGGAGCAGACGCCATGTTTTCCCACCAACAAGGAGGGAGGGGTTAAGCAGTCCATGTCGGGCCAGAAAACACAGGGAATTTCCCTGAAACAAAGGGAGTTTCAGCAGCTGCTTGGGAATATTCCTTACGGTCTCTGTCTCGTGTTAGACTCACCACAGTTGGCTCCAGTTATAGCCATTAACATGGGAAATGAGTGAAGGAGAAGCCCCACATCTATTAGGAGGAACAGAGAGATGAAATTCAGAGTCCCCTTTGCTACAGATGGTCTGTGTATCCTCCAGCAACCTGGGTTTACTAGAAGAAGGCTTATCTACATAATTATCATCCAACATGTCAGGAGGGAGTTTACTAGCTGACTCATTCAGGCAAACACATTCTGCGAAAGGCCCTTAGATTGGGGTCCTGGTGTAGAGCAATGAAGGCATCCTAGGTCCATTTGCCCTGTTTCCTGCAGAGGAGATTTCACTGATAGATCCCACTGAGGCCATGCAGTGTTACAGAACCTCAGTCCTTTCCTAAGTTTTGTAATCCAAATTATTTCCAGTGGGTTAAAAGGCACCCCAAGGGGGCGCCTGGGTGGCTCAGTGGGTTAAAGCCTCTGCCTTCGGCTCAGGTCATGATCCCAGGGTCCTGGGATGGAGGCCGCATCGGGCTCTCTGCTCAGCAGGGAGCCTGCTCCCCACCCCTCCCTCTCTGTCTGCCTCTCTGCCTACTTGTGATCTCTGTCAAATAAATAAATAAAATCTTAAAAAAAAAAAAGAATTCACTTAAAAAAAAAAGGCACCCCAAAGTAGAGTCCTTGGGAACTGAAGAAGCCTACTGAGGCCATGCTCCCAGAAAAGTAAAGAAGGTCCATTACCAAATCCCCCCTGATGCCTGGGTGGTGTCCCATGCAGGATATGTCAGAGGTTCCCATGTGTCAAAAGCGACCAGAGGCGTCCCTCAAGACATTGACATTGATCACGATCCTGCCTTCTGCAGAAGGCGTTCCTGCCGTAAAAGGCCCTGGAAGGGTGCCGGCGTCCCTCCTCTTCCCCATCGCATCCTAGGCTGCTGATGGGTGCCTGGTGAATGGACCAAAACACTGTGCCATGTCATGCCATTGTCTGTCCTAAAGATTGCATACTGTTTTGCCATTTTAACCCATGGAAATACTAGAAAACTTTGGCAAGGGGAAATTACCCAATTTCATAGCTTTAAGTATTTTATAGAAGACACTGACAAGATACAGTAAAGACTGAAATCCATCACGGTCTATGCGACATTCCAACACATGTGGTCCTTACAGCCAACTTCCCTAGGAAACGGTTCCCGGTTGCATTTTAATTCAATCTGGTACTGGTTTTGGCCGGCTCCCAATGGAGATCCCGCGGCCAGAAGTGGCTAGACCAGGGATGTGGAGGGGATCACATTAGATCAGTCAGGAGGAAAACTCACACAGAAGTATTAAGATTGGCGACCATCCTGGTGACTCAGGTGGCTGTCCTGTGCCCAAGACAGACAACTTTATATAAGAACAGGAATAAAGAGAGGGCATCAAGTTTCTGGGTCTTATTACCATTTCGGCCAGGGTACTGACTTCTAGCCAAAAGGCAGATGTTCTCCTCCCCGTAGAGTAGCCACGGGCTAGAGGATTACAGCCTGAGCAATCGACATGCAAGTGTTCCAGTAAGACCATACTCCTTGAAAAGCCCCTGAAATGAGACTAAAGGAAGTAGAGAGAAGTACTCACCAATTTTGCACCGAAGCTCAGAGACCAAATGTAAAGACTCACAGCCCCACGTTTGGGCGCCAAATGGTGAAGTTCTAGAACATAGGTGAGGTTCAGTGGGGTGAGGTCTGGAGCCAATGACCAAGAAAGAATTCTTGAGACATCTTTGGTGCAAAATGGTGGTTTATTAAAGCACGGGGACAGGACCCGTGGCCAGGAAGAGCTGCTGCCCCAGGGATGTGAGGAGTGGTCCATTATATACTTGTAAATTGGGGAGGGGATTAGGGATGATGTAAGTCTCTAAGGAATTTTGGAAGCAAGGTTTCTAGGACCTTGAGGGGCTAGCTATTGTCTGGGGAAAAGGTTATTCATTACCAGTAATAAAACCTTTTCATGAGCCCTTTAGATATCTATCAGTGGGCCATATGCTTGGGAATGATTGTCAATATTATCTTGGAGGTTGGGACGCCTGGGTGGCTCAGTGGGTTAAGCCACTGCCTTCGGCTCAGGTCATGATCTCAGAGTCCTGGGATCGAGCCCCGCATCGGGCTCTCTGCTCAGCAGGGAGCCTGCTTCCTCCTCTCTCTCTGCCTGTCTCTCTGCCTGCTTGTGATCTATCTGTCAAAAAAAAAAAAAAATCTTTAGAGATAAAGTTTCCAAAGGAATCATTAGAGTAGACTTACAGGATCCTGGTTGGGGGTAGTTGAGTCCCTAGAGGAGAGTCATTCAGTGTTTTAAGGGCTTGTCAGTGGGTAAAGAAATTTAATAATTTTTCTTCTGCCTCTGTTTCCTACATCTGTACTAACATTTTTACAGATGAGGACACTAAGCCTACTCAGTAAACTTAGAAACTGAAGAATAGATGCCTCCGACAATTTGCACCCCCCCCCAACACCCCAAGCTAATTGTTGGGTAAAATAAGCAAGATGTGTTTTGAGGGAGTGGGTGAGTGCAGCAACTCAGGAGGGACTGGCTAGGAATCTGAGCTGCTTGCGGTTGGTTACATTTTCGCTAAACTCAGTTGCCGGTCTCCCTTTGCCGGTTTCCCCACCTGAACAGGGTAGAGTGTGTTAATTTCTCTGTCCTTTTGTCCTGTCCCCGCCCTCCCCAGCTTCGCAGGTGAGAAGCAGAGAGTGGGGACTAGAAGAGCGCCTTCAAAGCGCAAAGCGACAGTAAAGACTGAGGAGGATTCCTCTGAGCTTGGCGGGTTCTAGGGACCACGTGTGGACCGCGGGCTCTGGCGCACCCTGGTGGCCGGGCAACTCCTGCCTGACTCTGCCAGACCACGTGTGAAGTGGAAGCGGCCATATTTCATCCGGGCAATGGCCATCTTGGTAAGGGAGATATTCTCGACTGAAGTTTTTACCCTCTCCTCATAGTTCGCCAACATCTGAAGCGAGAGAAAGGGGGGGGCTTATAAAATATCCTCTTCTCTAAGAGGAAAAGGAATGGCTGATAACCTCGGCTTGGGTTGGAGGCCAGAGCTGGATTTCCAAGAGTGCGACAGGCGCCGGGACGTAATCAGAGCGCGCCTCCGGGAGTTCGGCGCGCAAGCCCCGCGGTGGCGTCACGGATTCGCGACCGGGCCGGAGCTGGGGGAAGGAGGTAGGAGCGGCCGCGGCGCGGGCGGAGCCGGGGTCCGGGGGGGCGGGGTGCAACGCGGCGGGGGGGCGGGCGGCGGCGGGGCGGCTAGGCCTGAGAGCACCCCCCACCCCGGAGGGCTGGAGGCGGGGTGCTCAGAGACGGGGCACTTTCGGTGCCCAGTCTAGAGGGCCCTCGCGGGTGGCTGTACCCATTTTCCAGAGCGGGCGACTGAGACCCGGGGGAATTGCGTCCTGTTCGAGGCCAGCCAGCTCCGGTCCTGCCTCTGAGCACTTTCCAGGCTTGGGGGTAACAGAGCTGGATACGGATGCCCCAGCCTCTTGCAATGGGGTCAGGGCCGGGGATAGGGACGACGGGCAGGGAGAGCTCAGAAAGGGTAGCAGAAGGGCTTCTGGGAAGAGACTGTTGAACTTCCATCTTCTGTTCTTTTACTTTGACATCCAATCAACTTGGGTCTTGATTCCCTCCTAAATGCACCCCCCCCCCCGACCATCCAGAGGCACTCCCCGGATTCCTGCCAAAGTTTCCTACATATCTCACCCCTCCAGTTCACCTCCTCAACCAACCCGAGGGCTCTTAGCGCGGATCTGCGCTTCATGGTTCAAAAGCCTTCCGCATCTTCTCATCACCGTGGAATACAGATCCTCTCCTCCCAGCCTGCCTCCCCCACACTTCTGGGGGCTCCGAGCTCCTCACACTTTTAGGTCTTTTCTTAGATACCTCCTTCAGGAAGCCCTTTGACACCCCTTAGCCTCCAGGCTGGGTCAGAAACCCCCTCTGGGCTTCCCCAGCGCTCTGCAAGTCCCCATTACGGTTCTGTTGACAAATTGTCACCCTTATCGTCTATCTCCCAGCCAGCCTGGCAGTCACGTCGGTCCTGCCTCTTTCCCCCAGCGTCCCACACATACTAGGTGCTCAGTGCATGTTTACTGACTGACAAAAGTGTGTGTGAGCAAGTATTTACCACCACACAGAGGAGAAAGCCTGTCTGTATTAGTCAGCTCAGGCTGCTATTAAAAAAAAAAAAAATACCACAGAGTGGGTGACTTAAACAACAGAAATTTATTTGCTTACGGTTCTGGAGGCTAGGAAGTCTAAGATCAGAGTGCCAGCCAGTTTGGTTCCTGGTGCAGGCAGTCTTCCTGACTTGGAAGAGAGCAAGCTCTGGTGTCTTTTGCTCTTAGAGGAACACCAGCCCCATTCCATTAGGGCCCCGCCCTTATGACTTCACTTCATCTCTGTCACCTCCTCATTGGCCCTGTCTCCAAAGACAGTCGCACTGAGGGTTAGGGCTTCAACATATTAATATTGAGGGAACACCAACATCTCGTCCCAGTCTGAAGAGAGGATCAAAATTGTCCTGTCAGGCTTTGGGATGAAGTTGAGGTTCTTAAGCAGTGGGCCATGAGAGGAGAGGACGCTGGGGCCGAATCCCTGTGAGTGGGCGGGATTTTCATAGGAGGAGGGAATGGGGCAGGGTGTATCAGGTGAGGGAACAGCAGGAGCAAAGGCTCAGAGGCTGGAGAGGGAGGTGAGTGGGAAGAACAGGGAGGAGCTGAGCTTGGACACAACCCAGGTGTGAAGTAAATACTGAGGGAGCTCTGGAAGTAGATGCTTATTCGTTCATTTGCTCAGAACATTCATTGAGCTCCTGCTGTATAGGGCACTGGGAACGTAGTAGTGACCACGGTAGTCCTTGCCCTCACAGAGCTCCCAGCCTGCTGAGAAAGATGGCCATTTGTCAAATAATCACATAAATGAACATAGAACCAACATAAAGCCAAACAAGTGCCTCAGAGAGAAGTTTGTGGTCTAAGAGAGGGTGTCTCAGGGAGGGCTTCCTGGAGGCAGCAACACCTGAGCTAGGCCCTGAAATTTAAATAGGAGTTAAAACCTGGGTAAAAAGAGGAGTGAGGAGCAGCCAGGTGGCAGGCAGAGGAAGTGCAAAGGCCCTGAAGCGAGAACCTGCTTGGGATGTTTGAAAAATGGCAGGGAGGCTGGTGTGGCTGCCACTCAGAGTGAGTGGAAGGTGCGGGGAGAGTAGAGTGGGGAGTTTCCATAATCTGTAACTTAGATAGTGACTCCCAGTTCTTGGCACTCCCCTGGGGAATCCAGGGTGGGAGTGTTCTGTCAGCTATACTGTAGACATTCAGTAATAAATGCTTGATTTAGGGGCCAAGGAGCACCTGGGGGAAGTGCGAGATCAGGCTAGTGGACCCCCATGGCAGCTCATGCATCCTGTCTGGGGAGGGACTGGAATCCACCTCATGTCTCAGCTCAGGGAGCACTTCGGCTGTGATTGCAGAGCCAGGATTCAACCCTGAGTCTTCTGGGTCCTCTGAGGTCCCCGACTTTGCCCTGCTCTGCCCCATGGGGCTCTCTCCTCAGTCTCCGCATGGGCCACCTGGCCAAGGGGCCACCCCTTGATGTGAAGTGGGGGGCCCCAGTGGTCTCAGAAGCTGGGACCCTGGGATGGGGGGTGGTTAGGATCACAGAGTTGGGACTGAGGGTCTGCCACAAGGTCTTTGCATATCCTGTGCCCTCTGCCCAGACGTCCCATCTCTTCATCCTCACAGGGCTGCCTCCTTTAGGTCTCAGCCCTGCTGCCACACACCAGCATTGGGAGAATTCACTCAGACACTGTGTAGAAAGCCCTGAGCCCAGTGTGCACAACGGTGCAAATGGGAGCTGATGTGAAGAGTTTCTAGTGGGGCTGTGAGGTGGGAGCCCTCTGCCCCACAAATCACACAGCTAGGAGACTAGAATGGGGTGACCTGGTGGTCCTGAGTCAGAGAGGCCCCCCGTTCTTTCTCCTTCATTCTTGGATGCTGAGCCTGTTTCCCTAAGGGAATGGAGCTGGAGATGTTCAGGGGGAACAAACAACCAGGGACATCAGCCCATTTCCCAGATGAGGAAAACTGAGGCCCAGAGAGCTGAAAGCACGTACCTGGGCCGCACAGCTTTCCCTTCCTCACCTGGAAGTCAGGCTTTGGAGGTGAGACCCTAGACTCAGCGCTAGGCAACCTGGCCAGGTACCTTGACTCCCCCAGCTCTGAATGGGAAAAAGGGCAGTTCCCACATTTAAGGCTTTGGAGGCATTCTGTGGAGTTGGTCCTTCCAAAGGGTTGGTGTCTGCCATTTGTGTGCATCACTTCCCCAGCACCCAGCATGGGACTCACACAGACCAGGGGCCTGCTGGACAGCAGCTTTCCAGTCATCACATGTTGCCAGCTGTGCAAGCCTAGGCTGGGTCATTGGGAGCTGCTCACAGCAACTGCTTACTCGGGTGAGGAGGACTTGGCCTCAGGGCTCTGGGGACTGAAGCCTCATAAGTGGTAACATCGGAGGGGCCACACACAGACTGGCCCCCAGGGGGCCCCAGAATCATGACTCTAAAAGCCAAAAAATGGAAACAACCCAGATGTCCATTAGTGCTGGATGGATAAACAAAATGTGGTCTGTTTATACGTGGACTATTACTCAGCCATCAAAAGGAATGAAGCTCTCCCATGCTAAAAAACAGATGAACCTTGCAAACATCACACTGAGTGAAAGAGTGTATGATTCCATGTATATGAAATGTCCCAAAGAGGCAAATTCTTAGAGACAGAAAGCGAGGGGAAGGGAGAGTGACTGCTTGTGGGTGTGGGGTTTCCTTTTTGGGGGGATAGGAATATTCTGGAACTAGATAGAGGTGATGGTTGCATATTGTGAATGTTCTAAATGCCACCAAATTGTGCACTTTAAAAGGGTTCATGGTTTTGTTGTGTGCATTTTACCTCAATAAATTTTTTAAAGATTTTAATTTATTTGAGAGAGATTGCGAGAACAAGTGGGGGAGGGGCAGAGGGAGAAGCCGACTCCCTGCAGAGCGGGGAGCCGGATATGGGACTCTATCCCCGGACTCCGGGATCATGATCTGTGCTGACGGCTGTCACTTAACCAACTGAGCCACCCAGGCGCCCCTTGATATATTTTTTTAAAAAGGAGATCACGAAGTCTGAAGCCCTCGTTCTACAGACAAGGCCATCAAGGCTCCAAGGGGATCCTGACTGCAGGTGTTAGTCTGGGGGTACCAAGGGTGGATGCCCCCTACTCACTGTTCCCTGCCCTCCTCCTGCAGCCTGCTGAGGGATGCCCAAGAAGTTCCAGGGTGAGAACACCAAGTCGGCAGCGGCCCGGGCACGGAGGGCTGAGGCCAAGGCAGCAGCTGATGCCAGGAAACAGAAGGAGCTGGAGGATGCCTACTGGAAGGATGAGGACAAACACGTCATGAGGAAGGAACAGCGCAAGGTGGGTGGTTCCCAGGCTCCTGCCCTGAGGCTAAAGTGGGCAGTCAACATGGAAATGTGGTAGAAGGTGGCCAGAGGCCCCTGGGGCTTTGGCTTGAAGGGTGAGGAGACACTGGACATGGAGCAAGGGCAAGGTGGGAGGTGGAGGCAGAGGCTCGTGCAAAGGCCCTGGGGTGGCTAGAACTTGGCATGTTTAGGGAATGGGAAGGCATCCACCGCCCCGTGTGGGCTTACTTTGTCCTTCATGTAATGTCAGGGTTGGGCTAGATTGACACTTCTCACTGTGGAGTGATTCTGCACTCAGAGGACACTTGGCACATCTGGAGACATTTTGGATTGTCACAACCAGTGGGTGGAAGGTGCTACTGGCATCTGGTGGGTGGGGGCCAGGCATGCTGCCCAGCACACTTCATGATACTGGACAGCCCCATAGTAAATGATGAGCCAGCCCCACGTCAGCTGTGCCAAGAACTGCTGTAATAGGTCCCCTGGATCCACCCTACTGGCCCCAGGGCTCGCCGGCTCTTCCAGGTGTGTGTAAAAACACAGAAGAGTGCAGGCGTGACTGTCTGCCCTCTGATGGGTACCTAATTGGTGTCTGGGTTGTGGATCAGGGCTGGTACTGATTTGCTGGGTCCAGTAGGTGGCGCCAGAGACCCATTTATAGCTGTGCTGCCTGGTCCCCTGAGCTGGTCAGAGCTTCTCGTCCAGATTGTTAACAGTGGTAGAAAATAGCGGGGGTGACATGCCATCCCTGCTTGCCCAATTCCTGGTGCACCTGGGCACTTTTGTGAATTTTCCCTATCACTTTCCTGTGCGAGACTGGATCCTGCCTTGTTTTTAGTTGGACATTGGTCACTGGTTCCCTCCTCAGGCCCTGTGCTGCATTGGGTCCATGGAGGTCTTTAAATTTTCTTTTTTACTATCAGTATTTTAACAATATAGGAAAGTCGAAGACCCAAAAGACAAAAAGCATTGTCTGCCAAAGAGCCATGATGCAGAGCGAAAAGCCGGAGAGGTCAGGCTCACTGCGCAGCGGGGAGTCTGTTTCTCCCTCTGCCCCTCCCCCTGCTCGAGCACCCATGATCTCTCTCTCTCAAACTGATAAATAAATAAAATTTATATAAAATAAGTAAAATTTATTTATTTGACAGAGAGAGAGAGCACAAGCAGGGGGAGCAGGAGAGGGAGAAGCAGGATCTCCACTGAGCAGGGAGCCCAATGCGGGGCTCGATCCCAGGATCCTGGGATCATGACCTGAGCTGAAGGCAGACGCTCAACTGACTGAGTCACCCAGGTGCCCCTAAAGCCTCTGATTCTTGATCTCAGTTCAGGTCTTGATCTCAGGATCCCGAGTTCAAGCCCCACATTGAACATAACTTAAACAACAGCAGCAAACAAAAAGGAAAAAAAAAATCTTTAAAAGAGAAAAGCAAATCCATGCTCACTCCAAAGCACTAAAAAGTAACACACCTCCTCCCCTCACATGACACCAAAGACCTTTTTCATCAGATATCCTACCCTGAAGCCCATGTCCTGAGCTAAATAGGGTCCCACACCCATGTTTCTCCTGGTCCTCAACCATCAGCCATGGATGGGGCTGTAATTCATCGCACCTCCTGGAAGTCAGCGTTTCGTCTCCACTTGTTCCATATTAAGCAACTGGGCGATGAGCACCTGACTCTCTGGGCTTCATGTCAATTATTCATATAATCGTTCCTTACGGCTCTGGAGTATTTTGCGAAGCAGACTTACATCTCCCGTCACCAGATACTGCCAACTGCTAATTGCTCTTTTTTAAAAACGGCAAGTGACTTTTTAAAAAAATTTTGCTGAATGTCAGAGTATAAATGCTCTGATTCCCTCCTCAGTCCCATGTCCCTAGAGACTGATGGCGACAAGCCGCATGTCTTTCCTGAGTTATTGGAGCCTTTTGGGAATTCATGCATTCATTCAGCGTACTTTTACTAAGCACCTACTGGGTACCGCGCCTGGGGTCAGAGGCAGCTGTTCAAAACCCAGGCCAGGGACTGCCTCCAGGACAAACCACATAGAAGATGAGAAACAGGAATTTGTGGGACACAGGAAAAAGCCATGGGGTGGAAGGGCCCAATAGAGAGCGAGGAGCTCAGGAGGAGCCAGAAGAAGCAGGGAAGGAGGCTACAATGGTGCGCTGGGAGGAGAGAGCAGCCAGTGCCAAGGTCAAGGCAGGACTGAATGAACACGGGCTGTATGAGCACCATGCGGGGGTCAGGGGCCTTGGGAGGACATTATCTCTGATTGATGGTTAAACTGAGGATCAGAGCACACTGGCCTGGCCTGAGAGGGCTGGACACAGGTGTGAGAACCTCCCACCTTTTTTTTAAAGATTATTTCTTTATTTGACAGAGAGCAGAAGCAGGGGAGCAGCAACAGAGGGAGAAGCAGGCTCCCTGCTGAGCAGGGAGCCTGATGTGGGGCTTGAACCTAGGATCCTGGGATCATGACCAGAACCAAAGGCAGATGCTTAATCGACTGAACCACCCAGGCAGCCCCAAGGGAGCCCCTACCTTTAACCTCTCCCCCACTTTCCTACTGGATAGGCAGGGTAGAGGTCAGAGGCCCAGGGGGTATCCTCAGGCATATGGAGTCATCTTCTGGGACACTTAGTCCCACTATAGGAGTGTCACAGAGGGCGCTGAAGGAGTGGGGACCATCCTCAAGGCATGGAAATCAGGTGGCAGAGTTGCAGGCAGAGGATAGGCAAGTGGGTACGTAGGCTGCAGGGCCCTGTGGGGGTGCAAGTGGGAGGTGGCAGAATGTTCCAAGCCTATGGCTGCCCTGCATTATAAATGAACCAGAACATGGCTCTGCCCCCTAGAGTAGTTGAGGGGCAGCGGCCAAGGGCAAGTCCTGTAGGCCAGATGGCATCAAGGTCTCCCTGGGGAGCAAAGGCGGAACCAGTCCCTTGTGACACTGGGCTGGGGACACTGTCCTAAGGGCAGAACCCCCTGCTCCAGCCAACAAGTGTGTTCAGACCCTCCCTGGCTCCTGTCTCCTCCCCACCTCTCCTCCTCCTACATTTCCCCTCCCTGCTCCAGCCACAACACCCTCTAGGAGGTTCCTGCTTCACAGCCTTTGCACCTGCATTCCCACAGCCAAGGACGCTCCTGTCCTCCAGCTAGCTCCTTGCTGGCTCCTCCTCCGGCCCAGGTGTCACTTTTCCTTCAAGAACCACCCACCCACCTGCCGTGGCCAGGGTTCCCTGTGCTCCTGTCCTCCAGCTAGCTCCTTGCTGGCTCCTCCTCCGGCCCAAGTGTCACTTTTCCTTCAAGAACCACCCACCCACCTGCCGTGGCCAGGGTTCCCTGTTGTTCCCATAGTCACGTAGGCTGGGAGCCCTCAGGTAGTCCCGTGGGGCCCCAGCTGTGTCCCCTGTGCATAGCACAGTGTCTAGCACATAGCAGGGCCTCGGTCCACCTGTGCCAGTGGGGGGGTCGACTCCTGATCACCCCCTCCCCCCAGGAGGAGAAGGAGAAGCGTCGCCTGGAGCAGCTTGAGCGCAAGAAGGAGACACAGCGCCTGCTGGAGGAGGAGGACTCTAAGCTCAAGGGCGGCAAGGCCCCCCGTGCGTCTGCACCCAGCAAGGTCACCCGGGCCCAGATCGAGGAGACACTCCGCCGAGACCACCAGCACAAAGAAGCCCCGGACCCAGGTGGGCTCTGGAGCTGCCTTTTTACCCAGTAAAGGACAGGCTGCGGGGCTGCCCCTGGCTGAGTCTAGCGCCCCTTCCTCAGCCCCAGAGAAGCTGCCTGGGCTGTGGTGAAGCATGGGTGGGCAGCGGCCTGGCGGGTCTGGCTTTGAGCACGGGGAGCATGGGCACGCACAGGCTACATTTGCTTGCTTTGCACCTGAGCTGGCTTGTGCCCCAGGGGGTCCTCAGGGCATTAATGAGGTGCCTTGAGGCTGAGGAAACACCAGCCGTGAGTCGGGCACCTCTTGTGTGCCCAGCTTCAGGCTAGGTAAGAGGACAGCGTGCCCTGGGCAGGGGGCAGGGAGGGCTAGAGGGCTCCCCCATCCTTCTGTGCCCGCCAGCCTCCTCTCCTCTCCCCCCTCTTCCCCCACTGTGTTTCTGTCATCTCTCTGGAATCTTGCATCCCTGCTTATCTCTCTCTGTCTCTGTGTATGTCTCTGTCACTTGGCTGCCTCCCACCCTCAGTCGAGAAAGCCAAGAGCCACTTGGAGGTGCCGCTGGAGGAGAATGTGAACCGCCGCGTGCTGGAGGAGGGCAGCGTGGAAGCACGCACCATTGAGGATGCCATTGCCGTACTCAGGTAATGGGCGGGGCTTGGGCACAGGGCGGGGCTACGCGTCGGGGCGGGACCGCCCCCATAGGCCCCTCCCTTAACGCCCTTGTCTACTCCTAGCGTGGCAGAAGAGGCTGCGGACCGGCACCCAGAGCGCCGCATGCGGGCGGCCTTCACTGCCTTCGAGGAGGCACAGCTGCCGCGGCTCAAGCAAGAAAACCCCAACATGCGGCTGTCGCAGCTGAAGCAGCTGCTCAAGAAGGAGTGGCTGCGGTCGCCAGACAACCCCATGAACCAGCGGGCCGTAACCTTCAATGCCCCCAAGTGAGCCCAGAACTGGGGGACCCGCCCCACAGGCGGTCAGGGTCGTGACATCACACGCCCTCCTGCTGGGTCAGCTGCGTGGGTTTCAGAGAGGTCCGGGGCTGAGGCGAGTGTCTTGGGGGCTACGTGGCATCATAGGTCATGCCTCCCGCTGGAGAGTCCCCGCTTGGAGTGATGCCCGCCACCCCCTTCCTGCGCCCGCAGAGCCCTGGGAATGATGCCCAATAAAGGCAGTCGGTGAGGCAGAGTGCGCTCTAGGAGTCTCTGTGGGCGGCAGGTTGGTGGTGGGGAGAGGAGGGCTGGAATGCCAGGGAGTGCAGGGGTCACAGCCAGAGAAGATCAGGGCCCCCAAATGCCCTCCTGTCGCAGCAAGCCCACTGTCACCTGGGCCTGGCTCTTATGCATTCCCACCTGACTGGGCCACTTGTCCATGGAGGGACCTGTACCACCACCCCCGGAAGCCATGGCTGGGCTGCTGCAGGAGGACTGCTCAGAGAGGTTGAGACGCTGGCTCTGGGTCACAGAGCACTTCAGGGCAGGACCAGAGGCATCCTAGAGATGATGTAGTTAGCATCCTGAGATTCTGGTTCAAAGCAGTCCAGGTCACACACATACTGTGCTTGGGGGTCAGGAAATGCTGGCTGCTGTGGTGTTAGTCCGATGTGGGAGGCATCTGGGTCAAGTCCTGGGCAGGCTTCCCAGTGGAGGATTTCTCCAGAGCAGGCCTGAGTGGGAGATGAGTCAGATTCCATCATATAGGCAGGCAAAAGCCCGGAAGCTGGAGCATGCAGGTGGATCTGGGTAGGAATAAGTGTCCCATCAGAGGCCACATGCTTTGGGAAGGGCTGGGTGAGATCTGCACCTGGTTCTGGGTTCCTAGAACTCAGTTGGCCTTGGACAGTTTGAAGAAAGGGAGGGCAGCAGCCAGATGGGGCCACACATGTTAGGGAGGATCTAAGTATTTACCAGGTCACTGCTATGGCTCCCACCCAAGCAATACGCTCCCTGCACCCACAGGGCTTTCCATGTGGCCTCTGGTCCCCATTCCCCCCGAGTTGTGTGGTGTCAGGGCTGGGCCAGAGGGGGCCATGACAGTTTCATGGAGGGAGGGCCCTGAAGGATGCGCAGGAATTCTCTACACATACAGGGACAGAAAGGGCTGAAGGAACCACCCGTACAAAGGCCTGGATGTCACAACTCTCCTATTCAAGGGAGGGGTGCCATTAGTAATTGGGTTCAGCTAAAATGCAGAATGGAAGGTGCCTGAAACGATGGTAGCTGGCATAAAACTAACCAACATATATGGAGCACTGGCTTAGTGTGGAAATCCTGGAGCCAACTCTAAGAATGACCAGAAGGCATGTGAGGAATCCAGGAAGTAACCCAGAAGACCCTGTGGGGATTAGGGAAGTGAGGCAGAAGGCCACCAAGAAACATGGTGGGAGGGGGTTCAAGAGGGGGAAGGTGACCACCTAACGGGGATTAGACCAGCTGTGGGAACCATCCCCTGGATGCTGAGCCCTGGTTTAGCACATGGTAATGTTTCACTGAACCCTGGGGACAGCCCCATGAGCGATTTATCCCCATTACAGATGGGAAAACTAAATCACCTCCCTGTGTCACATACCCAAGAAAGCACCCAGGGCTGCGAGGGAGCCATCAGGGGCGGCAGGGGGATCTGGATTGGGGGTTGAGCCCAGAAGTTTCCCCACAAATAGAGGCTTCTTCCTTCTACTTCTGGGGTCTTAGGCCAGGGCCTTAAGGGTCTAAGTCTCAGTTTCCTCTTATATAAAATGGAACTAAAACAGTATCTAACCCTAGGCTATCTGGAGAATCAATGAGACGGTGCCTGGGAAAGGCATTTCCTGAAGGAAGGCTTGGCAAAGGAGCCTCCTGCATGGCCACGTTGAGGTCTTTGTGGCGGGGAATTAGGGAGGACTCGCGAGTAACTGATTAACCGTAAGGAAGGTGTCAGCTGGGCGTGCAGGGCCTTGGCCCGGCCTGCCAGGCTGAGGGATGGGAATTCACCTCAGGGCGATGGGGAGCCACGGCGCGTGTGTGAGCAATGTAGGAAGGGTATCAGAGCTGCGTGTGGCGAGCTCACCTGGGGAACTGCAGAGGGACGGCCAGTGGACCAGAGAGGAGGTAAAACTCAGGACAGGAGCTGAGAGGACCGCCTTCGGTCCTCTGACAAAAGCACTACGGTAAGAACCTTTGTTCCCTTTCATGGAAAAGCCCCTTCTTTCTCCGGCCCCGCCCCCGCGGAATCCCAGGCCCGCGCTTGCGCGCGGGCAGCAGGGAATCCCCGGCTCCGCAACAGTGCGCGGGAGGGGGCGTGAGACGGGAGTTCCGTGCTCTCCCAGCCCTCCCCGCGCGCATTGCCCGCACGACCAGGCGGGGCCGTGGGGAAGCCGGGCGCACACTGCGCCTGCGCGGGGGTGCTCGCTTCACGCGCTAGGGCTTTCCCGTCGAGCGCGTGGCGGGGAGGGAAAGCCTCGCCGGGGGCGCATGCGTCGATCGCTGCCCGACCCCCGCCCTGTGGGCAAGGGAATCCTCACACGCCGCAGTGCGCACTGGGGGCGGGGTGGGGAAACCGGCTCAAACCAGAGTGGGGTTTGCTGAGGAGGTGGCACCGGAGGGAGAGCGAGCAGGGTCTTCCGGAGGTTCCCGCTCGGGCCCTCGCCGTCGCCTTGGCAACGGGGCGCGCGGGCCGCAGCGAGGGGGGCGGCGGCCTCAGGGAAGCCGGGCGACTCTGCGCCTGCGTGGAGCTCGGTGCCGGTGGCCGGGGTTCCCCCTCGTGCGCCCCGGGGACCTGCGGTGGGGAGGGGAGGCGGTTCGCAGAGGAGAGGGTGGGTGTCTGGGGAGGAGGTTACTGCGGAGAGAGGGGCTTTGGAGGAGGGGAGGATGGTGAAGGGACGTGGAGGAGGGGTGGGTACCAGAGAAGGTGGGGAAAAGGCGAAGGGCTGTGGAAGATGGGGAGAGGAGTGTCTGAGGAGGAGGAGTGGGCGGATGGGGTAATGTGGGAGTGTGTGGGAGGAGGGGGACAACAAAGGAAGAGAGGAGGGTAGGGGGGAAACTTCAGCAGTTAAGGGACGTGGACAACGTGAGGGGGACAAAGAAAAGCCTAAGAAGGGAACACGTGGGGGGTCTGGAGGAGATGGGAGGGGAGAGGACCGACGCCAATAGGGCTCCTCCTCCTCTCCCCCCTAGCGGACCCCAGTTTCGCTTGGGCAGAAGATCTGGGCCTAGGGTTTCCAGATTTAGAAAAGAAAACTACAGGTTTCCCAGTTAAACTTGACTTTCAGGTAAACAACGATTTTTTTTTTGTAACAACGAATAATTTTTATCTTTATAAGTATGTCCCATTCCGTGCCCTGTATTTTATGTGGCAGACCTAATATTGATTGGGCACCCCCTTTCTACCCCACTCCCCTGCCTGTCCTTTGAGGCTTTCTGAAAGCTCTTGGAGGATGCCTTTGTCTCTTCCCTCCCTGGCTCCCCATATCTGTGCATGCTGGGTCCCCCCACTTCCCTTGCCATCTCCTACCCTTCTGGCGTTGAACACCAGCCTGAGGTCAGGTCCTGGCCTGGCAGTGAAATGTGCAAAGAAAAGGCACTCACCCCCCACAAGTCCCTTAAACCCTTGGCTGTGGGCCTGGCCCTGCTGAGGCCACAGGTTCTTGCTCTTCCCAGCCTCACCTTTTCCCAGAACCCCGTGGCTTTACTCTCAGGGGTCAGGAATCCCCACCCCCTCCTAACTCACCCTCCATCTCTGGGCATTTAAATTTATAGTAGGTGCTCAAACATTTCAGGGTAAATTTATGGAGGCAAGTATTGGGGGGTGGGTATTTGATTTCTCAACACAGCTGTGATTTCTGTCGCATGGGGGCATATACCCTCTCGGAGCTTTCTACCCTCCAACAAAGCGATTTTCCTTTTATCCTCCCCTTTCATTTCAAAAAGTATAAGAAAACATGATGGAAAAGCTAATATAACAAAGGAAAGGTCACTCCCCTCCCCAGAGCCCATGCCCAGGGCTGCCCCCAGTGTCTCCCCCTCCCAGCAGTTCTCATCTTTGTTCTTCAGACGGATTTGCCATCTATTTGCCATTTGAACAGACACTCCTCCGTACTGGCTTCTGCTCAACAGGCCCAGAACTCGGTCCCTGCGGGCCATTTTTCTCATGGCATGTTACTCTGGAAACAGGCTAAGCCATCCCCTGGGGGTGGGGGGAAGCAACATCTGGGTGTCTGTGTTTTTAGTTTCACTGGAAGGTGACGCCCCTGCAGAAGCAGGGGTTGGATCTTTTGTGCCATGTCCTAGGGGTGCTTTCCAGGGTGGTTAGCGGGGCAGTGGTGCCATCTGTCTGTTTGGAGCTGGGTAGCTCCCAGCTGGGAGTGGTGCTGGGTGAGAGTTGGCCCCTCCTCTCATCAGCCAGGCCTGAGTTGCGCCCGAGTGGGGGGTACATTCCCTGGGGGAGGCAGAAGGTGAGGAAGTAACAGAGCACACCAGGAATTGAAGATGGTAAACTAGAGGGGTGTGGCTAGAGCAGGAGGTGACCTCAGACCAGGCTCTAAAAGACAACAGTGGGTGAAGGAAGGGTGATCCTGGGAGGAGGAACAGCAGATGCAAAGGCCCTGAGGCTGGACACATTAAGACAGAGGCTGAGTATGGCCAGAGTGAGGTAGGTGATCAAGGGAAATAGCCCTAGTCTTGGGTCAAAAGGGAATGGGAGCGAGGCTACTCAGGACTTGGAGGGGGAGAATAGTTCTTTCTCTAGGTTCAAGGAGGAGGGTGCTAGTTATGTGGACAGGGACATGATTCAGTCACATAGCTGAGGACAGAATTCTGTAGCTGCATCATGGAGAAAGGACCCGGGAGACAGTGGACAAGAGCAGCAGCAGGACTGGGTGGGGCATTCTGGGGGTGCCACAGGGCAGTTGTCTGGGTTCAAGGGAGGGGGACTGGTCCTCCCTCCATGAAGCCACCCTGTTACTGCTGGTTCTTTACTCTCCCTCCCTGTGCCCTACCAAGGTAGGGACTTCAGACTCCACCCAGGGGTGGAGAGTTATCCCCACAGAGGTTCTGGGTGAGACCCCTCTTCCAGTTGAGTACCCGCGGTTCGCGGTTCCCCCACCTTTCCCTTTCTCTGCCTCCACAATGCATACCCTAGCGGTCCCCCGCCCCTTTGTTCTCTTTCCCTCCACACACGGTCACGGTCACGCTGGCGGCTCCTTCTGAGAGCATCTCACACACAATGGGAAGGAGGGGGATTCGCTCCCAATGGCCCTCCACCCGGTTCCCCGCGGTCCGCATCCTCCAGCCCCGCCCGCGCCGTGGAATCCCGGCCTCCCGGACCCCACCCGGGGAAGGCATTACCTTTCAGGAGACGCTCCCGGCGGCGTGGGGGGGGTGGGGGGGAAGGGAAGGGTTGGAGAGGGAGGGCTATTTTTAGAATGAATGGAAGAAAAGAGGGGGGAAAACAACAACAACAACAACAAAAAGGATGGAGTCTCGTGGAAGCCTTCTGGCTCCCAGAGGAAACCCCCTCAACCCAGGCCGAGGCAGAAGGTGGGTGGGGGTTCAGAGACTGGGTGGGTGGGGCTGCGGGGGGCAGGGGGCGGCGAGGGGGAACTTGGTGGTCTCGGAGGGCACCACTCCTCCTGTGGGGGAGCTGGAGGAGAACAGCAAAATGTAGCGGGCGGCCCCAAAGACCTCTGAGAGCTGGAGGGACCCCAGAAGTGGATGCTGTCCAGTCGCAGGAAAGAAATCAGCTCAGAGAGGGGCCTGAGCTGGGCCAAGGTCGCAGGGGGTGCTGAGTCCTGCGCAGCGCCCCTTCCGTCACCCCTAGTGACCCAAACCCCGGGAGCCGCATTCTTATAATTTGGCAGAGTGACCTTCACAGTCTCGCTGCCCAGGCCCCTGCTGTTCACGTTCAGCAGGGTCCCTGAATCGCGCAGAGAGAGGGGGATGTCACAGCCCCACAATGACATTAGAGAAGTTTTCTGTGGTTTGTTTTGTGGCCACCCGGGTACCCCTTCCTCCGCGGGACCTTCTAGCCCCAGCAACGTCACCAGCTGCCTGAAGACTCCGGGTTCCCCTGGACCTCCCAGGCCCCAGAGCCCGCCCAAGCTTGGGGGCTTAATTGCTTTCCTTTCTCTCTCTGGCTTCATTCTTTCTCCAGACGCCGGAGAGCGACCCCCACAGAGAGGCGGGCAGCCGCTTCTATGATGCTGGGGGGCTGGGTCCTGGCCAGGGGCTCCCCATCTCTGGGTCTCAGTTTCCCCATCTGTAACATGAACGTCGTGGGCCCGGAGCGGCAGAGGGTCCTCCCAGCTCTTTGAGCGTTCTTTGGGATTGGCTGTTACACCCCTGCGGGGAGGGGGATTCCCTCCCCACCCTTTCTGGAGAAGCGTCGTGGAGAGGGGGTCGCCCGGTGGCCGCCGCAGTCCGCCTCTCTCGCTCCCCCGGTAGGCGCCCCTCCCCAGGAGGCGGGGCGGGGCCCAGGTCGGCGGGGAGGGGGTCAGCTCTGCGGCGGCGCGCGCACACCCTCCCTCCCGGCTCACACGCCCTTGCCCGGCCGTGCACTTGTCTTCGCGCTCGGGCCAGGCGGCTGGGGCTCCGGCGGCGGCGGCGGCCGTCTCTGGCCGGTGAGTAGGCAGCAGTGGGGCATTGGGGCGGGGGGCGGTTTACAGGGCGGGGGTCCCAGCGGCTCTCCCCTTCTCCTTGGTGGGCGTTTCGGTCAGGGTTTGCCCCGACTTCGGGAATTCAAAGGGGGAGATGCGGGAGGGAGGGAAACCCCTTCCATCCCACCTGACCCCCCCCTCCTCCGCCCAACTCCAAGCCCCGAGTCACTCCAGACGCACCCCCACCACCACCGCATACCCCTATGAGGAGGGGGCTACCGCTCCGGAAATTTGAAATGCGGAGACGTCCTCCCACAGAGGTGAATGAAGGTGGAGACAAGGGGACCCTCTGGCGCTTGCAGGGGGGAGGGGTAATGGGGGAGAGGACCAGCTCGATTGCTCTCTTCCCCTTCCCTGCCTCTCAGTCCTTTCCACCTCCCACTGAGTGTGGTGGGGATTCCCCCGGCCGGCCCACTGCAGAGTGGAAGGAAAACCCCCTCCTCCCCCCGCCTGCCAGCCTACTGTGCGTGGGAGCTCTTGCTCGGCTCTCCCCTAAAGTCCACCCCCCACCCCTACACCACTGATTGGGATAGGGGCTGAGGCCAGAGAGGGTTAGCATTTACCCAAGGTCAGAGCTGGGCAGAGGCAGAGTTGTGTTTGTGGTGGACTCACTAACCCCAGAACTCACCTGGTGGTATCAGTTCTAGGGTCTTCTGCTCCCTGCGCTTAACAGTCAGGGTGGGGCTCAAGGACCCTGTCTGGAAATAGGGAGGGGGGAGTTCCACGCTCTTCCCAAGTCTCTCCACCCTGTGGGAGGGTGGGACAGAACTCAGTGGATAAGCCCCTCACCTGGCTCCCTCCAGGTTCCCAGGCATCTTGTCCCTCCTAGACCCTTTTCCTTCAGCCTCCTTAGGCTGCCGTAGAGCTCTAAGGTAGTCTGGCTGATGAAGGGAAGATGGGGAGGGGGTCAAGGGGTACTTCCAGAACTCATAGAGTCATCTCCACTCTGACACACTGACCCACTGCGTGACCTTGGGCAATCACCCTGTTCTCCCAGGACAAGAGTCAGATCCAGGGCCCCTCTGACTGGAATAGGCAGCCCCTGAGCTGTCCAGGGGGCCCCTGGCCCCACTCCAGACCTCCAGCAAGAGGAAGGGCAACTGGGACGTCCACTTCAGACTGTTACCCCTTCAGTCCCTTTCTGGGGTCGAGCTCCCTCACCCCTCTCCGCCACAGGGCTCTTCTGTGTCCTCTTTGGCCCGCTCCTCCAAGGTGGGGCCTGGGTACCAAGGGGCTTGGGCAACAGCCCAGTACAGAGTGAATTCCTTGAGGGCGCTGCAGACTTCAGGGCAGCTACAGACTGGGTGAGGATTTGGGGGTGGCCAAGAATACAGCTGGTCAAGTCAGGGTTCCCTGTCTCCTTCATCCTCACACTAGCCCGTCCCAGCCTCACCCACCTAGATCTCCCTGTGGTGAATGAACTGGGGAGTGGGGGGAAGTGGGCAGGGCAGGGAACGGTATTGGGAAAGTCAGAGCGTTTAGTGAGAAGTGGTGTCCTGTGGAAGGAAGTGGGGCTTCCAGGGAGGGTGCCTGGTATAGGGTGGAAATATGAGCAGGGGCTCTTTGAGGGACCTGGGCCCGGAAACAAGGCCACACTGGCCAGACAACACCATTAATCTTAAGTTTCCCTAAAACTTACAAGGTAATTCAGCTAGTCAGAAGAGAGATCTATTGTAAAGACTATTGCTGTGAGGGGCTATATGCACCCCCACCGTCCTGGGGCCCTGCCTCTACCCCACACCCCATGTCTGGTCCTTATAGGTTGAGGGGAGAAGAAAGGCAGCTCAGCCCCCTGCCAGCCAAGTGGTAATCCAGCAGGATCAAAGGGGACAGGCCCTTTGGTGGTGCCTCATCAGGGAGACCCCTGCATACCAGGGTGAGTAAATCCAGATTCGGGTGTTTTTTGAGAGTGGTCCAGGAGCTGGGTAGGAGAACTGGTGATCTAAGAAAAAAGTGCCAACCTTTGACATCATACAAACAAAATATAACAAAACAGCTATGCCTTCTAGAGCCCCCAGAGGGTGACTGTCGGTTTTCTCCTCACTGGTGGTGGGGAACCTGCTCAGAGAGGCTGGGTGACCTGCTCTGTGTTATACAACCGGGGGGGAAGGGGCGGTTTGCCCCAGGTTGGAAGGTTCCCCCACCCCTATAGCCTCCACTGCCCAGATTCTGTGGTCTTGCTCCCCGAGACACCTTTTAGGGAGCAGCTCCTTCACCCTTTCTTTCGCCTGCAAACACTGGCTGACATTCAGGGTCAACAGTGAGCCGTCAGTGGGGGTGTGGGGAGAATTGAGATATGTATGAGCATGTAATCAGTTGACAAACACTGAGCAGGTACTGTGTGCTCTGGACTGGGCACTAGTGATGCAGCAGGGAGGGAGGCTGGCCCAGATCAGCCCTTGTGAGATGTACCCGGAGGAAAATAAAACACAGTGTTGTGTTAGAGAATGACCAGGGCAGAGGGGCCCCTCCAGGGAGGTGACCATGAGCTGACACCCGGAGGAGGAGGAGTCAGCCAGGTGGGAGCTGGGAGAACAGCATACCAGGCAGCAGGAACAGCATGTGCAAAGGTCCTGAGGCAGAAACGAGTTCGACGTGTTTGAGAACAGTGAGGAGGCTGCTATAACTGGAACAGATGAGCAAGGAAGAGAGGAGGAAGATGAAGACAAAGGGGTCTGCATGTAGAGGCTGAGGTAGAGTGGACTGCAGAGCCGTGGTGAGCCAAGGAGGGTGTGTGAGCATCGAAGAGACATGGTGGTCTGATTTATGATTTTCAAAAGCCTCTGTAACTACTGTGGAGACCAGGAATGTTGGGGCAGGAGTGGAAGTGGCAGAAGGCCAGAGGGGAGCCCAGGAGGCAACTGGGTAGAGTTGGCTGGGCTGGGACTGTGTAGAGTCAGGGAGAGAGAGAAATGGGCAGATTCTGGGACTGAACTGGGTGGGCCTGGAGAAGGGAGTGTGTGTGACCAAGTTCCTGCCCAGTGCTGAGGAACTGTGAGGAGAGAGGGATTTGTCATGCCCTGGGAAATCTGGGAAAGTGTCCTGGAAGAGATGTTCTTGCTCTTTGAGCTACGTCTAGAAGGGCAAGTAGGCCTTTGGTGGTGTCCATCTGGAGTTATGGTGAGGGTCTAATTGTATGGATGCCACAAGGGCCACGGGGAGCCACGGAGCACTCTGAATCACAAGCAACACGATGAGATTTTAGCAAGGAAAGATGCCTCTGGGGCGGGGGGGGTACTCGCAGAGACTGGACTAGAGCCAGAGAAGCCAGGAAGACGCTTGAACCATTCAGGTTCTGATCAGGCCGAAAGTCACTTGGAGCATCTAGTGAGTGCTTGTGTACCTAGCACAGTTGAGGGAGATTAGCTGCCTAGCCCCGCTCACTGCCCTCAGAGGGCCCCCACTACCCTGCCGAGGGAACCAAGGCTCAGCGAGGGAGGAGCCCTTGGCTGTGACCACTACGTGACTTTCCAGGGATGTAGCAAAGGCCTGCAACCTTAACAGAAATGTCTTTCTCTCCCGGTCCTGGAGGCCAGGGCCTGCAATCCCTGGGTGGGCAGGGCCGTGTTCCCTCTGGAGGCCCTAGGGCATGATCTTCTTTTTGGCTCTTCCCCTTCCTGGGGGCTCCAGGTGTCCTGTGGCTTCTGGCCACATCACTATCTTCATGTGGTGGTCTGCCGTGGGTCTGTGTCTGTGTGTGTCTTCACGTGGCCTTCTTAGGAGGACCCCTGGTCATAGGG
Organism: Lutra lutra; assembly: GCF_902655055.1. Taxonomy (NCBI): domain Eukaryota; kingdom Metazoa; phylum Chordata; class Mammalia; order Carnivora; family Mustelidae; genus Lutra; species Lutra lutra. The sequence continues at coordinate 209,820,767 of NC_062278.1, read as the reverse complement.
TTAAGGCCCACCCTAATCTAGTATGACTGTCCCTTCATTTAATGGGATCTGCAAAAACCCAGTTTCCAAATAAGGTCACCTTCTGAGGTCTTAGGTGGACTGGACCCTAGGGTCCTAGATGGGGGAGGCTCATCAAACACATCTCTGCAGGTGGGACCCCTGCCGGCCTCTGACTTGGCCCTTCCCTTTCGCTCCTTCCCTCTGGCCACACTACTGTCTCTTCTCTTCCTCAAACATGCCCTCCTTGGTCCCATCTTAGTGCCTTGACCCTCGCAGTGCCCTTCACCTGGTGCCCCCTTCTAGCTCTCCCAGCACCTGCTCCTTGGCCCCTTTGGAATGTTCCCCGCTTCTGGGAGGCCTCCCATGACCACCCCAAAGTCTCCTCCTCTGTTCCAATCATTAGATCATTAGGATCATCTCCTAATACTTGTGTATCTAGAATTCCTACTGGTCCTTTTGTTTGGAGAGGTTTATTCCAGGAGTTCTAGAAATTCAACTCCAAGAAGAACAAGTTTTTATCTCCGACTCTGCCTTCCCAGCACCAGACTCAGAAAAGGGGCTCAGTGACTACATGAATGAATGAATGAATGAATGAATATATTGCCCACCCTGCCATCTCCACACTCAGGGGGAACTCAGGGTTCAACCTCCTGGGCAGTCATCTGCCAGGCCCCAGATGGGTCTGAGATTTGTGTGGATGCCAGTTGGAGGGAGGGGGTAGGTGACCAGTCCATCCCTACTCAGGCAAGCTATGGGTCCCATAGCCCCTTTGAGGCTCTCCCAGGTCTCCTGCACCTGGACCTTTGGCCACTGCCCTAGACTTGTGGCCCAGCCCTCAGGCCCCTGGAAGGGTGCTTCCTGATCAGCAACCACCCCATCCCCTGCCTGTTCTTTAGGCCATTTCCTGGGAGTTTGAGTCCCACTGGGGGCATCCCAACTGACAAGTTCATGTGTCGGCTCCTCGGGTCTCTCCCAGCCAACCATGGGCTGATACAGGGCTCTGTCTGCAATGAAATCTCAGGCGGTGACCACCTACAGCCCCACGTCCGTCCACCCCTGACCCCTGTCCACCTCGGCCAGCCTTGTCTCCGAGGGGTGAGGTTCAAGCAGGGAGGAGGGCAGACTTGGGTAGACAGTGGTCATTCACCAGGTCAACCATCCTAAGTTTAGCTCCTTGATAGGTGTCCCTGGTCCCTTAGGGCAGGTGAGCCCCGAGGGGAAAGAGGGATCTTTCCAGAGAGAGAAGATGGGTACAGAGCCTGCAGGGCCTGCTCGGGGTGGGAGGGCCTGGAGGAGCCTCCAGGGTCCGTGGCCCATGCCTTTGTGAATATCTGGATGTTTCCGTGTTAGACTTGAATTCAAAAAGCATCTGATGCAGCAGGCACTCCACGGAAGCCTGCACAGGCTGGAGTCAGCCTGTGGGCACGGTATGAATGCTTCGTGTGGGGCAGGGATCCGCACAGGGGCAGGCCCAGGCTGGCAGGGGCTGGAGCACTGAAAGCAGTACAAGGATGTGTGCCAGGTCCTGAGGGAGGTGTGGGTGGTTCCAACGTGACCGTGCTTTAGAAAGAGCCCCCAGCAGCCCAGGCAGGCCTGGGGTGGGGGGCTGCTGCGCGGATGGGCGGATAGGGATTACAGAACAGCGTGGCTATTCCTCGAGCATGGCTTGAGAATGCATCCATTTAGGGTCCCCCATCCTGGCACCCCTGCGAACATGGCAGGGCTTTGAGTGGTCCCCGGGTTTCCACAGCCAGGCCTTCTTTGGGGTGTCCCCAATAGGCTGGGATGAGAAACAGAAGTCTCATCCGCCGACCCCGGGGCCATCACCTGGCCCTGCGCAGCCTCATCGCTGGCCCATGAGACTACCCCCTGCCCAGGTAGCCATCCACTCATCCTCATTCAGTCCTGCTGTTTTAACCGGACACCACAGAGGAAACAGATCAGCAGACTACAGGTAGTGACGAGCGCTCAGATGTTCCTGACCCTGTCCCAAGCTCTGAGCTGGGAAGAAAACAGTGGGGGACTGGGAGAGAGGTGGGGGGTGGGGGTCAGAGCTGGACTCAGTCACCCCAGCCAGTCAGGGATAGGGTAAGGCCTAGGCAGCTGGGGGAGGAGGAGGAAAGAGCTCCCCCTTCCGCACCCTCAAAGCCCCTTCCAGCCATTATTAAGTTGAATAAATGAGTCGCCCAAGGACACCTTAGGTGCCAGGAGAAAGGAGCATGGTTTTGGACAAGCAGGCTTCTGCTGGCCTGCCATCCTCGTATTGGTGGTAAGGGTTAGAAATGGTGGGGCTAAGTACCAAGAAGATGGTCTTGAACCCATGGCCCTAACAAGCACCCCCTCAACTCCTAGAAGCCCCCACGTTAGGGTCCTAGGCACCCTGCACTTGGCAATAGACAGCAAGCAAGACGTCTGAGAGGGTCACGTCAGGAGGGAGGTGTCCAGTCGCTTTGCGAAGTTCTCCTCTCAGCGAATGTGTGTATTTGAGGGGTCGAGGGTTGGCTGGAGTTTGGGGACTTGATTTTGGAAAGGGGGGTCTCTAGGAGTTACCGAGAGCTGTCGGGGGCCGGAGTTGTCGCTTCGCTAAGTCAGGTGCCCTCCATTGCGTCCAGCCAGAGAGCGAGTTTGAGGACCCGCTGAGCGCTGGGGACTGAAGGGGACTCCGGGGAATGTGGGATCTTTAAATGTAGGCGGGGCTTGCGGGGTCGCCGGGGGCGGTACCAACCCGGGCTCGACCAATCGGCGGCTCCGCCCGCGTCGCACCGCCCCCTCCTCTCCCGGCCCGGGCGGGCGCTCGCCCCCGGCCGGGCCCGTGGACAGGGCGGCGGGGGATGCACCCGCCGCCGCCCCTGGCCCGGCCTCCTCCGGGCCCCGCGTCCGCCGTCTGCTGCCCGCCCCGTCCGCGGCCCCGGCCCCGGCACGCACGCGAGGGTCTGCGGCCGCGCGGGACCCTCTCCCCTCCATCCTCTTCTGCCCGTGGGAGCCGAGCCCTGCAGGTACGGGGTGGGACGGACCAGAGCGCTCTAGGAGCGAGGCGCGTCCCGGAGGGGGGACGCGCGGTTCGGGACAGGGTCCAGGACAGAGGGTCTCCCTAGGGTCTGGAACCCAAGGGATGCAGAGTGGGAGGGAATGCATGTGTATGTGCACTGTCTGAGTGAGTGCAGATTCACGGACCCCCCACTCCGAAGGGGAAAGGTACTGGGTTCACTTTGGCGGGGGTAGAGCAGTGAGTCTCCAAACTCCATAGATAGGGTGGGGAGAGCTCTTGGGGTGTAGGCAGTAACCTGGGACTGACTTGGGAATGGGAGGGAGGAGACCCTCACCACTGGCCCCTAGGTACTGCCCTCAGGGTCGCCCCTACAGGGGCCAGGGAGCCGGGTCTCCCAGCTGTCCCTGGACAGAGGTTGGGGTACCCCCACAGAGCACTGCCTTGGCTGTCCTGGAGGGCTGCAGATGTGAGTGCTGGAGGCTGGGGGCCAAATTGGAGATGCTGATGGGTCAGAGTGGAGGGCGCTGTTGGAGGCAGCCATGGGGAAGGCTGGGCAGGCTAACTGCACGCTGCTGACTGCTGGCAGGTTTCTGACTGGTGTTGATGGGGGTGGGGGAGCGCCCAAGGGAACTGGGCAGTCGGTACCTTGCTGTACCCACTCCCGGGCAGCTCAGGGCTGGGAGGGCATGTGGAACCTGTCCACCCTGCAGTGCTAGGGCCAGAAGAGTGATGCTGGGTGGGGTGTCTTGGGGACCTTACCCAAGGTGTGTCCCCACAGGGACACATGCCCCACAGCTTGCCCACACATCCTGGAAGGTTCTGCCATGTGCTGGTTCCTAAAAGTGGTGGGGTGGGCCCTAGTTCCTAAAAGTGGTGGGATGGGCATTTTGCCCCAAGGGGCTCTGTCTTGGAGACTGACAGGCAGGGGGCACCTTCTTGTCCAGTTCTGAAGGATGGAGTGTGGCCCTGGGCAGCTCCACCACCACGAATGTATCCGTGGCCACACGCTAAGCATTTCCCAAGTGAGATCTCACTTTCATCCTAGCGGCCGACCCACTGCGGGGGGCACCAAGGCCCCTGAGAAGAGGGCAGTGACTTCATCCCAGCTAGGACACCTAAGGGTCCCTCCCAGGCAGCCACTGCATTTGTGAAAGGGCTCATCATTTGTGAAAGGGCTCACTCGAGGACCCTTGGGATCTGGCCAGTTTGCATTTCTGTTGGGTGGGAGACCTTGGAGGAGCTAGCTCTCCTGTTCCCTGCCACCTGCCTACCTCCTCCCACTCCTGAGTCCTCCTAGGTACCCCCTGCCTTTTGTGGCTCACAAGGTTCCCACAGCATCTCTTGGGATGGTGTGGAAGCAGGTACTTGGCTCATCCTTCCATCCCAGCCTTCAGTGAACAGAGGTCTCATGCCCCAGACATGTTAGGTGGTTTTGGTGATTCTAGAGGCCCTCAAAACCAGATGCGGCCCAGTAGGGTGTTTCTAATGTTTTAGAACCCATTGGCAAACCCATGTCCTTCACCCAGAAAAATACACCCTTCCATAGACATCCAACCTTGGCCAGAGTTTCAGAGGGGCTCCTGATTCTTTGGGAATTTCTTTCTTTCTTTCTTTCTTTCTTTCTTTCTTTCTTTCTTTCTTTCTTTCTTTCTTTTTAAGATTTTATTTTTTCATTTGACAGAGAGAGACACAGTGGGAGAGGGAACACAAGCAAGGGGAGTGGGAGAGGGAGAAGCAGGCATCCCGCCGAGCAGTGAGCCTGAAGCAGGGTTTGATCCCAGGACCCTGGGATCATGACCTGAGACGAAGGCAGACGCTTAACAACTGAGTCACCCAGGCACCCCTCTTTGAAAATTTCTAAGGAGCCCTGGGACCCCAGCTTTAGGCCCAGTTGCAGTAGAGGAGGGGAAGGCAGACCTGAGCAAGTGGGGGGTTTCTTGTCCCCACCCAGCCTCGCAGAAGCTGCCCCCTTCTATGGAGAGTCAGGCAGGACTCTCTGTCCTTCCGTGTCCTCTGAGATCACAGGTATGTTCAGACGCCCACAATGCCTGTGTCCCAAGCTCTGTGGCCCGTCAAGGGCAGGGCCGAGCTGGCTCCCTTCTCAGATGGTGGCTTGGCAAGAGGGAACTTGGCAGATCTAGCCACTCACTGTCCCCAGATGGTACCAACTTAGTTCTTGCCCTTCCTGGCTTTGTGACCTTGGGCAAGGTGCTAAACATCTCTGAGCCTTGTCTCCCATCTGTGAAATGGGACCAGGATGGCCACCTACCTCACTGAGTGGCAATGGGGATTAAACGTGGTAATTCTCATAAAGAGCTCAATAAAGGCCACAATCAGCACTGGGTATACATTCACATCGTGGGCGCTGGAAGCTCCACCCCCCTGCTGCCTCTCTCCCTCCCAGAGGCCACCTGTACCCATCCCCCCAACCCCTCCCTGCCCAGGGCACCTTAGGACGAGGCTGCCAGGCAAGGAGGAGCATGGCGGACACACGGCTGAATTTGGCCTATGCGTCGGGCGGCTGAGTCACATCCCCAAACTGCATCTTCATCAGTGCGTTTCGGAAGGTCGTTTGCAGCACCCCACCCCCTCCAGGCGCTGTCTGCCAGGCCACTTGCCTCTCCTACCTATGCCCCTGAGCCCCAGGCGAGGACCTTCTGCGCTCTCAGGAGAGATGGTAGGAGTGGTGCCTGGGGTTTCCTCATCCCCCGGGTGCGAGCAGGGTCTGGGATTGCTGCGTGTGTCCCGGTGACAAGCTCACAGCCCTGCCAACAGCTATGGCCCTCTGGGTAGCAAGCAGGGGCCCTGGCCCAGGAGGAGAGTGGCACCTGAGTGTTTGTGAAGGTGGAGTGAGAGATCAGGGCCAAGGTCAGCCTTACAAACTGGGAAGTGCTGGGCCTGCAGGAGACCAGCCCGTGTAAACCATGAGGCGTCAGACCCGTGTGAGGCCAGGCATCATCAGCGGAAGCATCAGGCCACAGGTGGCCCTGGCCTGGTTGATGTGATGGGATGGCTGAGAGTGGTGAGGGAAGGGACACTTTCTGATGCTCACGAGGTCACTGCCATGTCATGGAAGGGGCATTTCTTGTGTTCCTACTGTGTGCTGGCACCAGCATATGGGGACATGTCATGGGTGGGTCAGATGCTGTCTTGGGGGTGCCAGACAAGGGGCACAGGTGGTCCTGCCCTGGCCAAGGTAACCCGTGCCTTTCCTGGTAGCATGGCTTGTCTCATCCTGTCCTGGTGTGACAGTTTCCGTGTCTTTCTCCCGGAGGGTGTGGCTTCTGGGCTGGGGTGGCATCCTGTCTGTACATACGGCCCTCTCTTCTGGGCCTGGTACCTAGGCACCTGCAGTGCATGCCAGCCTGGCCTTTTCAAAGAGGACAGCACTTGTCAGGGGAATCTCACAAGGCAGCCCAGTCTAGAATCCACCCTATAAGGAGATGGTCCCTTTATAGCATGGTGCCTCAGTTTCCCTAGCTATAAAACTGGCCAAATTCCAGGACCCCCTTCTTGGGGGCATGGTGAGGATGGAGGAGAAAATTTGGGGGAAGGATAGAGCCTGGCATATAGTAGATGTTCACTAAATGCCAGCTTGTGGGAGGGGGAGATGTGGGGGAGGGTCTAGCAAGTGGTAACCCTGGAGGTGAGACTCCAGGCAGCCTTGTCATGTATGTGTCACTGGCATCAAGGTCCTTGCTCTTGAACATGATGCCAGAGGACACTGCCCTATCCAAGGGCAGAATGCAAGGGTATCAGGGCAATGAGTCTGCTCCTTGGTAGCCTGGTGGGGAAACTGAGGTTGACCTGAGATCACACAAGGCCAGGCTGAGCACATCTCACAAGGCCCCACAGAATCAATTCTGGGACCTTAGAGCTGAATGCTCGGTTGCCACACTGGTCATGGAATCTCTTTGGAGATCACAGACCTCCTTCCGCCCAGGCAGGAGGGAGCTGGGTAGGGGTGTCCCTGTAGCCCCAGCCATTGTCCTAATGTCCCCCACACTGAGGTGTGTTCAGGCTTTTGGATAGCTCTAGGGGAGGAAATGGAGGCTCAGTAGGGTGACATTAACTTGTCCAAGAGCCTGAAGGTCAGGAGGAGTCAAGCCTGGATTGGAATCATCTCCCAACCACACACTTACACGGCCTCCAGCCCTCCCAGGCAAACCTGCTGGCAAATTCCATTCCCAGACACTCAGAAGTCTTTACTGAGTGTCTGCTGTGTGCTAGGCATTGTTCTAGGTACCTGGAGACAGAAAATCAGTGGGCATAGTTTTGGTAAGAGGCCACAGCAGATGCAAGGACCCCAGGCAAGACCAGGCTTGTCACTATCTGGTGATGGGGATGCTTATGGGGCTGGAAGGGAATGACTCTGGGGAGAGGGAGAAGGTTGAGGTGGGTAGGAGCCAGACCACAGAGGACCTTCTGGCCACAGGGAGAATTTTGGTTTTCATGCAACGGCACTGGGGAGCCTTGGGAGGTTTTTTGAGCAGAGGAGGATTGTAGGCTGACTTGGAATGGCCATCCCACATGTCAGCCTTTCTCGGTTCATGGCTTCCTGAGCCTCAAAATGTTCTGGGTGGTGGCAGTGGTCCCTGGCCCTCTGGTCCGTTGGCCAGGCCCTGCCATGACTGTGTCCCTTATGCCCCCTCAGGTCAGCGCGGGCACCCAGTCTCTGAGCCATGCTGGGCCCCGGGCGGCCTACAGCGAGCCCAACCCCGGCGCCCACATAGTCATGAACAGCCACAGCCACAATGGCTGTGGGGGGCGGCCGCTGGGCAGTGGGCTGGGTGCCCAGGGCAGAGATCCTTCGGAGCCCGAGGCTGGCCACCCCCCCCAGCCCCCACATGGCCCGAGCCTCCAGGTGGTGGTGGCCAAGAGCGAGCCAGCCCGGCCCTCACCCAGCAGTCCCCGGGGACAGCCCCAGGACCAGGAAGAGGAGGAAGACGATGAAGAGGATGAGGCAGGCAGGAGGAGGGACTCAGGGAAGACCCCAAACGTGGGCCACCGCCTGGGCCACCGGCGGGCACTCTTTGAGAAGCGGAAGCGCCTCAGCGACTACGCCCTCATCTTCGGCATGTTCGGCATTGTTGTGATGGTGACCGAGACGGAGCTGTCCTGGGGGGTCTACACCAAGGTAGGCATAGCCCTTCCCCTCGGCACCCCAGGGAAGCCCCTTCTGGGCCTGCCTGGCTCCCCCATCGCTCCCTGGGCACCGGTCAGGGACCACATTGGCCACAGGAGAAGCAGGTGGAGGGTGCTGGGAGGAGGGGGCCCCGGAGGCGGGGAATACTGGGCAGGCTGCCCAAGGGGAAGTTAGGTTTCAGCCCATTCCTTCTGCCCTGCACCAAGAGACCACACCCTGGCTTCAGGTGGGGGCGGGGGGCTGTCCCCCAGGCCGGGCCCAGGATAAGAGAGCCCCAGAGAAGGCCTTGGGCCCCAGAGCCCGGAAAGAGCTTCTTCTGAGAGTGGTTGGGCTGGGTTATGAACCTGGCTCTGTGTCCCCTTGTGCCCCGCAAGGTTGTGTGAGGACAGAGTGAGATTGGCATACCAGCCTATAAACGATGAAACAGAGAAGGTGAAGGAGGCCAGGCCTTAGAGACCGTGACAGCCTGTGTCTACATGAGGCCAGGCCTCATAGATGGCCACACTCGAGGACTTTAGAAGGCCAGGCCTTATAAGCTCCGAAGTATAGGCCAGCCTTGCTGTCAACTCAGGCCTAAGGAGTAAAGACAGAAGCATGGCTTCCTGAATAAAGAGCCCAGGTGGGGGTCAGGAGGGACACCCACCCCCCAACATCCTTGTCCTCCTGCCCTCTGCTTTCTCTCTCTCTCTCTCTCTGCCCAGGAGTCCCTGTACTCATTTGCACTCAAATGCCTCATCAGCCTCTCTACTGTCATCCTGCTGGGCCTGGTCGTCCTGTACCACGCCCGGGAGATCCAGGTCAGTGCCCCGCTGGCCCGGGTGCTCCCCTCCCTGTGCCCTGCCCTTACCAAACCAGTCACCCAGGACCCCAACCCCCTAAAATATAAAAAGGCCAATAGCCTCTTTCTAGAAAAAAGAAAAAAGATCTCTGTGAAGACACATGCTTTAGATCACTCCAAATTTCTTTGGAATGCCTTGTTTTACTTTTCATAGATTATTGGCGGCAGGGAGTGGGGGGAGAACAGTGAGGGAGCAGGAGGAGGTGAGCTGGGGTCTGGCACTCTCAAGCACCTTCCCAGCCCTGGGGTCTTCTGGAGGTTTGGCAGCCTCGGAAACCAGTTTTTGTGACACCAGGCTTCTGTTCCTATTTGATCAGACCCCGCATTTGAAGGGTTATTAGATGTCAGAGAGTCTGTTCTCTTGTTTCGGGAGTTAATCGAAATCTCAGTGGGCCAGAGAGCCCAGCTCAGGGCACATTGGGCACCTGTGCCCACAGCAGGCAGAGGCCACCTGGGGCTGGCATGAGGGCCAGGGGATGCCAGAGGGTATCAGAGCTGGCTCCTGAGTCTGGCTTCTGGCCTCTGACCTCTGACCTCAAGCAGCCATGGTTTGGCGGGAGACAGGTAGAGGAAAATCTGCCTGGATTGCACCATCCACAGACATCACTGGAGACACACAGGGTCTGGCATGTGGTGAGGGCCAGTGGAGGGGACAGTGATCCGTGAGTTGGAAGGAAGCAGTTCTAAAGGTAAAGCAGCTGGGGACGACAGTCAGTTCCAATACAGTGAAACACGGAGGTACCATGCGACTCAGAGATTCCATGACATCGAAGAGACATGAAAACCTACATTCACACAGAAGTTGTACACCTGTGTACCACTATTCACAGTAACCAAACACTGGACACAACCCAAAACTGGTGGATGGACACATAAAATGTCTTATGGGCATACAATGGAGTAAGATTCAACCATTCGAAAATGAAGCCCGCGGGTCCTGTCTCAGTCGGTTAAGCATCTGACTCTTGGTTTTGGCTCAGGTCATGATCTCAGGGTCATGAGATCGAGCCCGTGCTGGGCTCTGTGCTCAGCTCAGTGCTGAGTCTGCTTGAGCATCTTTCCCCCTCCGTCTCCCTCTGCCCTCCCCTTGCTCATGGGTGTGCGCATGCACGCTCTCTCTCTTGCTCTTAAATAAACAAAATCTTTAAAACAAAAACAAAAAAAGAAGCACTGTGTGAGTGTGCTCGGGCTGCCACAACAAAGCCCCCTTTAGGAACTGGAATGTCTATCCTATGCCTTCTCCCTGTGAACTCATGGCTTTCTCCATGTGTGCGCATCCATGGTTGTAGCCCTTGTCTTATGAGGACACCTGTCCTGTAGGATCAGGGCCCCTCCCAGATGACCTCTTTGAAGCCCCTCTTTCCAAATACAGTCACAATGGGACTTAGGGCTTTCACTTATGAATTTTGAGGGGACTTGAGTCAGTCTAGAACACTCCGCCAGCGCGGCCATCCCTCCAGTTCCCGTCCCCCTCCCAAGCAGAGTCCATTTACCACATCCCAACAGCCTGCAGAGTCTTACTCCATCCCAGCAGCAACTCCAGGTCCCAAGCCTCACTGAGGTATCAGTTACGGGTACGACTGAGGCACACTTCTTCTCCAGCCGAGAGCCAGACAAGTCACTGTCTCCCCCAATATGGGGCTGGGGCAGGCATAGGGTAGACTTTCCCATTCCCAAAGAGAGAAAGGTGAAAGAAGAAAAGGTGTCAGGTGCTCAGCAAGTCAAAGAGCTAGCAGGGTTACATTCCATCAGATTTGTTCGAGAATGATCCTCCTGAGCTCAGCGCTCCAGCTTCTGAGCCCGCTGGGTTGGCCTCTTTGCCCCTTCAGCTGTGGGGGGTGACCTCGTGTGACGGCCTTCTTCAATTCAGCATGTTTTCGAGGTTCTTCCACGTTGTAGCAAGTATCAGAGCTCTTCCCTGACACACACCTTTTTTTTTTTTTTAAGGTTTTATACATTTATTTGAGAGAGAACAGGCAAGAGGGGAGGGTCAGAGGCAGAAGCAGACTCCCTGCTGAGCAGGGAGCCTGCCATGGGGCTTGATCCCAGGACAGCACCTGAGCCAGCCCAGCACTCCTCCCCTTTAAAAAAAATATATATATATTGTATTTATTCATTTGAAAGTGAGAGTGGGTGGAGGGGCAGAGGGAGAGGAAGAGAGAGAGAATCTCAAGCAGACCCACAGAGCTGGATGCAGGGCTCCATCTCACCACCCTGAGATCATGATCTGGACCAAAATCACAAGAGTCAGACCCTTAACCAACTGAGCCACCCAGGTATCCCCGGATGCCTGAATCATATTCCTTTGCACCAAAGGACCCCATTTTGGTAATGCACTCATTCATACACGGACCCTGGGACTGTTTCCACTTTGCACAATTGCTCGCGTACCAGGATTTGTTCCAAGGCCTGTTTTCCTATCTCTTGCCTCTGTCCCTAGGAGTGCGTGCGCTTGCTGGGTCATCAGTAACCCTGCGTTTTCTTTTTCGGGAACGCCTGTCCCACATTTAATTGGGATTGTGGCTAACCCCGCCAGCTAGGGAGTTAAGCACTCCAAGGGCAGTTTCTTGTAAAAGCCAAGCAGGGGGTGGGGCTGGGGGGGTGTGTGTCTCGGGCTGGAGTCTGGGGCTGGGGTCGGAGGGGGTGTCTGGAAGGGGCATGGGCAGAAGGCCGAGCCCCACCACCGCCCGCCCCGCCCGCCTCCCGCAGCTGTTCATGGTGGACAACGGGGCGGACGACTGGCGCATCGCCATGACGTGCGAGCGGGTCTTCCTCATCTCCCTGGAGCTGGCCGTGTGCGCCATCCACCCGGTGCCCGGCCACTACCGCTTCACGTGGACAGCGCGGCTGGCCTTCACGTACGCGCCATCGGCGGCCGAGGCCGACGTGGACGTGCTACTGTCCGTGCCCATGTTCCTGCGCCTCTACCTGCTGGGCCGCGTCATGCTGCTGCACAGCAAGATATTCACAGACGCTTCCAGCCGCAGCATCGGCGCGCTCAACAAGATCACCTTCAACACACGCTTCGTCATGAAGACTCTCATGACCATCTGCCCGGGCACCGTGCTGCTCGTCTTCAGCATCTCCTCCTGGATCATCGCTGCCTGGACCGTGCGTGTCTGTGAGAGGTACGCCCCGCCCTCCAGCCCCGGCCCCGCCCACCGGGCCCACCCCGGCCCCGCCCCACTTCCTGGCCCCAGAGACAATCCCTCAAGCGCAGGCCCCTCACCCCCCGGGACTTCAACCTGTCCCCCAACCCATACCCCTCTGGGACCCCTGCCCTCTCCCCCTGGGAGGGAGAGGGGTCTTGGGATCCACTTTCTCCCCGCTCCTCCACAGCGAGCAGCCAACCTCCGACCTCCTGCCCGGGGCCGGTGGAGGCAGCCAGAGCCAGATGGCCCCATTTCTGCCTGTTCCCCCCCAACCACCATCACCAATTTAACCTGCTCTCCTTCTCCCCTCTGCCCGCCCCACCGGACTGTAGGGAAAACATGTGAGTCCTACCTTTGACCAAGCTGTGTGCACAGAGCTGCTGCCGTCTGCCCGCCAGGAATTTAAGATTAGCTGCCCCACGGGGAGGGCATAGGGAGGTGAGGCGGGGTGGCTGTGACCAGCCCAGAGTCCCAGTGGGGCCCGGGCAGGCAAGTCTGGAGCAGGGCCAAGGACAGCGGGAGGCAGGCTGCTCTCCGGCTGCGTCCCCTGGGCATCCTGGAGGTCCTGTGTCCAAGGTTGGGGAGGGTTTTGTTTGGACAGCTGACCCTGGGGGACTGGGACAGCTCCTCCGCAAGAGTTGAGTGGGTCTGGGGTAAATAAAAACCGGCCCAGCCTTTAGCAACTCTCCCTGCCCAGGGTTTGTTCTGAACAAACCTGGAAGGTGTAAACCATCAACCCAGTTTCCAGATGAAGAAACGGAGGCTCTGGGGCAAAGGAACATTCCTGAGGCCTGACTCCTGGTTGGCTCTGGAGACCCGCAGGGTGCTTCAGGAAAGGGAGGTTCCCCCTGGGCTTCTCAGGGTACAGGGGCACCTTGCCTGGGAAGGAGACTCTTCTACCTCATGCCTTGCTGGGGAAGGCCCTGGAGGGTTCTATGGCATGTGGTGCTGGGACTGGGCTTCCCATGAGATCCCTGGGCTGGACTTGCCCCCTAGGACCTCAGCCTTCCTCCCCTTTAAGGCCTTCTCCTTGGCCCCTGCCTCAGCCTGTTGTGGGGCTCATGTCGGTGAGGGCCCTGGCCTTGTTGTCATTGGGGCCTACCACCTCAAGACCTGTCAAGGTCTCCTTGGACTCCCAATGTACTGCCAGGCCGGTACCCACAAACCATACCCCACGCTGTCAGGAGTGTGGTCTGGGGAGTGAGGGGCATCCCTCCTCAGGCACCCTCAAGGTGCTGTCTGGATCATTGTAGGGCTCCCTGGGTTGGGGCAGGGAACGGGGCAGGACCGGGGGGGGGGCAGCCAATCCTAAATTCTGAGCCCTATGATGCTACTCGAAGCCCCCTCCCCTGCCTCGCTCCGCCCCTGTGGCTCTGTCCCACCCCACCCCTTGCCTCCCGCATGCCCCCCACTTCCTGGTCCTAAGTAGTCCTGGGGCATCCCGCGGTCCCCACCACAGCTCCAGCCAGGCCCAGGGCTCCCCCGCCCACCACTGGAGGGCCTCCCTCTCCTCTTGTCCCCTGGGTGTGGGGTGCTGGTTGACCGAGAGGTGGAGGCCAGGGTAACTTGGGGCTTAGGTACCTCAGTGAAAGATGGGATTCAGCCCCAGGTCCCCCTCAGCCAGCAAGAAGACTGGCAGCCCAGGCAGGGGGGCCCGGAGTGGCATTCGGTCCCCAGGGTTGGGCAGGGAGTCCCAAACATCAGTCCTGCTGGGAAGTTCTCCATCCCTCCCATCCCCGTTTGGGGCCTCTGTCACCTCCCCATCTCCAGCCCCTGGCTCCAGCCCCTGCCCCCAGCTTCCCCTGTCCTACCCCTGCCCATAGAAGAGGGCCCACCCCTCTCTGTGTCACCTCAGTTGACCTCTGACCTTGAACACCCCCCTCAGGGCCTGAAGTCTGGGAAGGAGTGGGTCACCTGGAAAGGGTCCTAGCTGGAAGGGCTGTGCAGGCTGGGCGCTGGGCTAGAGCAGAACCCTTGACCAACCCCGCAGACCCCCAGCCTAGGCTGACCGTGGGTAGAACTTGTTTATAGCCCACAGGACCAGGTTCACCGCGTTAGCTCTGACCAGGGACAAAACCATGTCCCTTGCCCGCCCCCCCAACCATGGTCCTCTTCCTAACATGGGGCCTTGCTGGCTGGGGAAGTTCTTCCCGGTGTCTGACCTGAATCCTCGCCTCCACTCCCTGCTGCTTCTGGTGCCCGTGGCCACCTGTGTCTGCGTCTGTCTGTGTGTCTGTCTTTGGGATGGGGATTGTGTGCACAGTGTGGACACACATGGACACGTGCGGACGTACTCTCCCTTGGCCCACTCTGCCCCATAACTGGGGCTGGGGAGGGCACACGTCCTGGACAGTAGCTCCGGGGGTGGGGGTTGGAAGGGAGGCTGGGAGGAGAGTGTGGGTGCCCTCTGCCCCATGGGACCCTCAGGAGGCTGATAAACACCCCCCTCCCTGCTCGAAGTGGCACCTTTATTACTTTGAGCCTCAAAGCGATCAGCTTCTTGCAGTCAAGGTCCCCACACAGCTGGGAGGACCCAGGGCTCTCGTGTTCCGGTGCTGCCTGCCCACGGGTATGATGACGACAGAGACACCAGTGTAGACTGACTGGGCCTTCCCTGGCTCCCCGCAGATACCATGACAAGCAGGAAGTGACCAGCAATTTTCTGGGGGCCATGTGGCTCATCTCCATCACCTTCCTCTCCATCGGCTATGGTGACATGGTGCCCCACACCTACTGTGGGAAGGGCGTGTGCCTGCTCACTGGCATCATGGTAAGGGTGAGGGCCCTTGCATGCCCCCTGCCAGTGGGGAGCTCACCCCATTGCCAACAATAATGCATCAGAGTTCCTTCCTGTGTCATCCTAACCCATTCACCTTCTTCCTCCTTACCCCTGCCACCACTCAGAATCTGCACCCTTGGGCCTCCTGGGGGCATCTCTTCTTGGCTCCTTCCAGCCCTGGCTCTGTAGCTCCTGTGGTGCACACAGCGTTAGATGCTGTGGTCTACTGAGAACAGAGTTTTCTTTGCCCTTTATTCTCTGCAGCCTGCTTAAATCACGGCCCTTGGGTCCAGGGCTAGGAGCTTGATGCTTCCATGCCTCAGTTTCCCAGTTGTAACAGTGCCTACCTCCGCTCACTATAAGGTTCAAGTCTGTTCCTTTACATGAAATGCCTAGAAACATGAATAGTGTGGACATCCAGTCAACACTTCCAATTCCCTATCCTTGCCTGACTATTCGGGTATCCCAAGCACCCCACTGAACCCCAGCGGTGTGAAGTTTGTCTCCTGTGACTCAGTGCACCCTGGCAGTTCCCCATCTCCCCCAAAGACTTCTCAGGGCCATCCATGGGTGTGGGCAGCCTTTGACATCCGGCACCTTCTTTCCCTGACTCCATCATCAGTCTTCCTGCTCATCTCTTCCGTCTGGAACCTTTTTCTCCAAACTTCTACCTCCTTCACAAATGCTTTTCCATGTTTTGAATTATGACTTGTTGGATGCACAGTCCTCTACTCCTCTCCCCGCAGTCAATAACATGTTCATTGGTGACAACCAGTGAACACCAGCAGGCCAGAGACGCTAATCTGGTCCCACCCCCAGCTTCCATCACAGGCCAGTCCTTGGAGTCTCTCCTTCCTTATCTCTGCACGCAGAGATGCATTTGTTCTTGCGAAAACAAGACGCCATCCCCACAACAGTGTCCTTCCTCCTGCAGATGGGGGGCAGGTACTGTCTTGCAATGCCTCTGCCCATCCCATTTCGTGGCTTGTAGACTGTGCCCAGTTATCCCTGTCTCCTGAGGCCCATGGCTCTGTCCTCTCTTCACCCCTCATCCCCTCTATGCTGTTTGGGCAAAAGCTGGGGGTCCATACCCTCTTCCTGCCCCCCTACAGGAGCCTCCCTTCTGGCCAAGCTGATATGGCCTTTCTCTTGTGAAATGGCTTCATGCGATTGGCTTATGTTATTTTACAAGAGCGGGGAGGGGGAAAGACTAAAGCCCAGCCGCAGTCCAACCCCCCACGACAAGCAAATGAACTTTGCAAATGAACAAAGATAAGTCGTCAGGTAATGTGAGGTCAAACCCAAAAGCCCAAGACAAAACGGAAAAGCTGAGTTCCATTCTCTGGGACCTGGCTCCTGCCAGAACATGAGTTCCATGTGTGGCCCAAAGCTTGCTCCCTGCCCTCGCGCCTGGCGCACACATGAACAATCGTGCTGGGGTCGGTCCCAAGCTTGCTTTCTTTGAGGGAGAGAGAGAGCACAAGAAGGGAGGAGAGCAGAGGGAAAGGGTGGAGCGTGGAGCCCAACACGGGTCTCACTCCCAGGACCCCACTGCAGGTTTCCAGCACGTTTCTTTGCCCCCGTGGGCAGGGCTTTTTCCAAGATGGGACTCCAGGAACCTGTGGCAGGGTTTTCTCACAGGGTGACCTTGTGCCCATCCCGCCCAGGCTGGGCATATGGCCATCCGGACCTGCCCAGGACCGTGCAGTGGTGTTCCTGGCCCTTGTCCTCCCCCTCCCCATAGGTGTTTCCTTCCATCCAGAAGAAAAACTGAACTACAGCCCAGACCTCTTAGGCTCCCCACCACTCCCCCAAGTCCCAAGGGCTAAGCTCAGACTCTCCTTCCTTCCTTCTTAGAGGCAGCAGCCTCAGGAGGAAGCAGCTGGCAGGTAAGGCACCAGGAACCTCTCTTTAGTGCAGATGGGGACCACGAGCCCTTGCCTGCTCCTGCCACCTGCCTTGGGCACTTCTGGGGCTGATGACCCCCTCCTGGGTGTCCTAGGCTCTGCGGCTCCCACTCCTGGGTGGCAGACCCTTCCCCTCCCTCCCATGTTAACTTCGCACAGCCTCCCTCCCCCTGTCAGCCCTCTCCTTTCTCTTGGGACCACTCTGACCTCTTCCACTAGCCACGAGTCTGGCTGCCATTTAGGGCATCCTGGGGAATGTGGTTGCATCAAGCTGGGAGTCTGCCAATGGGGGGGCAGCCCCCACCCCCGTTCCCCATCTCCGGGGACCCCCACTTTGCTTCTTCCTACCTGCAGATGCCCCCCCTTTCCTCACACTGCCTTCGCACCCTGCCAGCTGACCCCTCCCATGCGTGTAAAAAGACCTATCCTCTGGGTCTCTGTCCCCAGCACCCAGACTCCAAAGCCTTGATGGAAATGCTTCCAAATCCTCCCTCCTCCATGGTCACCAGTGCTGAATTCACCTGCAGATCCTCCCTTTCCATCTCCCTTTCTTATCTCTGAGCCTCAGTTTCCCCCTCTGCCCCGTGGGGATAAGAGTGGTCTTACCTCCCAGGGCCTTTGGAAATCAAATAAGACATTCAACTGATATTAAGCCGGTGGGACTCGGAATCAGGGACCTCAGCAGGTGGGATCTGCTCACACTGTGGGCTTGGAGGGGAAAGGTGAGGTAGGAATCAGGGCAGGCTTTCTGGAGGAGGGAGGGTGTGGCCTGGGACCTACGTGAGGCAGGACATTGATGTGTTCCCCACCCTCCGCATCCAGGGGGCTGGCTGCACAGCGCTTGTGGTGGCCGTGGTGGCCCGGAAACTGGAGCTCACCAAGGCAGAGAAACACGTGCACAACTTCATGATGGACACTCAGCTCACCAAGCGGGTAAAGACGTCCATCGCAGCCACTTCCTCTCCCAGTTATCAAGGGCAGGCCCTCTCCGCCTTACCTCTGTACACAGTGGGCATGTCCACGTGCCCACAGGCCACTGCAGTGCCTTGTGCTCTGCTGCCCGTGCAAATGTTCATGAGCTGCGCACGGAGATATGGCAGTGGCCCTGGGTGTCCACCTGTGTGCCCAGGCCTCGCCCCACCCCGAAGCACAAGCAAGAGGCAAGCCTTTTGGGGCCAGGGCAGCTAGAAACCATCTATAAGCTGTCAGACTTTGGCAGGTCAGCTCTCTGTGCCTCAGTTTCCCCATGTATAAAGAGATGCCAGCATGTGCAGATTCACTGATTTAACATTTGAAAGGTGCATAGAACAGGTCTGGCCCATGCCGAATGTTATAAATGTGCACACACACACACACACCCCCACAGAGCGCAGATGTGGATGCATAAATATGGCCTCACCTTACACGCCCAGGACCCCAGAGGGGCATTTCTAGGAATTTCTAAGAGTTTCTGGCAGCTTCTGGAAGTTCCCAGAACTTTCTACAATTTTGTGCCTACCTTGAGGAACTGTTCTTTCTCTGGCCCCAGGTAAAAAATGCCGCTGCTAACGTTCTCAGGGAGACGTGGCTCATCTACAAACACACCAGGCTGGTGAAGAAGCCAGACCAAGCCCGGGTTCGGAAACACCAGCGTAAGTTCCTCCAAGCCATCCATCAGTAAGTCCAGCACCTTTCCCGCTCACGTTTCTGTGTCCACCTGGTGCAGAGGCAGCTGTGGTCCTTGGGAGGAGGCTACGGGCCAGGCCAGACAGCTAGCATGGCCTTGTCATGGCCCCTCCCATTCCGGGTGGTCAGTTGGCTGGGGTTTGAAGCCTTTGTGCTGGGTGGGATGGTGGATGGTCAGAAGGAGGCAGTGATGGGCCCACCACTTGTCTAGGGTGATCACCTTTGATAAGTCAGGCAACCCAGGGGCGCCTGGCTGGCTCAGTTGATCAAGCATCTGCCTTCAGCTCAGGTCATGATCTCAGGGTCCTGGGGTCAAGCTCCACATCGGCCTCCCTGTTCAGTGGGGAGTCTGCTTGTCCCTCTGCCCTTCCCCCAATTGTGCACATTCTCTCTCTCTCTCTCTCTCTCTCTCTCAAATAAAATATTAAAAAAAGAAAAGTCAGTCAACCCACCCAACATAAATGGCAAATTTATTCTCCAGAAGAGCCAAAATTATTTTACCTTTTAGATATTAAGCAATTTCCCTTTTTTGCTCTGGCTGCCAGGAAGCTCAGAATTAACTTTGTGTCCTGATCCATGTGCTCATGTGGGGTAATTAGAAATTATTTGATTTTCTCTGTTGTCCCTTTGTATTGAGAATTATTTATTCAAGTAGTTCTCATCCTTGGCTGCTCACACCCACAGAGCTTTAAAAATCCTACAGGCAAAAAAATAAATAAAATAAAATAAAATAAAAATAAAAATCCTATAGGCTGCACCCAACGCCAGTTACAGCGGAGTCTGGGAGGTACCCTAGGCTTAAGTTTAAGTTCCTCCAGTGAGTCCAGTGTACAGCTGGAGTTGGCAAACGTTACCTGTAGGGCCAGAGAGTAAATATTTGGGGCTCTGTGGACCAGATAGTCTGTCACAACTACTCTACTCTCTGTTGTAGCAGGAATGCAGTAAAGAGGAATGGGTGGGCCATGATCTAATAAAACTTTATTTTTCCCAAACAGGCAGCTGGCCAGATTTGGCCTGGGCCAGGCTCTAATATGCCAATCATTGTCTGCTAGAACTATCATGTAAACCACTGTGTAATTTTAAGTTTCCTAGTAGCCACATTTAAAAAAAGTAAAAGAAAACAAGTGATATAAATTCTAATATATTCATTTAATATATGCAACATTATTTTAATATGATTAATGTTAAACTCATTAATGAGCTATTTTAGAAAGCTTTTGACACTAAATCTTTGAAGTCTAGTGTGTATTGTACATTTATAGTCCATTTTTATTCTGACCAGCCACATTTCAAGTGCTTAGTAGCCACATATAGGATGTATATAGGGTGCCTGAGTAGTTCAGTCGGTTAAGCGTCTGCCTTTGGCTCAGGTCACAATCCCAGGGTTGGTCCTGGGATCAAGTCCCTCACTGGGCTCCTTGGTCAGCAGGGAGCCTCCTTTACTCCCTTTGCCTGCTGCTGCCTCTGCTTGTGTGTGCTCTCGCTCCCTCTCTCTCTGACAAATAATTAAATCTTTTTAAAAAAAAAAGTTTGATCAGTGTATATACCCATGAAATAATTGCCACAGTCAAGATAAAAAGCAGGTCCATTGACCCCCAAAGTTTCCTGGGGCTTTTAACTGTCTTTTAGCTGCAGAGTTTAGTCCATTTACATTTGTTGTGTTTACTGTTATAACTGGATTGGTTTTGAATGATAACGGTCTCTACTTCACAAGACTGCAGGGAGATCTAAATGGGATGATAGGCAGGAATGCCTGGCATAGTCCCTGGGGACATGGTGGCCATGCCCCCCCACCCCTGTGTCTGCTCCCACCATCATCTAAAAAGTGGGGAGAGGAGCTGGTCCCACATTTACTCAACCTCACTGTGTCCAGGTCTCAATCTGACCTCCTCACAAGATTCCAAGGCCCTTGAGGACAGAGACCCCTCCTTGTTGACCCTCCTACAGGTATTCACCAACCACTGGGGCCCCGTCTGCTATCTGCCACCTAACTGTGGGGACCTGGGCAAGTGACTGTGTTATTCCAAGCTTCATTCTCTTATCTCTAAAGTGGAGGCAGTGGTAATTAATGTGTCTTTCCTCCAGTGATAACATATAGATCAAACACAGCTGGGGACTCAACCATGCCTACCTGCCATACAGTATTTTCTAAACATGGGAGCTAGCATTGATACTGCCCTCGATACGTTCATTTGCTTATCATACCAGCATTTCCTATGCCAGCTGGTGTGCCAGGCATGGGGGACACAGACATGGCTCTGCCCTGGGTTTTGTCCCAATGAATGTTCCAGAAGGTTGTTGGAGGAAAGTGGGAGGATGGGAATTAAAGAGATCCAGGTCTGGGGAAAAAGGCACCTGCTCTATGAGTTACCTGTGTCCCTTTGTTCTAGGGCGGGACTATCCTACTCTTATTTATAGATTTATCTATCTATCCATCTATTTATTTTAAGGTTTTTTTTTTAATTTTTAAGATTTTATCTATTTATTCTTCAGAGAAAGAGAGCACAAGCAGGCAGAGCGGCAGGCAGAGGCAGAGGGAGAAGTGGGCTACCCACTGAGCAAGGAGCCCGATGTGGTACTCGATCCCAGGACCCTGGGATCATGACCTGATCCAAAGGCAGGCCCTTAACCAACCAAGCCACCCAGGTGCCCCAAAACAACAGAATTTATAACCTCATGGTTCTAGAGGCCAGAAGTCCAAAACCAAAGCGTTGGCAAGGCTGGTTTCCTTCTGAAGGAACTAGGGGAAGATCTGTCCCAGGCCTCTTTCCTAGCTTCTGATAGCCTCAGGGGGCCCTTGGCTTCTGGATATATCACTCCAGTCCCCCACCTTCACATGGCCTTCCCCCTGTGTCTTCCCATCGTCCTCCCCCTGTGCCTGTCTGTGTCCAAATTTCCCCCTCTTTACAAGGACACCAGTCATGTTGCTTTGGGGTCTACCCCAAGACCTCATTTTAACTTGGTTAGATCTAGAAAGACGCTGTTTCCAAATAAGGTCACATTCTGAGGTGCTAGGGGTGTAGAACTTCAGTATATCTTTTTCTGTTGGCCTGGGGGACACTGTTTCAACACATAACATGGAGGTTGCAAAGAGATCAAGACTGACTTCCCTGGAAAAGGCACCCCAGAGCTTGGCAGGCGTCGACTTCCACTCGGGGCAGCCTCAGACCTCCAGGGCTGGGGGTGTTTGTACCCACCGCGTTTCTCCAGACCGAGGGCTGGGTCCTATCAGGGATCCTGGTACCCAGCATAGGTGGGCCCTGAGGGCCTCCCCAAGCATCTGTTATATGTGGGCATGCAGGGATTCGAGCTTGGACCAGTGAGGAGGAGCCTTACCTGGAACAGCTTCCCTGGGCTGGTTTCACTACACCAGGGATGGAGATGAGGGTCCAGGATACTGTGTGGCCACCTCCCCACCTCCTTTCCTGTGGGCAGCTGTTTGGGAGGCCAAGGCGCAGTGGCCCACTGGCAGATACAGGTTCAGATCCTGCTGGAGGGCCAGTGGGCACTGGCTTTGCCTCTCTGAGTCTTGTCACCCGCCTTGGGAAACAGCACGGCCAGAGTTCTCTGGACTAAATGCACCCCGTGGGGCCAGGTTTCTGGCACAGACTAGGATACAGCGGGACCACAGGCTGCAAGCAGCTGCATTTGCTAGGGGGCCCTGCTGGAGGGAGGGGCAGAGAAGAGATGCATCCCTAAGGGGCTGGAGGCCCCCGCAGCCACATGGGGCCCCCCTCCTGGTCCTGGGGTTGTGAGGGGGGGAGGTGGGCAGGGCTGGGCACAAGCCAACCCAGTGGCATGGAGATTAAAATTGCCTTGTGATTTCTCTCTGCTCTGCCGGGTCCTGCCAGAGCTCAGAAGTAAGTCTCTTCCTGGGGGTGGTGGTGGTGGTGTATGGTGGGCACGGGGCAGGGGCACAGGCCCAGGGCAGCTTGTGGAGTGCTACCACCCCTTGGCCTCAGGCAATAGCCTGGGCTTGTAGCCACCCTGCAGACCCGGTGCAGCCTTCACCTAGGCCAGAGGTGGGGATGGAGGGGAGGGTCCAGGTTCCCCAGGACATCCTGACTGAGCCCAAGGAGACATGGCCAGAAAGGGGGACACTGTGGGAGGTGGCTTAGCCATCCCCCAGGCCCTGCCACCCGATGTGTGCTGGGAGGGAACCAGCAGCATGGGGCCCGATGCTAACTCCCACCCCATCCCCCCCTGCATGGCTCACAAGGCGACGCCAGGTGGGGTGGGTGCATGAAGGATCCCACTGCCCCCTTTAGCCTCCGCCCACAACCCCACCCACCCACCTGTCCCCCAGGCTCCGGAGCGTGAAGATTGAGCAGGGGAAGCTGAATGACCAGGCCAACACTCTCGCGGACCTGGCCAAGGTGAGCAGGGCAGGGGCGGGGGGGGGGGGTAGGCAGCTCCTCAGGCCCACAGGAGGCTGCTCAGGCCCCCATGGGAGGAAAGGGAGGCGTTCCAGAAAGAACTGAACCCACCTCCTGCCAGGGGAGGAATTGTGGTGGCGCCTGGAGGACAGACAGCTGACGCAGGCCAGGGGTGCGAGCGAGGCAGGCAGGGACCAGCCCCAACTCTGCAGCTCTTTTATTTTTTTAAAAAACAGTATCTCATAAAATAGCTTTCATCAGAGTATCTCATTAGTGGGCTAAACTGGGGATGTGCCCTTTTGTTTTAGGCAGATCTACATACAGCCTCCAAAACTGAAGAGAAAAACAAATTTCTTTTGCTATGGATATAAATTCAGATTCTAGAATCAGCAGAAAGCTCATTTGTGCAGCAATTCAGCCTCCCTCAGGAGATTAAAGTTGGTGGCCAGAGCTCTCTAAGACCCGTTTGTGTTATAAACGAATCTCTCTGCTGGTTTTATTATCAAGCCCAACTCCATTTCCCACTTTTTATTCATCCTCCAGAAGATGGGACGGTTGACCCAACTTCTGTCAGGCAAGCTCTTAGCATACCCGCCCCACTGTCCTAAACTCCCTTCTGAGCAGTGGCCTACCTTCCACGAGTGGTTCACGCGTGAACTCTGCTCACTGGCTCCCTCCCCCTTAATCAGCTAATTAGGCTGAGGTTCATTTAATATTATCTCTGGGAAGATGTTAAGTCCTATTCTCCTTCTTATACCCAGAGCGTTTTGGACTCATTCTCTTCATCATTATCAAGAGAAATGCAGTATAATATTAACCTACATAAATTTAATTTGGAAAGAAACATTATAGAGGGGGGGAAAAAAAACCCATATTGTGGATCCCTGAAGAAATCACTCAGTTGGTAGTAGAAAGAACATAATCCTGAGAGCAGACAGAAACCCTCGCCAAACTAGTTTGATGTCATATGAGATTAGAGCTAGAAATACATAGGAAATGCCTTTGAATAACTCAGGTACCAGTTATTATCATTTGGATTATTCATATCGCTCTTTCTTCCATTAGTACAGATGATTGAAGTTTGAATTTTTCAAAGTTATTTAAACCTTGCTATCACAGCAGTACGCCCCTCTCAGAGTACATTTAACAAAGCCTGCTTTGAAGTAAGGCTTTAATTGGATAGGATGGTATGGGTTCCTAATGTTTAAAATTTAACAAGGTTAAAATGTCGTCCAGTATTAAAACTTTAATGCGCTCCTACTCAAGACTGCTGATTTAATTTGTGTATCCCCGACCAAAGTACAAGGTGTCTTCTAAGTTTTGAAGAATTGAAACCTCAGAGAAGCCCCAAAAAAATCATCAGAGGCTGGATGCCTCTAGATGTTACCCTGTGGCCCTGGGGACTGTGGAAGAGGGGGCCCAAAGGGTGTGTTCGCCCTGGGGCTGGGGTGCGTGGGCCAGTAACAAAACATGGTGGGGTCACCACTGAGGCTTGGGCACAGAGGCTGGGAGGGAGAGGCTGGGGTGGAAAGCAGTAAGATGCTGGTAGCTGCCTCATCCTGTCCCCCTCCCGTGGAGCGAGGTCGGGAGGGGGCCTCCTTCCCCACCTCAGCATCTCTCCTCCCATCTCAGGCCAGGGGGTGGTCAGCCGCTGTTGGCCTGGGGGTCTGGTCAACCCTGAGGGGAGGGCAGAGAGGAGGAACGATGTTGTATCGCCACCTGGTGGCAAGCGTGGCACTGCACCCAGGTCTGTCTGAGCTGCCAGCCTTCCCTTCCTTTCCCCCTGGGCCCATCTGGACAGTGGCAGAACTGGCTCCTGCTTGCTGGGTTGCGGGGAGCAGTCGAGGTGCTGGAGGTATCCCATTGCCTGCTGCGATGGTTATCGTCGTAGCTGCTCTGCCCCCCAGTCTGTGGTTGGGTCAGAGCCTTGGAGTCTGGTCCAGGAAGTCATGGCTGCCAACCCTCTCCATACCCCCATCCCATGGCTGACCCTTGTCCCCTCCTCAGCCTACTGTGGAGTGCAGGGGGGACAGTTCTCAACTGAACCTCCTCCCTCTCAACCACATCTCCAGCCTGGAGTAGTGTCAGCCCAGAACCTGCCACCACCACCACCACCACCGACCCCACAGTTCTGCAGGCCATGGTTCCCCCTGCGTGAAGGCAGCCCCAAGACTACTCTTGGGCTTCATGTGTCTGGTGGCCAGTCCATCCCCTCAGGGCAGCTCTGGCCACATCCACCCCAGGACTTCCTCCAACCTTCCTCAGGCCTGCTGGTCCCCCACATTCGAGACCTGTCTCTCCTCTTGCCTCTTCTCCCATTCCCTGGGGTACAGCAACGGGGGTACAGAAGGAGACCTGTGGGGTCAGGGTGCCCTCACAGTCATCTCCCACTTGGGTCCCTCTTAGTGGGCTCCCACCTTACTGGCGCTGGTCTCCTGTCTCTCTCTGCGTCTGTCCCTCCCTCTCTCTCACTTGGCTTCTCCTTTCTCTCCTGCTCTGTCTCTGGCAGACCCAGAATGTCCTGTACGACCTCATGTCCGAGCTGCATGCCCAGCACGAGGAGCTCGAGGCCCGCCTGGCCGCCCTCGAGAGCCGCCTGGATGCGCTGGGAGCCTCCCTGCAGGCCCTGCCTGGCCTCATCGCCCAAGCCATACGCCCGCCCCCACCACCCCTGCCGCCCCGGCCTGGCCCCGGACCCCCGGACCAGGCAGCCCGGAGCCCCCCATGCCAGTGGCCACCTGTGGCCCCTTCAGACTGCGGGTGACTAACCCTGCCCACCACCAGACCCCTCAATCTTGGCCATCGTGTGGCCGCCACCTCCACGCCATCTGAGAAGCCCTGTACAGTGGCGCCTCTTGGAGTTCAAGGAGCCGAAGCTGAGTTGGGCTGAGTGGACCAGGGCTCGCCCCACCCAGACCGTCTGGGCAGAAGACAGGGCCGGACCGCAGGCAAGGGCAGGGGTGGACCACTGCCCGCTTCCTCCCTGATTGGAGCCGGGGCGGGGGACTGCCAGGAGCTTCCTTTTGGTCCCCTGGCCCCCCAACTCTCCCCAGGCCCCCGGTGGGCATGGAGCAACCAGGAGAGGGGTCCTTGCCAGTTCTGAATAAAGCAGGACCCACCCAGCTGCTGCCTGGTTTTGCATGGCTATGGGACACTGGTCATCACAGCATGGGAGGTGGCCGCTCAACTCCAGGTCCCAGAACGGATGTGGGGATCCAGCCGAGCCGGTCCCATAACTGTTCTAGCCCGGTAGCCGTCCTAAGCCCGAGCTCAGTTGGGTACACCTCCTGAAGACATCAGCATCAGTCCCCGCTGGTAGTGACGGCCCCAGCCGGCAGGAGGCAGCAGATCGGGGAGACCTCCTCCCCATCCCAGCAACCAACTTTGCCAGAGCACCTGGTGTGCGCCAAGCTCCAGTGGGACCATGGTCCAGTGGGGAAGGTGACATGAGTGAGGAGGACCATTCAGTCTTTGCTGGATGTATGTTGAACATTTGCCTGATACAGGGGACATAGTGTAAATTGCCATACTTCACCAGAACCTAACCAGGGGAGGATGGGGAAACTGGGGGTTGGAGAAGTGAAGCCACCTGCCCGGGGCTCCAGAAAGGGGCAGGAATTGGGGGAGAGGCAGGGCAGGATTCAAACGCCAGCCAAAGTGAAGAACCTGGGACATGGGGGGAGCGTATAGTGTGATTCAAGGGTTAGAGTGGCCTCAGGGCAGGCTGGAGGGGAAGGTTCTAGACACTAGTAGAATCAGAAAGGTCCCTCCAGGCCTCGGGCTCAGTGTGCTGGGGTGAGGCAGGGATGCCAGGTGCTTGGCAGCCGCAGGGCTCCAGCCATAACAGAGAGATAGAAGCCTGGTTCCTGGGGAGGCTAGTCTGAGAGCCTCGGGCCCTGGCGGCCTCTGATATACAGCCATCAACCACCCAGCCTCAGGAGATAACCTGGGCGCAAGACCAAGAAGAGTGGGGAGGTGCCAGTGGGCTCCAGACCTGGGTGGGGAGTCCTGATTGCTACTGCTGGGTGCTTCTGGGCAGAGGCTGCCCCCTGTGAGGGCCTCGCTTTCCCCATCTGTAAGATCTGGCGAGGAGAATAGGGCACAGTGTCCACCTTTGGGGAGCACCTAGTCTGATGCAGGAGGAGGAACAAAAAACATATAGCGGTCACAAACACAGCGACCAGAGCCATAGAGAAACAAGACCAGAGTATGATTAAGGGACTCTGAGGAAGTGACATTTGGGCATAGGGGTGGGGATGGGGAGATGGGAGAGCCGATGTGGGGAAGGGCGTTCCTAACGGGGTAACTGTCAGTGCAAAAGCCAAGAGGCCAGGCCTGAGCTTGGTGTGTGTGGAGAACAGCCACGGAGACCAGAGTGGGAGGCTGGGGCGGTGCCGGGGCCAAAGGTGCCGGATGGGGGACACATGAAACCGCCAGATAGCCGGGTGACTGCTCGCTCTGGACCAGCCACATCCGCGTCTGAGTCAACAGCGCCGACCCTACAAAAACGGCACGCCCCGCGCTGGGGGGGAGGGGGGTTGGGGGGGTGGCAAAGTCAACAACACGGGCACGCGGGCGGCACGTCCCCGGCGGCCGGGGCGCGTCACGGGGGCGGACGTCCAGGACCAGGAAGTCGGCGGCAGACTCGCCGGCCGGGAGCCCTGGGCGCCGGCCCGAGTTCGTGGAGGCTAGAGGAGGCTCGGGGGCGCCCGGGGCCGCGGGGAAGGGCTCCGAGCCGCGGGGCCGGGGCCGGGCTCCCCGCTGGGGGCGCCTTCCCCGCGGTGCGCCCCGGCCTGCGCCATGCGCCCGGGGGGCGTACGCAGCTTCGTGCTGGAGCTAGCCCGGGGCCCCGGCGGCGCGTACCGCGGCGGGGAGCGGCTGTGCGGCCGGGTACTGCTGGAGGCGGAGGCGCCGCTGCGGGTGAGAGCGCTCGAGGTGTCCGCACGCGGCGGGGCGACAACGCACTGGCTCGAGGGCCGAAGCGTGGGCGTCAACGCGGTGTCCAGCGACTACGCGGCTGCCGAGACGTACTTGCGGCGGCGGCAGCTGCTGCTCCGAGGTGAGCCGCTCGCTCCGCACTCCCCAACCGGGATCCCCCGGGGTCCCTCTCCCCAGGTCTGGGCGCTCTTCTCCAGTGCCCGGAGAGTTTCGACTTAGAGGTTGTGTGGTCGGTGACCGGTCTTAAGAAGTGGAGACCTCCTCCCCAGGGTCTGGACCCTCTGGCCAGGACACACCCACCTACCTCCGCCTCCAACCCTCTTTCCCAGGATCCCCTCTCAGGGTCTAGGCATCACCCCCCTTTCCAAAGCCGGGAAGCCCTCCGCGTACAAGACTATGCGGCTGGACCCCACCCCCATCCCCCCACCCCCCACCAGAGTCTGGAGAACCCCTGGGTAGAGTCAGGACATCCTCCTCTCTGGACCCTAGGATCCCCCTTTATCTCCAGACTTGGGGTCACTTATTTCCCAAAGACGACCCCCATCTCACGTTCTACCAGTGCTTCCTCCCTCCGTTTACCCCTAGGGCTTGCAGGGATGAGTTCAAACCTGGGTGGGGAGTTCGGGTGGTGTTTGCAGGCAGGTTTGCATTCCCAAGAGGCAAGAGACCTGGGATGGGGTCAGATCAGGCTGGCCTCCCAGATGTCTCCCAGCTTTAAACTTCAGTCCCTCCCACTCAGGGCACACAGCGGGGTCAGAAGCAGGCCAGGGGTGAGTCTGTGCCTCCGCACTGAGCTGTGTTTGCTGGAGGAGGATGTCGCCACCCTCTCAGCTAAGCCAGACCTCACTATACTCTTCTGTAAAATGGGCAGAGGCAGAGCTGTACACAGTAGATCCTTTGCCCACAGCCTTTCAGCCTTAGCCCAACAGCCCCAGATGTGGGGACTGTCCCTACTAGCTGTGGAAACCCAGGCCTAGAGGGCCCTAGGACGGGACAGGAAGAGGCCCCAGAGGCACTTCCTTTCCCCTGAGACTTAAGGGAAATTGGTCACACCCCTGGTGCCACTCAACCAGCTGCTTCATTAAGACACTGGGGTGAAGCTTGCAGAACCGCCACATAACCTCGGGTGAGGCCCTGCTCCTCTTTGGGCCCTGGGGACCCATCTGTGAAAAGGACTCACCACATCCTGCACCTTCTCCTGGGCTTACAGCCTCCAGGGCTTCACTTGGCCCTGGAAGAAGGTACTAGACTTTCATTTCAATCCCAGAGTTCCCTCCTCCATGCAGCCCCCCAGGCTGATGGTTGTGTCTACAGCCTCTGCCCCTCCCTTAGGTACGGCTCTGACCCAATGCCTCTGTGGTCACTCTGACTGCAGGGCACCATGTCCGATTATGACCGCCCCCACTGGGAGTTCCGAGGCCTCAGGAGGTCAGACTCCACAAAGGTGACCTCGGGGGTAAGGGGTGGGTTCGAGCGGCTGAGCATCTCGCTGCCACCAGAGGGCGCAGGCGCCCTGCAGAGCGCGACCAGGAAACCCTTCCCTCAGAAATGCTCTTTGAGGTTCTTGTCTGAGTATACTGAGGCCCAGACAACAGTCATACCGTTTCGTGGGTGGCTCCTGGGGTTCATGGGAAGTCCCCTCCACTTGGCTCTATCTGTGAAGGGATTGGGGCAGGGTGGGGGTGCCAGGAGAGGGCCCAAGGGCTGCGCCTACCGGGCGTGTAGGAGTTTGGGGGGGCCGCAAATTGCGACGTGAACATCGGGTGATGGGAACAGCTTGGGCAGAAACGCTAAGCCGTGACCGAGTGGCGATATGTGGGGAATGGGCCGAAGACCTGGGAGCAAGGCTCTCTGGAGGCGGAGGGTGTCCGAGCAGGGGCTACACCGTGATTCATGCACAATACTCTGAGGTCGGGCCGATTTTCTTCCAGCTTTACAAACGACAAATGTGGAAACAGGCTCAAGAGGTTGTCACTAGCCCGGGGTCATCCAGCTGAGCGGGATTCGAATCACAAGAGGGGGCAGCAGGTGCCCAAGCAGAGGGAGGCCCTACCCACTTCCTCCTCCTTCCCGCATCGCTCAGAGTGGGGAATTGACGCTCAGTCTAGTCCGAGGCTCTCCGGCCCCGATTGGAGCCAGGCCATTCCGCAGCCTTCCCGCTCGGAGCTGGACATGCCTCGAGTCAGATCTGCAAGCTGTGGCCAGTTGATGATTAAACCTAGTGGCTCCATGCTCTTGCTGGGCCTGGGGCCCGCTCCCGGCCTTGTTTCCCCCTCTTTACCCCCGAGGTCCGCGAGAGACCGGCTCTGGTCCGCGATGCTTCAGTCTCACGCTAGGGTCCACAAGGGTAGAGGGCAGATGCAGAATTTGTTATTTTGTTTCACGCCTGGGCGGAGCCACGCCCCTCGCCGCGCCATTGGCGTATTCCTTTCTGGGGTGGGGCCCGCGTCGCGCCCCGCCCCTCCCGCCGTATAAAGGCAGCGCCGGCGCAGGCCGCGCAGGAATTTCTGACCTGGTCCGCAAGTGCGCCTGCGCACCCCGGGCAGGTTCGCGTTCTGAGACTGTAGCCTCCGCGCCTCGCGCCACCGCGTCGCGGGTTCGAGGCCAGGGTCTGTGCGTCGCGTGTTCGCATCCCAGGCGCGATGCTGTTCGACAAGGTGAAGGCTTTCGTGGTGCAGCTGGATGGCGCGAGCGGCGGCGCCGAGCCGGTTTTCAGCGGCGGCCAGGCCGTCGCCGGCCGGGTGCTGCTGGAGCTGGCGGGCCCGGCGCGCGTGGGAGCCCTGAAGCTGCGCGCGCGGGGCCGCGCCCACGTGCATTGGACCGAGTCGCGCAGCGCGGGCTCGAGCACCGCGTACACGCAGAGCTACAGCGAGCGCGTGGAGGTCGTGAGTCACCGTGCCACGCTGCTTGCGCCAGGTACGGGCCGGCTACCCCGACGCGGCACACGTGCTGCGCGCTCCTGGAACTTGGAGCTGCCTCTGAGCCTCCCCCTCTTGCTCCTACCTGCAGACACGGGAGAAACCACGACGCTGCCTCCTGGGCGCCACGAGTTTCCATTCAGCTTCCAGCTGCCTCCGTAAGTCCGGCGCCTGGGGCACGGGATTGTCGGGGAATCCCTCAGCCTGCCGCTCCTTTCAGGTTTAGGTCTCCATTGCTCGGTTTCTGGGGACCCTCTGGACCCCAAGACTGCCATTCCCCGGGGGAGGGGGTCCTCAGTGTCTCTATCTCTCGCTCTCCTAAGTCTCTGGGACCACCCCCCGCCCAACCTGGGTGTCTGTTTTTCTGCCCCTTGAAGTACCTTCCTTCCACCCTGCAGGACGCTGGTGACGTCATTCGAGGGTAAGCATGGCAGTGTCCGGTATAGCGTCAAGGCCACCTTGCACCGTCCCTGGGTCCCTGCCCGCCGGGCAAGGAAGGTATTTACGGTCATTGAGCCCGTGGACATCAACACACCCGCCCTGCTGGTGAGTGGCTGCTCCCAGGGGAGATAGGTAGAGAGACCTTTGCAGGTGGGGGAGGGGGGCGGGCTGGTAACTGGGTGACCCCAGTTGGCTCCTCACACCTTCGCTTCCTGCACAAAGTGGGAATCACAGCTGGGCCCTGGCAGGAAGGGAGGCAGGCACGGGAATGCTTTTGGAGTCCAGTGGATCTGGGTGCAGATCCCACCTGTGCCAGTTTGCTGTGTGGCTCTGGGCAAGTGTCTTACTCTCTCTGAGCCTCAAAGGCCTCATCTATGAAATAGGGGACAGCCAGGGCTTGTGATAATAATGGCTTTCTGAGGACTAATTATATGCTAAGTAATTAGTTTGTTCCCTTCATCTTCAACTCTATAAGATGGGTTTCATCTGTGGATTTATTTGTCCAGACGGTATTTGGTTGTTAAGAGAAAACCAGAAACTCTGCCCCCAAATCCTCCCTCAGCTGGGAATGGCTTGCACAAAGTGACCTGTTCCTTTCCCTTTCCTCCAACCCGCCAGGCCCCTCAGGCCGGAGCTCTAGAGAAGGTCGCCCGATCCTGGTACAGCAGCCGTGGTCTCGTCTCCCTCTCCGCCAAGATCGACCGAAAGGGTTACACCCCAGGTACCAGGCAGGCGGGGTAAGATGGGGAAGAGGGCCGACCTCAGGGCTGCAGACAGGGAGTCTGATGCCCCCTCTGCACCCCACCACAGGCGAGGTCATCCCAGTTTTCGCGGAGATCGACAATGGATCAACACGCCCCGTGCTTCCTCGGGCAGCCGTGGTCCAGACGCAGACCTTCATGGCTCGGGGCGCCCACAAGCAGAAACGAGCAGTGGTGGCCAGTCTCGTGGGCGAGCCTGTGGGCCCTGGGCGGCGGGCGCTGTGGCAGGGCCGGGCGCTGCGTATCCCCCCTGTGGGTCCTTCCATCTTGCACTGCCGGGTCCTGCACGTAGACTACTCCCTCAAGGTAGAGTGTCCCGTTGTTCCGAGAAGGGCAAGGGGTGGCTGAATCCACCCGGTCCCCCAGACCAGAGTTCCCCCAAGGCTGTCCGGGCGCCCTCCCGCATGGCTTGTTCCCCACCTCCCCAGGTCTGCGTGGACATCCCCGGCACATCCAAGTTGCTCCTGGAGCTACCACTGGTCATCGGCACCATCCCCCTGCACCCTTTTGGGAGCCGCTCATCCAGCGTGGGCAGCCATGCCAGCTTCCTGCTGGATTGGGGGCTGGGAGCCCTGCCAGAGCGCCCTGAGGGTGAGCCCCTCCCCGCCCCCATCCTGCTGCAGGGGGGCTGGGTGGGCAGAAAGGTGGCTGCTAGGTGGGCTCTCCCTCCCCCAGCCTCAGCGGCCCCACCTGTTAAAGGGCACAGTAGTGATCATGCTGGTGGCCACAGGTCTCCCCAGAATCTTAGCCTGGGGACCCGCAGCCCACCAGCCCCAGAATTGGCCCAAGCCAGTTCCCGGCCATGGTCCCCGATTCCAGGGCTCCCCTCCTCCACCAGCCTCCCCCAATCCCGTCTGTCTTACTTGCAGCCCCTCCCGAGTACTCAGAGGTGGTGTCTGACGGGGAGGTGGCGGCCGCGGGGCAGAGCCCCTTTCCGCCACTGCAGGACACCAGCCTGAGCCTCGAAGGCCCCTTCTTCACCTACATCCAGGAATTCCGCTTCCGCCCGCCACCCCTGTACTCCGAGGTGAGTGTGGGGGTCCAAGAAGCCTCCGTCCCTTTCCAGGCCCTGGGAGCACAGGTGGGAGTGGGACTCGGATGAGTTTGGGGCCTGAGACCACCTTGCACCCCAGTCTGCTCTGCACGTTGCCCTCCCCTGCCCCCCGGCTGAGTGTGGGAGTTGGGGAGCTGGAGATCAGCAGGGCGGTGGAGGGGTGTTTCTGAGCCTCCGGTGCCCTTCTGAGATTGGATGGGACTATTTCTCTCAGGAGGACCCAAACCCCCCCTCAGAGGCCATGAGGCCACGCTGCATGACCTGCTGAACAGCGAGGGGAGACCTCGAGGGATGAGGTCGCACATGCGCTTCTGGCCACCGTGGACGTGGGCAATGCTGTGTCAAGAGCTGACCAACCAGCTTCAGCTTGACGGCATTGAAGTTGGGGACTCCGAGCCTCAGAACGGGCACGGCTTTCTGACATCACGCAGGACAGAGGAAGAGCTGGGCAGGAGTCTGATGTGTCTGGACCAGTCCTCGTGAGGCATTGAGTGCCCGTCGACGGATCCTGTCGGTCCACACCAGCCCGTGGATAGGGCTCGGGTCCCCCAGGAGCCTCTAGTCTGGGAGAGCTGTACCCAGACATAAATACTTCCAGTCTCGTGGGACCAGAGGAAGAGACCCATGGCTGGGAGAGTCCTGAAGGGAGCAGAGAAGGCTTCCTGGAGCAAATGGCCTTCTGGCTGAGGCTTTGGCATACAAACAACCGCTCAGCAGGCAGACAGGCAAAGAGAAAGAAGAAGTTGGAGAAGGTCAGAGCTGAGTGATGTTTGGAGATCACCCCCTTTGGGGCTTAGAGGGCGAGTGCCTCAGTTGAGGCCACATGGCAAGGTCCGGCAGGCGAGAGGGCCCAGGAACAGGGCATTCAGGGATGCATGTCGTCGAAGCAATGTGGGACCTAGGTGGGGCAGGGACACTGGCTCCAGCCTTTGAAAGCCAGAGAGAGATTGCTGGCCCAGGCCAGGACTGCCTGGGGACTCCTTCAAGTACTCCAGGACATGAGACCTCGTCTGCATATTGTATGACCCCAGGAAACCTGGTTCAGAACATTCAGCCGGGCCCTGGGGACAGAGGTAAGCCTGGGGTAACAGCAGGCCCAGTGCAGCTCTGGGAGAGACTTCCGGGAGGGAGGGAGGGACAAAGTATGAGGGGGGCAGCTGGACCAACCCCCTACCCCCGGGTTGCAGATTCTCAGCCCTGGCTGGGGCAGGACCCCCGCCTGGGACTCAACATTTTTGATAAGCCTTAAATTGTTCCCTTTTTTATAGTTGGGTTTTTTGGGGTGTTTTTTTTTTTTTTTAAATAAAAGTGTGGGGAAAGAGACTATGCTTCTTGCCTTATTTCCTACAGCTACCAAAGACGAAACCAAATGGCTTTGGCTTCCACCCTGGGTCAGAATCTCCGGGATTGAATGTCAGGCTAAGGGAGAGGGTTTTGAGAGGGCCCATTGTCCAGAAGGAGAAACTGAGGCCCCAGGACACATAGGAAGGCTGAGCTCAGGTTGGAGCCGGACCCCATTCCCCTTCCCTGATGTAGTCACAGAGGCTGGGAGTGTGAATGGGGGAAGGCTTTTGTTTTCAAGACAGTTCGTATACCGTGAAATAAGCCACGTGAAAGTGTACCGTTTGGTGGCACTTTGTGCATTGACATTGTCAGCCACCTGTCACCTCCATGTAGCTCCAGGACATTCCCATCACCCCAGGGGATGGCCCATCCCCAGGCGCAGTCCCTGCCCACCCCACCCCCCTCACTTCTGGTACCCACTGATCTGTGCATTTTCCTGTTCTGGACATTTCCTGTACGTGGGATCATGCTCCCTGTGGCCTCATTTGTGTCTGGCTTTCTACTCAACTGAAAGCTTCATCCAATGTTTCATTCCTTTTTATGGCCAAATAATATTCAGTTGTGTGGACGGACTCCCACTCTGATTGTCCCTTCACCCCCTTGATAGGCATTTGGGTCATTACCACCTTTTGGTGAATGTGAATAGGGCTGCGGGGGACATGGGTGTCCAAGAATTCATTTGAAGACACACTGGGCTTCCAGGCAGCCCTGGCGACACGGAGGTCGCGTCTTCTGGAGATGACAGTAGCGAAAGGGAGTCCAGCAGAGTGAGGTGACTCGTGCAGGCTCTGTAGTCGCCACTCAGAACACGCACACCTCACAGATCAGGGCGCTCCCTGCCGGGTAGGGGCCCTCCGCCCGCCTCAGACTCGAGGCCCCGCCCCAGACCTGAGGCCCCACCCTCCTTGGGGCGGGGCCAAGTTAGAAGCCCATCTAATGGCTCTGAGCTCACAGTTTGTCCAAGGCAGTGAAAATTAAGTGGCGGTCTGGGATGACTATTGGCAGAGCTGAGGCACAGGGATGAGGATGGGGGGACCCCAAGGTTGGACACTGGCAGGTATGGGTTCAGGCTTAGCTCTCTGAGTGACCATGGGCAAGTCACTTGCTTCTGAGCCGGTTTCCTCATCTGGGACTCCGGGCACCTCTCTGCCACTGCCTCAAATGCCTCCCATCCCTGGTCTGAATTTGAGTCCTGATTTCCACCTGCTTCTGGTCCTGGGGTTTACCCAGCCCTCCCTGTCCGGCAGCATCTGCCCTGGCATCTAGTTCAGAGCTTGTTAGACTGGGGGTTCCTCTGGGCCCAGCACAGGGGAGATGGACCCACATGGCACAGTCACCCCAAACCCCCAACATAGCAGCCTCGGGAAGGGGCAGGTTCCCTGTCACCGTGGGTGTGCAGGACACAACACCCCAGCTTCCGGGTCCATGTTCCCAAACCGAGAAGAGTCTAAGACATCCTATTACAACTGCAGATGGGGGTACATAGGAAAAGTTTCTCCCCAGCAGGCTTGGTCAGACAAGCCACCTTGTGTCCCCAGGACTCCTGCATCTGCAACTGTCTGGAACCTGATCTCTAGAAGAAGTGGATTATATGGTTCAGATAAATGAAAACCGGAATGGAGCAGGCTTGGGTCATCCAGGATTCAGGGAACTCCCTGAACACAGAGTGAGGCCCATAGGGTATCGAAGAGGTTGGTCAAATATTCTTCTCCTAAAATAAAATCCTATCCCTCTCTAGGCCCCTAAGATCTCTCACCACCTCTTACCCACCTCTCCTTCCAGCTTCCCCTGAGTGGTAGTCAGGATCCCTGACTGCCACTCAGATACTCCAAGCTGGCTCCTACCTCAGGACCTTTGTACATGTGGTTCCCTCTGCTGAAAGGCTTTTCTCTAGGACTGGCTCCTCTCTGTCTCTTAGCCTCATCTTTTCAGGAAACAGCCTAACCTCCTGGCTAAAGGTGCCACTCCCTGCTACTCCCTCTCCCATCCCCCTGTCCTATAGTCTTCATAGCCCTCATCGCTCTCTGGAATTTTTTATTTAGATATTCACTTGTTTGTCTGAACCTTTGAGGGCAGGGTTAGAGAGGGCTGTGTCTCTGGCCCCAGCACCCAGCAGGCATGAGAGGCATGAAGGGGGTTGTTGATTGGAGGAGACTCCCCACCCGCCGTAGTGTGGACCAAGATTCCGATGGGGCTGGGGGTATTACCACCTTACATTGTTCCCAGGACCACCTAGAATCAGAACTTGTCACTCTTTTGGAGAGTGAAATACCAGGTCTCTTCTCTGACTCACCCTCCTTATCACCGCCCCCTCTGGCTCTGCCTCTCCATGTGTTTTTCTGCACTGTCCCTTTTGCTCGCCGTCTCTGTCTCTCATTGTCTCTGTCTCTGATTCACCATCTCTGTATCTCTCTCTCATTATTTCTTTGTCTCTGTCTCTCCCTCACCATCTCCTTGGTTATCTCTCAGGCTCTCTCAGGCTCTGACACCTTCAGCAACTCTGTCTCCTCCCCTGGCCTGGTCCGGCCCCTGGGCCACAGGGTGACAGGCAGGCAGGGCACCCTCCGCTTGTTTTCCGCTCTCACTGGCAGGGGGCCCAGCTGGGCTGCTGTTCAGGAATCTTCCAGCTGCCCAGCTCCAGCCACCAGGCATAGCCGCTGGCCTCTCCTCCCAGCACATTCTGTCCCGAGCAGGGAGCACTGGGGGTGGGTGGGGTGGGAGTGGAGGGTTCCTGTCAGGCTCCGGTTACAGGACAGCCCGTCCTGGTGGCCTTGCTCCCCACCAGTGCTGCCCCCTTGCTGCCTCTCCTCCCTACTTTGGGCTTAGATCTTCCTGAATGGGGCCCCTCTGTCAGCTCATCCCTACCTCCGGGGCTTTGCACATGCTCTGCCTTCTACCTGGAGCTCCCTCTCCTCAGCTGTGCCCAGCACCTTCTCCCCGGCAGCCTTCAGATCACAAATCACCTCTTCAGGACGTCCTCTGTGTCTCTGGGCCGAAACACACTGCAGTTCCCCTACTTCTGTCCTGATGCCTTTTGCTTCCTGGTCTTTCCCCTTCCTCAGAGTTCTATATTTACTTGTTTGTTGGTGTGGTGTCAGTCACCCCATTGCCCTGCTCTATCCTCAGCCTTGGGCGTGCACTAGGTGCTCAGTGAATATATATATATATTTTTAGATTTTATTTATTTATTTGACAGAGAGAAATCACAAGTAGGCAGAGAGGCAGGCAGAGAGAGAGGAGGAAGCAGGCTCCCTGCCGAGCAGAAAGCCCGATGCGGGGCTTGAACCCAGGACCTGAGATCATGACCTGAGCCGAAGGCAGTGGCTTAACCCACTGAGCCACCCAGGCGCCCCACTCAGTGAATATTTTAGAGTTCGTGCCATTTCACCCCCAAAGCTCAGCTCTACCTTAGCCCCAGGCTCCCACACACAGCTCCCATCCCTTTAGCCAACTGACCAACCCCCTCCCAAACCTGCGGTGGCCTCGCATTCCCTGCACACACCTCCTGCCACTGTCCCCTGCACTCCCAACACACCAGCCATCTCCCAGCCTTCCCATCTCTTCCCAGGGAGTTCCCCCACCTAGATGCACCTTTTCCAGTGAGGGGCTGGGTCTCTCTGTCTGGGGCTGGGCACACACACACACACACACACACACACGCACGCATGCACAGAAATGCATGCATACACAGGAAACACAGAGATAGGCCCACGGACTCGGGGGCACACAGCCTGGACCTCGATGAGCACGGACCCGCGTGCACATGTATGCATGCACACATAAAGCAGGTGCAACAGTACTGACACTGGGCGCCCACGGCTCGAGGGGGGAGGGCATGCAGGCTGTTCGTGTGTGGAGTCCCCCAGCTCTGCCAGGAAGCAGGCAAGACGCCCTCCATCTCACACGTGGGTGCAGGATGGGGACTTTGAACCCACGCCAGGGTGTGCACAGGCTTATCCCTAGGCGTGCCTCTGCCCTCGCTTTCCCCACCTCATTTCTGATGGTCAAGGCCAGGAAAGTCCCCAGAAAGCACAGGCCGGGCAAGGGGCCCAGGAGGAAGAAGTGACTCAGCCAGTGTCCATCCAGGCCTGCATAGCTGGGAGACCCTTTGCGGGGGTGGGGGGGGGTGGGGGATGGAAGGGAGAGTTGGGGGATTCACAGAGAACAATAAAGGAATGGGGGGCGGGGACACGGTAAACAGGGCCTGCTGAGCAGGATTGGGGAGGGGAGGGATGGGGCATGCCTCAGTGGGTCCGCAGTGCTCCAATACCTCCCCTCTGCTGAGCCTGATTCACAGGTGGGGAAACTGAGGCACAGAGAACAGGTGACTTGCCCAAGACCCTCCAGCCAGGATGGGGCAGGCAGAGGACCCCTTAGTCCTTGGTCAAAAGTTTCTGTGGTTTTGTAGCTGTTCTCCCCGCCTGCCTTCTGGCAAAAGGAGCCAGGTCCCCTTCCTTGTTCCAGATGTGGACATGTGACCAGGTCTGGCCAGTTAGAGCCTTTTGTGACCACAGACTCAGGGATTGGTTCAGGAATAGTGACTCTGAGTGGGCAAATCACCCTGGGAGTTTGGGGGCTTCTGAAGGTGAGAATGGGCGCCATCTTTGCTACCCTAAGGAGGGGCAGAACAGAGAGTCCCCAGGTCATTGTGATGAAATCCACAAACACCCCTAGCCCTGTGGAGTGAGGTAGAGCCTGAGGGTAGGGTGAGGGCAGGAGAGCCCTGGGAGGGCTTCCAGGAGGAGAGGAGCCTGGAGTTGGGGCTTTGATGGATGAAGAGGAGTTCGCCAGGGAGCTAGAGAAGGGCATTCCAAGCAGAGGGAATAGCCTGTGCCACCACACCAGGCCAGAGAGGGCCAGGTGTGTCCTCAGCCATTCTGGCGGCCCTGGGGGGATTGGAGCACAGAGAGGGCAGCTGTAATGTGTGGGATTCTCTGCTCCCAGGCACCCCCATCAGCCGCTTAAGGGCGAGACCAAGTCTTTGCTGGCAGCTTTGTTGGAACCTGATGTTTCTTTAATGTTTGTAGTGTAGGTGGCCCTTCTTTGGGGACACGGATGAGAGACATGGGTGGGGAGTGAATGGGAGAATTGGGTTCACAGGGCAGGAGAGCCTGGGGCTGGGTGAGGATGGCCCCAGGAGCCCGGGAACAGGACCACAGTCCAAGGCAGGAGGGAGCCTTTTCCTTTTCCCCGTCTGTGAGCCCTCAACCCCAGGCATGGTGCTCCAGGGGGAGGCGGGGTAGGAGTTCAGGGTCTGGACACCCAGCACTACCTCTTCCTTCCTGTGTGACCCTGGGATAGTGGCCGCACCTCTCTGAGCCTTGGGTTTGTCATCTGGAACCTCACTTCGTTGTAGGACCGGGTCAGCACTTGGCACGGAAGCAATAAAAGGTCTGTGGGCCTGGATGGGGCGTGCTGAGCCGAGGGAGGCGGGGCTGGGTCTGTCCAAAACATTCCGTCAGCAGTTCCTGGCCTCTTTGAAAACAGGAAGCTGGTTCTCAAGGGAGCCCCCAGCAGTGTTTCCTGAGCCTCCTCATGACGTGTGCTGTGCTTGCGGCTGGTGGGGGTGCACGCACACATGTGGGTTTGCAGACAGCCTGGAGATAAACAGAGCCCCCAGTGCGCATGTGTGTGTTTGCGCGTCAGCCTTGGCTGTGGAGTTGCCAGAGGTGCGTGCATGTGTGTTTCATGTGCCCAAATGTGGGCTGACACATCTCAGCCGGTACGGGGAGCAAACAGGGGCCGTTTGGTGCATTTGCGAGTCTGGGTCTAGGTGTTGGGCATAGGTGTTTGTTGGTAGCGGGGACTGGTGAGTGCTGGCAAGAGCTAGCTTATGCTGGGGTATGTATAGTGCTCTCCTTTCCTTCCATCTGCCCCTTCCTTCAATGGCCTCTAACCCCCTGGCTCTTCCTGAAGACTGTTAGGTAGTTCTTACCTCAGGGCCTTTGCACCTGCTATGCCCACTAACCAAGCTACTCTGCCCTCCATTCCTCTCCATCTCTCAGGCCTCAGGACAATGGCCTTGAGCGAGTCACCCCACCCACATCTTGGCTGTTCCCCTGCCCTTTCTTGAGTCCTGACTCAGCTTTGACCACTTCCCTCTGCATCCTAGGTTGTGTGGGCTCCCTCTGTAAACCTCAGTTTATTCTCCTGTACCTGTCTCACTTACCTAGAGTCACCGAAAAAGTGGAAAGGGCTGACTTCAAGGCTAGATCGGCCAGATCTGACAATGCATAAAGCCTTTGTCCTGGCTCACATCTAGTGGGGGAATACCGGAGGGGCAGGGATGGTCCGGGGTCCACTCAGCCAGCAGGACCAGATGGGGCCAAACTGGGGCCTCCTGTATGCCATGTCCCTGGAAGAATGGGGACTACCCCAGAGCTCAGAGCAGGAGTTGATGAATTTTCTCTGTAAAAAGATAATAGGGACACGTAGGTGGCTCAGTGGGTTAAGCCTCTGCCTTCAGCTCGGGTCATGATCTCAGGGTCCTGGGATGGAGCCCCACATCAGCTTCTCTGCTCAGCAGGGAGCCTGCTTCCCTCTCCCTCTGCTTGTCTCTCTGCCTAGTTGTGATCTCTCTCTCTGTGTGTGTCAAAATAAATAAATAAAATCTTTAAAAAAAAAAAAGATAATAAATATTGGAGGCTTTGTGGGGCATGCAGTCTCTCAGCTGCCAGACGGCTCCCTTGAAAGCAGCCATACACAGACACAAATGAGTGGGCGTGGCCGCATCCCAATAAAACTTTATTTGTGAACACGGAACTTGAATTTCAGATAGTTTTCGTGTGTCATGAAGTCCTCTTTTGGTCTGTTTCCAACACCATTTGAAAGCGTAAAAGCCACTTCTGGGATGTGGCCAGAGCTGCCATTGGCCAACCCCGGGATGGGGAACTCATCAGGCAACTAAGTAAGTATCAGGACTCCCTGTTTACAAAATATTGGAACTCTGCTCCAAGTGCTTCCAGGTCAGCCAGCTATGACATAGTAGAGCTGCTCAGACACCAACAGTGTCTTACCATTGACAAATAACAGCTATCAAGACTCGCTGTTTACAGAGTATTAGAACAGAGCGAGCAAGGATGGCTCACAAGGTGTCGGGACCCGGGTTAAGTTGAATCCGGCCCCTGGCTCCAGCAGCAGACTGACCAAACGGGGTGCTGCTGCCCATTCTCAGTACACTGTTTACCGAGTATCAAGTGACAGGGGCCGGTGGCAGAGTATCGAGTCACAGGGCAGTCACACTGAGACTTGGGCACTGAGACAACAGCTCTAGACACCAGCTGTTTACAGTGACATGAGACCGGTTGTTTACAGGGGGCCCAGCTGACCACCAGCTTCCGGATGCCAGAGTCCAGATGGCAGGTGGGACGGGCCCCTCTGCAGGTGTTTGCAGAGGGCTCTAGGCCTGGGGACCCCTTTTGCTTGGCTGCCTCTGGCACCAGGAGCGGGAATGTGGAAAGAGTTCTTGGCCCAGGCAAGGCGAGGTTTTTGCTCACTGAGGACCCCCAGGCTCATACCCGCTCTTCGGAGGCAGGAATTGAGCCCCGCAGGTGTCAGGTCCCAGGGACTGGCTTGCATCCTCTTCTCTGCTTATTCCCGGCTCTGCCACCGTGCGCACATCACGAGCTCCACTTCCCTGTCTGTAAAATGGGCATGCCGATGGATCAGGGTGGCCAGATAAAATACAGGGTAGGTACCCAGTTAACATTGAATTTCAGACAACCAGCAACCCCCCCCCTTTTTTTTCTTCACATGACCTGATCTTTATATTGTAGCAAAATGGGTGCTATGGAGAGGGGCACGTGGAAGCAGTTGATTTCTTCCAGTGAACACACCCATTGTTTTTTGTTTTTGTTTGTACACTTTTATTTATTTGAGAGAAAGAGAGAGCATGAGGGGGGGAAGGGCAGAGGGAGAAGGAGAAGCAGGCTCCCTGCTGAGTGGGGAACCTGATGTGGGGCTCGATCCCAGGACCCTGGGATCATGACCTGAGCCAAAAGCAGATGCTTAACCGACTGAACCACCCAGGCGCCCCTCACACCCATTTTTTATATTTGTTCCAAAGCTTCTCACATGATGATGTCATTTCCTCATATTACTGCTGTTCCAATATTGTTCTGTGGCCCACTCACTAGTTGCCATCCCCACACATTCATCTGTCACAAGATTCCTAAAGGGATCAAACCCCCACAGTATTCCTTGGGCATGCCTGCCACCATTTAATTTCAATGATAATATCTTGTCCATAATTTTTTTCAACTCGGGAGGGTGAGCTTTGCTTATGGGGTCTACTCGGCAAGCTCAAAGATCAAGCAATACATTTTTAGTATAAGTATATCCCAAATATTGTATGGGATTTACTTACACTAAAAACCACAAAGCAAACAAACAAGAAAATGAGATG
Source organism: Lutra lutra (assembly GCF_902655055.1). Classification (NCBI taxonomy): domain Eukaryota; kingdom Metazoa; phylum Chordata; class Mammalia; order Carnivora; family Mustelidae; genus Lutra; species Lutra lutra. The sequence goes on along the minus strand of NC_062278.1, from coordinate 209,778,055 downwards.
TTTATTTGTCACATCTGCCTCTCCTGTGAGGACGTCTTCCCAAAGGGAAGCTGTGAAGGTCCTGAGGGGAATCTCGGGCCAGGCACAGAGCAAGGGCCAAATGCGTCGTAGTGTTGATGTTCACTGTCCTTGTCTTCGCCAGGACCTCGTCACGGGGATGAGCCTAAGTATGGTCTGTTGATGAGCTCATAAATGCATCATGTGTCTCTGGGGAACAGGGCCTGGATGACAAGAATGGCACCATTCAAGAGTTTCACTAGGATGTCAGCAAGAGGTTCTGGGCCACAGGAAGAAGGGGGGGTTCATTCACAGGATGTCCCCCGCACCTGGGTGCTTTGAAGGGCTCAGGGGAGTTGCTGATCATATGTAAGACGATGTTCAATAAACAATTGTTGAAGTCACTGCTCAATTCCATCACTTTTTATTGTATAAATGCTGTATGCCTGGTACTCCAACCGCTGCTTGCTCAGGGCTCCCATCAACAAGGGAGATGGATGTTAATACAGTCATCACCATAAATACAAAACCATAAGTCGGGCAAGACCCGCCAAAGGGAGATACTCAGTGCTAGGACCCCCTAAATAGGGTCCAGGAGGGCTTTCTGGGGGAGGTGACACTTGCCAGAGACCTGGAAGAGGAGGTTTGCAGGAATAGAGAATCCTAAGCAGTGGGACCTGTGTGTGCAAAGGTCCTGGGGTGAGAGGGAACATAATGATTTCAGGGGCTGGCTTCATGCCACCCCCAGTTCCCTTTGACAATTTGCAGGCTCCAGCAGATAGTCAAGGCTAAGTTTAGGATGGCCAGGGTCACCTGGCAATTCAGGCAGGATGTAGTGCCCTCAACAGCCCACAGGTGGAAGGACAAAAGTCTGAGCACAACCTTGGCCCAAGGGCCGGGGGAGAGTGGTGGAGGGGTGGGCAGCAGGTGAGATGAACAGTCAGCTCGCTTCTGCACAGGAATTTCCTGAGCCACCTGCTTCCCCAATGCACCGTCCTCTGCCCCATTGCCGTGGCTACCTCCCAGGACACAGAGCAGAAAGAATATGAGACTACAGGCTGCTGGGTAGAGTCAGAAGGCAAAGAGAAGAGTTTTGGGATGCCCAGCTGGGAACTCTCAGGACTGAAAACCAGGGCTGGGATGGAAACAGTAGCAACCACAGTCATCATAGCTGCCTAACATCTCCAGCCAAGCCTTGCTGGAGCTACCTCTAATAGCCACAAAAGCCCCCAGCAGGCTGGTCCCAGAAATATCCCCATTTCACAGACCGGAAGACCGAGATTCAGAAGGACGAAGCTACTAGTTGAGGGCACATGGGGACCATGATGCAGCAAATCTTTGTTCAGGCTGCTATGATAAGCTACCATAGAATGGGGTTAACAGCAAACATGGACTTCTCACGCTTCGGAAGGCTGGCAAGTCCAAGGTCAAGGTACTGGCAGATCTGATGTCTGTTGAGGGCTGATTCTGGGTTTATGGACACACACCTGCTCATGATGTCCTCACATAGCAGAAAGCAGAGAGAGGAAGCCAGCTCTCCTGTGTCTTTTCTTCTAAGGGCACTAATCCTATCATGGGGGTTTCCCCCTCATGACCTAATGACCTCCCAAAGCCCCCACCCCAACACTATCACACTGGGGCTTAGGGCTGCTTCAACTTATGAATATTGGGCAGACACATTCAGTCTATAACAACAGCCACCTTTCCTTTTTATCCTCAGTTTTGAGGTGAGAAGATGGAGGCCCAGGTTTCAGGGCTGGAATCTGGGTCACTGGACCATTTGTCTGGGCCATTTGTCTCTGGCCTCAGTAGTACTGGCTATGAAATGGGACTTTGGCCAATTGCCAGTATCCATAGGCAGACCTTCACCCCAGGCTCCTGGACCTGTTCTGGGCTCAACTCTGGGGGACCATGGCAAGAGGCAGTCTCCATCTCCCCACCTGCTGAATCTATAACTCACTGTTTCCAGTTGGTAAGGGCAAATGTGTTCACCCAGTATTTATAACTTACCATATACCTGGAGAAGGGGATTGGCTGCAAGGGGGTGGGGTGGGGGGGCGATAGAGCTTTCTAGGTAATGGAAATCTTTCCAGAGTGATTGTTTCAGGATTGTATCCCTTTGTCAATAATCATCCAACTGTACTCTGTTGTATGTGAGCTGTGCCCCAACAAAGCCGACCTTTAAAATAGTTATATGATATTTTATTTTAAGACTGTGGGGAGGGGAAGACAACATCGTAACAAAATCCAAATGCTTGGATACAAAGTCTTCTGTTTCAGGAAGTTGTGTGATAGGTTACAGCCAGGGAAGGATGAAAAAACATTCCTACTATAGAGTCTAGCTCTCCAGGCGTGCCTGTTCGTGTTGTTTTTCTCACTTCAAAATAAAGCACATCCGTCTTTTCAATCACATGAATATTAGTGCAATACGTACAAAGCCTTCGTGTAATTCACATGCGCATCCTATTAGGTAAAGGCGTACACCCCAGCTGTACAATGAGGTCATAACCCCCTGGCCACATGGGGACCAGGTGGGTTGAGGGTGGTGTAGTAGATGCTATCGAGGAGGGATAAGTAAACCCTGGGTTGGATTTAATATCTTTTATCCTCTCTGCTGTACGTATTTGCTTTCTGCTGATGGCAATCCACAGAACGGAGATATCGCACATCGAACAATGGCCCCGCACTTGAGCTGTTCGTCTACAGGACAGGCTTGCTTGTGTGGCCCAGCCATCCCCAGTGCACAGCCACCCCCTGACAAGGTCCACTTGTGGTGCTGCTTCTATTCTAGAACAATCGTGGGGATGCTGAGGAGCCCAGGCCGGCATCCTGAGGCCCCGGAGTCCCTGGGTCATTAGGAGGTTGGACTCCGGGTGACAAATGGGGGAGTTCATGGCCCTTCAAGGGAACCTTTGCAGTGCAGGGTGGAGACTCAGCACTGTGACTGTCAGGATGGGGGTTAACAAGCGGGGCAAGGCGGCTGGGCCCTGGGTCGGGCACAGCATGGACAACTTTGAGCTCATTCAAAAGTCCGGCCGTCAACCACCGACTGGACAGTTCAACAGTATGTCTCTTCCCACACAGACTAGAGGCCCAGGGGTAGATGCCGGAGTTGGGGTGGGGGTGGGGCGGAGTGAGACTGGGCACCCAATCCACCTAGGAGAGAGACAGACAGACAGTGGGAGACAGATGAGACAGAGAGGGAGAGATGACAGAGAGATGGGGGAGAGACTAGGAGAGAGATACAAAGAGATAGATGGGGGAAAGAGAGATAAAGAGAGACAGGGAGACAGAGATACAAGGAGAGAGAGGGAGAGAGAAAAGGTTTCAAGGGTGACTTAGATTTTGGAGCGGGGCTTGTCCTGTGAGAAGCATCTCAGGTCTCGGGTAAGGAGTGTGACTCTGGGATTAGTACCCTAATAAGGTCGAGGGGGAAGGAGCATCATGGACATGGGTCAGTGCCTCCTGGATCACTGCAAGTCTGGGGACAGCCCATGGGGTCAGTGCACGTTCTTGACTCCAGGACATGTTTGAAATTTTCCATAACACAAGCATTTTAAAATGATCCCTGCGCTCCTGGGTCTGATCCCAGGCCTGATGTCCAGCATGGAGGGAAATCTCAGCTCTTTCTGGAGACCAGCCCAGAGGCGCTGGAGTGGGGGGTGCTGAGAAAAGTCTGAGAATGCCCCAGGCCTGAGACAGAGGCACCAGGCAGCCTCAAGGAGGCGGCTCGGAATTCTGCCCCTGGCATCTCCCTGACATTTCAGCAAGAGGTGGCTCACACCCCCACACCTGCCGGGAGCGAGGCTGGAATGACCTAGGCAGTGACTGCTCCTTCCTAACCCTGGGGAGGCACTTGTAACATACAGAGTGACCACTCCTCCTGCCATGGGCTACCATCCTGGGAAAGGCTGGGGGTGAGGGGAGGCCAGACCAGAAGAATGAGGGGGAGTGAGAAGTGATGGCCTGAGTTTTAGGGGAACTGGGCTCTCATCCCATTCCCTGAGACTGGGGAACTGAGATTGGCCTTATCATTGATGTCCCTGAGGAAACGGGCTGGAATCCAAATAACCAGATCTGGAGAAGCCCCTCATTTCACCAGGAAAAGCCTCTGAACCATGGCCTCCACCAAGAGTGGGAACAGGAGGACAGATAGGACAGAAGCTTAAAATGAACTTGATGTACGCCCCTAAAACTTACAAGGGGAGATGCTGGCCACGTGAAAATGGGTCCCTCTGGAAACAAACAAACAAAACAACTCGGTACTATCAGAAATATAGTGGGGGAAACCATACCCTGGTTAAACAGAAGGTCAGCTGGAGGACTCCCTACATGGGAAAGAGAAATAAATGAAATAAATAATGTTCTCAACCTTTCAGGGAAACAGAAATGGCTGCCCTAAGAGATGCTAAGGAGGACACCTGGGTGGCTCAGTCGGTTAAGCGTCTGCCTTCAGCTCAGGTCATGATCCCAGGGTCCTGGGATTGAACCCCACGTTGGGCTTCCTCCTTGGGGGGGGGGTGTCTCTGCTTTTCCCTCTGCCCCTCTCCCCTGCTCAAGCTCTCTCTCTCTCTCTTTCAAATAATAAATAAAATCTTTAAAAAAAGAGAAAGGAGAGAGATCCCAAGGAAGCAAAAGGGATAGTGGATGTACCATATTCATGGACAGGAAGGCTAAGGCTCAAAGGATGCTGATCTCCCCATCTGAAGGTTTGGGTTTTTTTTTTCCCCCATCTGAAGTTTTAACACCATCCCAATCAAAGTCACAGCAGGGGATTTCCCTCCCGAACTTGATAAGATGATTCAAACATTTACGTGGAAGAACAGATGGTTGCAAATAGTCAAAATACTTACACAGAACAGGCGGTGTTACCTGTCCTACCAGATATGGGAACCCATGACAAAGCCTGTAATTAAGGCAGAAGGATATTGGCACAGGGAAAGACAGGTTGACCAACACATTTGAATTAGATGCCCGCAGACACCCTATGCAGGTCAAGGATTTGCTCCAAGATCGAGAAGGTCTATCCCAGGAGCAGGGAGGGGAGACAATTCTATAAAAGAATCTGTGAAGTGAGAGTCCCTGTCAAAAACAATCGACTTGGGTCCTCACATCACTTCACACAAAAAGCTCAGTCTTTGGCTCCAGTCTCTGCTTGCGTCTTACCTGGCCTGCTCGGCTCTCAGATCCTCCCCACCTTGCTTTTATCTTATAAGGACACTTATCATTGGATTTGGGGCCCATCCTAATCCAGGATGACCATATCTTGAGATCCTTACCTTACTGACAACTGCAGAGACCCTATTTCCAAATACGGTCACATTCACAAGTTCTGGGTGGCTGTGTCTTTTGGAGGATACCATACAGCCCACTTTGGGAGACCCCTGATCTTAAGATCACACCCTAACACCCTGAACATCCATCAGCCTGAGGTTCATAGGTCACATCCCTGGTGCTGCCACGCTTGCCTCCGTATCCCCAGCTCTGGCAAGGACGTGGCCCACAGCAGATGGGAGGTGATTCAAGAGCAGGGAAGCGGACAGATTCAGGCTCCAAACAGCTGGGCTTTAAGTCCTAGCCCTTCACATCAGCAGCCTGATCTCTCTGTGCCTCAGTTTCCCCTAAAGTAGCGCTGATAATACCTGCCTGGAGAACGTTAGATTGTGGCCCCCAAAAGACATGTCTACCCAGAACCTTAGAACAGGACCATAAAGGGCATTAAAAAGAAAATCACCAGCCTAAAAGGGTATTGCTTGGGCCAAGTCACTAGAAAGGGGCTTAATGCCTAACCTAATTGCAGTTTCAACCTCCCCCAGAATGTAAGTCTTAACCAGTCACCCAAGAATTTTCTGATCAACACCAGTGAGCTGTCTGACATGTGGGCCGTCTTCATCCCACTCCCCTAGGGAAAAGGAGGTAATCCGCCTAACCAGACCCCCTGTCCTTCTCCCTAAGGGAAGGTGGCCTTGCTTGGACTAACCCTTTCTTTTCTTTTGCTGATAACTGTCTTACCCCATCCTCCTTCCTGTAAAAACCTTCCATTTTGTACAACTCCTCAGCTCTGCCCTCCACCTGCTAAGTGCAATGTTGTCCCATCCATTCGTGGCTTCATAAGGCCAATGAGATCTTCAGATTTACTTGGTCCCAATTTTACAAGGGTCCCTGCAGATGGCATGAGTTATGGGTCTGGGGACAAGGTCATCCTGGACTCCAGGGATCCCAAATCCAATGACCGGTATCCTTATAAGAGATAAGACAAAGAGAGAGACAAAGGCCACAGGGAGATGGAAGCAGAGATCGGGGTTCTGCAGCCCCAAGCCAAGGAACCCCAAGGGCTGCTGGAAGCCTTCAGAATCTGGGAGACAGGCCTGGGATGGGCTTTTCCTCTGAGCTCCCAGGAGGAACGCACCTTGACACCACTTCAATTCCAGACCACTGCCCAACCCCCACCCCGGCCCCACTGGATTGTGTAAGAATATTGTAGTTGAAACCCAGGCAGGGTTCATGGGCATTTGTTCCAGCAGCCCCAGGAATCTCACACATTGCCTTAACAGAGCTCTTGTGTGGGGGGGAGGTTGTCAAATGAGCCAGCACCTGGGACACTGCCTGCCAAACAGTAAGCACTTAATACATGCTCCCTGGGAGAATAAAATGTGCTAATTCAGCAAAGCATGAAGTAATGGTTGACTGTGGATTGAATGAGGGATCAAAGCTCAGTGGGGAGGAGGGCTTGGTGCACTCCCAGGCCCCGCCCACCCCAGCTCCACCGCCTACGTGGGCCACCCCTCCGCCTTCTGCCCCCTCTGTCCAGGGTTGCCCCGCTCCTCACTCCCCCTTCTGCCCCTCAGCCCACAGGCTGCTCAGCCATCTCGCACACAGAGAGTGGTGCTGCCAGCCTTCCCGGGCTGTGGCTGGGGCAGGCAGGCAGACAGGCAGGTGGTTGGAGCCTGACGCCATTTGCAAACCAAAACTTGGGCTGAGGCTTTGGCCACCCACTTGTGAAACCAGTTGCTGCTGTTTCCTCCCTGTGAGAAACTCCCCCAGTGAAGCTGCATCCGGGAGGGGCAAGGGGAGTGGAGGAAGGCTGACTACTGTGCTCCGGTGGGACCTTAGGAAGTGACAGCACCTTTGTGCCTCAGTTTACCTGCCTGCAACTGGGCAGCTCTGGGTGGGTGGAAAGGAAGGAGGGATTTGCAGGCTCCTGGTTGGAGACACTAGATTCAGAGATGCTGGGTAAGTGACTTCATTTCCCTGAGCCTCAGTTTCCCTGCCTGTGAACTGGGGAGACCCACATAGCTGCTCTTTCCTTTGGGAGACATGAATCAAATCCTGTCACTTGCCTTGAGACATCCCAGGGTGCCCTGTTGCTCTGAAGGTGAAGAGCAGCCCCCTCCCAGGCCCCCAGGGCCCCATGAGTCCAGGCTTGCTGCCCTCCCCACATGCTCTCCCGGCTCTGCCTCCACACAAAGAAACAAGCTCATTCTCATCTCAGGGCTCAGGCCTTAATGCCCCCTCTTCCAGGAGGTCTGATCGGAAAAAGACCCTCTCTCTGTCGCATCTGGCCACGTGTCCTCTTTTATTCATTCTGTCCATCTCTCTCCCTGCCCCCAGGCCATACATCCCACCAGGGCAGGGATATGTCTCAATTGTCCTCAACTCTGTCCCCAGCCCCCAGCCCAGGGCCTGGCACACAGTAAGCGTCTGGTAAATGACTCATCACGAATGTAATTGTGAGCACAATGATGAAGCACGTTGGCTTAACACGGCTGTGAATAAAACACAGACTGCTGATGGCAAGAGAAAAAGGGCAATGTGGGCGGACATCGGAGCCGAGACCCAAAGGAAGGAGGTGCTGGAGACGCGCAGGTGTCTTGGGGAAGACTGTCCCAGGCAGAGCCACAGCCTGTGCAAAGGCCCTGGGGCTGAGTGTGCCTGATGTGGAAGCGTTTTCAGGAAGTCCATGTAGATCAAGGGGAGAAAGTGTTGGAGTAGGCAGCTAGTTAGGCTTTAACAGGATGCCTGGAGGCCAGCAAACTGTGAGGCCAGTCAGCTATCTGGAAAGTCAGAGGTCTGTCCTGGCAGCTCTCCAAAACAAAGCCACGAAAAGCCAGATTGAACTAGATGGACCCAAAACAAAGAAAAAGAAAAAAAAGCACAAAACCCTGTTCCCCGAAAAGTCTCCTCCCCAAGAAATAAATATTCTACCCCTTAATTAATAACTATCAACAACAGATAGAGACCCAAACCCCAGGCCCAACTGCCTCTCCCTTAAGCTTGCCTGCTCTCACATCTCAGACTGTACTTTTGCTTTAATTATATGTTCCTTCCTGCACCGTTATGTCTGGTCTCTCCTTGAATGCTTTCTTGAAGAGACAAAAAGCCTCTGGCAACATCCAGGGTGGGGCTGGGAGGTGGGACCCGCGAGACCAGCAGGGTCCTGTGGTTACAAGTGAACTTCCGGCTTTTACCCTAAGGGAGATGGGAGCCATAGAGGGTTCTGGAGAAAGGAAGCATAGATAAGTCTGCCTCCGGGCACCATAGAGGGAAGATTCTATAGAGGCTGAGAGCAGAAGCAAGGAGACCGGGGAGGCAGTGCCTGTGTTGGTCTTAGGGATAGACTGATACTGGGGCAGGACCAAGTGGGGAGAAAGGGTCAGATATGTGAGCAGTTTTGCTGGAGAATGGAGAAGAGAGTCAAGGATGTCTGTTTGATCCCATATCACAGGGAGGTAAACTGAGGATCTGGGAGCAGAGGAATCTAGGTAAAAGAGAGCCTGAAAGGGACAGTGGGAAGTTAAGAGGTGGCCAGGGTCCGGGAGGGAGATTCGGGGCCACCCCTCACTCACCAGGCCAGTCGGCCTCCTGATACAAACACTGTCATCATTCCATCTCTGATTTTGTCTATAATTTCAGTCTTGTCAGAGGGAAGCTGCTCACCACTTATGGTTGACAACAGGCCTGACCCAGTTTCGCACAGGTTCATTTACTCCCCTCAGCGACTCTGAGACCAGGGCACAACCCCTATTTTACAGAAGGAGAAACTGAGACCCAGAGAGACAGAGCAGTCATGCAGGTTGATGAGTGGCAGAGAGGGGAATTGAACCCAGGACTTCAGGCTCCAGACCCTATTGCTGGGATGGCACTCCACCTGGGGGCAGGGCAGCAGCATCAAATGTCCCATCCTAGAAGGTACTACTTAGTACCCGGCTTCCGATGGGGACTGGGGCGGAAGCCCCCAGGTGTGTAAGAACCCAGGTTTCCACCTGTATGGCCTTCCAAGTCTGGGGTTGTAGAACTGCTCACTCTTCCATTCATTCATTCTTCACCACCTTCAGGTTCCTGCCTCCTGCAGGGTGAAGTCCAAGGTCTCAGGTTGGGAGGGTTCAGGCCTAGATACTCCTAGTTCCATAGAGCCCAGGCCAGAAGGCAGTACCCAGACCTGGGGGTCCCCAGGGGTCCGGGGGCTTCCTGAAGAAGGGACCCTCAGCCTGAGACCCCTTTTCCTGTGGCCCCACCCCCACGGTTATGATGAAAGGCAGGGAGTGGGGCCAATGAGGCGCTTCGTGGGCCAGAGGCTCCAGCTTCAGACCCCGCCTCCAGCCCCTACTCTCAGCTGGCACCAGGCAGCCTCCGATGAGACCGACAGGGACACGACTTGGGCCACCCGCCAGACCACAGCCTCTGGGAAACCAGCTCAGGGAGGTGAGAGTGTCACTGCCCAGCCTTCCCTGGGATGGAAGCATTTGAAATGACTATTTCTGGGACAGGCCCGGGGGACAGCACACTTGGAGGACGGTCTGAAGCCACAGAGCCTGGTGGCTGGGCCAGAATGACCAGTGATGTCCCTGGGGCTGGAGGCTCTGGATGCGACTTGTTCCTGATACAGGCCTCAGTTTCCCCATCTAAAAACTTGGTTGCGGGGTAGTGTGTGGATGTTAAGCAGCTGGGTTTCCTAGGTCTGAGAGGGATTCTTACGCAGTCTGGGTCTTCTGGACGGCAAGTGAGTGTCCCAGGCTTTCGGGAGCTGCCCCTGAGGCCACAGTGGGGACAGATGCAGGGACATTAGGATCTGGGCTTTAGGGAGGCGCCTAAACTGACCACTACCCTGCGCCAGCAGTGGTAGTCTGGGCGATCCTCAGGCAGGGTTCTGGGAGAGACAGAAGTAGGGAGAGACAGGGAATGAGAGAGGTGAAGCAGGAGAGAAAGGGACAGAAACGGGGAAGGATGGAGGCTGGTGCAGTCAGGGAGACACAGGCCCATCCCTGCCCTGCAAACCCAGGGGAACCTGGGGGCTCAGGGTCAGCCCCCTGTCCCCTCATTGGAGCAGCCCCTGAGTGGAGCGTTAAATCTCTGGTTTGTTGTTGTTGTTTTAAGATGATGATGATGATGATGATTTTGATTTGAGAGATGGAGAATACAGAGGGAGAAGGAGAAGCGGACTCCCCACGGGGCAAGGAGCCAGATGCGGGGGCTCCATCCGGGGACTCCAGGATCTTGACCTGGGCAGAAAGGCAGACGCTTAACCGACTGAGCCACCCAGGCGCCCACAAACCATGACTTGAATATTATCATGGATGATGTTAACCACAGATTCATCTTGCTCCCTCTCCCGCCTTCCCACCCTCAAAGAAGACTAACTACCCCCATTTTACCCACGGAGAAACTGAGGCTCAGGGCGCCCCAGGCTGCACAGCCAGCTGGGGACAGGGAGCAGAGCCAGGGCAGCCCCGGATCCGTGAGGCGGTGTGACCCGCCCCCCCTTAACCCCCGACCTGAAAGCACACCCGCGACTGCCCCCTCCCCCCACCAGCCCTCCCGGAGTGTTTTTCTTCCCTCCTCCTGGGTGTTTTGGTTTCGGCAGGAGCGCCGTGGCGCGGTAGCAGGCGGTTCCCGCCGGCAGGGTCAGCCCAGGGCTGGCGGGGAGCCAGAAGCAGCTCCGGGCGCGGGTAGGGAGGACTCAGGGCGCGACCTACGCCCTCGCCCAGCACCGGGGCCAGCAAGTCCGGCTCCCCCCCTCCCCGTGTCTTCCTCGGTCCTGGACAGCGGGGCCCAGCCGGGTCGCGGCCCCCACGTGTGGCCATAGGGGGCGCCAAGGGGCGGATGGGTCCGGGCGGGGTTTCCCACGGCGGTGCCAAGGTTCGGTGTGCCCGGTTCGTTATTAAACATTGATGGAGACCGCTGGGTGCCTGCCCGAGAGGCCTCCCGGTTGGGGGACTAGGGCGCAGATGCCCCAACGCCAGTGGGAGGAGGGGTTGCCGCCCGGACCCGGCAGGCGCGGAGGGGCAGGAGGATGGGAGAGTTGCGCGAGGGCCAGGAGCCTTCTGGGCTAGGGCACCTAATCACAAGCAACCAAAGGAACACGTGAATTGGTCTCCATCGAGTTAAAAAAAAAATTTTTTTTTTCTGCAAAGGACACTTAAGACAGTGAAAAGCTAACTCCCAGAGCGATAGAAAATATTTACAAATCTTGTATCTGACAACGGATCAATATCCAGACGATCTAAAGAATGCCTAGGACTCAGTAATAAAAAGATAAATAACCCAATTAAAAATAAGGAAAGGATTCAAATTGAGATTTCTCCAAAGATATAATAAATGGCCAATAAACACACGAAAAAGCGCTCAACACCAACAGTCCTCAGGAAAAGGCAGATCAAACTACAGTGAGACCCCAGGCCACCTTAGGATGGCTCCCCTCTCCCTAACTGGGAAATAACAGGTATTGATGAGGATGTGGGGAAATCTGAACGCTCACACATTGCTGATGGGAATCCGGCAGCGCCTCGAGAGGCAAAGTTAAACACAGAATTACCCTGTGACCCAACAATTGTCCTCCCAGGCATATACCGAGAGAATTGAAAACAGGTGTTCACACCAAAGCCTGTAAACCAAGCTCACAGCCGCACTGCTCACGATCGCCAGCAGGTGGCGCCCAAAGGATGCCCATCAAGGAACGGAGAAACAGAGTGATCCAGCCGCACAGCGGAATATTATTCAGCCATAAAAAGGAATGAGGTTCTGATTCATGCTACAACAACGGAGCTGAACTTCTAAAACATGATTCTGTTTCTTCCACAAGAGCACAGACAGAGAAGGCCACGTTCTGTGTGATCGCACGGATAGGAAGTGTCCTAACAGGCCAATCCATAGAGATAGCTGATATTGCCGGTTGCCAGGGAATGGGTGAAGTGAGATGGGGAGTGACGGCTCATGGGCATAGGGTTTCCTTTTGAGGTCATGAAAAAGTTCTGGAATTACACAAGGCAGTGGTTTCACAACATTGGGAATGCACCAAATGCTACAGAACTATTCACTTTGCAAGGGTGATTTGTATGGTGTGTAAATGTCTCTTTAAAAGAAAAAAAAAATGACAGGGGCTCCTGGGTGGCTCAGCGGGTTAAGCCTCTGCCTTCGGCTCAGGTCATGGTCTCAGGGTCGTGGGATCAAGCTCGTCATCGGGCTGTCTGCTCGGCAGGGAGCTGCTTCCCCCTCCCTCTCTGCCTACTTGTGATCTCTCTCTGTCAAAAAAATAAATACAATCTTAAAAAAAAAAAAAAAGACAAAACACGAAAAAACAAAAAAGGAGGCATGAACAAAGGTGCCCAGTTGGGGGCAGGGCAACCTTGTCATCGAAGGCAGTTATGTGTGAGAGGCCCGGCCACCGCTGTCCTGTGTCATCTCCCACGCCCAGAGTCCCCAGGGGGCCGCTGATACCTCAGTCCCACCCTGGCTCGAGGGCAGAGACAGAGACAACATCTCTTTCTGACCAAACCTAGACGCCACTGGAGAAATAGAGGAGGAATGTTTCTGGGGAGGTAAACTGAGGCAGCCTCTCTCTCTGATAGAAACATGCTTCCTGTCTCGTGGTGGAAGCCATGGTGAGAGGAAGACCAAGAGAGATAGAGACAGAGGAGAGGAAGTGAGAAGGGGCCAAGGGCTCTGGAGAGGCCACCTTATCCATTTTACAGACTAGAACACTGAGGCCAGCAGGTCTGGGTCACCCGCTCCTCTGAACGGCAGCAGGAAGAATCTTTAAACAACTCAGAAATCGGGTTTCAACAATCCTGCTCTAGGACACCAGCTCCCCCAGCACAGGAATAAACCCCCTAAGGCCCCAGTAGGCAGTGATCTCTAACACCCTCCTCTCACACACTCCCCTATTAACCACACCCACCTCAGGGCCTTTGCTCACTGGTTTTGCTGGCCTCCTCTCACCATCTTGACTCTGGTATCACCCCTTCCAGGAAGCCATCTCTTACCCACTGTTCTTCACTGGGCTGAAGTTCAGCCCCGTTGTAGCACGATTCAGAACCTCATTCCTTTTTATGGCTGGGTAATATTCCACTGTGTGGCTGGGTCTGTTTCTCCGTTCCTCAATGGCCATCCCGGTGGGGCCCACCTGCTGGCGGTCGTGAGCAGTGAGGAGCACAGGAGCAGTAGGGGTGGGTGTGGGGCCCTGGTTTTGATGGGGTAGTTCTGAGCCCGGGGCTCAGATCCCTCTGGTTTTCTTCTAGAAGGCGCTGACCCAGCATCCCTTCCTGTCTGCCCACTCGGTCCTGCCACCGAAGAGTGAGAACTGATTCACAAGGGAAGGCCTGCCAGACAGGGAGGTGGCAAATTCAAGGGAGGGAGCATGCGCGGAACAGGGAGCAGTCACTCGTGGTTGGAGCACGGGGCCAAGGCTTCTGTTTCCCCATCTAAATGGAAAACTGGGGCCCCCCAAAGGGGCGGGGCCTGGACCGCTAGTCTCCCAGCCTGTGGGGCCAGACCGCTCTCACCCAGAGGCTTCAGGTTCTTTTGCCACAAAATTCAGTGGCTCTGGGTTCTAATCTCCACCCCTCCCCCTCCCGTCTCCACTTAACACCGGAAAAGTCTGTTTTGCAAACTCCCTAGCGGGTAGAGAGGGGCGGGGAGGGGGGTGTGCCCCCACGCCCCAGCTAGGCCAGAGAGACACGTGCTGCTGTTGCCACCTGGTGGCCACCGGGGGAATCCGAGACGCCTGGTTTAACAATGGGAGGAGCTCTAGGCAGGAGGGGAAAGGAAGAGGGCAGATTCAGGGTGTGAACGGCACCGGGCGGGGTGGGGGCGGGCACGCGTTCCTGCTGTGGGGCGTTGGGTGTCAGGAGAAAGGGGGAACCCCGATTCCTGACCTGATCCCTGGGCGGAGGGCAGATCGACCCCCAAACGGGGCGGAGTTGGGGGGGAGCCTGCGGAGCTGGGGAAATGAACCAAGTCTCCTGTTTTGAAGGAGCCAAATCCCACTCCCCCTCGAGCCGTCCCTCCCCTTGCCCAGTCCTGACCCTGCCGAGCGATCATTATTCTGTCTCCCCCAATCCGGGTGCTCCTGGGGGCGCCCAGAGGGAGAGATGGATAAATGCGTGTGGAGAATGAATGAACTCCCCTACTGGAGGATTTTGAACATGACGCGCAGGCTTCAGCCAGGGGAACGTTACCCAACAGAAGGCTCATTTATTTATTAAGCCGTACACCCCCTCAATAGACCTGTGAGTTCAATATTATCCTCACCCCCATTCTAGAGGGGAGGAGACTAAGGCTAAGCAGGAAACCATCACCTCCCTCAGAATGGTTAGGGCTGCCCTTGTTTTCCAACGACTAGATCTTCTGAGCCTGGAGCCTGCAGTGCTGCAGGAGTTCTGGGCCCAGACTCCCCATCAAGTGCTCCTGGGACACAACGTCCAGCCTAGTGTCCTAGGATTGGCCTAAGCCCCCGTTGGGCCCCCCTCCAATCTAGTCTACCCTGAAAAATTCTGTCCCTTCCCCATGGGTGTCATGGGGTGCAGCAGCTTCCTTCTCTTGGTGGTTCCTAGGGTTCCCGCCACAGGACGTGGTGCAACCTGTGTTGGCAAGAGGGGAGGGGCCGGGACCCGGAAATGGGGTCTGGATCTCTCTGCCCAGGTTTGACTCCTGCCTGTGCTGGGTAGTTTCTGGCTACCCACTTGCTCTCTCTGAGGCTTAGAGGTCATATCTGTAAACTAGAATAGCCATGTACCTCTCGAGGTGGTTATGGGGAATCAGGACATCATGGGTGTGTCTAGACGGAACAGGCTGGGTTTGCAATGTTTGCTTAATAACCAGCCGCCTTCAGTCTTCCTGTCTGAAGGTCGAGGCCGACTTTCCTCTCCCTCACTCAGGCCTCCAAGTCCATGTTTGAAGGGCCACTGATTATGGGGGTCTGTATTAGGTCTCCCAAGGGCAGTGAGAGTCCAGCCCCCTGGGCAAGGTTGCCCTCCAGACCTTCCTGCCTGCCTGGCCCCAGAGCCCGAGGCTCCGGATGGCCTTGCACATGTCTCCTGTCCTCCAACGGGAGCTCTGTGTCCAAGGTCAGCTCAGGAGTGTCCCGAAGTAGCTGTGTCTTCTCCTTGAGATGCATGGGTGTGTCCAGGTCAGTTCCCTCACCTTTTTCCCAGGACATGTTCACCACCAAGGCCTCTTTTGGGGACACCTCCTCCGGGAAGTCTGCCGGGCTTGTCCACTGCCAAGCCTAGATAGGAAGGGTGGGGCCAAGGCTATGAGCAGGGCCCTATTTTCCTGGGATCAGGTTCCTACTGGCTTAATTCCCTAAAATCCTGAGACCAGAGGATTAGCTCTGCCTCAATGACCCCCCCCCATTCAGCCCCTTTTAGGAAGCCCTCCCTGCCACACACACACCATTTATCTTTGGGAAATTATTCCTCCTCTTCTTGTTTTGATGTGGTTATGCACTGATCCCAACACAATTTGACTGATGGATATGTGACATGGCCCAGCCAATCAGAGCACTCTAGCCTCTGATTCCGGCAATGGGCTCAGGGATGAGCATGTGATCCACTCTAGGCCTATTGGTGATGGCCCTGGGACTTTTGCTAAAGTGAACTGAACACTCTTCTTCCACTGGGGAAAGGCTAAACCCGAGTGGGAGGGAAGCCTGCGGGCAGAACAGCAGTCCAGACAAATGGATACCCAGTCTCTGGATTCCTAGACCTAGCCATGCCTGAAGACCACCCTCTAGGGAATCCCCTCATCCCCCATCAGTTTTCCTTTTTGTTGAAGCCACTTTGAGTTATTTCTACTGCTAGGAAAGGACCCACAGGAGGTTTCTCTCTGGGCCTCTTCTTGCCTATTTGTGAAATCGGACAGGTTCTTGGAGTCCCTGTGTCCACGGTTAGGGGAGGATAAAACGAGTTAGTCCATGGCCATTACTCTGTAGAACCCTGGCCCAGAGTATAGACCCAAGAAATAGGACTTTAAATCAGAAAAGGAGTCCTTACCTGCTTTCCCTGGCTGCTAGGGAACTCGATCACAGTGCTGGCACAGGACGTGGGCAGGGGCGGGCACAGGTAACGTGCAGCCCTGGGGACGGAAGGAAACTGGTCAGAGAAGTGGCGTTTTCTGTTTTTACTTTTTAATTGTTTCAACTTACTCTTTTCATCTCCACTACATTACAAAGGGAGATTGGATGTGGATTGGGGGTAGGGGGATGTGGGATGCTGACAGACCTGGGTTCAAATCCCAGCTCTGCCCCCCTTGCTGGATACCTGGGCCCTGACTCTCTGGGCCTCAGTTTCCTCATCTGTAAACTGGGCCCAAATACCGACTTGGCATGAGCGGTTACTATGACCACTATTGTCATTACGGATCATCTTGGGGGAGACATGCAAATTACCTGTTCAGGCAGAGGTACCCAAGGACGCCCAGGAGAAGGATGCTGGCGAAGCTCCCCAGAGACACGAGGAGTACGGACAAATCGAACAACCGGGAAACCTGGGCTTCTGGGAGTGCGAGAGGTTGGGTTGGCAGAGGGGCACCTCCTGCCTCTTACTAGGAAGGGCGTTGGGAGGGCTGGACCCTCCATCAACTCACTGCTGACTGTGGCACACCATGGGTCCCTCTGTGCCTGGCTCCTCATGTGTGAAGCAGGGGACCAGGGAACCCACGTGCCCTGGGTCTGCGGGATAAGTCCCGGCATACAGGGCTCGGGACATGTTAGCTGCACATGCCTGCTCGTTGTGCCTCTGTGGCTGCTCCCCTGGGCCCAGCTCTGCCACCCCATGCCAAGGCTGACTCACACTGGCTCTCTTGAGACCAAATTGCATTATAACGGCAACAGGCAGAGACCATGGTAGGAACGGGGATCATTCGGTTTCCAAATCTCTTCCCGCCACACACCCCAAGACAATGGAGTCCACCTCCTTATCTTTGTGATAAGAAAGATACCCATTCTTTCACTCGCTCAACAAATGCCCCCCCCATCCTCTCCCACCCCACCGGAGCCCCCAGGCTGGACAGAGCCTGGCAGAGCCTGGACAGCCTCACCCACTCCCAAGGTGTCAGGCCAGGAAGGGAGGATTTTCACAGATTGGCGGGAGCGGGGGAAGGCGCATGGGGTAGGCACCCTAGAGAAAGCATGGTTGGCTTCCTGGAGGAGGAAGCTTTTGAACTGGGTTTTAAGGATGAATAGGAGTTAGCAGGGAGAACAAACATCCCAGGCAGAGGAGCCTGCACGGGCAAGGCAATGAGAGCATGAAAGGGAGATTCACAAGGAGGGGAGAGCAGAGTGGGCTGGGAATTTCTCCTGTGGGTGCTACATGGGGAGCAGGGCCAGGGTGGGGCTGCTTGCAGAGGCTTGGGATGGGGCAGTGCATGCTGGGTACATACCCAGGCCCTGCCCTCCTGCTCACCAATGCTGAATGGCTGGGGCCGGCTCCAGACACCCTGCAGCGTCACTGTGTCTGCTCGAACCCGCACAGTGTAGGCTGTCCCAGCCCGAAGGCCATCAAGGGTGACCTGGGTCTCTGTGGGCTTCACAGGCAGCTCTGTGGGAGGGAGGCAGCCATGGGTCCCCAGACTCCCTTTACTGCCAGGAGGCCAGGCTCAGGAGTGGGATGTCCAGGTCCTGGGTGGGCAGCCACATGCTGAGAGTGGTAGTGGGGGCTCAGGGACATTTTGCTGAAAACACTATTTTAAAAAATAATTTAAGATTTTATTTTAGAGAGAGAGAGCATGAGAGGAAGGCGCAGAAGGAGAATCTCAAGCAGACTCCTCGCTGAGTGTGGAGCCTGACTCGGGGCTCGATCTCACGGCCCTGAGATCACGGCCTGAGCCAAAACCAAGAGAGGGATGCTTGGCCCCTGCTGAAAACTCTGAATGCACCCATTCATCCCAGCTTACTTGGGGAACTGTTCTTCCCTCCAAGATTTAGTGAATGATGCTATTTTTCTCAAATTCTGACCTCTGCTGGCTCCTTGCTCTCCCCCACCCACCCCATCCTCCAAGCTCCTTCAAGATGCCAGGTTCAGTCGCACCTCAGGGCCTTTGCACTGGCAGTCCCCCAGCCCCGTGCTCACCCTTTCCCCAGATAGCCCCATGGTTTCCTCCCTCTCCTCCTTCCCATCTTTAGGGTCAAGTTCAGCATTAACTTTGTCTATCTTTCTTCCTCAGTGTCCCTTGAACCTCAGCACACAGTAGGACCTCAGCACACAGTGTGGAATCAGTTGGCTTTCATTCACAAATAAAGCTCTCCATAAAAGTCCTTAAAACGAGAATACAGTTGTTGGCTCTTATCAAGAAGAAAAAAATTCCTAGAACCCTAAGTCTATATTCAAGAGGAATGTTCTTCCAAAGAAACTGGAGTGGGGGGAATTGCTCAATTTGGTGAATGGGCATTTGGTGCATTCATCTTCAGCATTTTTGACTTTCAGCAAATCGGTAAAGGGGTGGCTTCCAGCTGTGCCACCAGAATGCGTCCCTGAACCCCACTTGGCCCCACTTACCCCCTCTAAACAGCGGGTGGTCAAGCGGATGACAGGATGCCTGTGTTTCTGATGCGAGAGCATCCCCCCAGTATCCCTCCCCCGCTCCCCGGCATTCATGCCTTGGCCTTGGCCGGTGCTGGGTGCTGGGTGAGAACGCGAAGACATGAAGAGGCCAGTCCTGCTGGCCCAGACTGTTGCTGTGGGAGGTGGGCGGGTGAGGCCACAGGAAAAGACTGCATGGGGGGCCCCCAGTGTGTGAAATGACAGGAAACTCCAGTGCTGGTGAGACTTACCATGTACAGTCTGCTCTTTTTCCCTCCCAAGGGGCAGGAAGGAGCATCTGACTGAGCCCAAATCCAGGCTTGCTTAACCCTTGGGCAGGAGACCCTCTCCAAGCCTCAGTTTCCCCATCTGTGAAATGGACACGGTCATCCGGCTCCACAGCAGTCAAGTTGCTGATTTGCATGAGGGGCTGACTTCCCCACATGGAAGCTGTGCCCACTGGGCCCTCCTGGGGGTCCAGAAAGGGCAATCTGGCCTCTTGGAGTCGAGCAACTCTTGTTTTATGAGTGGGAAAACCAAGGCCCAGAGAGGGCCGGTGAGATGCTCAGGGGCCCATAGCCAGGCAGACGTTGATCCCAGTCCCCTTCATCCCCCAGCCAGGCCCGTGCTGCCCACGTACCAGAGACAAGGTTGCCCTCCTCATCCTCGCAGTGCACGACGTACTCCTTCAGGACACCTGGGCAAGCGCTCAGCGGGGACGGCGTCCAGTCCACGTTCACGGAGCCCTGGCTGAGCTTCCTCACTGACACATGTTGTGGGCGTCCTGCCCCCGAGGCTGCAACCAGCCCGGTCACCATGGTCAATTCCAAGAGCACCGGCTGAATGTTTCCTGCCTGCCCAGCCTGGTGCTGTCCAGAGACCCAGGGAACCTTGGCAACAGAGTCAGGCGGGCCTGGGTTCGCATCCCGGTTCCACAACTCAGGCCCCATCGCTGCCCCTCTCTGAGACTCACTTTTCTTATCTATAAAATGGGGCAGTGCCCTTCAGGCGGGGGAAGCAGAGTGGGGGGCGTTCTTCAGGATCCCCTGAGACTCTGCGCATCTGGCTTCTGGCCAAGGCTTGACCTGGAGTAAGTGCCTCTAAGCGTTTGTTCCCCTCTCCTGACACCCAAGACCCCCACCAAGCCCCTCTGGAGAGACCACCCTGCAGGTGTGGGCTGCTCACCATTGCCCCCGAAGTGGTAGGTGGACAAGACCGTGGACCAGGAGATGGGCTTCTCTGGGCGTGGAGAGGCGAAGATCGTGATGTGGTAACATACCTCCTGCTCCATTGCCCCAGATCCTCTGCTCCAGCTGTAGGTTGCTAGAAAGATCGGTGAAGCCCAGGCCGGTAACGTAAATAGGTTGTACCGCTGCCTCTGCCCCTTTGCACTGGCTGTGCCACCTGCCAGGAACTCCTAAAGCTCTCCTGCTCATACTTCAAAGCCCTTGTGCCAATGTCCCCTCTTCCAGGATCCCTTTCTTATTCCCACCACCCGCAGCCCATCCCCCCACCTGCAGCCCAGCCCGGATGCCATGGCGCCAGGTGCATCTGGCTCCAGCTCTGTCTCCCCAGTCTAGGAAC
The DNA here is from genome assembly GCF_902655055.1 of Lutra lutra. NCBI lineage: Eukaryota > Metazoa > Chordata > Mammalia > Carnivora > Mustelidae > Lutra > Lutra lutra. Next base: position 209,757,680 of record NC_062278.1, on the reverse strand, counting down.
CTCAAGGGCCAGGTCTGAGGCTGAGGTTTCCGGGGGCCCTGGGCCAGGCCCCAGGTAGGAAGTGGGAGTGAGAGGCTGCCAGGGCTGGAAGGCTCCCCCTTTTTCTCCAGAGGTCTCATTAGTTTGCCACCAGCATCTTGGGAGCTGTCACCTTCTCTGGCACAGGGACCTGTTTAACAAACACCCTGGGATGTGAGACTCATTACCTATTGGTGTGCGATCTGCCCGGGGCTATGGCCCTGACACTTCAGGGTCCTGGCAGGAGGCTTCAGACATGCATGGGCGGCAGGGTCCCAGTCTCAGCCTGTCCCCACCTCTGTGTGACCCTGGGCAAGTAGCAAGACCTCTCTGGGCCTCAGACACCTCACACGCCCCTAGGCTGGAGCCAACCAGGAGCTCTAAGGGAGGAGGCAGAGGCAGAAGCAGAAGCAGAACCAGAAGCAGAAGCCGGGCGACAGACATGACGGTACCCATTCCTGTAGGGTCCTGGTCCTGGGATGGAGTCAGGGTGCAGTTGGTGAGGTTCCTGTCCTGGTCTTGGGCCTGCCACTCAATGCAATACATCTTGGCCCTGGCCTGAGCTGGCCAGTGCATGGAGGTCCCATCGGCTCTGACACTGATATTCAGAGCCCCCATTTCTGGAAGGAGATGAGGGAGGCAGGTTAGGCTAACAATGGTGATTTGAATGAGTTAGGTCTCCTGCCAAGAGTGAGTCCCCTGCCAAGACGCCCACCATCAGGGCTGCCTGTGCTGCTATCCCCACCCCCACCCTCCACCCTCCCCCAACCGGCTTGGGGAGCATCTCCTGCTCTAGCAGGTGTCTGCAGGGTGGGCCTCCCAGCTGGACAGGAGCTCAGAGGCCTGAGGACACACCCACTCAGTCCCCAGGGCTTCTCCCTTTCTGGGCAACAATCTCAGGGAGGCAGGCACTGCTTCCAATTCCAGGGACAACAACTACCATTTACTGAGCGCCAACTATATGTACCAGGCCAGTGCTGAGCACTTCACAGGTGTCATTCTGCTACAAAGTGAGAAGGTGATCACCCCATTAATACAGAAACTGAGGCTCAGAGAGGGAGAGCCACTGGCACAAGGTCACACAGTGGGGCCATGACCCGAACCAGGCCAGGAGCTGACGGACTCATGGCTGTGCCATCTTGGCATGTGGCTTTACCTCTCTGAGCCTCAGAGGTCTCATATCTGAAATGGGCATGCCCATACCAGCCCTGTCCTCACAGGATTGCTGAGTACTCAGTAGAGACAGGACCAGGGTGAGATGAGTGAGGCACGTATCAGGCACAAAGCTAGAGGCACCAAAGAACTCTGTCGTCAAGACAAACACTGTTCCAATGCCATTTTTTTTTAAGAACCAAAAAATGAGTGGAGGGGTGCCTGGGTAGCTCAGTGGGTTAAAGCCTCTGCCTTCAGCTCAGGTCATGATCTCAGGGTCCTGGGATCAAGCCCCACATCGGGCTCTCTGCTCAGCAGGGAACCTGCTCCCCCCTCACCTGCCTCTCTATTTGTGATCTGTCTGTCAAATAAATAAATAAAATCTTTTAGAAAATGAGTGGAAAAATATGCCATGAGCGCTCTTTATGATAGCCCAAAGGTGGAAACAGCCCAAACGTTCATTAACAGATAAACAGATAAACACCACGTGGTTCAGCCACACAGTGGAATATTACTCAGCCACGAAAAGGAGGGGAAGCCCTGATACACTCTACGACATGGGGGAACCTCAAAAAACATGACACTCGGTGAGAGAAGCCAATCATGAGAAGCCACAGGGTGTGCAGTCCCGTGTATAAGGAATGTCCAAAATGGGCAGACCCAGAGAGACAGAAAGAAGATTAGTGGGTGTCAGGGGCTGGGGATAAGAGGCGTGGGGTCTCCTTTTAGGGATGATAGAAATGTTCCGGAACTAGACAGAGGTGACGGTTGCCCGTCGCTGCAAACGTCTGAAACACCACTGAATCCTCCCTACCAAACTGGTTCATGCTGAGGTGTGACCTTCACCTCAATAACTTATGTAGATGTATTCACGTGCATGTATACATAAATATAAATCTTGATTTTTTTCCTCTCATATCTATAAATATAGGGACACCTTTAATCACGTCGATACCTATGCAGAACGAGCAAATATAAAGATTTGAAATGAAGATAGGATCAGCCGCATATTCGCGTTGTCCTGCCTCACTCACCACACCCTGATCTCCGCCCTGGTCCCAGGAAACTTCATTTACAAATGGTTGGCCTGGGCTATAGTTTGCCAGCTAGAGTCTGGTAAAATATTGCATTCTAACAATATGTTACCTTAATTAGTGATTTTGACACATTCCTGAGTGAGACACCTGCTTGATTTTTGTGCTTCACCTGTCTCACCCTAGTCTGATAGAGGCTCAGAGGAGGCGTTTAGCTCTGAGAGGCCCTCCCACAGCCCTCCGGCTGGAGGAAGCACCTGTGTGGGTGTGGGTTTGGGCAGGAATGTGCCATGTCTGGTTGGGGCCGGGGCCGAAGCGATTCTGAGAGATGACAGCCAGGTCATAGGCCGCACCAGAGAGGTCGAGCGGTTTCTTCAGCTGAAAGTTCATTGTCGACTTGATCTTACACGTGCAGGATAGCATGTGCAGGCGGGCGCGGTAGGTCACCTCCCCGCCAGAGTTGGATCCGAGGCAGCCTTCTGGAAGCTCAACTTGGGGCAGCTGTCGTGAATGTGAGAGATGGTTTGTGGAGCCCTGAACCCCGTCATCATCCCCATGGGCCAACATCGGCATGCAGCCCCTGAACAGACTCATCCACAGGCCACAGTCTGTGACATGAGCCAAAAACTTTTTAAAAACAAACGAGCAAAAAAACAAAGCAAAACAAAACAAAACAAAAAACCCTCGGTGCTGGCGAGGCTGTTGGGAAATAGGCATTTGTGGCCAGTGCCTGTTGGTTTGGGAGGGAAATAATTTGGCAAAACCTACTGAGTGTCAGGAAAAAAATGTTTTTCCATCTTTGGACCCAGTTACCTCAAGCCTGGAAGTGTTTCCTAAGAAAGGGAATTCAGGGGTGCCTGGGTGGCTCAGCAGCTTAAGCCTCTGCCTTCAGCTTAGGTCATGATCTCAGGGTCCTGGGATTGAGCCCTGCATCAGGCTCTCTGCTCAGCGGGGAGCCTGCTTCCCCCTCTCTCCCTCTGCCTGCCTCTCTGCCTACTTGTGATCTCTGTCAAATAAATAAATAAAATCTTTTTTTCTTTTAAAGGAATTCAAATGAAAGGAATGCCAGGAAGTAAAGCTTCACTGTAGGCGTACTGGGCCAGCCTATTAGGGACCCGGCCAATTAATTATGGTAAAGCCAGTGGGTGAAATATCTGATGGTTTTGCCCCTGACTTGGGCAAGAGATTTTCCCTCTGTGCTTCAGTTTCCTTCTCATAACTTGGGAGTTAATTAGACTGCTCTTAATGTGTTGCTCACGAGACTTCAAAGAAATCATCTCCCACCTAGACCAACATTGTCCACCTCTGGCCTGCCCACTTCCATCCTAGCCCCCCACACTCTGTTCCCCCCATGGGAGCTGGGGGAAGTCTGCAAGCACTGAACCCAGTCATATCCCTCTTCTGCTCACACACCCTCCATTGCTCCCCATTACCTGCAGAGTTAAACGCAAAGTCCTCGGAATTCTCGCCCCCTCCACATCTCTTCTCTCACAGTATCCCCCTTGTGCACCCTGACTCCAGCCTCTTGTCTCCTTCTCCCCATCCCAGGCCACCCCACAGCCCCGTGACAGCCCATTACCTGCCCGTGCAGGGTCACCTGCCTCCTCCCATTGGGGCGGAGCGCCTCCACCGAGAACTTCAAGGTGGGCTGTGGGAGATGTTCTGTAATGGGATGGCGAGACAGTGACGCTGGGGGTGGTCCCTTGCTCACCGCCACCTCCCACAGACCATGCATGGGGACCCAGGACATTTTCCTTCCCTCCCTTGAAACACAGGATTCCCATGGGTTGTTAAGAAGTTTTCAAAATCAGAAACATGAAGATCTAGTCTATGACAATGTGACTATACTTAATGCCATAAAACTATCCACTTTGGGGGCTCCTGGGTGACATTGGACTCTTGATTTCAGCTCAGGTCACGGTCTTGGGGTCATGGGATTAGGCTCTGGGCTTGATGGGGAGTCTGCTTGGAATTCTCTCTCCCTCTGTCCCTCCCCCTGCCGTGCACATGCTCTCTCTCTTTCGAATAAATACTGTCCTAAAAAACAAACAAACAAACAAACAAACAAAACCCTATGCTTTAAAATGGTTAAAATGGTAGATCTTATCTAATGCATTTTCTACTACAATTTTCGTTTTAAAGTCTGAAAAGACCTCTTGGAGCTGTTTTGCAGTGGATAATGCACTAGGGGCAGGAAGAGACCTGCCAAGGTCACAAGGTCAGGGGCAAAATGTTGACAATCACCTCATCCTTCCTTGCCTCTCGGGTCCCATCTCCACTTTGGAGCTGCCCAAACTCCAGCTTCCTGTGTCCTTCGGGAAGCTATGTCTTCACGACACGGCCATTTCCCCCTGCCGACTCCCTGCGTGGCTTTAAAGAACAAAGCCAACAGGACACATGGGAAGGAAAGAAGGACTGGGAAATGTTTCTTTTCAGATTATGGATTCTCCACATTTTACAAAGTGAAACTCGCTCCACCTCTTTTTTTTTTTTTAAGATTTTATTTATTGATTTGCAAGAGAGAGCACGCATGAGTGAGGGTGGGAGATGGGGGATGGAGGGGCCCAGGGAGATGGACAGAAGCCGACTCCCCGCTGAGCAGGGAGCCCAAGGCCAGGCTCAGTCCCAGGACCCTGGGATCATGACCTGAGCTGAAGGCAGACGCTTAGCCCACTGAGCCACCCAGGTCCCCTGCCCTAGCACCTTTTACTAATTTCCCCAAATTTCTCTTGCCGCCTTATTTCTAGTACCCACTGCTGTATTTCTAATGCCTGCCCCGGTTCCAGTGGCTCTGGGGTGCTCTCACCAGGGGGGACACACACGGGGCTGCTCCAGCTGCTCCAGGGGTCTCCTGGGTCTCCTGGGGCTGCTGGCCTGAGTCGCCGCCTGCGGAGCTGGAATTCCTGGGCTGCGTCCGTCCGCAGGGGGCAGAGGCAGGACTCTGGCAGGGAAATAGGCCGAACTTCAAGCTGAAGGGCTGTCTCACACCTGGGGGTGCCCGGGGCTTGGCACTCATCATTTAGCCCTCAGACATTTAATTGAGTGCCAACTGTGTGCTGGGCCCTGGGACCACTGTGGGAATAGGCCAGGCCCTGTCCTCTTGGAGGACCTCAAGGTGCCCCATTCTTGCCCTGACTCGAGGTCGGAGTCCTGGCAAGGCCATCCATTGGGATGCGAGCCTGGTCAATGGCTTCTCACCCCCAAGCCTGTTTCCTCACCTGAGAAATGGGAATAATCCCATATGGAACTAAGGATGGGCCAGAAAGCGTACAACGAAATTAGCACACAGCAGGCGCTCAATTAATGCTAACATGCTGCAGCTGTTGTTGGTACTATTATTCTCACCGAAGCCAGCATCCTCCTGAGGTCCGCAGTTGCCCTAGGACCAGATCATATATACATAGTTTTACCTTTTGGTAAAAGGTAAAAAAAAAAAAAAAAAAAAGGGTTTTTTTGAAAGAAATATTAGCTCTTTTATAATTTTAAACAATTATTCTAAGTGCAATGTGGAAGCTTGGGTTAGAAACAGAAAGAAAGAGGAACAGAAAGAGGACATTTGTATTTTGTTTTGTTTTGGTTTTTAAAGATTATTTGTTTATTTATTTGACAGAGAGAGAGAGAGAGAGAGATCGCAAGTAGGCAGAGAAGCACACAGAGAGGGAGAAGCAGACTCCCCACTGAGCAGAGAGCCTGATGAGGGGCTCGATCTCAGGACCCTGAGACTATGACCTGAGCCAAAGGCAGAAGCTTAACCCACTGAGCCACCTAGGCACTTTAAAAAAAAAAAAAAAAGAGGACTTTCATGGAAAAACAGGTGGCTCAGAATAAGCCCAGGGATTTAGTCCCCAGAAACGTGGCAACGTTTATCTCGGTTGTGGACAGACACGCTCAAGAATGTAAGATGTTCGCATGTGGGGCAGCTGGGGGGCCTTTTTAGGGGAGCTGGCTACCTCTTTGTAACTTTTCTGAAAATCTAAGATTATTCCCAAAGTAAAAGTAGGCTTAAAAGATTTTCAGAGGCAAAATTATTATTCTGTACTTTCCTACAAAAATTGTTTTAGGAGGGAAAACCTGTATGTCAGTGGTGTTGGGGGTCAGGAGAGTCAGGTGTAGGACACGGCCTGCCCCCCACACCCTGTGTCATGCGGAGAGGTCCCCCAACATCTGGAGCTTCAAATCAAACCAACAGAGAGGCCCCTCTCCCAGCAGGAGTCCCATATCACCTGCCTCTGACAGATCCCATTCACTGGATGGGGTCACTGAGGCTCAGGGGGCCCCAACATAGGAAAGGGAGATGGGGCTGAAGCTGGGGCTGCTCCCTGGCCTGAAAATGCTGCCAGTCTGAGGGAGGAGGAGATGCCACGATTCAGAGGCTGGAGGTCTCTGTCTCTCCCCATCTAGGGGCTTCTTGGGCCCGAAGCAAGGGCTGAGGTTCCTTGCAGACCCAGCTTGCTCTGCATGGAGGCAACAGAAGGGACAGCAGAAGGTAGCTGAAGTATGAACGAAGGTCTGCGGAAGACATACAGACAGCCAACAGGTAGAAAGACCAGGCTCAACATCACTCATCATCAGGGAAGTGCAAATCAAAACCATAATGAGATACCACCTCAGTCCGAATGACTATCATCAAGAAGACACAAGACCCTAGCTTGTAGCTCAGTCAGTTAAGTATCTGCCTTCATGATCCCAGGATCCTGGGATCGAGCCCCACATCAGGCTCCCTGCTCGGTGGGAAGCCTGCTTCTCTCTCTCCAATTCTCCCTGCTTGTGTTCCACATACCCCCCAACAAATAAATAAATAAATAGTCTTTAAAAAAATGTTTATTGCAGCCTCACATACAATAGCCAAGATATGGAAGCAACCAAAGTGTCCATTCATTGGCAGATGAATGGAAAAAGAACATGGGGTACACACACACACACACAGGGGTATTATTCAGCTGTAAAAGGACACCCTGACATGTGTGACGATGTGGACAAGCCTCGAGGGCACTATACTAAGTGAAATAACTCAGAGAAGGACAAATACCATAGGATCTCTCTTGCACACATGGAATCCAAAGCAAAATAAAATGGAACTCATGGACACGGAGAACAGATCGGTGGTCACCAGAGGCAGGGGGTTGGGGGGTGGGAGGAATGGGGGTCAAAAGGTACACATTTCAGTTATAGAATAAATAAGTCCTAGGATGTCATGTACTGCATGGTGACTATAGTTCGTAATACTGTATGATGTATTTGGACGTGCCTAGGAGAGTAGATCTTACAAGTTCTTACAAGACATAAAGTTTGCATCGCAGGTGGTAATGGACAGTAGCTAGACTGACTGTGATCATTTCACAATACATACAAACATCAAATAATGATGTTGTACACCTACAGCCAACATAATGTTATATGTCAATTGTATCTCAAAAATAAAACAAAACCAGAAGAAGAAAAAGGAAGGGAGGAAGGAAAGAAAGAAGGAAAGAGGGAAGTGGAAGGGGAGCTTCCTAGAGAGGCTGCCCTTGAACTAGACCCTGAAGATCAACTGGATTTTCAGCCACTCATAGAGAAGAAGGCATGAAGATGGAGGAGACTGCATGGGCAAAGGTAGTGTTTGGAAATTCAGGGCATGGGCATAGAATGATGGCCATTCAGAGGGGGCCAGAGGAAATATAAGGTGGGTGAGGGTGCCCGGGGCCAGCTGAGGAAAGGATGCTCTCCTGAGGGTAATAGGGAGCTATGGAGGGTGTGTGAGCAAGGGAGGTTCCGATGAGATCTGAGAGTCAAAGAGACTCCAGAGGCTAGCTGCAGGGCAAGAGTGGAGACCAGGCAAGAGGGGTGATGGATGTAGAGATGGTGAAACTGCTTTGGGGGTCATGTTCCCCAGGGAGAAGCCTGTGTTCTCTCCTGACCTGGGGAATAAACTCACCAACTCCCACAGGCTGCTGGATGTCCGGTGCCGGAACTGCACCTCGGCACCGTCCTGGCGGGCTGGGTTCTCCCACTTCAAGAGCACCTGCCCCGAGGACCTAGACACAGTGATGTCTCCAACCAGCGGAGGGTCGTATTTAACTGGGAACAGAGGTGGAGATTGGGGAGGGGAGCCAGCATATGTGTAAGTTATTGGTACTTAAAATTTTGGAAAATCTGCCCCACCCAGCCCAGGGTAACTGACTGAGTCCCCAGGATGTGCATCAGGGAAACCCTTACAAGTTCCATCTAAGCCTGGGATTCTATGGCTCAAAGATTCAAGACTGACACTCCTTGTAGCAACATTGTGGTGAGATGGGCACTTTTGTGAGTTGCTGATAAGAGGATAATTAATTGAATCTATTTTATAGAAGACTATTAGGGAAATCTTACTAATTTTTTTAAACCCTGACTTGAAGAGAAGCATCCATCATTCTTTCTGCATCTTGGTCATACCATGTCTGATTCTACCTCAGGACCTTTTCACTTGCTGTGCCCTTATGCCCTCTGCCTGGAACACACTTCTCTACCCCTGATTCTTGTTGGATCCTTTTTATCCTTCAGGGCTCAGCTTGACCTCCCAGCAGCCTTTCCTCACATGGAATCCAAAGCAAATCCAAAGCATCCTTCCTGTTCATCACTTCCTCTTGATTCTGGCCTCCATGAGGGATGGTCGGATCCTGCCTTCATCTTAAAATTTGATACATTGCTCATCTGGAGCAATTGGATTTTTTGGCATTAATTTTGATTTTTCAAAAAACATCTCTTTACAAAATTATTTATATTGACTCCTGAGTTTTCTGGCATCCCTTACAATTTCGTGCCCAAGCCAGGTTCCTTCCTCACCTTACCCTAATGCCAGCCAGGAGCGGCCAACTTTGTTGGCCTCACTCATGTCCCCTATGACTCAGCATAGCACACAGAAGCATCTCAAACACTAGGTGTTAAATGTCCGTGGTTGCGTCGTGAAAACAGATTTTAAAGACCCAATGAGGTCCCAGTGGTATTACAGTTTCGGGGAGAAACCAGAAGCAACCTAAGTGCCCAGCAGATGGGGATTGGTGAGGGGACCGTGAAGGGACCATGTCCCGCAACAGGGTTCGATGTGAAAATCATTGGCATTATCAAGCCCCTGGCCCAAATCCCTGCGGGTCTAGGCTCAGGGACCCGAGGCATCTCTGGGTGAGGAAGGGGCGGCAGGGAGGAGGAGGAGAACGGGTGCTGACCTGCACTATGAAGCTTCAGGGTGATCTTAGGGGACTTCTGTGTCCGGTTCTCAGCTCGAGATTCCACCCAGAGCGTGATGGCCTGGAGCACAGCTACACCGTCCTGGTCAGAGAACCGCAGGCTGGTGGCCGAGCCCGCGGCAAAGTAGCAGCAGCGCCCGGACCTGAGGCTGCGTGAGTGGAGCACTGGGGCTGAGTTTGGGGTTGCAGGACCCGCAGGGGGGCTCAGCAGCCCCGGTAGATGGGCCGCGTCACATCCCTTTTTTTTTTTTAATATTTTATTTATTTATTTGACAGACAGAGATCACAAGTAGGCAGAGAGGCAGGCAGAGAGAGAGGGGGAAGCAGGCTCCCCGCCGAGCAGAGAGCCCGATGTGGGGCTCGATCCCAGGACCCTGGGACCATGACCCGAGCCAAAGGCAGAGGCTCTAACCCACTGAGCCACCCAGGCGCCCCATCCCAGGATCTTCTTCTGCCCCTTTGACTCCCCCTCCCCAGCCTGGGGACTCTAGGGGGATCAGCCTGCAACTGAGGGTTTGGGGGAACCCCAGAATCTCACGATGCAGATGAAGAAATGAATGGTTGGAAGGATGGACAAATTAGTGAGCAGATGAGGAGGAAGGAAGGATGAGAGGGACCCTAATTGCCACCCAACTTAGATGCCCACCTACGCTGACATGCCCCCCCACACACACATAGAGTCCCCACCCTCCCTTCTCCCATAAGACACTGAGCCACCAGGAAGGGCAAGGACCTTGCTAAGAGCATACCTCTGAGAGCAGAGGCATGGGGCAGGAGCAAGTGTGGGATGATGGGTGAAGGTTTGGGGACCGGGGCAGGGTCCTTACCAGCACCTCAGGAAGTGGCTGACCCCAGCCATGGGGCCCTCATACTGCCAGGAGCATTCATAACCAGCACTGACTATCCGGTAGCAGTTCAGGTCCCTGGGGCCTGAAGCCGAGCCTGGAGGAGATCCCAAAGGTTTTAGAAGGGACCAAGAGCTGGGAGGGGGCCCTCCTTGCTGGTGCACACTTGGGATGAATCTTTGTGACATTTAAGTAATCCAGTGTCAATCTCAGCCTTGGCGCACTCCCAGAACCCTCCCTGTGCCCTTCCCTCCTGTCTCCTGCCTTCTCCCCTGCTCAACCTCCTCCAGCCACACCAGCCTCCTCACCAGTCCTCAAGCAGGCTCACTCCCACCTCAGGGCCTTTGCGCATGCTGTGCCATCTGCCTGGAATGCTTTTCCCACAGATCTTGACATTCTAGTTTCTCCTTCAGCGTCACCTCCTTGACCACCAGCCAACCTGAAGCCGCCCCCTCCTCCATCCTCCCTCCCCTTCCTCTGGTTTCTCATAGCACATTCTGGCATGCTGTCTGTGCATTTGTTTGCCTGTTATCCACCTCCCACACTAGGCTGTGGCCCCAGGAAGTCAGTCGGGCTTGTGGCTGATTCTTTCACGCCTAGAACTGGGTCTGCATGCAGTAGGAGCTTGGTAAATAGTTCTTGCACGAAAGGAAGGACGAAACACCTGTTTGGTGGCAGACCCCGGGACACTGGAGCTTGGTGAGGACAGGAGAGTAGGCTATCAGGCTGCTCCCAAGACCTCAGGTGCACCTGAATCTTTGGCTGGGTGGGAGGGAGCTGAAGGAGGAACGGCTAGGGAAGGGACAGTCAGACCCCAGCATGACATCTCTCCACAATAAGGAACTGTCCCAGACCTGCGCCTGCATCCGGATACGGCGGGTCCTGAAAACAGCACCCACTGGTACTGCAGGCTTCAGCTGCAAAGACAACGAAGAGAGAATGACATTTCCAGTCTTTTACTGCATGGCGGAGGCGCTCGGGCGGGGGTCTTGCCAAGAGACCATCCATCCACTCACCCACTCTCCCACCTATGGATCCACCTACCCATCCATCCACACATCCTATCTTCCACCCAGCCACCCATCAGGCATGCACGCATTCATCTGTCCTATGCTCCATCTATCCATCCATCCAACCATCCATCCATCCAACCATCCATCCATCCATCCATCCATCCATCCATCCATCCAACCATCCATCCATCCACCACTCATTCATCCACTCAACAACCTCTGAGGCTGCTCTTCCAAGGCAAGCTGGGGTCTCCTGTCCTCCTTTCAGTATCTGGTCTCCAGCCCTGCCTGATCCCTGCAGGCCCTGAAACCTTGCTGATTCTCAGTTTACAGAGACACACAGAGAGGCAAAGTAGTGGCTTTAGGTCACACAGCAGCAACAGCAGAGCTGGAATTAGATTTCAAACCCAGTCATCTGCAGGGGTCTGGGCTCCTTCCCATCCAATCCCACAAGATGGAGAGATAGTATGTACATATTTTTTGTCTAATAATATAATAAAACTATAAACATGTATATCCATTATATACACACTTGTTCATTATCCTTTTCTTTTTCTTTTTTTCTTAAAGATTTTATTTATTTATTTGAGAGAGTGAGCAAGAGAAAACACAATCAGCGGGAGGGGCAGAGGGAGAAGCAGGCTTCCCACTGAGCAAGGAGCCTGATGTGGGACTTGATCCCAGGACCCTGGGATCATGACCTGAACTGAAGGCAGACACTCAACCGACTGAGCAACCCAGGAGTCCCGCTTTTTCTTCTTTTAAAGATTTTATTTATTTTACAGAAAGAGAAAGCACAAGCAGGCAGAACGGCAGGCAAAGGGAGAGGGAGAAGCAGGCTCCCCGGCGACACAGGGCTCCATCCCGGGACCCTGGGATCATGACCTGAGCAGTGCCCAACCGATTGAGCCACTCAGGTGCCTCTGCTTATCGTTTTTGGATTTTAGCATTTCTCACAGAATCCCAGGGAGTGGGAAAGATTCAGAGATTTAGTCCATTCTACAGAAGACGATGTCAAGACCAGAGCAGAGATGCCCAAGTTTGACAGAGGGAAAGACTGAGGCCCAGAGACACAGAAGCCAGGTCCACCACCCTACACGCACATGCCCCGCAGCAAGAAAAGCCATGATGTCAAGGTGGGGAACTCACCGCCTTGCCCTCGGAGCAGGAGCAGAAGGAGGGGAACCAGCCTGGCCCACAGCTGTCCCATGGAGCCCACGCAGAAGCTCACAGCCCCAGATGAACTTCTGCCAGCCACCCTGTCCTTGCCCCTGAACATGTTGAAGCTGAGTAAGAAGGAGGACTTCAAAGATCAAAAAAAAAAAAGGAAGTTAGATGTCATGGCCCCTCCTAGCACAAGTCAAACTGAAAGAGAAACTAAGAAGTCAGCGTGGTGGTGGCGGCCTCATCCAGGCCACAAACCCACCTGGAGTCACGGATCTGGGGGTCTACACTGCTGGCCCAAGCCTTAGCTGGACACAAGGTGCCAACCCCTTGAGTGGCCAGCTGCTCTGAGCCCTTGCCCTGGTTTCCAGCCCTCTCTAGCTGACCTCTGAGACTCAGGTGCCGAACGGGAGCCCAGTGTTCTCAGATGTCTGTGTTCACTCTCCCAACAAACCGTTATGAAGTGTTTGCTCTACGCTGCCCCCTCCCCACACGCCCACCTCTCCATTTCCCAAACTCTACCCCAAGGCACCCTGGGTCCCGGCTCCTGAAGAGCCCTTTGCTTCCTTCAGACTAAGCTTTGTCCCCTCTCTGTGTCTGTTTCTTGGCATCGGGGGCGGGTGGGTCTCAGTCTCTGAGCCTTTCTCCTCACTGTCTACAAAGTCCCAAAATGTCCATGGAGAAGGACAGACTCATGCTAAAAAGTGGGTGAACCCCAAAAAAGTCCTGCTGAGTGAGAACAGCCAGACACAACAGCCCACATGTTGTATGGTCCCCATGTACGGGAAATGTCCAGAACCAGCAAATTCAAAGAGACAGAAAGATGAGTGGTTGCCAGGGGCTGGGAGATGGGGTTTGGGGAGTGACTGCTAATGGGGATGAGTGTCTGTTTGGGGTGATGAGAATGTTCTGGGACTGGACAGAGGAGATGGTTGCAGAACACTGTGAAAGTTCTAAATGTCACTGAATTGTAGATTTTAAAATGGTTTATTTTAGGTTATGTGATTTTCACCTTAAAGAAAAATGTTCCTGGAGCACAGGGGGACTGAGGAGCACGGTGGGAGTCTCTCCCGGAAGAGCATCTGGGGACCGGGACCCAGGTGGGCTGGGAGGAAGCCCAGTCTCAGAGGCTCCCTGTCCCTGCAGGCAACTGAGCTAGTCAGGGTCAGGCGCCCAGGAGGCCATGAGGTCAGAGACATGGGAACAAAGAGGCAGTGTCCCAGGCCTGGCACAGTGGGGACGGGGACCCCGTGACCCCGCACAGAGCAGCCTTCACTGGCAATAGGGCCCAGGCCAGGCCAGGGGGTGGAGTGGGCTGCAGGACGGATGTGTGAGGCCGGGGGGAGGGGTAGAGACAGAGAGAGACAGAGACAGAGAAAGAGACAGAGACAGATTGGTAGAAACATAAAGAAAGATGGAAGAGACAGAGATGGGGCCAAATCCTTGGTCTCCTCTCGAAGATCCTGACACCCCTACCCCAGGAGACACCATCTCTGTGTCCCATTTCACAGATGGAGAGACTGAGCCCTGAGGTGCCCAGACCCCTCGAGTCCCCAGCTGCACATGAAGAGATGGATTCAGACAGAGGCTCCCCCTTTCCCCTCAGCGAGGGTGAGCTTTGCATCTTCGGGAACAAGCCTCATGCCCCAGGGCTGGCCCCCCACCAAGGCTGACCCGTCCAGGCTTCAGCTACACCATCTGCAAAATAGACTGTTGTGAAACGCTAAAGGAGGGCCGGGCTCCCGGTGGGTAATGCCCACCAGACAGCCGGCGTAATGAATCGTTCTTTGGGGGGCCCCCAGCAACCTCTGCTCTTGTTGCAGCTCTTTCCCAGCCCCCCAAAGTCACCGGACTTTCCAGAGCAGCCCCTGGAAGACATTGAGGGAGGGAGAGGAGCAGAGGAAGGGACAGAGCTGGACACAGGTGCCCACAGCTCCTTGGCGGCAGGGGTGGGTGCAGGGAGTGGCAGAGGCTGGGGCACGTCCCAAGGGAGAGTCGGGAGAGATGCCCAGAGAAGGGGGCTCTTGAACTCGGTTTATAGAAAAAGCATTCCTGGCAGAGGGCACAGCAGAAGCCAAGTTCAGTAACATGCTTTGGGGAATATTAAAATGAACATGGCAATCTGTGGCTCCACAGGAGAGATGCAGGTGGTAAGGCAGATGAGGACCTCAAGTGCCAGGCTGAAGGGCTGGACTTTCTCCTAAGGGGACTGGGGAGCCATAGCAGGTGTGTGAGCACGACACCAGCCACAGGTGAGGTGGTGTTTCTACCCTTATCGAAGTCGGGATCTGAAGCTTGCCCCAAGGTTCACAGCACTTCACCTTCCCCGTGCCAAATCTGCACACCCACCTCCCCTGGTCTGCTTGCCCCCTCCGCCAGGAAGCCCTCAGGGTGCCCTTATGGGTCCCTCCCTGCTGCCCCAGAAATACAGCCAGGATATGCTTCTAGGGCTGCCCCACTTTCAGATACCTCCTCGCTAGCTGCAGGGAGGGTGAGGCAGGAAGGACTGGGTTAAAAGGGGCCCGGGAAATGGAAATCGTGATGGGAGGGACCACAGAATTTCCCCACCCCCTCGGTTTCCGTTTTCTTCCAGGGTGAGTGACATGCAGCCCTAGGAGGGCTGAGCTTCTCTCCATGTGGCCACGAGACCCTAATGCCTCCAGAGGGCATCTAAGGAGAATGCTGAAGGATAAATAGGAGTTTGCAAGGAGGAAATCTTAGTTTACAAACACATTTGTGGTTTCTCATTCACCAATAAGATTAGTTTTCATTCATTCAACCAGAACTTTCTGATGCCTCCAGGGATCATTTAAGGATGTTTTAAAGAATACCCAAAGGGGTGCGCCTGGGTGGCTCAGTCGTTAACCATCTGCCTTCGACTCAGGTCGTGATCCCAGAGTCCTGGGATCGAGCCCAGCATTGAGCCCCCCACCAAGCCTTCCATCAAGCCACCTATCAACTTCTCTGCTCAGCAAAGAGCCTGCTTCTCCCTCTACGTGTGCTTGCTTGCTCTCTGTCAAATGAATAAATAAAATCTTTAACAAGGAAGAAAAAAAGAAGGGGTGTATGGGTGGCTCAGTTGGTTGAGCATCTGACTCCTGATTTCAGCTCAGTATAGTAATCTTGAGGTCGTGGGATCAAGCCCTGCATACAGCTCTGCCCTGGGCACGGAGACTTCTTGTCCCTCTCCCTCTGCTCCTCCCACTGCTCTCTTTCTTTCTTTCTTTCTCTCTCTCTCTCAGATAAATAAATAAATAAAATCTGGGTGGCTCAGTCGTTAAGCGTCTGCCTTCAGCTCAGGTCATGATACCAGGGTCCTGGGATGGAGCCCTTCATCGGGCTCTCTGCTCAGCAGGAAGCCTGGTTCTCTCTCTCCCACTCCCCCTGCTTGTGTTTCCTCTCTCACTGTGTCTCTCACTGTCAAATAAATAAAATCTTTAAAAAAACCAACACAGAAGGTTATCAAGAAAATAAACTCTCGTGTTCATTCAACAATCACACTCCCCGATGCCCTCTAGAGACATATGAAGAGGGTTTTGATGGATGTGTAGAAGTTCACAGGAAAAAATTTATTCATTCAATAAGTGTTCTCTGATGCTTCTCAAAGAAAACTTGAAGTGGGTTTTGAAGGATGCATAGGTGTCCACCATGGGAAAATTTCACTCATTGATTCATGTGTTCAGTCAGTCAGTGAGTCAGATGTCCCTTGTAGCCCATTGAAGGGACATCTTGGAAGTTCTTATGTAAGTTCTTGTCATCTTGGAAGTTCTATGTATTTTCCAGATGGAGCAGGGGCATTTGATACAGCCCTGATGGCCCCTCCAGCAGGTCCCAATTTACCTGGTCCAACCACCTCTGATTCAGGGATCCTGTCTTTCTCCAGGATTCCAGACCAAGTCCCCAAGGAAGACTGATTGGCTGAGCTTGAGTTACCTTTCTTCCATGAGCTAATCACAGTGGCTGAAGTGGGTGATCGCTAGGGGTACCTGGGTGGCTCAATCAGTTAAGCGTCTGCCTTCAGCTCAGGTCATGATCCCAGGGTCCTGGGATAGAGCCCTGAGTCAGGCTCCCTGCTCAGCAGGACATCTGCTTCTCCCTCTTCTTCTGCCCACACCCCACCCCCACTCATGCTTTCTCTCCCAAATAAATAAATAAATGTTTCTCCCTCTCCCTGTGCCACCCCGTAGTGTGTGCTCTCTCTCTCAAATAAATAAATAAAATCTTAAAAAAAAAAACCATAAAGGCCTTATCTCCAAATGCAGCCACATTCTGAAGTACAAACTGTAAGGATTTCAACATACAAGTTTTGGAAAGACACTACTCAGCCCATGACAGTGACTGCTTTGGACTGCCTGTAACAGTCTGGCAGTTTCTGGAAAAGCTGAAATAGAGAATTACCATATGAGCCAGGGATTCTCCTCCTAAGGGTAAAAACCCAAAAGCATGAAAGCAGATGTCCACACAATAACTTGTGCGTGAATGTTCAGAGCAAAACAATTCACAATAGCCAAAAGGTGGGAAAACTCCAATGTCTATTAACAGATGAATGAGGAAACAAAATGTGGTCCATCCACACAACGGAATACTATTTAGCCAAAAAAAGGAAGGAGGCACTGATCCAAGCTATGATACGGATGAACCTTGAAAAAGTACTGCGTATGCCTGGGTGGCTCAGTGGGTTAAGCCTCTGCCTTCAGCTCAGGTCATGGTCTCGGGGTCCTGGGATCGAGCCCCGCATCAGGCTCTCTGCTCAGTGGGGGAGCCTGCTTCTCCCACTCTCTCTGCCTGCCTTTCTGCTTACTTGTGATCTCTCTCTCTCTCTGCCAAATAAATAAATAAAATCTTAAAAATGTAATGAGCAAAAGAAGCCAGACACACAAGGCCATGTGTTGTGTGGGTCCATACATATGAAATGTCTAGAATAGGCAAATCCATAGAGAGAGAAAGCAGACTGGTGGTTGCCAGGGGCTGGGGAAGGAGGACGGGGACTGCTCCTGGGTCAAGGTTTTCTTTTAGAGTTGATGTAATATTCTGGGGTTAGATAGTGGTGATGATTACACAACTCTGAGAATATGCTAAAAACCACTTTAAAAAGCTGTATTTAGAAAAATAAAAAATTGGGGCACCTGCGAGGCTCAGTTGTTAAGTGTCTGCCTTCGGCTCAGGGTATGATCCCAGGGTCCTGGAATCAAGCCCCGCCTCGGGCTCCCTGCTTAGTGGGAAGCCTGCTTCTCCCTCTCCCACTCCTCCTGCTTGTGTTCCCTCTCTCACTGTCTCTCTCTGTCAAGTAAATAAATAAAATCTTTTAAAAAAATTTATAAAGAGTGTATTTTACGGTGTGTGAATTATATGTCAATTTTAACATGTGCATAAGAAAAACAAGTGCTGTCAGGGATTTTTCTGTTTTTTTTTTTTTTTAATGTATTTTTATGTGCTCAATCTGACCATTATGATACGGTAGGAGCCTATAGAACGTCAAAGGCAAGTGGACCCTCCCTAGGGTCTCCTCCAGCCTGAGAAGATACTGTTAATGCCCAGGTCCAACAGTGGAGTAGCCAAGGGAACCTGAAGCTGCAAAGACCAGAGAATGGGAGTCCCAGTGAAAGAGAGAACACGGATGTCATCTTGGGACTTTGGGATTTTCCCTGCCTCAGTTTCCCTTCTGCAAAGTGGAGCTGACCCAATTATCATCGGATAACCTGTGAAAGGTGGTCCTCAAGAGACACTTAGCAGGGTGCCCAGTTGGCTCAGCAGAAGCAGCCATCCTCAAAACAGAAACTGGCAACAACAGTGGCTTCTTGTTCTTGTAAATAAAGTTTTATTGGGACTAAGGCAAGGATTAGGGTGAAAAAAAGAGAGGCAGGGTCACAGACGGGCAGAGTTTGATACTGTCTTTATTTGAAATTGTGATATTTAGTTCATCACGCCTCTTTTGCATTAGTTTAAATTCTTTAAACTATCCTCTTACAATTTTGGGTATCTTAATTACTAATGTTTGTGGGCCCTCTTAAATTTTGAATGGAACTGGGTGCTTCATTCACCTCACCCTAGAACCAGCCCTGTTGTGTGCCCTGGGCATATTAACTAACTTCTAGGAGCCTCAGTTTCTTCATCTGCAAAATGGGGACGATAACGTTCCCTTACTTCTGGGAGGATTCTTTGAAAAAAAAAAAAATGTTTTCATCTTGGCTGGTGGGTAGGGTGGGGCCTGGAAGGCGGTCCGGCCATCCGATGGAGGCGGGGCTCTGCCAGGAGGGTTCCGAGGGAGGGGCGGGGCCAGGCCCATCAGCTGACCGGCTTGACCAATAGCGCGGGGTGGCGGGGCTTGGCAGGTTGGGGCGGGGCCGGGGGCGGGCCGGGCGGTGCGGACTAGCGGGCCATGGACGAACCGAGCCTCCTGCGGCGCCGAGGGCTCCAGGTGAGGCCCCTGCGTGGGCGGGCGGAGGGCAAGGCAGAGTAGACCTGGACTGGGTGCCAGGGGCGGAACTTCGATATCCGGAGAAACTGAGGCTGAAGGCGGGACGTGCGCTCCGGTCTTTCCTTCTGCCCACCCGCTTCTCAAAGTGCTTTTTGCCTGGTGGGAAGGGGCTATACCCCGTTTGACATATGGGGAAACTGAGGCTCCAAGCGCTAGCGTGGGAAAAAGGGGCTGAAGGCTGCGCCCCTTACCACCAGCTGCTCTAATAATAATATGAGCAACAGCAGCCTTTGAGCGCTCACCATATGTTCATCCTTGAATTAATCTGTTTACTAGTGATATATTAATATTAATTAATGTGTATTATTACCTGCCTCTTGGTTTTGCTGCGCGACCGCGCCCCAGCCTCAGATCACCCCTAAGGTGAGCCCGGGAGGTTGGAGCTGTCCAGGCGCCCATTTGTCAGATAAGGAAAGTGAGGCTCTGAGTCTGGAAAAGTCACAAACTCGAGGTGGCCCAACAGGGCTTCAATCCAGCGGCTTTAACTAGCTCTCTCGTGCACAGGGCACTGCCAACTGGCTGCGGCGGTGGGGAGTGGGGAGGAGAAGGAGGGCGGGAGCCACATTTGCTTCTCCGGACCTCAGTTTCCCCATTTGCTGTAAGGGCTCTACTTTTCTGACCTCTAGCCCTGGGTTTGTGTTTGGGAGCCTCAGTTACCAGGAGGTAACAACATGGGTGTCAGAATTCGAACCCACGCAGGGGGCCCTGTGACTCCGGTGGGCAACGTCTTTGACCTTTCTGGACAAAGGTGCAAAGGGAATTGAGGCGATTTAGCCAATTCCCCCTGGGGGCTTAGACCACACCCTTAACAAGCTCCCAGGTTGCTGGTCGGGAATCTGAGACGCATCATTTACACAACAAACATTTATTGAGTGCCTGCTGTGTGCCCGGCAGTGGAGAGGCAACAGGGTGCTGACCCTCTAAAACCGCTCTTCGGGATCTCCCAGCCTGCTGGGGGAAACAATGAGCAGCAGCGACCCCAAGGAGGGGTCAGCTGCATCGTGGGACGCTCGGGCACACTTGGAGAAGACGCCTGAACCGAGCGTGGCTGGGTGGCCTCGGAGCGGAGGAAGCAGCCGCGGGTGGGGGGGCAGGTGGGGGTGGGTGTATGGGGAAATAGAAGCGTCTGAGCGAAGCTAAAACCTAGAAGGGACGGGGTGGGCTGCGGGTCAGGGAGGGAAGGGCCAGAGCTGCGGGCAAAAACACCCCCACTCCCGTTTGGCGTTGCGGGGAGGGGGCTGAAAGACGAAAGTACGAGGCCAGAGGCAGGAGTGAGGGGCCTGGGCCTAGAGGAGGGGGCGGTGAGCAGCGGGGTGTTGTGGGGGGACAGGCCCCGCCCGGAGCCCCAGTTAGACTCAAGCCCCGCCCGCGGCCTCTTAAAATAGAGAAACTGCCATCGGGTAGGCGAATGGGGGCGCTGCTGACGTCAGGAAGTGGGGGCCTGTTCCATGGGGGGACATCCGTACCCTGATGGCGAGCCCCATGCTACAAAAGGGGAAACTGAGGCTTTGAGAATCATAGCCACTGTTCAGGTGTCACAGCATGTAGGTGACAGAGTCAGGATTTGAACCCAGGCAGGTTTGGCTCCCCCTCCAGACCAGCTCTGCACTAGCAGTCCTTCCCCATGGAGGCAGAGGAACACGTAGGGACACCCCCAGATGGGTGCCGGAATTCTGGGCCCAGAAGCATGTAACTCTATGTGTTGTATGGGAAAACTAGAAGCCATTTCTTAGCTCCAGAGCTGGGGATGTCAGAGGGGAACCATCTGCTTCAGGGCCTTGCAGCGCTGATTTGGAAGAGGTTAGACTTTCCCCCTAGGGTGACTGGGAACTACAGAAAGTGCTGGAGCAGGGGAGAACACACCGGGGCTTTGAAGGACTCCTCTGGAGCTGGTGGAGGTCAAAGAGGTGGCCCGAAGCCAGGGAGGGGCCTGGAGTGAACGACCAAGTAGGAGACAAAATTAAGAAAAAAAAAAAAAAAAAAAATATATATATATATATATATATATATATATATTTTTTTTTTTAAGATTTTATTTGTTCATTTGGCAAAGAGAGGGAACACAAGTAGGCAGAGTGGCAGGCAGAGGGGGAGGGAGAAGCAGGCTCCCGGCTGAGCAGAGAGCCCAACGTGGGGCTCCATCTCAGGACCCTAAGATCACAACCTGAGCCAAAAGCAGACGCTTAACCGACTGAGCCACGCAAAAATATATTTAATAATCAAATTAAATTTATTAAATTTAATTAAATAAATAAAATCTTTAAAAAAAAAAAAAGAAGAGGGGTACCTGGGTGGCTCAGTCAGTTAAGTGTCAGCCATCAGCACAGGTCATGATCTCAGGGTCCTGGGATCAAGCCCCCAAATCGGGCTCCCTGCTCAGTGGGGAGCCTACTTCTCCCTCTCCCACTTCCCCTGCTTGTGTTCTCTCTCTCTCGCTGTCTCTCTGTCAAATAAATAAATAAAATCTTTAAAATTATTTATTTATTTATTTATTTATTTATTTATTTATTTATTTTAGAGCGAGAGAGAGAGAGAGAGAGAGAGAGAGAGCATGAGTGGGGGAGGAGCACAGAGAGGGTCAAACAGACTCCACGCTGGGATGGGATGCAGGGCTCGACCCCACAGCCCAGAAATCCTGACCTGAGCCGAAATCAAGAGTCAGACACTGAACCTACCGAGCCACCCAGGTGCCCCAGACAATGAAAATAATTTAAAAAGAATAATATTAGTATAAATAACGGCTCACATCAAAAGAAATGAAATCTTTCCATTTGCGACGACGTGGATGGAACTAGAGGGTATCATGCTTAGCCAAATAAGTCAATCAGAGAAAGACAACTATCATATGATCTCCCTGATATGAGGAAGTGGAGATGCAACATGGGGGGTTTGGGAGGTAGGAAAAGAAAAAATGAAAGAAGATAGGATCGGGAGGGAGACAAACCATAGAAGACTCAATCTCAAAAAACAGACTGAGGGTTGCTAGGGGGAGGGGGGTCAGGAGAGGGTGGTGGGGATATGGTCATTGGGGAGGGTATGTGCTATGGTAGGTGCTGTGAAATGTGTAAACCTGGCGATTCACAGACCTGTACCCCTGGGGATAAAAACACATTATATGTTCATAAAAATTTTTAAAAATTAATTTTAAAAATGTGAATAAATAACGGCTCATATGAACAGGCACCTATAAATGCTAAACACTGACCGTACATTTAATTCTCCTAACATCGCAAGAGATCAGTGCTATTATTAGCCTCCTTTTTCAGAGGCGGAAACTAAGGATCAGAGATGGAGAGTAAGAGATTTGGAATTCTAGCCAGTCTGGCTCCTGTGGGTACAAAGATGTTGAGGATCTCAGTTTGGGCCATTAAGGTATACAATCCCTTAACTGGAGCTTCGTTAATGGGCCCAGGAGTACCACCTCCCGGCCAATCAGGGGGCAGCCTACTGGTCAGAGCCAATCAGATACTCTGGAGGCTGACTTGCTAAAGGTCAGAGAGTCAATTCATAAAAGCTTTAGGAAGCCGCGGGGAGGACTCGGGTCAGTTGCTAACTGAGCAGTCCAGGCAGTGGCTCTGGGCACACTGGCCAGTCTGGTTGTGCCACTGTAGGCCGCGCAGCTGGCTGTGCGCTGGGAGGTGGTGAACAGGACCTGGTCTTGCCCTCCGACCACCAGTTTGCGTTCGGTCAAGGCAGGAGCTGGCATCTGGGCCTTCTGGATTTGGCTTCGGCTCCCTCTTCTGTGCGGTGGTTTTAGGGGCTAGTTCGTGGAAGCCGTTATTGCTACAAATGCTATTCTTATTATTTTATAATTATTTTTATTATCTCCCACTTGGCCCTTTGCTTCACAAAGGTCAGAATTTTTTTTTTTTTTAAGTTTTATTTATTTATTTATTTATTTGGCAGAGAGTTACAGAGAGCACAAGTAGAGCGGCAGGGAGAGGGAAAAGCAGGCTCTCTGCTGAGCTGGGAGCCAGAGGCGGAGCTCCATCCCAGGACGCTGGGATCGTGACCTGAGCTGAAGACAGAGGCTTAACCAGTTAACTGAGCCACCCAGGCGCCCCAGGACAGAATTTTAAAACCCTAGGTGCCTAAATCCAGGCGTCGGGGAGGTGGCCAGAGCTGGTATCTGTACTTTGTCTCTCCCGCAGCTGTTGGAGGGCTTCCCTGAAAGGCCCAGCCTTTCTCCTTGTGGCCCATTTCCACTTACTCTGTTCCTCCCAAAAGCCCTCAGGCTGGTGCTATGTGGTCCCTGCTGACTTCTCTCCCTTCATTGCAGCTGCCAACTTTCCCATGGGGCTCGGTGCCAGGCGGGCTGAGTCCCACCTCCACCCTACAGTTTCCCACTAGCCTGACAGCCCCTCCAAGGAAGCCTCTTGGCTCCCTCCAGCCCCACCTCCAACCCTTCTCTCCCTCTGGGTCCCCCCTGTTGCCTCCAGTATGGGGGTGTCCATGTCCTGCTCTGTCTTCTTCAGATTGAGGGTTCCTCAGGGTGGAGCTGAGGCTTCTGGCTGGAAGGCAGCATTGCCCAGCCCAGCCAAGAACACAAGAGGATGCCGTAAATATTATCTTTAAAGGGCAGCTTTAAGGGATCGGAGCCCCCACCTACCCTGTCTACTGGGGAGTCACTCCTTGGGGAACAGCCTGCAAAGAGGGGGTTGAAGGCGGAAGCAGATGGCTCTGGGAGCAGAGGGTCCGGGGGCGGTGCCAGGAGAGTTCCATGTGGTCCTAGCTTTCCACAGAGCCTTTGCAGGGGGCTGCGGACCTTCCCTCGCTTCTCTCTGCCACTTCACATCTTTTCGTATTTTGGAAGCGAATTAAAATATGTGGTTCAATTGGTGGTTTTAATTAATCTCACGAAATCACTGTCTTGGCTCTGATTTATCAAAACCTCCCCTGGTGCCAAGCCCTTGGCTTGCTACTCGATTCCTTCCAGGACCTTGTGTCACCAGGAGGCTTTCCAAATGAAGAAACTGAGGCACAGAGGTGTGAGATTGCTTGGAGGGGGTCACACAGCTCAGATGATGGGGAGCTTGCCAGAACGCAGGACTGCCGGGCTTTGGAAGGAAATGGTTAGGATGGGGGGAGTGTGCAGCTAGCAGCCCTGGGCTCAGACGCCAGCTCCTCACTCTTTCACAGGTTAGAGGAGAAGGGTAAGCCGACATAAGATCCCAAAACAATTGGAGGGGCCGAAGGAGGTCTTAATGATGGTGGTGGTGGTGCTGGTGGTGGTGGTTCTGGGACTATGATCAGTTGCCCTGAATGATACTGAGCTTCCGGTCCCGAGAGGTATTCATTCAGGCAGACAGAAACATCTCAGGATGACAGGTTAGCCTCTTCCCGTCTTGCATGGCTCGGTTTTGTTTTGTGGGCTCAAGGTAGTTGGGGTCAGCCCTTGGGGTGATACCCCAGTCCTGTGGACCCACCCCTTCCCTAGCTGGGGGACCCAGCCAGCGTCTCCCAGCTGAGTCCTGCGCGGGGCAGCTTCCGGCCCTCTGGAATTGGCTGCGGAGGCTGATGACGTCAGTGGTTGCCATGGTGAACGCCCCGCTCTGGATGTGGGCAGCCCAGAGCCCACCTGGGTAAAAATAGTCATGTGTCCTCTACGCGACCGCCCTGGTGTGTGTGTGTGTGTGTGTGTGTTGGTGGTGGGGACGGGGAGTGGGGGGAGGAGGGATGTCCAGAGACCCGGATTCCCCACCTTCTCCCTGCCAAGAGACATGGGCGGCAGGCTTCCCTCTGCGCCTCAGTTTCCCAGCCTGTGAAATGGCCCTGCTCCTGGTCTGTAGTAGGCGGCTCGCTAAATGTAAAATGTATCAGGTATTATAACAGTCCGCCAAGGCCCTGGCTGAGCTCAACAATAGCACAGCGACACACAACAGCAACAGTAATACTAACTGATCCTTATTACCCTGGACCCCTCCTGATGTTACCTCCACATTATAGATGGGAAAATCAAAGCACAGATAGTACAAGTTACTTGCTCAAGGTCCCACAGCCAGGAAGGAACAGATAATAAGTAGATACTGACTCAGGTCTGAGTATCCACAGATTCTAAACTAGTGCTACGTGACATTTTGAGAATTTAAAAACCTTCTTGGGTGAGCCACATTTGAGGATGGATTCAGGTCACCGTGGACCCCAAGTTCGGGCTTTTTGCCCTGGTGAGGACACCCAGGGTTGATGCAAGTCAGCTTGTTGAGCTCTAAAAGGGTCTTCAATAGGGAGTCACAGATCAGGGTCCCCACCCTCCAGTGGCTCCCAGGACACAAATCTGCATAGGTAAGGGGGGAAGGGCTTTCAGATCTGGCAGGGGGCAGGGTGAAGATGAGTCAAGGATCTCCCTTTCTGGGGCATCTGGGTGGCTCAGTCATTAAGCATCTGCCTTTGGCTCAGATCATGATCCCAGGATCCCGGGATCGAGCCCCAAAGCATTGGACTCCCTACTCAGCGGGGAGCCTGCTTCTCCCTCTCCCACTCCCCTTGCTTGTATTCCCTCTCTCACTGTCTCTCTCTGTCAAATAAATAAAATCTTAAAAAAAAAAAATCTCCCATTCCTCAGCAGATCGTTAGTATTTAGCCACTGTTGGCATACTTCTTTATAAATATAACTAATTTGTTATTTAAAGTTATGAAGCTGTTTTTGGTGCAGGTAGGGCATGAGCTGGGCAGGGAAGTGACTGGGAGTCTGGGAGGGCTTCCGGGAGGAAGGGATGCCTGAGCTGAGGAAGGATGTGCAATTAACTAGCACCAAAGGAGAGGGAAGGCCATCCTGGCAGAAGACACAGCAGGTGCAAAGGCTCTGAGGCAGGGCAGAGCCCAGCGTGTGGGACAGTAGAAAGGAGACATTGGCTGGAGTTGGGTGATGAAGGGGCCAACGGGGTGGGGGAGGGGGAGCTGGGAGGAGGGCCAGGGATGTGAAGGCCTTGCCACCTCAGGAATGACCCTTGTTTCCTCTCATTTCAGAAGGAGCTGAGCCTGCCACGCCGGGGACGTGGGTGAGTTCATCTAAGGCCAGTGGGCTGGGCCCTGTGGTCCTGGATACAGATTTTTTTCAGCAGCAGCCTCTAAACTGTGAATATATTTAATAATTATAACAAAGCTTCTCACTTTGATCCTTTCCCCCGGCGTTTACAAAATGTTTCAGAAGTGCTTTACTTGGTGGTCACAAACTGGGAGGCCCAGGCCAGTTTGCAATTTAGGAAACAATTGACAAGTGCAGCAGGGTTTACCACTGACACAAGGACATCCAGCCTGGAAAAGGGAAAATTGTCTCATGCCTAGAGTCCAAACTATAGAATTCCAGCCAAGTATCCCAGAACCAGCTTGCATGCCTCCCGTGATGGGGTGCTCACTCTCAGGAAACACAGGTAGAAAAGTGTATGCTTCAGGGTCTCATTAGTGTTTGTCTGTAGGTTGGCATTTTTGGATCCCAAAAGCTCACAGAACATTTTGGTCCCTGCCTTTGCCAGTGTATGGATGGGAAACCAAAGCCCAAGACAGGGAAGGGTTTGCCTTGTGCTGGTTGTCCGGAAGTGTGTAAGTGCAAGACACCCACTCTTTGGGGGCTGTGTTGGCCTGAGGGGTGGGAATTCTCTTGCCTCTCAGTGAAATCACCCACTTAACAAACTTTTTTTGAGTGCCTACTGTGCGTCAGGCCCCGTTCCAGGCAAGGGGGACCCAGAGATGGGGTCCAATGCTGAACCCTGCCCATGAGCTCATACTCTCTTGGGGAGAGTGATGGTGAAGTGATACTATGCAGGGGAAAAATTAAACAGAGATAGACAGAGGGGCTAGGGGACAGCTTTAGCCCTGAAGATATGGGGCCTCTTGAAGGAGGTGACATTTGAGCCTAGATCTGGAAAAGGAGGCAGAGGCAAGGGGGAAAATTCGAGGGGAATGGCCTTCCAGCTAGAGGGAATAGCATGGGCAAAGGTCCTGGGGTGCAAACCAACTTGACATTGGAAGAACACCGTGGAAACAGGGGTAGCTGGAGTGAAGACAGCACAGGGGAGGTGGAGGGTGAGAAGGGGGAGGTCCTGGAGGTTGGATGAGAGTTTGAAATCTGATGGTGGGGATGGGGTCAAACTGGCCCCCAAGCCCAGACCATCTGTTCTTGTTGGGCTGCGGATAGTGCAGCTGGTGGGGAGGAGCCTGAGGGGCCCAGTAGGGGCAGGGCTTCAACATTGACCAGAAGGCGGGCACTGTTTCTGGCCTTTGCCCAGTTAGGGGGCGGGGTAGTGGGCAGGAAAAAGTCAGAACCATAGAGGGCAAAGTCCTGGGCTACTCGGGCAGGACCAGGACAAAGACTCCCTGAGGGTTGTCTACTCTGCTACCTGCCGTGTTCCTGACTGGGTCCAAGTGGGGTGTCAAGGGGGCCATAGCCAGACACAACCCCGGATTCTTGGGATCTGCACTGGGCAAAAGGGAGGATGGGACTCAGGGAGCCACGCGTCGTTGTGTAGGGACGGCTCCGCGAAAGAGGGGCCCGCGGGACTGAATTCGGATGTGGGTGAGGGGGACGACGCTCCTGACGAGAAGGAACCCGGTGAAGCAAAGGCCTGGAGGCGTGGCCCCGGCCCCTGGTAACCGCGGGGATGCTGAGATCGCCAGGAGGGGCCCCGAATGCTGTGCTGAGCTGCTGGGGATGGGGAACAGGGTCAAGACGCTCTCAGATCCCGGGTGCGAGTGACAACCCCCCCCCCCACCCCGCACCGCCAACACCGGGGGGGGGTGGGGTGGGGGTGGGGCGGGGCGAGGGCAGAGACCCGGCCGTAGCCGGGAAGGGGCGGGGCCAGACGGTGGAGCAATATTGCCAATCTGGAAGACAGTGACCGCCCTTCCTTTCCGGTGGCGCAGCCTGGGGGCTCGAGACCTGGCAGCCTTGGCGTCGCTCTCCGGGAGGGGGTGGCACCCGCGACTCCAGCCTCCCGCAGCCCGACTTTTCCTCCTGGGCTGGGCCTGCGCGCAGGTGCGGGGCTCCGAGCCCCGCCCCGAGGAGAAGAGAGCCCGCCCCCCGCGCCCCCAGCGGCCCAGCCTCCGCGCCGCGTCGGTAGCGCCGGCCAGGCGTGCTGTCCCCACGTCTGCGTCTGTGGGTCTGTCCGATCGCACGGTGATCGGGGTTCAGGGGGCCACAAAGGTGGTTTTGGCACCCGGCCACGTAGACGCAGCCCCGGCTTCGACATGAAGTCTCGCAGAGACAAGCTGCACATCCCGGCGCTGACCCTTGAGTGAGTGCTTGTCGGAGAAGGGGGAAAATAGGGTGGCGGGGAGAGAAGCAGACAGATAGCCACCCTTACCCGTGTGTCTCAGTTTAAGTCGCCCAGAGTCGCACCGCCGCCTCCGGGGAGCCCTCCGGGGTCATCAGTCAGGCCCCGCCTTCGCGGCCTGCCAGAGACCCAGAATCCCGGGTCTTGGGGCCCCTTCTCCCTAAGGGAGCTGAAGTCCCTGTCCATCTCCGGATTTGGCCACACGCAGGGGCCACCACCAGGTTCACCGTCCCCGGCCTCTTTCTTTGCAGTCTGTCTCCGAGCAGCCAGAGCCCATCTTTGCTGAGCCCCAGCAGCCCCTGCAGCCCCTGCAGCCCCTCGCTGGGCCTGCACCCCTGGAGGTAAGTGACAGCGTATCGGGGCGGGGCTCAGACATTGCCCTGGCACCCCCAGAGCCTCAGAAGCAGCCTAGACCCTCCTCACCAAGGTACTGTGGGCTGGTGACATTGCCTCTCTGGGCCTCAGTTTACCCCTCCATAAAATGAAAGTGCTATCCACACTAGGACCTTGATGGGAAATTCCATTTTCAGCCCTAGCCAACAGGTCCTCCATCCGACAGGTGGCCAAGGTGAGGCCAGAACTTGAGTTTTTGCCCAAGGACATCCTGAGACAGGTGTTGGGTTCCCACCCTGACCCATACTGAATCAGCCTCACCTTCCAGGCTAGGACCTCAGGGACCCTCCCCACACCCAGGTCAGCTGGTCGGAAGGCTCCTCCCTCAGAGTTTATAGACACACACACTCACGTGCGCACACGCGCACACACACACCCACCCAAGGCTGAGAGTTCACCATGATGGCCCCATGCACTGAACCAGGCAACGAGGTGTCAGGAGAGAATGAGCCTGACTGGGGCCAGCTCTACCAAATGCCTTCTGTTTCCTCCCCCAGGAGGGAGGAAAGGTGCCCCGGGAGAGAGGTGCCCTTCCTGACCCCATTTCTCAGCTGGAGAAACCGAGGCTCGGAGAGGAGACACCAGTTCTCATTTAGTACATCTGGAGACTCAGCATCAGGGCCAGCTTGGCTGCCCAAGTCTGTTGAGGGTCTGAGCCACCCTCTGTGACTGGGGCATCTCAGGGTCCCCCCACCCCCCGCCCGGTACAGGAGGGAATATAAGGGTTATCATGGGCTCTTCGCACAGCTTGGGAAAAGTTCGGGAGGCGACAGATGTGTGAGTCAGTGATGTCTAGAATTCGAGGGCCCATCAGTCATTTATACCTTAGGGTGAATGAGCTACTTAGATTCTTTCCACAGACCTTTAATGGGGAGAAGAGAGAACAATTTGGAGCCCACACTGGGTGCTGGGTAACAGACAGTTAACATTAAGTAGGCGCCTACTGCATGCCAGGTGCTAAGGGCATAGATGTGAACAGGACTGAAATAGCCCCTCCTTCAAGGAGCTCTTAGTCAGCTCTAGGGAGGTGGGCAGTAAAGGAGTGAGTGGACAAACAGGATACATTCAGATAGCCCCCACCTCTTGGGGGAGGTGGTGTTTTATTTTATTTTATTTAAGATTTTATTTATTTATTTGTTTGACAGAGGGCACAAGCAGGGGGAGTGGGAGAGGGAGAAGCAGACTCCCCACTAAGCAGGGAGCCTAATGTGGGGCTCGATCCCAGGACCCTGGGATTGTGACCTGAGCAGATAGCAGATGCTTAACCACCTGAGTCACCCAGGCACCCCAAGGAGGTGGGTTTTAGTCAAGGCCTAGGCAGAGCCAGGGGCTGAGGGGCACCAGACAATGGGAACTGCACATGCAAAGGTCCTGAGGCAGGGCCAAGGTTTTTGTGGGTTTTTTTGAAGATTTTATTTATTTATTTGAGAGAGAGAGAGACAGAAATAGTGACAGAGAGCATGAATGGGGAGGAGAGGAGCAGGGAACCCAATGTGGGGCTCGACCCCAGGACCCCAGGACCACGACCTGAGCCGAAGGCAGATACTAACCAGCTGAGCCACCCAGGCGCCCCAGGACCAAGATTTTTAAAGCCTCTGTGGCTGTTTTGGGGAAGAGTGTCTGCTGGGGCATGTGACAGTAATGGAGGTGGCAGTCAGGGAGGTGGCTAGGACAATGTCTGGGTGGGAGATGGTGGGGGCTGGACCAGGTGGGGGTGTCCTGTGGGAGGCAGGGACTGCTGTACCCCTATTTAGGAGAGGAGGAAACTCAGGATTTAAGAGTGTGTTGTCCAGGGCCACCCTGGGAGAGAATGTCAGGCCAAATATGACCCTGACTCTTTGGCCTCTACTACCTCCTTGGCCTCTACCCCAGGTGAGGACCAGAGCAAGGGAGGAACCTGTTGTGAACCGCTGAGCCAGTTTTACCAGGAGCAAATGGAGGCAGTGTTTGGGGTTCTGAGCAGAAAAATCTCCTCACCCACCACCAGAGGGCAGCAGAACCACATCACTTGGGGCCAAGAAAGGAAATGGGTCCCTACCTCCCCTGCCCCAAGCACCCTAGGAATAAGCCCACATTTGTTCCCTCAGCTTCTGAGGCCCCATCAGTCTGGCCGCTGCAACCCTCACCTCCTCCCTGTCTATCTCCCCATCTGGCTCACCGTACCCTAGCATGAGACTTCCTGGGCTGCCAGAACACAAGCTGGTCCAACCTCAGGGCATGTGCTGCTTTGTCTGCCCAGAGCTCCATTTCCTCCATTTCTTCATTTCTTTATTTGCCAAATCTCTATCAAGCCCCCATATAGGAAGCTTTTCCAAACCACAGCCCCCCCATTCAGGGTCTCCCAAGCCCCGATTATGTCCATTACACCTGTCCCTTTCCCTCATGGACACTGCATTATAGGTGTGATTTCCATGTTTTCTTGTGTGATTATTGGGTTGTTTTTCTTACCCAGAGGCTTGGGAGTCCCTTGAGGACCAGACCTGGATCTGTCCTCTATCCTAGGGCAGGGCTTGGTCTATAGCTGATGCTCAGTTTAATGCTTGTGGCATGGACACATGGGAAGCAGGTAGGGCTCTGCTTGTGGTGGTGGTGGTGGTGGTGGGTGGGAGGAAAGCTGTGAGTTTGATCCTTTCCGACAGGGTCACAGCAAAAGGTATTGTCAGAAGACTGTTCCTTCTGGGGCCTTGAGTGCCAAAGACAGGAAGAATTTGCATTTTTCTCTCCAGGGTACTAAGAACCGCACAGCATCCATGACTGGGAGGGGTGTGGACAGGGCATGGGCAGGTGGGAAGGGCGGTCAGGTGGGAAGAGTTGGGGGTAGGGGTCTGTATGCTCCCTGTGGCTTTGCCATTTACGAAGTCATGAGTACAAGCAGAGGGAGACAGATCCTGAGTCACAGACAGGGTTAGGATCTGAGCCCTTGGAGACGAATTCACCCAGAAGTGTGGTATGGCTGTAAAAGCAATGAGGAGCCATGGAGAATGTGTGAGTTGGGGAGGGATGGGATCTGCTGGGCAGCGAGCCAGTACCAGAGATCAGCCACTTGGTCAGGCTTTCATGGGAGACCTTTGCCGTGGCCACGGGCACTCTGGATTTCAGCTGCTTCCCTGTTCTGCAGAGGAGGAAACTGAGGCCAGATGGCCGTGGGAGAAGTGGCTGCTGGGGATGCCAGAGCAGTGGGCGTAATGGGGCGCATGTAGATGGTGCGGGGTGTGGCCACAGCTGGGATTAAGCAGGGTAGTTCCTTTCCTAACTGCGAAGCATTGTCCCTGGCACACGTGGCAGGGAGGGTTCGTGGGCATAGCATGTCAGCAGAGGGTGACGCGAGACCATGATGACCCCGTCCCTACTTGGGTCCCCAGATCTATGGGAATTTGCATTTCCCATGAGCAGGAGGCTCTGTCCCTGGCCCATGGCCCAGATGGTACACCTAAGGGTCAGAAAAGTGACTGCTTCCATCCTCCCTTCCACATCTGGCCCTTCAGCAGGGCCCATCCATTGGCCACAAAACAATTCCAGAATCTCCCCCACTTTACTCCACAGCGTCCCCCTGGTCCAGGCCTCAGTGTCTCCCGTCACAGACTCTCACTGGCCTAATGCCATCTGCATTCCTGTCCCTGATAGCTCCTGTTCCACATGGCAGACATGGGAGGGCAATGACAGTTCAGATCGTGCCCCTCCCCTGCCCACACACCCTTCATGGCACCCCTTTGATTCTACTATTCAGCTGCAGTCCTTTTACAATGCACAAGTCTTACATGGTAAGCTCTGCTGGCATCCTTCCTTCAGTCCTGTCTCAGGACCTTTGCCCAAGCTGTGCCCTCTGCCTGGAACACTGTTTCCATGACTGGCTCCTCTTCTTTCTCAATGTCTCTACTGGCTTTAGTGTCATCTCCTCACAGAAGCCTCCAGGCTAAAGTCATCCTTTGCCATTGTTACCTCTGTTCCTTTCTTTCCTTGACTTCAGCGTTCGAAACTACCTTGATCATTTAATTGTTTCCGGTTTACTCTCTGCCTCCCCCTCCAGACTTGGGGCCTCTTGAGGGCATGGTCTTCAGGGTTCAGCACAGGGTCAGGCACACAGTAGGTACTCAATAAATGTTGAGTGAGTGAATGACCAGTTATGGGTGTTTGAGACCCAGGCTTGGGGGACCTGGAGATGGAGAGCATTCTGGGGGACACACCCAAGAGATACCTGAGAGTGACACTGGCTGGGAGGACAGGGTGGGGAGTCTCTTGGGAGACCTGAGAAGCAAAATTGGTGGCAAGAGGGTTGGGGAGAGTTAGGATTACATATCAGGCAAGGGTGCCTTTCTGTGCCTTCCCTTCTCAGATGTGGGGTCTGGGCTTCAATGTCAGGCCCCTTGGGTT
Source organism: Lutra lutra (assembly GCF_902655055.1). Taxonomy (NCBI): domain Eukaryota; kingdom Metazoa; phylum Chordata; class Mammalia; order Carnivora; family Mustelidae; genus Lutra; species Lutra lutra. The sequence continues at coordinate 209,724,738 of NC_062278.1, read as the reverse complement.
AGTTCCCAAATGTGTCCTGTGGCCTGTGAAGGGGCCGCTCTTAAGGTGACACCATCCCTGTCTTCTTGGGACTGTCACGAGCAGAAGCATTAATTCTGCCTACTGCCTACTGCCTACTGTGTGAGACAGTCCTATTCCCATGGTGAGCATGTACCATACTCCCAGCACTTTCTGTCCCTCTGATTCGATTCCATTTTCATAAGGGGACATTTGTAGATGGAGAAGCAGAGGCATGGAAGTTAGCCTGATGCTAACATTGAGCAAACATGTATCAGGCACTGTGGGTGCCACCTTGCAACTAATTCGTGTAATCATCCTGTTGACCCGGTTCCCCTCCCATTTTACAATCAAAAAGACAGGCGTGAGGCGGTACCTATTAGGTGTCCTCTTGAGTCCTGACTGTAGCCAGGTTGATGGCCTTTCCATCACATAGACAGGCAGAGCATGTCAGATGCCCTGACTCGATTAATCATGCCCTTTCTGCCAGTCCAGTGCTGGGAGATGCTGGGACCCCCAGGAGCCGAAGCCTGGGGAAGACAGAGCCAGACACAAGAAAAGGCTCCCTGGGAGAGGGGACGCTAGATTTTGCCAGGCAGGAAGGACATTCCGAGAACTGAAGCCAGCGTGGGCGCGGTAGCATGAGCCAGGCCATTGGAGAGTTCTCAAGTGCCACACTCAGAAGAGGTTAGCGCGGGGGAGTGGGGGGAAAGAGAGAGAAGGAAAAAGGGACGTGAACAGATTTACATTTCGAGGAAAGGGGCCAAGTTCCAGGGCCTAACCTACTAGGCGCCAACGCCCCGCCCCCGCTGCTCGCAGCCTTTGGCAACGCCCCGCCCCTCCGCCCGCGGCCCTGGCAACGCCCAGCCCACTAGCCTGCACGCGGGTCCACCAGCCTCGTTTCCGCGTCGCTCGCCCCGCCCCGCAAGGCCCCGCCCCCGCAAGGCCCCGCCCCCGCGCTCGCCTGGGCGGGGTTCCCGGCCGCGCTGCGGGGCGCGCGCTTCCTCCTCGCCCCCTACCCCAGCCCCGCGGCGCGCACCCTCTGCCCCGCTCCGCGGGGCTCCCGGGGCCAATCCGGCCGCGGAGGTTCGCGCCCCGCCGCCGCCGGCTGCGCCCCCGCACCTCCCGGGTCTCCGACGGCGGCGGCGGCACAAAGAGAAGCAGCATGTCCGATCCCAGCTACTGGACGGCGGTGGCTGCGCCAGGCCACCGGAGCCGCCTTGCCAAGGGCGCGCTGCTGCAGCGCTCCAAGAGGTAGGGGCACCGTGCGGGCAAAGGCTCGGCGGCCGGCCAAGCAAACACGAGTTGCCAGAAGTATATCCCGGCAGCGTGGCGAGGGCCGCTGTGTGTGCGACAGTAGGGGGAAGGGGGAGGACGCTTTGGGATCAGGGTATTCGCTAGGGCCCAGACACCCTCCTTTCACCCCTCGTTACCCGGAGTTGGATGTCTGCCTGCCGGGGTCGCAGTTAGGGTGTGGGACCGAGCCAGGATTCAAACCCGGGTCTTTAGGCCTGGGCAGACCTGGGGAGGATCTTCTTGGAAAAACTGAGGCTCGTCTGTCCCTGAGGCCCCCGTCAGCGGAAATATTGTTTCAGAAGCAAATATTTGCCGCACGAGGCTGGTGTGCAGGTGGTGTGGCAGGAGCGGGTAAATCGGGTAAAATACTGGGTTTAACCACAGCAAAGCCTCGCCTGTTTTGGAGTCTCCGTTTCCCTTTCTGAAAAGCAAAGGCCAAGTAAGGGCTGTGGGCTTTACAGGACTCGGCTTCAAATTACAGCTCCGCTGCTCCCTGGCTGTGTGACCTCAGGCAGTTCCTTAACATCTCTGTTTTCTGGCCTTTCACTGGTGCTGGGTTGGGGCATTCCTAGAGGGGAGCACAGGCAAAGGCCGGGCAGGGACAGCAGCTGCTAAAGGACCTGGAGTACTAGGGTCAGGACTTAGACCCTTTTCCCAGGTCCTGTGGAGTGACAGAAGACTTAGGGGCACCTAAGGGATCAGGTGCAGGCAGCTGGCCTCAGGCCAGTGTTTTCTGCCATATTCTCACTCTGTGTTGTCCCACGTGGGGGTTTATTGAATGGCCAGGCAGCCTCTCAGGGTCGTGGGTCTTCTCCAGGGAGGGCTGAGCGAGTGGACACTGGACAGATGTTCGGCAAGTAAACAAATGATGCCCAGGTTCCCCTTGAGACATCAAATGTGGCTGTTTTCAAGAAGGCCCCGCCTGAGCACAAGAGGGAGGTGGGGCAAGTGTTTTTCCCAAACGCTGCCGCTGGTGTCAAATGCTGCAGCATGGGGCTGAGGACCCAGATGAGGGCTGGGAGAGGATGTGGCACCGGCGGCTATATGGGTGGGGGGCTGGGTGTTGGCAGGAAGTTTTGCAGGAACCTGTGGGTTTCACTTTTGCTTCTGCACATCAGACTACAGGCAGTTCCCTGCAGCTGTTGACATCTGTGGCCTCAGTTTCCTAGGCTGGGAAATGGGTGCAGGTGGTCTCTCCCACCTCTGGGGTGTTGGGATGGGCAGCTGGTGACTGAATTCACTGGGGAGGCTTTGCCTGGCCTCCCGCTGCACGTCCCAGGCCCTGCAGGACTTGTGGGGAGAGAAACAACACCGCCCGTGCCCATTGCCATCTACCCAGTGCTGGGCCCAGACCTGAACACTGTGTATATACTTCATCAAATCTTCCTGGTACCTTGCAAGGTATACAGATTGGGAAACTGAGCCTCAGAAGGGCAGCTGCTCATGGAGCCTCCCTGCCTGTCTTGATGCCTCAGTCGGTGGTTGACCATGCCGTCCCATGCCTTAACCTGCACTGTGCCTTCTGCCTGGGACACCATTCCTGGCTCCATGAGGCCCTGAGGTTTCATCTCTCCCTCCCTGAGCCACTGAGCTGCGTTGGCGGCTGGGAGTCTGTGGGCTGATGCACTTCCAGAGCCGTTGCTGGGCGACTGCACCGGGGAGGGAGGGGAGATGATGTTGCTCTCAATTTCCCTCTGCCAGGGCGGGGGCTGGGGCCCGGGCACAGGTGGGAGAGGCTGGGCCAGGGTGGGAGTGGCTTGGGGCAGGGGTGGGGTGGGTTGCCAAGACACTTGGGGCCGTGGGCCTGGGAAAGGGTGCATGGGATGGAATGGACACCTGCCTCAGTTCCCCAGTGGGCTCCAGGGTCCTCTCCGCCATCTGCTTTATTTGCCAGTGCTCCTGGCAGCGGGCAGGGCATAGGCAAAGGCAAAGGTGTGGGGGTGGGATCATGAACACGGAAGCCCGAGAAGGCAAGCCAGGGGCTCCTGGCTGCGGGCAGGGTTCACCAGGAGCCCGGAAGTGCTCAATGCCGCCACCGATAATAACCACGGTAATCTTAATAATAGGTAATATTTGTCAAAAAGGGCTACCCCAGGCCTCAAAGATGGTGTGAGCAAGGGGCCATGCCGGCGTCCAGCTGGGGTCAGAGAGGCAGTGGTCGCGCCTAGTTTCCCATCCTGCCCCAAAGCTGGCCAGATGTGTTCTCTGGCCTGGGCATGCAGGTCTCTGTGCCCGGAGGCCTGGGCCAGCGCCTGACCTTGTCCCCTCGTTTCCTGACAGCTGCCGCAGTGGGAACCGCAAAAGCCTGGTGGTAGGAACGCCCTCGCCGACCCTCTCTCGGCCCCTGTCTCCACTCTCCGTGCCCACAGGTGAGTGTGGGAGCAAGCACGCGGGGGCGGCGTCCTGTCTTCGCCCCCTCTGACTCATTGTCCCCCGCCTCGTCCCCAGCAGGCAACAGCCCCCTGGACAGTCCTCGGAACTTCTCAGCGGCATCTGCTGTGAACTTCCCCTTTGCCCGAAGGTGAGTGGTCACTGGCTTTGAGGGCTGGTGTTGGCACAACTGGGGAGGGGACAGGCAGGAGCATGTGCTTGGTGGCTGGGCCTGCCTCCTCATTCACTTTTTCCCCCTCCCCTATCCCCTGCCCTGTGGTGGTCTCTCCCTGTGGCTTCTGCCCCTGGCAAACATGCACGGCCTTCTGCAGCCACATCCCACGCGTGGAAAGGTAATTTCAGGGAGCCCTTGGGGAGGAGGAGGGCACACCTTCCAGTCTAAAAACGATTAACTCACTAAAAGCCACAAACTCACTTAATGAGAGTTGATGAAGGACCTGTTGGTAGCAGGCACTTAAATGTCACTCATTCACTCCATAACATTTACTCGGTATTTGTCACGTGCTATACCCTATACTGGGGGCCGAGGAAGGGGAGGCCAGACTCTGGCCCCTGAGGAGTCCTCAGTCTGGTGGGGTGGGGGGCTGACTAGTATGTGTCCCAGCAGCTGCAACTCAGAGAATTTGGAGCTTTGATGGGGTATGCTTTGACATCTGGGTCAGGGAGGACTTCCCGGAGGAGGTGTCTGAAGGATGAGGAGAAAACACATAGCACTTGTTGACCTTGAATCTCTGTTCTCAGCCTTTTCAGAAGATTCTTCCTCCAACAGAGCCAGAATCTGCCAGCCGTGGTATCTGTCTTTAGTCCCTGCACACCATGGGGGCCATGCCTTCCTTCTAACTCTTCTGGTTCTCCTCTCTAGGGCTGACGGCAGAAGATGGTCCCTTGCATCCCTCCCATCTTCTGGCTATGGAACCAACACGCCCAGCTCCACCGTCTCGGTACCCACAGTCCCACCTTGGCCAGCAGACAGGCGGGTGCGAGGTGGGGCGGGACACGTCTTTGGTTTTTATCAAGGTGTTGGATAGTTGTCCAGTCAGCCAACATCCTGGCTGCCCCCTTTGTGCCCCATTCTGGGCAACATATGCGTCCCTGAAAAGACCCAGCCTCAGTCCCAAAGAGCCCCCAGTCTGGAGGACACAGACATCCTCATCCCGTGGGATTAGTGCCCAGCCAGAGGGAGTCTTCGGGTTGCCTAGGGAGCAGGCGGGGAGGATTGCTGGAGGAGGCGGCATCGGACCTGGGGTTTTGAGGGATGCATAGGAGCCAGGCAGGAGCATATTACCATCCAGTGACCAGCAGGCAGCCTAGGCCTTGACGGGTAATGCTGGGGTTCTTGCTTTGGCGCTGACTGTGAACTCGTGGTCCTGGTACCCCCTCCTGCCAGTCGAGCTCATCCTCCCGGGAGCGCCTCCACCAGCTTCCTTTCCAACCGACGCCGGATGAACTATGCTTCCTGTCCAAGCATTTCCGCAGCTCAGAGAGCGTGGTTGATGAGGAGGGTGGCCACCGCTCACCCCACCTTCGCCCCCGTTCCCGCAGCCTCAGGTGGGTCTTCACCTCAGACTCCAGCCCCTCCGTGGGCTGGCTTTGGGGCCCACATTGTGACTCCTCCTCCATCTCTGCCCCCGACCCTGTCCAAGCTTGGCCTCTCTGATCCTCGACCCTCCCCTGAACTGGGTCTCTGGCCCCACATCGCAAGCTGACTGTGTGTCGTCGTCCCCCCTCCCCCAGCCCGGGACGCACCACAGGGACCTTCGACAATGAGATCGTCATGATGAATCATGTGTACCGGGAGCGGTTCCCGAAGGTGGGCAGTGCCGGTGCCTGCACTGGCCCTAACTCCCCTCCGTGTCCTTGTTCCTCCGTGGCACTCTGTCTTCCTGGCTCTGTCGCCCCCTCTATCCCTTTCCTGCCTGTCCTTATCTCTCTGTCTCAAACCGCCCCTCCCACAACCTAGGCATATTGCTCCCCGTCCCACCCCAATTCCCTGACCCCATCACCACGTCTCTCTGCCCAACTGTTTCTCTTGCCCCCATCTGTGTGTTGCTCCCCAGCCCCATCCAATGACCAGGTTGCCCCGTCCACCCTGCCCAGGCCACGGCACAGATGGAAGGCCGTCTGCAGGAGTTCCTGGCGGCCTTTGCGCCCGGTGCCCGGCTGGCACTGGCCGATGGTGTCCTGGGCTTCATCCACCACCAGATCATTGAGCTGGCCCGCGACTGCCTGGCTAAGTCCGGAGAGGCGCTCGTCACCTCCCGCTACTTTCTGGAGATGCAGGAGAAGCTGGAGAGGCTGCTTCAAGATGTGCGTGGGCACTGGGGGGAGCACAGGGGTTCAGGGGTCCCCAGGCCGGCCGAGGGCCCAGGGCCTGCAGGTGACGTCATCACCCACCTGCCCCCCCCACCAGGCCCACGAGCGCTCAGACAGTGAGGAGGTCGGCTTCATTGTCCAGCTTGTCCGGAAGCTGCTCATCATCATCTCGAGGCCGGCGAGGCTCCTCGAGTGCCTGGTGAGTGTCGGCACACGGCCAGGTGACAGTCCTGCTGACGTACAGGAGACAGTGCCCATGGGGGTGGAGGTTTGAGGGGCACCCAGGGTGCCTCCGGGCCGGGGTGGGCTTCTTTCCCCGGGGAAGGGTCAGGCGCCGAGACTCAGGGGAAAGCTGGGACCGCCCCTCAGCTGCTCCAGACAGAGGGAACACCACGTGTGAAGGCCTGGGGGTGAGACCAAGCCCCTGCTGACCAGCCTCTCTGCACCTCCAGGAGTTTGACCCCGAGGAGTTTTATCACCTGCTGGAGGCTGCTGAGGGCCAGGCCCGAGAGGGCCAGGGCATCAAGACGGACCTGCCACAGTACATCATTGGGCAGCTGGGCCTGGCTAAGGACCCCCTCGAGGGTGAGCTGACAGGGGAGTGGTGTGGAAAGGGAAAACCCAAGGCAAGGCTGGAGCAGACCTGTGGTTCGAGCCCAGGCCCGTTGACTTCACAGCTGCCATATTGTCCTTTATCCCTCTGTGGCCCTGCCCTCAGCCACCTGCGGGGCCCACTGTGGGGAAGTGCCTGAGGTTCTTTCGTCAGACAGCCACACATCAGACCCCCAGACCTGCCAGAGCCTAGGAGTCTCAGTGTCTTCCAGTGCAAAGTTAAGATGAGCCAGGGAGCCACCATTACCAATAGCATTCCCATCATCCCGCAGACTCAAGAAATACTTCCCCAATGTCATAGGACGGTGGCCCAGGAGGTAGACTCGGAGTCAGACAGGGCGACCCATGGGCTGGACCAAGCTGGCCAGGAACTACCCCCACCCCCCCAGATAGCTGAGGCAGGAGAACTGAAACTTGGTACTAAGGGAGCATCTAACTTGGACCTGGCCTGGTCCGGGTGTGGTCACGGGTGGGTCTGGGGGAAAGTGACATGTACGCTGAGTGCTTGCAGATGGAGAGGTGACCAAGTATAGCTCTGGGGAAGGGAAGGGGTGAACCAGGCGGGGGAAGGGCAAACGCAAAGGCCCTGAGGTGGACCTGTGCCTGGTGCGTGGGCAGAACAGCGGGAGGTGGGGTGTGGCTAGAGCTGAGGAAGGAAGGAAGCTGGGAGGAAGGCGATGGGATTGGCAGAGCTCCATGCTGTGGCCGGTGTCTACCCAGCATCATTGCTGTGTTAACCTTGGGACTGGGCTGCCATCGTCCCCATTTAAAGCTGGAAAGACTAAGGCTCTGGGTAAATGAGGTCGAGCAGGGGTCAGACCTCAATGGGCCCAAGGCCAGACTGCTTAGAGACTTGCTGTGTGGCCATGGCTGGACTTGGCCCTCCAGTGGAGATAATGTAGGTGGTGTTGTGGGTGGCCCCAGTGTCAGAGGAGACAGAAAGTGGCCAGGTGGTTGGCGGCTGACACTGTGGGGCAGATCATCTGTCCTGTGCCCCTGTCAGGGAACCCTCGGCATGGAACAGAAGTGGAAGGGCTGCATTCAAATCCAGGCTTCCCTCGCCTGTGAGACTCCATTGTCCCATATCAGCCCTGCCCTGTGACCATGAGACACTATCTTCATTGCCATCCTCACGTCTCATGTTTACCAACCACTCAGTTGGGGCCACCCCTCTGCCAAGCCCTAGGGCCAGAAAATGGCAGGGGGCTCCCTCTGGGCTACACCCCAAGCTGACGAGGATATTAGGAGCCAAAACCCAGAGGGCCCATGTCACAGCCCATGTTAACAGGCTCAAGGCTGGGAGCCAGGATGACAATTGTGCCATTCAGAGGCTGGGCTTCCCACTGGTCCTTCTAGAAGGTTCCCTGGTTATTGCTTCATTTGGCCTCCTGGGTTTGGTCAAGAATTGGATGTAGTAGGGGCTCAATGATGGTATCATGGGATCTGGTCAGGGAAGCACCATGTCCCCAGCCCAGGATGAGCCTTGGAAGCTGTAGGAGATCTCTGGGGGATCGAGGGGCAGGGCATGGAGGCCACATTTCAGGCTCCTCCCTTGTCTTACAGAGATGGTGCCTCTGAGTCACCTGGAAGAAGAAGGACAGCCTCCAGCTCCTGAGTCCCCGGAAGTAAGTCACAGAGCTTTGATGCTCCCACCTGTCTTGTTCTTTTCAAGATAGACCAGGCGGCCGTGGGAAGGGCTGGGTTTGTTAAGCTTTTGCATGTAGTAGGTGCTTAATAAATGCCCGTGACTTCAGGGAGAAAGTAGAGGCAAATGAGACTACCCTGACATGGTGGTTGGGCAGGGCCAGACTGGAGGGGGCATCAGAAAGGGGAGTTTTGGAGGATGTAGAGGAGTTTTCTGGAAGGAGAACATTGCTTGAGCCAAAGCTTAGAAACTCAGAAGCTGAGCTGGAGAAGTTGAAAAGGAGGAAGTAACACCAGGCCCAAGGGTTGGGACTTGAGGGCAGGGACACTGACCCCTTCTTGCCCGCTAGAGCCGTGCCCTCATCGGCCCATCACGGAGGAAGCCATGTGAGAGCGACTTCGAGACCATCAAACTCATTAGCAACGGGGCCTATGGGTAAGTCCTCAGGTCCCCCATAGACCCATTTCTCAGATGCCCATGGGGCTGCCTGGGGTCCAACGGTGGCCCCTAAATGTGGAGATGGAGAAACTGAGGCCTGACGAGGAAAGTAGAAACGCAGTACAGCCAGGCCAGAGCCTCAGATGGTCTCGTCCATGGTCTAGGCCATTACCTGCCCCAGGTAACTCTCCAGGTATAGGGAGTCATAGGCATTTCAGGGCCACGCAAGCCAGCAGATGGCTGCATGGCAGCAGGCGCATGCAGCGAGCATTATCTGAGCGTCCTCCACTCACGGATTTGTGTGGAGGTCGTGGGGAGGGGCCTTCTCCACAGCATCAGACTATGGAGCGGGTGGCCAGAGATGGGGGGGCTTCTCGTCTGGGTGACGTCACTCAGCAGCGTGGCCAGGAGTCCGGGTCAGACAGCTCCAGAAGGCCGTAGTGGCTCTGGGGTCTTCATAGCCCCCTGGGTGATCTTATAGTTGGCTAGTCAGTTCAAGGCAGTTTTACTAGATACACAAACCTGGCAAGCTCTAAACGCGTCAAAATCTGCTCATTTCGGTTGTGCGTAAAGCAGTTTGAGCCTGGTGCTGGGGCTTTTGAGCTAAAAGGTCGCCGTCTGCTATGAAGAAGTAACCTAGAGGCCATCTTGGGCTTCTCTGTGACACCAGGGAGAGTGGCTGAGACCCATAGCAGGGCTGCTTTCGGAGAGGGGCTGGGGAAGGAGAAAGGCTGTCCCGGATGTAGGGTCAGACGGCTTGGGTGAAGGCCTGGCCCCACTGAATGCGGGGGCCTCAGCGTCCGGCCTCAGCGACCCCGGCTCCCCCAGGGCCGTCTACCTGGTGCGGCACCGAGACACGCGGCAGCGCTTTGCCATCAAGAAGATCAACAAGCAGAACCTGATTCTGCGCAACCAGATCCAACAGGTCTTTGTGGAGCGTGACATCCTCACCTTTGCCGAGAACCCGTTTGTGGTCAGCATGTTCTGCTCCTTCGAGACCCGGCGCCACTTATGTATGGTCATGGAGTATGTGGAAGGTGCGGTCACAAGGGCTTTGTATGCCTCTGGGGACAGGGAGCTCACCCTCTACCCTAAAAGAGAGTCCCTCCTTTGACCACGTTGGGGTTTGCTCTGTCTTCCAAGGGGTCCCAGCCTGCCTTGGGGGACCCTCGGTCTGTGGTGGAGGGGCCCATCCTCAGGGCTTGGGGCTGAGGGAGCTCAAAGAGGAGTGTGAGAGTAGAACCCTGGGGGAAAGGGTGAGGATGGACATCTTTGGTAGGGGGGATCTGATGAGCAGAGCAGGAGTTAAAGCAGGGAAGGGAGGGTGGTGTGGGGCGGAAGAGCTGGCGTGGTCGGGGGCCAGGGAGAGGAGTTTGGGGAGCAAGTTTGCAGTTTAAGAATGAGAACTCCAGGTGAGTGCAGGGGTTTTAGGCAAGGAAAGGGAATGACCACTTAGGAGGCACCAGCTGTGTACAAGGTAGGGGACTGGTGCCCTTCCGGAGCTGCTGTCCTGCTAGCGGGAGAATCAGGAGTCAAGGTCTGTCCTCCCTCCTGCCCCTCTTGGTTCCCTGCCTTGGTTCGGTCCAGACCGGGGACGTTCTACAGGAGGTTGGAGTGGTCCTGTAGGCCTGGGGTGAGGCTGTAGAGCCCAGGGCCTCTGTGAATGCGTCTGCGCCCCCCACAGGCGGCGACTGCGCCACGCTCCTGAAGAACATGGGCCCACTGCCCGTGGACATGGCCCGCATGTACTTCGCTGAGACAGTGCTGGCGCTCGAATACTTGCACAACTATGGCATCGTGCACCGTGACCTCAAGCCTGACAAGTGAGCAGCCTCGAGTCTTGGGGGTATGGGAGCAGGGCCTCTGATTGGGGTCTGGGGCTGCTCAGAGCCCCATCTGCCCGGATTCCCCTGGCCCCTGGGGCCCCTGGTGACAGGAAGACACAGAACAGTGGCAATCTTGGGCAGCTGGTACATACAGAGGCGAGCGGGTACTTAATAGGCACCTGCTGTATGCAAGGGAGAGACAGTACATTTATAGAGGGGCTGCCAAGCAAAGAGAGAATGGATGCACAAAATATACAGGGGAAGGAACTGTGCATTCACAGAGCTGTTGCTCTAAGGGGAGAGAGAACGTGCACTTAGGAGGCAATATCTGTATACTGGGAATAGGGACAGGCCCTTTGTAAGACCTACATGTGAAGGAGGGGACTGTGCATATTTTGTGCATGTGTTGTATGTTCGTGCAGGGAAGGAAGGAAAAGAATGTGTTTCTTGAAAGCATTGGGAGGTTTATTTTACTCTAGCACCTAAGAAGCACCTACTGCATACCAGGTTCTCTATGGGTGACACATGTGTGAATAATCCTTCATGCTCTGTAAGTCCTACATAATTTGCAAGGCACTCTCGCCTGCATTAATTGAGCACCTGCTGTTTATAGAGCCAGGGGCTGTTTTTATATCAAGTGCCCTGTGGCTACCAGGCAAGTGTTAAGAGCCCTGCCTGTTTCCAGGGCATCTCATAGTTTGCCAGTGGCTTAGAAGATGAAGTGTGTATTTGGCATCTGCTATATACCTGGGCCTCTATGCTCAACGCTCTAAGGAAGCCCTGTGCCCAGCAAAACTCGGTGGGTCATCCTAGAGTGGGGTGGGGTCTCCCAAGAGTATTCAGGTCACACCCCAAGGCAGGACCTACCCCTCCCAGGTGAGGGACTGTCATCTGCAAAAAGGCACAGGCAAGTGTCTGGCCCCAGAGGGCTCAGGGAGGTAGGCACACGTAACAGGTGCTTGAGAAAAATAGATATTTTTTTCACTTTGGAAAATTTCAGATACATCCCAAAGTCAGGAGAAGGTGCATTCATTGGTGAGGGCCATCAGAGCAGAGTAGCACAGACTAGGCTGCTGAAGCCACAGAAATGTGTTCTCACGGTCCTGGAGGCCAGAAGTCCAAGATCAAGATATCAACAAGGTCTACCTCTGGAGGTGCCAGGAAGCGATCTCTTCCAGATCTCTCCCCAAGGTTCTGGTGATTTCGTGGCTTGTGACAGCATCGCTCCAGCCTTCATGTGGTATCTTCCCTCCGCACGTCTGTGTCCACATGTCCCCTCTTCATAAGGATACTAGTCCCAGGGGCGCCTGGGTGGCTCAGTGGGTTAAATAAAGCCTCTGCCTTTGGCTCAGGTCACGATCCCAGCATCCTGGGATCGAGCCCCACGTTGGGCTCTCTGCTCGGCGGGGAGCCTGCTTCCTCCTCTCTCTCTGCCTGCCTCTCTGCCTTCTTGTGATCTCTGTCTGTCAAATAAATAAATAAAATCTTAAAAAAACTCTTAAAAAAAAAAAAGGATACCAGTCCTGTTGGATGAGGGGCCACCGTGCTCTAGCATGTCCTCATTTATTTATTTATTTTTTAAAAGATTTCATTTACTTATTGGACAGAGAGAGACACAGCAAGAGAAGGAACACAAGCAGGGGGAGTGGGAGAGGGAGAAGTAGGCTCCCTGCTGAGCAAGGAGCCCAATGTGGGGCTCGAACCCAGGACCCTGGGATCATAACCTGAGCCGAAGGCAGATTCTTAAATGACTGAGCCACTCAGGGGCCCCAAGCCCTTGGTTTTAACTGCACCTGGTGGCTACACTGAAATGGTTTTCCTCGGCTGGTGTACAGAGTAGTTGCTCAGGAAACGTCCCTTATGTTTAAAATAGTATCTGCACATAGTCGGTGTACGGAGTTGTTTCTTCATAGAGTCGAGGTATACAGGATGTGCCAAATGAAGGGTTTATCAGACTGCTTGGATCTACACAGTGAGTTCTCTAGAAATGAACCAGCCCGTGTACCAGGAGGTACGTGAAAATGTGACTTTATAAAGATGGTGCGGGGGCGTTCTACGACCTAGAAGTATGTACTTCAGCTGATGGGAAAACTCCAGCAGCAGGGTACACAGTAGGTGTACAAGTTTTCAAAAGTGGGTCCTCTTAGGAAGTGCACAGAAAGATTTCTGTATACAGCAGCTGCTCAAGCTTTGTTCACTGTTCAACAGGGAATATAAACAAGAAGTACCTGAAAGGGTTTAGTTTGTTAAAAAGAACAAACACGTGTACAAAAATACATTGTAGATCCCCCCAGTAGGGGTGCAGGTGTTTTAACACACAGTGGGGAGACGGAGTGATTCTTAGGAAGTTTATATTTGAAAAGTGGCGTATACAGTAGGTGCTCAGTAGTGACAGCAGAAGCATACAGTAGGTGCGCCAAGATGTTTGCCAGATTTGAAATACCGCCTAAGAACCTATGAGAACGTGCCAGCATTTGGGAAGCTTCCCTGGCTGGACCTCCGCCCAGCTGGGGTGGCAACAGCTTCTGGGGTGGCATGAGCAGGCACCAGGCACCTCAGGGGTGTCCCCCCTCCGGCCCTGAGTGTACCACTCACCCGCCTACAGCCTGCTCATCACCTCGCTTGGCCACATCAAGCTGACTGACTTCGGCCTGTCCAAGATTGGGCTCATGAGCATGGCCACCAACCTCTACGAGGGTCACATTGAGAAGGACACCCGGGAGTTCGTGGACAAGCAGGTGTGCGGGTGTGCCAGTGGCCCCAGGGGTGGGACCACCTCCCTCTGTCTGGATCCCGACTCTCGGGACATGGGGAGACCCTGCAGCACCTCCATCCCTGTGCACAGCCTGGCCTTGGCCGCTCTGTCTCTCTCGCGGCCTCTCTGGAGTTGGAGGCCATCCTCCTTTTCCCCCTTCTGCCTGACCCAGGTGTGTGGGACACCTGAGTACATCGCGCCTGAGGTGATCTTCCGCCAAGGCTATGGGAAGCCAGTGGACTGGTGGGCCATGGGCGTGGTCCTCTATGAATTCCTGGTGGGCTGTGTGCCTTTCTTCGGAGACACCCCCGAGGAGCTCTTCGGCCAGGTGGTCAGTGGTGCGTTTCTCCCCACATGGCCACGGTTCGAGTCTTGCCCCCCCCTGCCGGGGCTCTGGGCAGTAGCGCCCCACCCCCTTCAGGGTGCCTTGCCGCAACCGGATGCTGGGGACATGGCCAAGGGCAAGGCAGACAGTGAGGGAGATCAGTATGCAAATTATGGGACATCAGATACCAAAATGCCAAGAAGAAGAAGCAGGAAGAAGGGAAGGGATGGGGTACTAGATGTGATGGGGGCCTGCCTTAAATAGGGGGGTCACAGAGGCCTCTGAGGTGACAGTGTGAGCAAAGCCTAAAGGAGCAAGAGGAAGCCACAGAAGTAGAAGAAGGGTACAGCCCTGGTAGAGGGGCGCAGCCAGAGCAAAGGCTGTGGGCGGGACTGAGCCTGGTGGCGCTGAGGGGACAGAGGAGGCTGGTGGTTTGGTGTTCAGTGAGTGAGGGGAGGTGGGGGAGTTGCTACGAAGGGCTATCCTCACACTCTCACTCCCTCTCTTATTTTATTCTATTTTATTTCATTTTATTAATCTATTTATTTCAACTTATTAATTTATTTCATTTTTTTTTTCCTCGCTCCTCGTTTTAGATGAGATCATGTGGCCAGAAGGGGATGAGGCCCTCCCAGCTGATGCCCAGGACCTCATCACCAGGCTTCTCCGACAGAGCCCACTGGACCGTCTGGGCACTGGTATGTGAATGTGGGGGGCGGGGGCCCAGGCGGGGGGTAAGCAAGAACTCTACTTGAGAGGCTACAAGGAGGAGGGGGACTTGGGGCTGGGGTTTTGAAGGATACATAGGAGTTCACCAGGAACTTGCAGATAGCTGGGTCTGATGCAGACAGGGGGCACTGAGGCCAAGTATGGGAGCCTGCAAGGTCACCATAGGCTATGTCCTAAGGTCCTCAGAGGCTCAGCCCACTGGATCCCACTGTTTGGATTTCCCTAGCCATCTAATTAATGGTTAAGGGACTGTTTGAGACTCTTGGAGCCACTATAGGTCACGTTCTTGATGAAGCTCAGCCACTGAGCTGAGGCTGGAGAACAGGATATCTTCATGCCGTCAGCTCTACTCCATGGAGTTGAAATACATGGAAAAGGCCTGGGAAGGAAGCCCTCCTGGGGCTTTGCGGTTTCTCCAGGTGGTGGGATCTCAGAATCCAGCAAAGGCAAGAGCAAGGCCTGGGTTCTAGGCCCAGCTCTGTCCCTCTTCAGGCTATGAAACAGCAGCTGCTCCCGTCGCCATCTTCATGGTTCTATGTTGGCCAAGTTTGGGCTCATAGCTGGCTTAGGGGGCAGTGGGGACAGGGACATGCACGGCTAAGCTGGGCATGTCTGCAGGGGGCACCCACGAAGTAAAGCAGCACCCCTTCTTCTGGACCCTGGACTGGGCCGGGCTTCTGCGACACAAAGCTGAGTTTGTGCCACAGCTTGAAGCCGAGGACGACACGAGCTACTTTGACAGTAAGTGCGGCTTGAGGGGGTGCGCTCTGCCATTCCACACTCTCCTGAGACAGGGAGGGGGGTGTCTGCCAGGGTCTCCACCCAAGTGCCTCACCCTGAGCCTGGAGCTTCTGACTTCCTGAGCTTTCTGAGAAATTAGAGCATGTCTGCTGGCAGCTGCTCCCCCCTTGACTGGTTTCCTGTGCTTCTGGGTTCAGGAGGCCACAGCATCCTCCCGGTTGTGGGAGGGGAAGCCGAGGTGCTGAGTGTGGCAGACCCTTGCCCGGCAGGTTCAGCCTCCTCAGTGTCCAGCCCTGACCAGGCAGGCAGGGAGCCCTGTCTGTCACACAAGAGGGCAGGGCGCTTTGCTGTGTCCCTCTGCCACTGTGGGTGGGCTCAGACAAGTCTTCCTTTGCCTACTTGGGGTTCCAGCCAAATAGATGAAATGCCGTCGGTCTCCAACACCTCTTCCAGAACTTGCTGTGTGATCTTGGGCATGTCAGAGGTCCTCTCTGAGCATCTGTTTCCTCTTCTGTGAAATGGGGAGCATCCTTTTAAGATGCACAGTATTCCCTAATTCTGGGTGACCCATCCCAAGGGTGAGGATACGGAGGGCCACACACAAGAATTCCCACCCGCGATGCCAGAGATCATAGGGACACAGCTGGGGTTTATTGCCATATACTCTGCCACTCAAGCATCCTGTGGTCCCTGAGTACACCAGACACGGTCCCACTTCAATGCCTTTGCCCTGACAGTGTCTCCCTGCCTAGGACGCCCTCCACACATCACCCCCAGCCTTTGCAGCCAGTTCTGGGCATCGGGTGGGCTGCATGTGCCTTTCCCTCCCGCAGCACGCTCAGAACGGTACCGCCATCTGGGCTCGGAGGATGAGGAGACCAACGACGAGGAATCATCCACAGAGATCCCTCAGTTCTCGTCTTGTTCCCACCGGTTCAGCAAGGTGGGCGGGGGCCCCAGACACTGCTAGCGCTCTGGAAGCCTGGCAAGATGTTCATTCTGGGGGCCCAGTGGTGTTCTTTAGTACATTCAGAATGTTGGACCCCCATCACCTCTGGTCTAGTTCTAGAACCTTCCTGTCACTCTAGAGGGAGACCCCTGTCCCCAAGGGCAGTCATTACCCTGCCCTCCTCCTCTGGCCCCTTGCCCTTGCAATCACTAATTTTTCTGTCTCTGGATTTGCCTGTTCTGGATCTTTCACCGAGCCAGAATCCCACAACACGTCTGGCCTCTTGCATTCTCAGCCAGACATCTTCCAGGCGCATCCATGGTGTAGACCTCATATCAGCTTCGTTCCTCTTTATGGCCCAGTAATATTCCGCTGTATGGATGGGCCCCACTGTGTTCACCCCTCCAACAATGGACATTTGGGATGTGTCTGCGTTGGGGTCGTTGTGAGCAGTGCTGCTCTGCTGGGTCTCACCTTAGAGCCTCACCAGCTTCAGGGCCTCCTTCCTTTGTAACTGGATGATAAAAACCGTCTGTGCCGCTCACGGGCCTGAGCCCCATGCGGAGCGCCCTGATCAGCAGCAGAAACTCCCAGCTGGGGCCCCATTGGTAGCCAGGCCCCTCTGAACCTCAGTTTCTCCATCTGTACAGTGGGCTAAAGACTCCTCTATTCTTAGGGATGTGGCGGGTATGGATGGAAGGAAATGACTCACGAGGAAGCATGGGGAATATAGGAAGCTTTTGACTCAGCGGGCTCTTCTTCCCGGGGGTGTGGTTGCCTGTCTCCTTGTCCTTACTGGTGTGTTCTCTTGCTGCCAGGTCTACAGCAGCTCCGAGTTCCTGGCTGCCCAGCCCACCCCAACCTTCGCTGAACGCAGCTTCAGCGAGGATCGGGAGGAAGGCTGGGAGCGCAGCGTCGAGGTGGACTACGGCCGCCGCTTGAGCTTGAACACCAGCTTGAGCACCTGCTTGAGCACAGAGATCCGGTAGGTGGGCCGGGGAGCATGCGCAGATCCAGCCTTCCAGCCCACCGGGGGCTGGAGCCACTAGAAAGCTTCCCAGTGGCCCAGTCAAAAAGGGTCAAACCCATGGGCCGGCGTGTTCAAACCCCGTCAATGTGGCCAGGGGCTTTGCGTCTCTAACCACACCGAGCATAGCGTGGTGGCGCGACCATACTGTGTTGGCCCTGTTCCCTCCACCAGAATATCCTTTGCTAACGAACTCCTATTCATTTCTCAAAGACCAGACTCAACAGAAAAATAATCAATGTCTGCTAAAGGATGAGTGTTGGAAGCTGGATTTTAATAAAAGACAGAAATTCCTCAGGCAGACAGAAGACCCAGCATGCAGAGGGAACTTACTTGCATTTACAGATTACCTCTGTTTCTAAGCTGGGAGTTAAAATATGGCCACTAGGGGTTGCTGACTGGGTGTCCTGGGGCCAGGATACCTGGCTAGTGTGACTTTAGCTCTTCTCTGCTGCAGACTGCGGTCCTGGACATCCTCTGGTTCTTCCTGTCAGTCGTCGTCTTCCCAGCCTGAGCGGGGGCCCAGTCCATCCCTCTTGAATACTATTAGCCTGGACACAATGCCTAAGTTTGCTTTCTCGTCAGAGGATGAAGGAGCCAGTACAGCTTCTGCGGGCCCCAAGAGGCCCATCTTCATTCTGGGGGAGCCTGATCCACCTCCAGCAGCCACCCCTGTGATGCCCAAGCCCTCAAGCCTTTCTGGTAGGTGAGGTCCCGGATGGGAGGGATAGTATTGTAGAAAGTTACCCAGAGGAGGGACTATTTGAGATGGGCTTTGAAGGCTGAATAGGAGCTCTCCAGAGAGACCATTCACTTGCCTAACAAAGGCTTTAAGATAGGAAAGGCCAGGGCTTCAGAGAGGCCTCAGGCCTCAGTATTACTCCCGCGTGATACCTCCAGCTTCATGGGATCAGGATGGGACTGGAGACGGGGAGAAGGTTGGGGAGCTCTGAGAGGGATATAGGGGTGTGAGGGGTGGGGGAAGGCTTCCCAGAGGAGGGGACTTGAAGAGTGGAGCTTTCCAGGGAGATCAGGGCGGGAAGGAAGTGTAGGAAGAGGGAACTGCCTGAAGAAAGGTCAGGAGGATGCTGAACGGTGCACACGCCGACTGGAGAGGAAGGAGCTTTGCTCCCTGAGGGCAGAGGGGCAGAGCGGTGAGACTGGCCAGACTAACCCCCAACCGTGCTGACCCCCAGCTGACACAGCCGCCCTCAGCCACGCGCGCCTGCGAAGCAACAGCACCGGAGCCCGACACTCGACACCGCGGGCCCTCGATGCTGGGCGGGGCCGCCGCCTTGGGGGCTCAAGAGAGCCAGCTCCGGAGAAGTCCCGGGTCTCCCCCAGCGGGGGCCGTGTACCCAAGTCTGCCTCAGTGTCCGCCCTGTCCCTCATCATCACAGCCGGTACCGCACATGGCCCAGCCTTGTCTTTCTTTGCCTGCCCACGTCTATTTTGACCTCTGGGTTGGGGTCATGCCATGGGACAGGGGGCCGCAGCTAGACCCAGGGAGAGCTGGGGGACTGGCATTCCTGTGCAGAGGCCAGATGGGGAGACCGTGCTTGGGGCATTGGAACAGCAGCAAAGCAGCCAGAGTGATCAGCTTGGTGGGGGTTGGGGGTGCCCTCCCAACCCTGGTCCCTGCAAGGGAGTGACCCCCTCCCAACCCTGGTCCTGCAGATGATGGCAGCGGTGGCCCCCTCATGAGCCCTCTGTCCCCACGCTCACTGTCCTCAAACCCGTCATCCCGAGACTCCTCTCCAAGCCGAGACCCGTCCCCCGTGTGTGGCAGCCTGCGGCCCCCCATTGTCATCCACAGCTCAGGCAAGAAGTACGGCTTCAGCCTACGGGCCATCCGTGTCTACATGGGCGATAGCGATGTCTACACCGTGCACCACGTCGTCTGGGTAAGTTGGCCGCAGGGTGAGCAGGAAGAGCGGGACCTGGTTTGAGTCTAGCTTACCCCTGGCAAGGTGCCTCACTTTTGGAGCTGCCCTCTCTAGTCTCAGGAAGGCAGGCTCATTCCCTGCAAGGTTTGGAGTCTAGGGCAGGGAGCTGGGGCCACCTAGGCCTTTGCTGTCCCTCTTCTTTATGGGCAGGGAGGTTGGGCAAGACGGACAGGGACGGACAGAGAGATAGAGACCTCAGTGGGGCACGAAGCTCCCACCCCATGCCTGCAGGTGCAGAGTGGGGTGTCTTCCTGCCTCCCCCCAGCCCAGGGCCTGTTCCCTCCCCACTGGTCACTCTCTGAACAGCCCCCAAGGTCAAGGAAACAGCATGGGCAGCAGCAACTCGCTGAGCTCCTGCAGCTGACTCAGGTAGCATGGAGTCTTCAGCCGCGGGTCCCCAGACCACTGACGCTGCTATCCACCCTCACCCCCAGAACGTGGAGGAGGGAAGCCCCGCTCAGGAGGCGGGCCTGCGAGCTGGGGACCTCATCACCCACATCAACGGGGAGTCCGTCCTGGGGCTAGTGCACATGGACGTCGTTGAGCTGCTGCTGAAGGTGCAGCCCCCTTCTGCTGCCCACCCTTGGGGCTCCCAGAACCCCTGCCCCTGACCTCAACACTCTGGTTTGCTCCTGTGACCCCCTGACAGCTCCAGACTCTGAGGTTCTTGCCCCAGAACCATACCATTCCACACGTGGTCTCACCTCCAAGGCTTGCAGGTCCCCACCCCTCTGCCCAGGTTGTACCACCTTCTTTGTCCCCTCCCCCCATCCCATGCCCCTATGTTTGGCTCTCCCTCTGGTTTACCTCAACCATTTGAGGCTGGGGGTATCTGTACTGTCTTTGTCTTCCTCAAACCATGGGTCCTTAAGGGCTGAGGCCTGGGGGTGGGGAGGCGGGCACAGGCCAGGAGGCAGGGCCTTGCTTGGATAGCTCCTAGGACCGGCAGGTGGGGGGCGGGTGGCTGATTGCGTGGGCAGACAGATGATGGACATGTACCTTTGGTCCACCGGGTGGTGGACATTAGGTGAAAAGTGGGTAGATAAGATCAGGAGCTTCGATGGATGAGGAGGCAGGTGGGCAGGTGGCTCCCTAGATGGGAGGCACCCAGGTCACCCCTCACTGTCCGGCCTGCAGAGCGGCAACAAGATCGCCCTCCGGACCACCGCCCTGGAGAACACCTCCATCAAGGTGGGCCCCGCCCGGAAGAATGTAGCCAAGGGCCGCATGGCACGCCGGAGCAAGCGGAGCCGCCGGCGGGAGACGCAGGACCGGTGAGCGGTGTGTGGGCCCTCCACGGAGTGTTGGTGGAGGACCCGGGGCCGGCTTCCCGGGCTGCTGGGTGTGGGGAGGCGAGCGCGGGTTCTGAAGCATCAGGGCCTCTCACCCTCAGGCGGAAGTCGCTCTTCAAGAAGATCTCAAAACAGTCCTCTGTACTGCATACCAGCCGCAGCTTCTCTTCTGGCCTCCACCACTCCCTGTCGTCCAGCGAGAGCCTCCCAGGGTCGCCCACCCACAGCCTCTCCCCCAGCCCCACCACACCTTGCCGCAGCCCAGCTCCCGATGTCCCAGCAGGTACAGGTATGTGTGCTCCCTGGGGGCAGCTCAGGTCTGTGGTGCCTGGGCCATTGAGGGAGCCAGCTGGGTTTAAAGGAGGGAATGACATGAGGTGGGAAATGGGGCCCCCAGAAGGGCCTTTCCAGGCAGCCTGGTGGTGGCAGGAGACAGGTGTGAGAGCAAAGGAGAGTGTACCCAGCCCCCAGCCAAGGGAGCATCATGAACAGCAGACAGAAGGGTTGTGAAAACAGGGGAAGGCTGGGGAGGGAGGAAGTTGGGAGATGGGTCAGGCCACGAAGCTGGGCTTTTGTTGGTGGGAGGTTGGGAGCCATGGAGGGTGTGTGAACAGAAGAGGGCATGTTTCAGATGGATCTGAGTTTTAGAAAGATCATTCTGGGGTAGGAAAGGGTGACTTGGCCCAATGCTGAGCACCCCAGTCCATGAGACACCCAAACACAGACACCCCCAGCCTCACTGGGTTAGCATTCAGCTGAAGGGAGGAACAGGCTGGGGCAACCCAAAGGGGAAGCAGGGAAGGCCTCCAGGGGGCCGGGGCACCCCAGCTGCTACCCCTCTGGCTCACTCTGACTTCATGGGGTGGAGCATATCTTTGGCCTTTTGAGAAGTAGGTCATTAGATGGGAAGTGGGTGGATAGGAACTAGGGCTTTGATGGATGAGTAGGAGTTCACCATATCCAAGACAAGGGAACAACTTGCACACAGAATAGGAGGCAAGAAAAGCAGACATACTGGGTAGCCATGGGGAAGGACGTAAGCTTTGGCAGGTGTGCTCAGCCCCACCTCAAGGCTAAAGACATTGAAGCTGGTG
Source organism: Lutra lutra (assembly GCF_902655055.1). Classification (NCBI taxonomy): domain Eukaryota; kingdom Metazoa; phylum Chordata; class Mammalia; order Carnivora; family Mustelidae; genus Lutra; species Lutra lutra. The sequence goes on along the minus strand of NC_062278.1, from coordinate 209,703,362 downwards.
GCCCTGACCCTCGTCTGTCCCCCACAGACACCACATCCCCTCCCAGTGTCTCCCCGAGCTCCAGCAGCCCTGCCTCTCCTGCCGCCAGTGGTCACACCCGCCCTAGCTCCCTGCATGGCCTGGCCGCCAAGCTCGGGCCCCCCCGCCCCAAGACCGGCCGCCGCAAGTCTACCAGCAGCATCCCGCCCTCACCACTGGCCTGCCCACCCGTGCCTGTGCCCCCACCCCGCTCACCCTCACCCCTCCCTGGGCACCCACCGGCACCAGCCCGATCTCCGAGATTACGCCGGGGGCAGTCAGCTGACAAGCTGGGTTCTGGCGAACGGCTGGATGGGGAGTCGGGGCGCCGCGGCCGCGGGCCAGACTCAGAGCTGGTGGTCATGCGGCGGCTACACCTGTCCGAGCGCCGAGACTCCTTCAAGAAGCAGGAAGCTGTGCAGGAGGTGAGCTTTGATGAGCCACCGGAGGAGGCCACCGGACCGCTCACCTCTGTACCACAGATTGCTGTGGAGGGCGCTGAGGCTGTGCTGGGAACTCTTGGACCTGCCGGGAAGGACTGATCCCTCACACCTGGCCTCTCCCTGGCCTAGGAGTCGGGCTTTTTTTGTGCAATGTGTTTTCCATAAAGTGACTTCTGGATGGAGACTGAGCCACCAGACTAAGACACCTGGAAGGCGAGAACCCATCTCGGTCCTTACTGGAAGGCAGAGACCGCACCTCCCTCGTGTTCTGGTGCAGATCAGGGGCCATAGGGGCCGGAATGGGGGACGAGGGTGGCATTGTAAATAGCACCAAATCCCTGCGACTAATTTATTACTTTTTATAAGCGATGGGTAGACTGAGCTGCCACTGTGAAGGCAGCTGCCCGGGTCCTGCCCCTTGCACCTGGGACCCCATTTGCAGACGCTGCCCCCTGGGCTGAGAAGGAAGCACTTTGGACAAGTCATGTATGTTCGTGTTTTCTAGGTTTCCTGTATTTTTCTAGTTTTGTGTGTGTGTGTGTGTGTGTGTGTGTTACTTGATCCCATCCTGGCCCAAGACCCACTGATCTGAGGGGATACAGGCAAGCTTACCTGTCCGGGCCCAGTTTGGAGAGTCTACAACTGATTCCCCTCTACCACAGAACAAGCAATGGCGATGATGGACTGGATTCTGGAAGCTACTTCTCACTATCATAGCTTCCATCCTTAGGCCAGTCTTGCTAGAGTTTGCTTCTAGTCCTGAAGGCTTCAGCTTAGAGGAGGGGGTGTGGGAACTGGGACTTTGATGGATGAGTAGGAGTTCGCCAGATCTAGGCAGAGGGGTCATCCATCCCACAGGGTGACACAGATGCTCTGGGAGGGAGACTCAGCACTCCAAGGGTACTGCCAGGGCAGAATAATGTCCGCCCTGCACAAGATTTCATGTGCTTGATGCCCACCAGGGTGAGCCCTTGACCATGATGTGTCTGAAACACCCCATGGCAGGGGGTGGTCCCTCCATGTGTCACAGCCTTCCTAGATTGAAATTCAAGTGAGAAAACCCAACTGGGAGACAGTGGGGCCCAAGTTTGAATCTTGGCTTCCATGTGTGGCTCTGGGAAAATGGCTTTCCCGCTCTGTGCCTCAGTTTCCTTGTGTTTACAAAACTAATCCCAATGACTATTTATTCAGCATCTACTCTATGCCAAACGCTTTTACTCGTGGCTTCTTCCTCAGCCAGTCTTGAGAAGGCTGCAGGTGGTGTCATCATCTCCATTTTACAGTCAAGTAACTGAGGCCTGGTGAGGAGTGGAGACTTGTCCCACAAATCACCTGGTAAAAATCATGCAGCCAGGCCCTTTGATGGGCCTAGTCGACAAGGGAGCTTGAATGGAGAGTCTGGTGCCAGATACAGCTGACTCCCATCTCCAGCTTTCTTCCCTAGGATGCTATGTGACCCACTGGGCATGTCAGACAGAACCTCCATTTCCTATTTGGAGGTGCCTGGCAAGATCACTGTGCCCCACATGGTGAGGGCACTTTCCAGGCACTGCAGCCCACTCTGCATCCCTCCCAGAGACCCCCACCCAGCACTGGCTGGTGTTGGAGCTAGACCAAGGCTGTGCATGACTTGCTCCCTCTTTCCATCCTGGAGCTGACCGTGAATAAAAGCCCACATTTACAAAGAGGTCCAGTGTCTGGATTTGTGAGGGGGAAAGGAAGGGGTAAGGGAAGAAAGAGAGCGGTGGGGACCGGGTGAAAACTGGCTTCATTTACAGGGGTTCTGAAGGCTGCATAGGAGTTCACCAATGAGGTATCTCCCTGATGCATTCTCAGGTCCCTGGCTCCTGCTGCCCTCTCCCTGAATACCCATCATAGGCTCTGCCCTTAAAATCTTCATCCAGGGACGCCTGGGTGGCTCAGTTGGTTAAGCAGCTGCCTTCGGCTCAGGTCATGATCCCAGTGTCCTGGGATCGAGCCCCACATCAGGCTCCTTGCTTGGCGGGGAGCCTGCTTCTCCCTCTGCCTCTGCCTGCCATTCTGTCTGCCTGTATTTGCTCTCTCTCCCTCTCTCTCTAACAAATTAAAAAAAATAAAAATTAAAAAAAAAAATCTTCATCCAGACACCGATCTGGGGCCCTGAGCTGTGTTAATTAAATAAATAAACCATCTTTGTGCCCCTTCTATACAGGTTTTTGCTTGGACTGTACCCTACCACCACCACCCCCAATCCAAACCCCCCCCCCCCCCCACTCAGCTCAGCTCTAGTGTTTTGGATTACTTCTTGAGCTCTGGGTAGTACCAGAAACCTTTGGCCACGCCCCCGTCCCCGAGTGTCTTCGGCTATTTCCGGAAACACTCATCCACGTCTAGGCTCTTGTAGGGCGTGTTCTCGCGCTCGCACGGCTGCGTTCGTTAAGCTGTTCCCACAAGCTCTAGGCTGCCATGGAAACGCTTTCAACCCCGGCCTGTTCCGCCTTCCTGAAAAGCTCAGCTTTCTGTGGTGAGCTCCTCTTCCACCCGACGTCCCTTCCCTGAGCTCCGGGCCACCTCAGTCGCCCTCTGGAGTATTCCATTCTTGGCAAGTTCTGGAAGTTAGGGGTCAGCCTGTGGATCTAAACTTCCAGGGCCTCTATCTGCGTCCGAGCACACTCGGTTCTTTTCAAAACTCTCCGCAGTCGGGAGGCTCAGCCTCTGTTCCATCAATCCCGCTGGAAGGCGCTCGGCGATTTCCGGAATTGCTCCGTCATCTCTAAGCCCAGCCGAACCGGGGAAAGGCTTAGCTGACCCGATTGCACTCGGCTGTTCCCGGAAATGATCGGCGATCTCGTGGCAGCCTCTACCCGCCAGTCCCGCGGGAGTATGTTCGGCTCTTTCCGGAAATACTCGGACGTCCCGAGGGTCCGCC